>NC_141147.1:154320580-154974747 GCF_053477565.2 Lygodium microphyllum | reverse complement strand
GAAAACGATCCATGGATAAGGACTCATCCACAAATGTCTCGGGAGGATTTTGAAAGAATTGAAGCTAGCACATCCTTTCTAGCAAAACAAGGTATCTGCTAGGTAGACAAAGGGCATGAAAATATAGGACATTCAACTATTGGGAATCAATGTTCACATTGACATTCATACAAAGCTTTGGAGTGGCCTTTTGATCGTTATGGGAATGCATGTGCATATATACTAGGTACCTAGCAAAATGGGCTGTTAGTCTCACTGAAGGATCTAGAGATTGTGAATATTGATGAGAAAAATGGAGATAATTCTGGTATGCTTGACTAGCAGTTATCCAGTCCCCTGGAATTAATGGCCAATTTACCTGTGGTCCTGTGAGAGAATCAGTTGAGCTCCATCCTCTTCTTCTTGGAATCTGCTGATCAAATCCTTCGTACTCACTAACCAACTGAGGGGGTTAAGAAATAGAAGTGGCAGGAGATGGAAGTGGAATAAGTAAAAGAGGATGAAGAGATGGATAGGCAAAATCATAAAATGAGGAATAAGCTAAAGAAGGAGTGGCTGAAAATTTAAGTGAATCAGTTATTAGGAAGGGTGTCAATTGATAAGCAGAAAAAGTAGAAGGTATATGGATAGATGGAGAAGGGCATGGTGGAGAAGGGGAAAAGACTCGATCTTCAATGAAAGAACAATAGGCAAATATAGGAATTTGAGAAAAACCCTGAGGTTGGAAAAGGAGAGGTAAGATAGCTGCTGAGTTGGATTGATAAAGGGAAAAATAAGCATCATAGCGATGGGCCATTTGTTGGTAGTACAATAAGCTAGGAACAGAGGGACCTGAAACAAATCATCTATGGTAGGCATCAAAGAAGGATGAATCAAATGGATGGTTCTTGGAAAGATAAGCTAGGAGATCCACCCTCAGTTGATTAGTGCTTTGCACATAAGTAGAAGCTATATTCTGGCATTGGGTCATGACTATATAATCAATCATTAAATGCCATGAAGTATCAAGACAAGTACTCACTTTAGAAGAATAGCACTGGAACATGTCATCTATCCTCGACTCCAAATAGTTGACATATAAGACAGCTTGCAAGACCACATCCCCCACATACCAAGCTAGATCTACATCATCTGAAATCAACAGATCACCTTGTAGACACATGTAAGACATCAACATGGTATCCGTCATCATAGAATCTTCAAAGACCATATGGACCTACTATCAAGAAGGGATGGAATAGTATATATATGGTGGTAGACAGACTCACCAAGGCAGCCCATTTTATTCCAACCAAGATTCAGTTTATTGCTTCTCAAGTGGCCAGTCAGTTTATGGAGCAGATTTTTAAACTACATGGATTACCGCAGGTGATTGTTCATGATAGAGACTCAAAGTTTATGAATAATTTTTGGTAGGCGGTATTTACATCTATGGGTACTAAATTGGCTCCATCTATGGCTTATCATCCCCAAACTGACAGATAAAAAGAGTCAATAAATGGTTGGAGACTTATCTTCGCCATTTTTGTTATGATGTACAAACTTCATGGGATTCTTGGTTACACTTGGTTGAGTTTGCTTATAACAATTCTACTCACGCTAGTATCGGAGTTTCACCCTTTGAGGCTTTGTATGGTTACAAGGTGCCCTTACCCACAGTCATCTTTAATGAAAGGATCAATCCTCATGGGAAGGAAGAGTTAGAAAGAATGCAGACCCTTCTTCAGCAATGTAAGATGAATCTTAGGAAGGCTCAAGACCAAATGAAGATGTATGATGATGAGAAGAGGAGGCCTTTAGAGTTCCAAGAAGGAGAGTTGGTTTTACTAAAGGTGCACAAGTCCAAGTACTCTACATTAAAAGATTGATCTAGTAATAAGCTTGCCCACAAGTTTTATGGCCCTTAAATAGATCCTTAAGTGAATTGGAGATTTGGCATACATATTAGAGCTTTCCTCTTCCACAAAGATTCATAATGTTTTCCATGTTAGTTAGCTCAAGCCCTTTTATGGTGATCCAGTGGATATAGTTGATGAGTTGCCACCTATTGATGAAGAAGGTCTTATTCAGTACATCCCAGAGGTTGTTATAGGTCAGCATGAGAAGAAGCTTCGATCTCATTCTATCGTGGAATATTTGATCAAATGGAGAGATTTTACCACTTGAGGAAGCTTCTTGGAGGCCTGATTCTATATTGGACGAGTTTCCTTTCTTAAGGGATACATTGGTGGTGGCTGAAGCCTATTGATTATGGAGCTAGTGATGATGTAGACAGGAACATGACATCATACTGTTTTAGAACAGTTTTTATCATGCCTAATTTTCAAAATTAAGCTATCTACATGGGCTTAAAGTACTCTTCAAGAGCTTCGTTTTGATATATGGTACGTCTCATTTGGACACTTCTACTAGAAGTTATGGCAGATTTGGTCCAGTAGGGTCTGTTTACATAGCAAGCTGTCTACTTTGTTTTGAGATTATTTGTTGAAGACTTTATGTCTCCATATACTTTTGAAGTACTCTAAATCATATATATAGCTAAGGCTTACTTCTGTTCTTCAATCTCAGTCCATATAGTTGGTCATACTTCATTCATTTCCCATTTATAAAGCTGTAAAAAACAGAGTAGTACTCTATTCTATCCATCTTTTTCTAGTTTTCCAAGTTTGTTTTTGAGGACAAAAACTTTTAGGAAGGGATGGATTGTAAGAAGCTTGGAATAAGGATTTAGTGTAAATAATATTGATATTATGCCATGTCACACTAACATTGGTATAAAAGGAGAGAACATGTAAATTTTCATATCTTTTTGACACATTAATACAATTACAGTCCTCTCCCACCTTGCTCACGGCTTCTATGTCTTCTCCCTCTAACCTGTCTTTCTCTCTCATCGTCACTCTTCTTCTCTCTCTTCCTATAGTCTTTCTCTCTCTTTTGCAGTCTTCTCTCTCTCTTTCTCTCTCCCTAGTTCACTCTCTGACATAATGTACCTCTTTTGAGTAGTAGACGACAGGGTGATAGGACCCACAAAGTCAATGCCCCACTTCTCAAATGGAAGGATAGCCATGATAGGTGTAAGTGGACGTTTCCTATTCTCTTGACTATCATGTCTTTGACAGGTATCACATCTCTTAACATACTTAAAGGAATCTTGGAAGATGGATGGCCACCAATATCCAACTGTTAAAGATTTCTGTGCCATTAACCGCCCAGCAAAGTGCCCTCCACAAGCGGAGTCATGGCACTCTTCCAAAATAAAGGGAACCTTGTCAGGCATCACACATCGGCGATAGATATCATCAACACCCTGTCGATATAATGTGCCTGCGATTAAGGAAAATTTCAATGCCTGCTGTTCAATTTTCCTCTTCTCCAATTTTGATAACCCAGCTCCAGTTTCTCCCGTAGAAAGATAGTGTGTTATAATAGCATACCATGAGAGAATAGATGCCGTATCAATCTTGAACAAAGTCTCCATGTCACTTCCTTCAGCCAAGACCTCTTTTGGTTCTCTGAAATCCACAAGACACTCTACAATGCCCTGAAGCTTCGGTGGCTTGCTCTTAATCTCATAATTAAATTCCTGCAAAGTGATTAACCACTTTGCTAAACGGTCAGGCGGTTGTAACTTATTCAACAATAATCGAAGCCCTTCCGCCTTCGTATAAAAAACCACCCTCTCATAAAGAATATAGTGCTTGAACTTTTTGGTCGCAAACACCATTGCAAGGCACAACTTCTCCATATAGGTGGAGTTAATTTCCGATATGCCCAACTTTCGACTAGCAAAAGTGATCGGATGATACCACTTTTCCTCCCGGATTTGAGCTAAACAACAGCTGATACTATACATGGTTGCTGCTGAAAATATATAGAACATTTCGTCCCTTTTTGGTGCTTTTAAAATAGGTGCTTTGGCAAGCTCCTGCTTTACATCGTCAAAAGATACTTTGCAAGCATCACTCCATGAAAACTGACAGTTAAAGGACAACATGTTTGTCAGTGGCAACGTTCTTTCTGCCAAGGCATTGATAAACCTCCGATAATACCCTACTGATGACAGAAAGCGTCATGGCGACTATGACCTTGATCTTTTTAGGATCAATCACAATCCCTACGGAACTGACCACATAGCCTAACAAGAGCCCATAAGGGACTTCGAATACACACTTTCGTGGGTTAAGAGCTATGCAAAATTGTCTACAATGCTCAAAACACTTGCTCAAAATGATCAACTGCCTATCCCTTATGGTGGTTGCCCCCAAATCATTAATGAATACTTTTAGCTCCTCTGGGGAGATATCATCAAAGGTCTTGTCGGCTATTCTTTGCCACGAATCAGGTGCATTACACAACCCAAATGCCATCACATGGTACGCAAAGGTATCGAAGACTGTAATAAACATCCTTTTTAGCTTGTCTTGCTCAACGATCGCCATTTGGTTATATACCTTGCAAAGCAGTCCATAAACGAATAGATTTCCCTACCCGCTAGTTGATCCAAAATTTGGTCAATAAATGGCAATGGGTAGTAATCTTTAACAGTCTGCTTATTCAACTCTCTAAAATCTACACAAAGACGGATTTGATTATTATTGTTCTTCATGATCTCAATTGGTGAGAGCACCATTCAGTATGCTGAACAGGGAAGATCAAACCGCTTTCCACAACTTCTGTAGTTCCTCGTACAACCCGTTCCTTAATTCAAAAGGCATACGCCTTACTTTCTAACGTACATGACGGGTACCTTCCTTTACAGGAATAGTATGCATAGCTAGACAGGGAGGAATACCCCGAAGTTCGTCCAAGCAAAGATATCGCGGAACTCTCGAATTAAGGATACATAATCCTCTCTTTCTTCCAAACTGAGCATGGACCCTAATTTAATTGGCAGCGAATCATTTAGCATGCCAAGATCCAACTCAATAATGTCCGCGTCTCTTATTTGATCACGAGGCTCTATTGGCTCATTCAAGGTTATCTGATAAATATCCTCTGTAGTGGACCCTTCCTTAGATCCATCACTCGATGACGTCTCACTACCAGATGGATCATCTACTGTTTCTAGTTTAGTGGAGGATAGTGGGGCTCTCTCACTCTGAGGAGACTCAGAGTAAGCATCCACTATTACACGATTGTTGAGATATTTGCAATCACACCTACTTTAGTCCCTTTGTATAGGACAGCTAGGCGAGGAAGATACAATCCATTCTATGAAGAGCGACAGAATCCCATATGCACAATGGATGTTAAGTGCTACCAAAGAACTCTATATAATGATGTACTTGAACTATCACTTTCACATGATGATAATGCAATAGTACTTGTCTCTTATGTCAAGTGTCTGTGTCACTGTTGTCCATACACAAGATCGCGTTAATGAGTTCAAGTCTCAATCTTGAAACCTAATTCACTTGTGTAACAATTGTCTACATTGTCATGTCAACATGAGTTGTGTCTTTATCTTCCATCCTCCATAGCTACCACCTTTGTCATGCTCTAGATCCCGCATCTTTAACATGGTATCAGAGCGTAGCTGAGCATGGCTTAGCTCTCCTCTACTCTCTCTCAGCTCATCTTAACCTCAGGCCAACTCAAGTCTAGCTCATGGTTCCATTTCTCACCTCCATCTCTACTTGACCTTCCTTGGCAGCCATAGCCAGCCTGCACCCTGCCTGCTTCAAGCTCTTGGATCTCTCTCCACAAGTCATATCTCACTGCAATTCCTTCTGGGAAAATGTTCCTCTACTTCTAGAGCTCCTCCCTGGCACCTCACACCTAAGCATTGCACACCTGGAGTTCAGCATTGTCAATCTTCTCAACTTCTGCTTTGGGTGTCCTCTATAGCCAACAGGACCCAGCTCACTTGGAGCTTCTTGATCTCCTCATCCAGGCGGAGATAGCCGATGTTTCCTTCTGGGGGTCTCTTTCTTTGCTCAGGGCGCATCACTGCATCACAATATAGATCGACATTACATGGTCCCTGCCCCGGCATTGCCTGTTTTCTTATTCACTGTTCAGAATTGTGCAAATTACTAGTTGTATGCTCTATGTGATCAGCACTGGCTGTGAACAGTCCTGCAACCATAGGCCTTTTGAAGAGCCATATCTAAACCTTCTTCCACAGAGGGATCGTCAAATGGTTGCTTCTGTGCGCTGCTACGTTGAAAAAATGAGTCAAGTTCAGAACCCTAATGTGGAAGCCATAGTTTTTCTACTTCAAGCTTTCATTTCACTTGAATTTCTCACTTCTTTGGAGCTAGCAAAGCCCTTGCCACTCTGATCTGATCAACTTTCCCATCAAATCATCAAGGAGGGGAGATCTTGAACATTTGGAAGAATCGAAGACCAAGCCACCATAGCCACTTTAATTCAAGCTTCTTCTTTCACTTCAAGCTCTTGCTTCTTCTCAATCAAATGAAGCATTTGTTACTTAGATCTATTGTCCCAGCATCAAATCAAGGAGGGGAAGAACCTGGAAAGATTGAAGAAGGATCGACGACCCCGAAAAAGAAGATTCAAGCTCAACATCAACACAAACATAGTCTCCGCATAGTGTGTTTTCACACTGTCATTACTTGTGTCTCTTGACACATTGTAATCTGCTCTTCCATTGATAAATCTCAAAATTCTGAAGTTGATTTGCTACTGTTCTCGTAAGTCTAACATGGGCAAAGACTCTCCAACTGCTGGGTTCAAAGGAGTCGGGTTTCACACCTGGCAGACCCGCATCAAACTCATCTTGATGAAAAAGGGCCTGTAGGCCATTACCACTGGAAAAGAAAAGAAGCCTCCTGATGCGGATCTTGCTATAACTTGGCAAAAGAACGATGAGAAGGCCCAGGCCATTATCAAACTAGAGCTAGATGATAGCTATATCCAGCATGTGGATAACTATGAGACCTCACAAGATACATGGAAGAGAATTGACACCTTGTTCGGTGCATAGTCTAAATCATCAAAGTATGGTCTCTTGATTGAGTTTTTCAGGCTTGAAATGAAGTCCAAAACATCACTTGCCACACATCTAAATTACATGGAAGGACTTCTAACCCAACTTGCAGGAATCAACATTAAAATGCAAGAAGATGTTTGCATTGGTATTCTACTTAAGAGTTTGCCTCCTGAATATAATAATGTATCAACAACTTTAATCAACATTCCAAATCCTGAATTTGTTGATATCCAGGCATCACTGTTAGAAGAGGAAAAGAAGCTAAAAACTAAGGAAGAACCAAGTACCTCTAGAGATGAGCATGCATTATATGTTGGCAACAGGCACAAAGGCAAGAAGAATCAGCTCTTCTGTGATTTCTACAAAAGGATGGGACACATCGAGAAGTTATACCACGCAAGAAAGAGGTCCCATAAGGCCTATTTAGTGCAGTCCAAGAAGAAGAAGAAGAAGACCACCATGAGAAGGACAAACCTCATCAGTCCTTCTATTCAAATAGACTTTTTTAGTTTTGTGTTTCCTAGCCCTAATGTCTCAAACATAAACTTGTAAAACTCCTCAGTTATCCTTGTACTACAGCCTCTGTACACTTTGTAAGGCCCCTGCTATAGCCTCTGGATGTTCATCATGTTTGTGGTACCCACATTTAGCCCTTTCTGCAACAGCCTCTGGTGTTTTGCCATGTTTATGTTGTACCCACACTTTGTAGGTGTTGCTTTTACTAAAGCCTCTACACACTTTGTACTTTTGGTTGTGATTGAGGAGGGGTGTTGAGATATTTGCAATCACACCCACTTTCGTCCCTTTGTATAGGACAGCTAGGCTAGGAAGATACAATCCATTCTATGAAGAGCGACAGAATCCCATATGCACAATGGATGTTAATTGCTACCAAAGAACTCTATATAATGATGTACTTGAACTATCACTTTTGCATGATGATAATGCAATAGTAATTGTCTCTTATGTCAAGTGTTTGTGTCACTGTTGTCCATACACAAGATTGTGTTTATGAGTTCAAGTCTCAATCTTGAACCTAATTCACTTGTGTAACAGTTGTCTACATTGCCATGTCAACATGACTTACGTCTTTATCTTCCATCCTCCATAGCTACCGCCTTTGTCATGCTCTAGATCCCGCATCTTTAACAACGATGAGCACCTCGACCTAGAATCACTCGACCAGCGGGTATATCGACTTGACAGTCTGTCCGTAGAATCCATGGCCTACCTAGCAAAACCCGATAGCTAGGACGTTCTACAAACCTTATCACCTAAAGTCTAGATAGCATTCCATGCTCGTAACTGTAATATAGACCTTAGTAATGCAACCTTCTAGTTGTCTTAGACTATCATTAGCCACCCTAAGAAGTGTGGAGCCGTCTTTTTGGATCTCTAGACCTAACCTCTCCATCAAGTCTGAACTTATGATATTGATGGAGGATCTAGTGTCCACGATAGCGTGCTCTACTAATATTCCATCCACATATGCTAGAACCCTAGGGAAATGCTTTTCAGCATGATTGAACCAATCTTCCCCCACTCTAGCTATGCCCAAATGTTCTACTATATACCCTATATGCAAAATTTTCTTGAATTCCTTGCGTACTCCTGGAGAAAGTTTAATCAATTCCAGGAGATTCACATCTGGTTTGACTTCGCAAAGGGAACTTGTTAGATCAAAGTCGTGGTAATTAGCCAAAGTTCTCTTCTCGTGCCAAACCATTCTCTCCTTTGGTCTTTCCATCGGCTTTGTTGCCTCTTTTTTAGCCTTTACCTTCTTTCTTGGCAATCCTTTATCCTCCTTGGGATCGACTTTATTGCCAACAGGTCTTAGCGATCTACCTTCCTTATCAGGATGTAGGACTTGCTTTTCCCTAGCATCTTGCTTAGGGCTTCCCTCGATAGGTTTTACAATTCCTTTGTCACGCTCTTTAATATTTTGACCTCTTATTATGGCTCGTAGATTAGAAGTTTCGGCATCATTGACATGTACAGCCTCAATAAGACTGACTCCACTGCCATGAGGTAACTCTTCTACAACAGCCTTTCCTCTTTGCAGTATTTGCCTTGGTCCATCATCTTGCTGGAGAATATTCCCTTGTGCGCAATGGTTAACTGGACCTGGTTTTTTACTCCCTTGTTGGAGAGAACTGATCTTACTCCAACAGGTAGCAGCTAAGAGGCCAGACTTCCCGCAAATATCACATTTGACATTTGGGCAATTCTTAGGAAAATGTTGGTCCCCACACCACTTACAACTGAATCTTGAGGGGCCACCCTCTTCAGGGCGTTGGCTCCCTATCAAATTCTGTTGCTTCTTAAGAAAATTGACATCCACAGATATTTGTCGATACTGTTTAGAGATCATATAGGTATAGTGCTTCATCATGTCCTTAACTTCACCAAGGACATTAGAAGCACTTGACTCATAGTAGTCGTGATCGTAGTCTGTCGCCCCATGGGCCTAACCACTTGATTAGGAATCGCCTCTGCTGACCAAGTGTGATAACATTAGGATTCATTGTTTGGTTTCCACCACTATTTAGTGAGGCTGCCTGACTAGCCATAGGCATAGTCATGATAGGAGGAGCTGGTAACATAGGAAGATTTGACATAATACTCCCTCTGCCACTCGTATTTAACATGGGGTCCCCTTGACTCCCATTGGTCAAGGCCAAATTATTACCATTCCAATTTACCCTTGCTGCATAAGCCGCTTGCAAGCGCGACTCTACTCTTTCTGCTTGGGTAATGGCAGTGTCAATATCGGCCAAAGCAACACCACTCAGCTGCACCTGGATATTAAAATCCAATCCATGTTGGAAATATTGCAACTGTGCAGCCGCTAGAATAGGAGTATAAGCGTTAAGTTTGCGAAGAACTTGCTTTAGTTTCTTGGCATATACATGGACATTCTCATTTGGCTCTTGGCGTGTTACATTTAGAATACGCAACCAATATTGTCCAGCCTTCTCAGGGGAAAACTCCCTATGGAAAGCCATAAAGAATTGGGCATTGCTAGTTATGGTTCCGGCTTCTAGACCGTGATACCACACTGCCGCTCTTCCTTTTAATGTCATGTTAAAGAACATCATTAGGTGTCCTTCATCTTGGATTCGATAGTTGAACATGAGCGTTTGAAACTCGTTGATGTGGAGTTCTCCATCTTCTTCTGCTAACCCATGGAAAATGGGCAACGATGCTCCCAATCCCGATAAATCCAGTGTACCTATTGGAATTGGGATAGGTTGTGCCATGGCTACAACCAGATTAACAACAGGAGTTTGTATAGGCAACACTACACCCCCACTTGTTGTGGGTTGATTAACTGGAAATAGGGAAGTACCAAGACTTCCACTTGCACTCAAAGAGCTACTCGTAACACCTAGGTTACTAGAACCACTGCCACTCATACATAACGGGTTGCTCCTTTGAGGAGAATATAGTCTTACAATCTCCAACCACCATCTAGCCCTCTTAGCACGTTCTGCTTTTTGTATTTCGGCTTGACGGTCCTTGTCAGAGGACATAAACCAACTATTTGGTCCCTAAAAACCCTAGATTCGAGAACCACCACTTGTTGGTGGCTCCCGAAAAACGCACCACTGATGGGACCTAAAATAGACTGGCACTGGCTATGGCACTAGCCAGACCTCATGCATATGACAGACAACCCCACCATACGGCCTCGGGGGCCAGGAGCATCTAAAACTCACTTTGCACTAAATGCTTATGAAAATATTGCATTTGTATCCAATATGTGGTCCAACGTTCATCTTCCCTTCTCCTCAGAGGGAGATCCCATAACATATAGGTATAGTGCCTCATAATACACACATAGGGAAGCACCTTTCGACTGATTGTCGCGGCTCCACTGTGACTCTCCTACACCTCGGGGATTAGCCCCAAGATGTGTTGCTCCAACATATATAACATAATGCACAAACTCCACTCTTTTATAATTCAGCGTTCCAGGATATTTTAATTTGCCTCACAAAACTTTCCCCAACAGAAGAACCCGTCTAAATCTACAGCTTAGGTTTCTTGTCCTCTCAACGTTGGTCAAAGTTTATCAAACAAGTGCAATGCATTCTAGGAGATACCACATGGCATGCTTGATGCAAGGCATATGACAATTGTTCACAACCATTTTATGATTAAAAAATGAGCCATGTGAGGTACGGAAAACATCCCTTTCATAAATTTTAACTAAGCGTTATGTGCAGCGCTGGTTTAGGGACTAGCACCAAAACTTCCGTGCTACTAGTCACCTATATTTAATTATGGAACGATCTCTAAATGCTATGCACAAAGAGGAAAATCAGAATTTATATCTTTTCAGCAATTAGATCATCGCACAAACTTCCTCCCCTCACCATTTAGGTGTTGCTGCGGTGCATAGGTGTAAATGGTTGTTTTGTATTATTTTTGTATGTAAAAAGCAATAAACACGAACTATAACATAAAGAAAAATGCCAAAATGAGGCTTGATATCATGATTTAACCTTGCCAAACATTCACACACATAAATCTTATTTTTTCATATTTTTTAGCACAAAAAATATAAATTTTTCTAATTTTACTATTTTTTCTATTTATTATTCATGGAAAATAGGAATTTTTTGATTTGTTGTATTGGCTTATCATTTTTACTGAAACTTAACATTTTCTCTGATTTTATTCCATTTCTATCCCTTTTCTCCAACTCAAAATCGAAAAAAACTACTAATTTTTACTAAAAATGATATTTTATGGGTTTTAAAAAATTAATAATGGCTCTAAATCATTACGGGTTTTGTATTTCTATAGTTATAGCCCTCAATCATGATGTAGACAAGGTTCAAACAAAATTTCATTGCATATGAACAACATTTGGACTATGAAACAACAAAAACAATCAAATTTCTTTGTAAAATTGAAGCATACCGCGTGTCTTGCGTGTTGCGGGTTTTTAAATGATTATTCTGAGTAGCCCACAAATCGAACAACAACCATTCTTCAATGCTGAACCTCTTTCCTCAGCCTCCTCTTCATCTTGAAGCAATTCGATCACAGTCGGACAAGCATTCTTCAGCCCCTCTTCTTCTTGATTTCTTACACACGAATTCCCTCTATGCAGGAGAGAGAGGGAGGAGAGAGAAAGACTGGTTTTTATCTCTTCACTCAGTGCATCATTTCTTCATCTGTTTGTGGTGATGGAGGGCGAAGGATAGAAGCATTCGAGGCCCAGGAGCATTCCTCTTCACTCTATCGATCAGAAAGCATGATTTGGGGAGAAAAGAGGGGGCGCAAAAAACTGACTGCCCCTCCCCCCTCCTTTCCCCCATCGTTTCATTTCGTGGGCATTTTTTGCCATTAAGCTCTTAATTAAGAGCTTTAAGCTAAATACCCAAAATATTTAGTTCATGATTTTTTGCATTCACACTTCAGGTCAAATGGATTTTTCAGTTTTGAGGGGGCAAACATCATCGGATTCGAGATCCGTCTGGATGGGTGGCTTCGTGGCATCGAAATCTACAAAGCTGGGCCCCGTCATGCTCTTCCGGGCTTTCGGATCCAGTCGCTACTTCATAATCCCAAACCTTGGGGGGATTAAATGGGGGATCAAACGACCTCGGAATGGAGATCCGAGACTTGACATTGGATTCTTGACGTCGTTTTGCATCTAGGAGAACTCTAGCTCAGCCATTCGCCATCATTTTATTTCCATGAAAATAAGCACTAGCGCTTTAGGGACTTGTCGCTTCAAATCGTACTGATTGCCACTACCGCCTTCGATGAAGTCCATTTTTCCCTTGATATTTGTAATTTTTTGCCATTTTTAAGCACTTCTCGGCATAAAAAATCATATGTCAGGAAGTCCCAGTCACACATTGTGATAGTTGGAGTTCCCATTTTGTGTCTCTCTCTTTCTTGCCCTTGCTCTCCTGCCATAGCTCTTCCAAGTAAGCTTTGATCCTTCTCACCTTTCAACTGATATCAGAGGATGGTTGCTTGAGCATTTTTTCTTGGTCCATGGCTCCTTCAACTTCCTATTGATTACCTACACTCATTGGGGCTCCTTCTCGGCAGCCATAGCCGACTCTCTCGAGCTCCCGTCACTCCTCGGCTTCCCAAGCATCTACCTGGCCCATTTGGGCACCCTTAGGGCATTTCTTCAAAGGTATTGAAGCATTATTTTGAGTGTTTATTTTAGTTTGTAGGGTATAGTAGGAAGGGAGTACAAAAAAATTCGTTTTTTACTTCAACCCTCCCTTGGCACTCATTGGCAGCCTCATTTGGGCACTATACACTTGGTTTATGCTTGGCATTTGATCCTGAGCCTTGACATTAAGCATTGATGTGAGTTACTTCAGGTTTGGGACTATTATACGTAGTTTACAGGTAGCCGACAATAGTGCTACATTAGCATTTTATATATGGATCACTTTGGCATTGACATTTGATGCTCGGTTGGTCTGGAATGCTAGGAGAATGTATGACTATGATGTGAGATGCTTTTGGGGAATGTATGCCTATGATGTGAGATGCTTTTGGGGCTGAATTTGCTCAGCCATTGACTATTTTACATAGTCCATAGGCAGCCCAAAACAGGGGATCCCCCCTGTCATTACACTTTATACTTATGCTACATGGTCATTTGATGTTCGATTATACCCGGTTAGGTCTCGAGTGGTCCCCGAATGTTTGGGAAATGTATGCATATTGATTGGCCATCATTTGGAACTGATTTAGTGGCCTAAAATACTCAGTTGTACATAGTAAATCACTACTGTGTGCACTCTAGGTCTGAAGCTGATTTAGTCACTTTATGCTTTGCCTATTGGTCACAGGGGCTTCTCGGGTGTTTCATATGACTATTCGGATGCAAATAAAGGTTAGAAAATGCTTTGGATGGTTTCAAAATGTATTTGGAGCCTTTTTTGAGCTCTGTATTGGTTGGAATTGTCTACATTAGCATGCTTTGTGACAGAGGTTATGCCTATGGTCTATATATGACCTGTTGGTACATGCTTGATGCTTATGTTACCTACATATGCTAGTTACATTGTTTGGACTTGAATGCTATTGGAACTTCATTTGGGCTTGACTTTGGATATTCTAGAGCTTATTTTGGTCTTGCTTTGGCTCATCATAGAGATTGATTGGGATTGTCTTCATGACATTGGATGCTATCATTGGATACTTGACTGCTCATATGCTCTGGATGTCTTATTGAGGTATGATCTTGGATAATCCATCACTGGTGCTCTTACATGCTTTGTTTGAGCTTATTTGCTTGACACTTATGGCTTTTGTGCCAGTGGGAGCATCTTTGTATGCTTATCAGACATTGAGTAGTGCAAGTTATGCATGTTGAGCTTTTGGATCTTTGAGACTGGGATCTCCTCGTGGATGATGTATGGTTGATATACATTGGTTCGTGTAGATGTACTTGGGTTGATTCTGCTTTGTATTCACTGATTAGACACTGACTTGTGTCAGGTCTTGGCAGTGGTATGTAGATTTTTCCCTGTTGATTGGGGGGTGTATCGACTTTACTGACGGAGTTTGTCTAACATGCTTGGGTGTTGGCTCATGTCAATTTGATTGTTACATGCTTGTTTATACCCGTTTGATGTTGGTTTTGCATTGACAATTAGTGATTGACTTTGAATATTGGATTTTGCATACTATCAACTCTCATTGTACACTGCTGCCACAAATTACAACAAGCATATATCTCTGGGCTGTCATGTATTGTTTATGCTAAATCATCCTGGTTTGATGTACTTTTGATGGTACTTGGTGGGAAGCATAATTAAAAACTCGTTTCTCGCCATTTTGCCTTGGTTTTGGTGGTATTTTGGCTGTTTACAACATAAAACAATAAGTAGTTTTGAATTCTCTGCACCATTTTGGACTAGAATATAGCATTTTGTTCCATTGACAGTGCTATCTTCAACATCACTAAGCTTGATGGTATAAATTATGCCTATTGGAAGAGCCAATTTTGAAAGGTATTAATGCAAAAATCATAGATCATGCCACTAAGGATGCATGATGAGAAGCCTAAAACTATGACTGATGAGATGAATGGGATGAGCTTGATGAGTTATGCAAGTCCACCCTCATCTTGTCTCTCACTGAACACGTGCATTACAATGTGGTTGAGGAAGTACAGATGCTTGGCAGTTTTGGGATAAGATCAATAACCTCTATGACAAGAAAAGTCCGGCAAGTCAGATGTATTGGCTGAAGCAGCTTATGGACTTGCACATGAAGGAGAATATGACAATGTTTGCTCATTTGAGCCAGTTCCATGCTATTCTCAAGAACTTGACTTCGCAGGGCATTACCTTTAATGATGAGGTTACTCCATTGTTTTTGCTTGGGACTCTGAGTGAGTCATGGGATGTATTCTGCACTGCCTTATGTGCTCCTGCTACTATTTTGAACTTTCTTGATGTAGAGAGTGCTCTTCTAGAGGAAGAGATCAACCGTAAGAACTTGGATGCCTCTCGTGTGTTGCATGCTTTGACTGTTAGAGGCAAAGATGGTAGTGGAAAGAATGACTATGGGTACGGACATGGTAGAGACTTGCAGAAGTCTAGGTCTAAGTCGCGTGGCAAGTCTCTTGGGAGAAATGATAATGTGACATGTCATAAGAAGGGTCATATACACCCACAGTGTCATGATTTGCGCAATGAGAAGTGCAAAGAGAAGAGAAAAGACAAAGTATAGGAAAAGTCCTCTAATCGCAGCATGATACCTACAAAATCTAGCGTGAGAATCGAGGAAATAAATATCGTGTAGATTGATGACTTCAATGGAGAGTACATACTTGCAACTAGTTCTTGTGATGCTATGTCATTGACCAAGGTATACTTTATGTATGCATTGTGCTGGCCTTTGGATTCTGGTGCTTCATTTCATGTTACACCATGCCATGAGTGGTTCCATTCCTACTGCACTATCTTTGGTTTGGTTTGCTTGGGTGATGATAGGTCACTTGCTATTATTGGCATTGGGAATCTACAGCTGCAGTTCTCTACTGGCATTAGTTTTCTATTACAGGATGTACGTCATGTACCTGTGCTTACACACAGTCTTATGTTTGTAAGGCAGCTTGATGATGTTGGATTTCATGTTTCATTTGGGGATTCTACCTAGAAGATCACCCATGGCAGACTTGTGCTTGCTAGAGGGACCAAGGCTAGCCGCCTCTATCCTCTTGTAGTTGATGGGTCCTCTATTGACTAAGTTTTGTTAGTCAGCTCCATCCCACACATATCTCTTTGGCATGCCTATTTGGGCTATATGTCCTTGAAGGGAACGAGAATGCTTTCTAGTTTGCAGTACTTACTGCCCCTTGACTATGCATGTTTTGATTCATGTGAGTATTGTCTTTATGGCAAACAAACTAGAAATATGCATAAGAAGTTCGGTAGGACACGCACAAGTGAGCCCTTGGCATTGGTACATTTGGATGTCTGTGAGCCTATGCCCTGTCAGTCTATGGGTGGTGCAAAGTATTTAGTGACATTTATTGACTATTTTTCGTGTAAAGTTTGGGCTTATCCCATTAAGCTTAAATCAGATGTCTTGGCTGTGTTTTAGAGATGGCTTGCATTGGTTGAGAACCAGACTGGGCATAGGCTGAAATGCCTTAGGACTGACAATGGGGGAGAATATGTATCACTTGCCTTTGAGCAGCTATGTGACGAGAGGGGTATTAAGCATCAGTTGACCGCCCCCTATATCCCACCCTAGAATGGTTTGTTGGCTTAGTAGATGAATAGAACCGTCCAGGAGCATGTACGTATTATGCTTAGCCATGCAAGCCTACCATAGGGATTTTTAGACTGAGGCATTTAGCACAGCTGTGCATATCATAATTAGATCACCTTCCAGTGGTTTGGATTTCCAGGTTGCAGAGGAGTTATGGACTAGGAAATCTTATCTTATGCGCATCTATGTGTCTTTGGATGTGAGGCATTATGCCATGTGCCCAAGGACGAGTATAGTAAGTTGGATCCTAAGAGTTTCAAATGCATTTTCATTGGCTATAGAGATGTAGGAGAGTTGGGTTATCGTCTATGGGATTTGCAGGTGCGTAAAGTCATTCATAGCCATGATGTAGTCTTCCATGAAGACAAGATGCATAAGTAGCTTAAGAAGGTGGTAGAGATACACAAGGTTATATTCCAGGAGGAGCCACGTGCTCTTGCATAGCCAGTGGGACAGCCTGCAACAACAGTTGGTACACTTGGCCAGGGTGTTGGACAAGCAACAGCAGAGCTTGCAGTGAGAGGGTCTACTAGAGATAAACGTCCGCCTGATAGATTTGAGCCCTTGATGCATTATGTCTTGGTTACAAACGCAAGAGAGCCTCCCACCTATGATGAGGCTATAGCCAGTGGGACAACCTACAATAACAGTTGGTATACCTAGCGAGGGTGTTGGACAAGCAACAGAGCTTGCAGTGAGAGGGTATACTAGAGATAGACGTCCGCCTGATAGATTTGAGCCCTTGATGCATTCTGTCTTAGTTACAAATACAAGAGAGCCTCCCACCTATGATGAGGCTATGCACAGGGGTGATAATCACTCATGGGAGAGGGCTATGTAGTCTAAGATAGACTCCTTACACAAGAGTATGACTTGGGATTTGGTTGCATTGCCTAAGGGCAATAAGACTTTGCTGTGCAAATGGGTGTACAAGCTAAAAAGTACCCCTAGAAACCCCAAGCCAGCTTATACGGCAAGAGTTGTTGCTAAGTGTTGAGATATCGAGCTCCACTCGTGATACACCAGGGTGACCGTTGTGTATTTATGTCACCGACTTGTCAGTTGTAGATGCGGTTGGTACACCGCCCATGAATAATAGCTACATGATAGCTATCCTTATCTACTCTAGTTCGTGGCTTGGTTAGTATGCCACCTTAGTTAGTTGAGTTTGGTTTGAGACCCATATATAGGGTTCTTCTATTTCTTTGTATGAGAGTATTTTTTTGGCTTACACAACTAAGAAGAGGAAAACTGTTTTCAGCCTCCACCCTTGTGTGTATTCCCCCATTGTGCAAGCAAGAAAGCTACAAGTGAGACTCCTTCCTTCTCTCCCACAATCTTGACATGGTATCAGAGCCTTGTTCGTGGTAAGGAGCTCAAGAAAGCAAGCCAAGCTCGCGGTGTTCTGGTAAGAGGAGCAGTGTTGCTTTCATTTTCTGTTTTGGGAGCAGATCTCTGCAGGTAGCACAGCCGGAAAGTGCAGGAGTGCATTGTCTAATGACAAACCCCAAAAAAGACCATAACTGTCTTTGATTCTATGATACTTACCTCGGGTTTCTGCACCAGAATAGAAACTCAAAGCTACTTTATGAGGACAGATATCACATACACAATAGGGGAGGGTAGAAACTCAAAAATTAAATCTCAAGTCAAATTGACTTGTGCTGCGTGCATTTGGGCCACCACATGAACAAAAGCTACATATATTCTGATTAATGAAGATTTTGAGATGGTTTAAACTAACGATTTCCACACGTCTAGATCAAGAGTGCTAAGTCTTGAGCACACAGCTAGACCAGGTACAACTGCAAGACATGCAGCTAACTACATTCAATGGTAAGATGGTAGGACCTAAAAGCAAACAAAGATTTCATCAAGCACAACTAAAAAGTAAAACCTCAACCTCACAAGGCTTACATTCCAGTCTACATGGTGTGTTGGTGAGATCTGGATACCAGTGCTTTGCACTATCATTGACCACAACTATCTTCATTAAACTTAATCGATCATACATCTAATGACAAACCCCAAAAAAGACCATAACTGTCTTTGAATTAGCGCCATAACAATGAGATATAAAGTACTTTTTGGCAACTATAAAGATCATAAAAGACTTACTATCCAGGACCGCCACTGCAAACTTAAAGAGAATTTGAAAAAAAACGACATTAGAAGCGTTGGGAGAAGATACGATTCAAATAGAAGCCCTACTTTCCTAGTTTCCAAATCAGCACACCCCAATTGAGAATAATTTCAACACCATTGCCAAACCATCCTGTAGTCAACCACACCTGGCTTTGTGTTGTTTGAATCTACCTTATACAGCTCATCATGGACATCTTTGAAGGTAAAGAGCTTTGTTTGTACTAGATTGATTTTACATTTTTGTATCACATAACAATAATACATTGGTAACATCAGAAATATTACACTGCATATGGGGACAGCACGCCTTGCTGCGTGTCTCAGAAATGTGGATATGTATATAGGCACTAAAGCTCTAATGGTGACCCAGATGTTTCCTATCCTTGGTTTTGTTTACCACTTTAGTTCCCAGAAGTGAGCATAGCACCAATTGCCACATCCTTGAAAGAACCCAAAGGTACTTCTCTCCGGAATATGCAAGCAACCAAGTTTAGCTACTAGAGTACATTACCTTGGTATAGACAGGAATTACATGTTCGATGACATAAATACTATTTACAAGCATGGTGAAACCCATGCGCACACACAGTTTTGAGCCATGACTTATTCTTCTATAAAATTTTGGTGCTTCATTGAGTCCATCATTTTGACAAAAGATGATAGAACAACTAGAACCACTACAGTAAGGATCTGGGACAACCTGGGTGGTTCCATCAGATTCTCAGGACGTCACTGGAACATCCAATGGAATACCTGGTTTGGCCTCCAACAATTGCACACTTGGTAACTCCTTCAGTAGCAATTCCTATCAATATACAGTATTCCAATAAGATCTGCCTGTGTTCAAGTGGACCAATATTATATCCTAGCAAATACTTTTCTGTTCTAGAGCACTGCTGGCAATGCTGGACACCAAAATTTATGGACCAGGCATGCCAAGCATACAAAAAATCGCATAATAAGTAATAAGCCAGATATGCCAAGCACATTACATGTAAAGCCCAGACACACCAAGAAAACCAATTATAGCACATGCTAGGTTCTGAAAACAAGCCCACTCAGAACATCATTACTTTGCATATTATGCCTTGTCTCATGCCTACATAGAGTGTCATTAAGAGCATTGAGGCTTCCAATGTCATAAGGATACTCCTTGTAATCCATTTCAGGGTTGTTCTTAGTCCTTGGTTCTCATGCATCCTTGATTTGTTGTTGAACATTTTCATTGGCCTTGGTTTTTCCCCTATTCCATGCCATGGCTAGGTGTAGTCCCATTAGAACACTTGTTAGTGTTTTTCTCGTAACTTGAGCTAGGAAGCTCCGATTGACCTAATTTTTTGTTCAAGTCAAAGCCAAGGATTCCCTATTTGAACTAAGCATAAGCAGGTACTCCTAGATTTTATATAGAAAATTCTGACTATGTAGTCTAGCATTGTGTCTACACTTGTAGGAGGCTTATTTTGACCTGCAAGTATCTTGTAGAGTCCAAATAGAGCTCCAAAACTGATCAAAGTCCTTAGTAAGACTGTGAGCACTTTGCAAGACCTGCACTCTGTTCTTGGGAGTAGGTATACTTCTGTAAATGCAAGCAATTTGCTTAGAGCACCCTATGGGGGTCAAGAAAGGGTTGCAATGGATCAACTTGTCAATGCATGATTGAAGGGTCATCCCACATGGCATAATACATTGCCCAGTCATCCAAATTCACTGTTTGCAACCTTATTCCAAAATTGAGCATGTCATAAGAATCTCTTCGCATAATTCCCCATGCATAGGCATCTCCCATACCTTCCAAGCATTGTGTTCACTGCCATTGACTCTATATGTATTCTCATGTCTACAAATACATCCTCAGTAGTATTTTTCCATACATTTGTAGCCAAGAATATATCCATACATCAGTGCCAAGTCAATATCTTGGTTCTTCAAGAGGGTACCTACACCTGCAAGCAACTTCGGGCTCCAGATCACTGGGAGGTGGGCAAAGATGGGCAAAGATCCGCCGAGCCCTGGGCTGGGTTGTGCACCCCTTCAAGGTCTTTGATGGCAAGGGGGGTCACCCCTCTTTTGTCTTGCCACCTCACCTAGCATTGAGCTTTTCCTCACCTAGAATATACATGGCAGACATTTATTAATTAAATACCCAGCATGAGATGCATTTGGAAGTAGGAATTGAACCTTTTCATGAAATGTATGGAATGGAAAATTGGGATCAAGGGTAGGGTCTTACCAAGCAGTGACTCATTGCTAGCTTACCCTTATACAATGGATTTTTTAATGATTTAAGTGGCTCAGCCAAGAAACAACTCCTCAATTGGTTAAGGTAAGCATAAGAAATAATCCTCAATGAGTTTCAGCATGAATTTACCCATTCCAATGCAATGAAAGTGAAGGAAAATGACTATGAAGAATTGGACTCTTGCATTCTCTCAAGCAATTGGTTATGGCTCAGTAAGAGGATGAATTTGAGAGAATAAGAGTTCAAGGACCAAGTACTATATGATTCTTGATGAATATGGCAATCAACAACCCTTTTTGAGTGCTCCAAGATGCTCCATTATACTCCAATATGCTCCATGGTTGCAGTGCTTAGCAAGAGAGGAATCTTTGAGCTTGAAAAAGAAAATTTCTTCAATTGGAATAGAAGGATTGAGCTCTCAATAGCTCACAGCTTGCATATATGGGAATAGGAGGGAGATCTTGCATAAAGGTACTCCATAATGCCTTCCAAGCATCAAAGGCTCTTCTAGATCATGGATCAATCATCAAAATTACTGCATTGACTGCATTGGCAACAACTTCCTCCTGTCCTAGTTTTAGCAAATACCCCAGAGGAGATTTAGTAGGATGCTCATTGAACAAATAAGCAATACAGTCCTGGAGGAGATTCTCATAAAGGCTTGCTTCATTAAACCATGCAAGCTCTATTTAAGCATGGGAAAATTTCTTCTTCTAATGGTTTAGCCTTCAGAGTATCAAGCCAAGTGGTAGAGTGCATATAGTAACACAATCAAGTAGTTCGGAATTTGAATAAGATGACAAGCACATTGTCATTTTGGAGCTAGGAAGATGCATACAAAGCAGAGATCTACCAAAACAATCAACACATGATGAAGAAACCTGGAAAGTGTGTTGTAGGCAAGTCAAGAGTGGGTTTTCCTTCTAGAGTTTGGCTTCAACAGATTACTACACTTCTTCAAGATCGTCTTGGCCTCTCCATCGCTCTATTAACAACCTTAATGGTGGAATTAGCTTCGGCAAAGGATACTTATAACCTACGCTTCCTGTCCCCGTTAGCAAATCCCTCAATCTATGGCAATCACAACAGATACTCAATGTGATTGGATGACAATTTTAAGCTTATTAGAAGTTATTAAAAAAAAACTTGATAGGTGTTGTAGGGCCTACATGTAGTGGGGCTGCCCCCTTTGGAGCACAGTACTTTAGTCAAGATATAGCATTGGTCTCCTTTGCTGCCACACATGAGTTACCGGTTGTCAGCTAGACAAGCTTGCATGATAGACTTCTTCAAATTTGCAGACACTTGACCAGATTTCATGCTCTTGAATCACCTGAGGCTTCTCATTAATTTGTTGTGCAAGTTGTGCATGAGTAAGCTTCTTGTCTAGACAAGCTTGCATGATAGACTTCTTCAAATTTGCAGACACTCTCTGATGGAAAAAAACTTTAGTTTCTTCATCAAGATTTTTTTGGTATTCAAGCCTGGAGTGCTGGATGATGCCTTGTTTGAGATAGCATTATACTTCTTGATTGTTTCCACAGGGCTACCAGTAAATTCAAAAGAGTACGTGATTGAGGCTGAAGCTTGTCTTTCCAAACACCATCTTCATCAACATTACCATGTGCTAAGATTTCATTTAGTTCTGCAACAAGTTGTTGCACCTTTGGAATTAAATCAATCAGACCCTCAGGATAACACCATAATATTTTCCATGCTCTGCCCCTCAATCTTTCACAAGACTTATTTCTCATGCTCCCTTAGTAGTGATCGTCTTCTTCTGTTGATGATGACCATCCCCATTGCTGGATTCCCCTTCACCACCATCATCGGCCAGCTCAAACAATAGAATTGGGCACTCTCCCTTTTATCTAGCAAAACAATCTCCAGTGCTAATGCCTTCTTCAATTGACCTCATTTTTAGTAAGAAATTTCAACCATGAAGTTGGTGAAGCATCTGAATGTTGTTTAGCTTTTCGAGGTGATGGCCAGTAAGACAAAGATATATTTTGTGATGGACTACATTACTGGTGGATAGCTTAAAAAAAAAAACAAAATTAATAGACATGGAAAGGTCAAAGAAGATGAAGCCAGAAAATACTTCCAATAGCTCATCAATGCAGTAGACTATTGTCATAGCAAGGGAGTTTATTGCAGAGATCTCAAGTGTGAGAAATCTTCTTGTAGATTTCAATGGGAACTTGAAAATTTCTTATTTCGATCTAAATGCCTTTCCACAATGGTTTAGGGAAGATGGTCTTCTAGAAACACATGACTTGTGGCACTCCAAATTATGTTGCCCTCAAGGTTATTGTAGATCAAGGTTATGGTGATGCAAAGGCTAATTCCTGGTTATGTGGGGTTATACTGTTTGTGCTGATGGCTGGTGGCTACCTGCCTTTCAATGATAAAAATTTGTTAAACATTGTTGAATGCCTTCGAACTTATTTCACTAAATCGAGGCCTCAATCTGTAAGGACTGTTTGGCCAAAGCCCAAGCAAGAAACTTGATTCACTTCAAAACATCCAGCTTCTAAGATCATAATGAAGATGGAGGAGATTGTAAAGACTCTTGGATTCAATGTTCAGAAGCGTGATTATAAGATGAAACTGCAAGGAGCAGAGACTAGCAAGAAAGGACACCTACTATCAATTGCAATTGAGTTGTTGCAAAAAGATTCAAGATAGAAGTTACATAGCCCAAATTGTAGAATTAGTAATAGATATGAGGAAATGACTTGCTGCAAAGACATCACGTTAGATAATCTGCAAGTTGGAAGTAAACCATTGTATGTTGTTATAGCACAACGTAAAGATGAGAGGTGAGCAAGGTTGCAAGCTCAATTTGCTCAGATATGATCTAGGGAAGGTGCTCCTCCCTTGGTTACTGCTAGTCCTAGGCAAGGTGAAAATGACCAGATGACTGCTTAGAATGAGGCTTAAGGTCTCTAGGAAGCTCTGGTAGAAGCCATATGATCAATGGGGGTGGGAGAGAAAAGATCTAGGGTGGTTTTTCTCCATGGAAGCTTGACAAGAGCCTGAGAATGAAGAGAGAGAAGTCTCTTCCTGAAAAGTAACCAAGACTTTACCCTTTCTACTCCATTTACCAGTCTTTTGGAAAAATACCTTCAAAATTGCCAAAAAAAAGACCCAGAGGTTCTCTAGGAAGCTCTGGTAGAAGCCATATGATCAATGGAGGTGGGAGAGAAAAGATCTAGGGTGGTTTTTCTCCATGGAAGCTTGACAAGAGCCTGAGAATGAAGAGAGAGAAGACTCTTCCTGAAAAGTAACCAAGACTTTACCCTTTCTACTCCATTTACCAGTCTTTTGGAAAAATACCTTCAAAATTGCCAAAAAAAAAGACCCAGAGGTGCTAAATTTGGTCTTTCAACCTCCAAACTTGGTCCATGCCACAATTAATGCTCATGACCTCTTGTAGTCCTTGTGGTCTAGAGATGCTTGATAAATATACTGCTGCTCCATGTCATGTCTGTACCTGTGTACTTATGGCTCTTAGATCTGTGTGACTGAAAAAGGATAATTGAATAGAATGTTAGCCAACTAGATCAAGAACCTATTGCTCTAATACCAATTGTCAAGGAGGGGACTAGGGAGGGAGAAAGAGGAGAGTGAAGATTGCAAAAGAGAGAGAAGAAAAGAAGCAGAAGAGAGAGAAAGAGAGTGATGAGGAGAGAGAAAGACTAGAAGAAGAGAGAGAAATATAGAAAAGGAAGGAAGGAAGCCATGAAAGCTGGAGAGAGGGAGAGAAGATGAAGGAGACTTGTTATTATAATCTGATGATGATAAATGTCAAGTCCCTTACATCTTACATACTGCCAGTGTAGCAGGTATTTTTCCTCCATTATTTTATTCCTATATTTTTCCCTGTATTCCCCATCTCTTACACATTCTTAGTAGCCCATCAAGAGATGTCCTAGAAAATGTTGTCCGAGATTTGATGAAAACCCTTGGAGTTTGCTAACTAAGCTCGCTTGAGTCTACCTTGTATTGAAGTTCCGACCATTCCCGCGAGGATTGACCCGAGTTTTTGGTTCCTATTATGAGTCAAATCAGCTTCTACTAATTGTTGATTAGTGTCAACCGTTCGAGTTTCCACTCCTTATAGAATTGCCTGATTGTGTTCATGAAGGTCCAAGGCTCTTAAAGGTCAAAATAGGGTCAACAAACACGGTACTTATAGGATATTATAGGGTTTATATATGTCATTATAGGTACATTTTTCATCATTGGAGATGAATCATAGATATTATAGGTTTCCCACAACTCTTACTCAAATTTCCACATGTTTGATAGCCTTAAAGAGCCCTGATTGTGGTCAAATAAGTAGAAACATGGCACTATGTCAAAATAGGGTGTAGGACTAGACAATTCAAACTTATAGATTGATTCATAGGATTTTCTATTTTAAATGTATTATAAAATAGAGGTGCTCACCTTGAGGAGGAGATTATAAGCTTTGATTTGAACTAAAAATTTTGGCAATCAGAGTTCCCTAGCTCAACTTATAGCCAATTTAGTGATAGCGGATCCTATAAGATTGCACTATAGTGAGTCATAAAGATAAAAATAAGGCCCAAGAGGAGTATGCTCAAAAAATCAAAGATTCCATGCTGGAAAATATACCTCTAGAAAACTATAAAAAGCTTCAATTATAAGCACAAGTTAGATCTCTCCACCATACCATGTGTAAACATGAGACTAGGCATGGTCATAGACATGCAAAGGTACTTTCAAGCCTAGAACAAATGGTCATATTTTTCCATCATATGAGGTCTTTATCAGGACCTAAAATAGGCTTGACATTGTCTCTAAGCACTAGTCGGGGGCCTCTCTATACTCAAATAATACACCCTCTCAGCCTCGTGGCTAGGAGCATCTAAGGGACATATTGCCCTAACTTCTATTGTAAATTTCATGTTTGTTTTGGATTGTAATCCAACGGTTAAGCTTTCCCCACACACCTCAAAGGGAGTCCCTACACATAGATCTGTGCAAAAACACCTTATAAGCATAGACATAAGGAAGCAGCCCTTGGTTGAATGCCATGGCCCCATTGCATCTCTCCTACACCTTAGGGATTGGCCCCTCGATGCATCACTAACACAAATAGCACATATGCCACAAAATCCATTCTTGTTTTCAAACATTCTAGGAGATATAGATATTTCCTCACTTAACACTTCCCCAAGGAAACCGATCGTCTAAACCTACAGCTTAGGTATCTCACATACTCCACGTAGGTCATATGCATGAATACAATTGCAATGCATTTAGAAATAACACCATGTGATATACACAATGCAACTATGTATGAACCATAGTGCTCAATTATTTTATCATTTATAAATCAACATTGTGAGGTGCAAAGACATTTCTTTCAATGATTTCAACCTACACGTAATGCCATGTTGCTAAGGTCAGCACGGAGCGTCCTCGTGCTACTAGACCCTCTTGCACTTAAATTATAAATGTCCTATATGCTATGCACAAGCAAATAAATTAGAATGTCGAATGCAATCAATAACTAATCACCCTCAAAACCCTTCCTTCTCCCTATTGTTTAGGTTATACATATGTTGATAGGTGTAGAAAATATTTTTTCATGTGTTTTTTTTGTAAAAGCATAAAAACTATACTTTAATATAGAGACAAGGGTGAACTGAGGCTTATCCCTCATGCTCCAGTCATGTCATACATCCACAAATATAAATCATATTTTTCCTTAGTTTTCTAACACAAAAACCTAACCTTTTCTATTTTCTACTATTTTTCTTCATTTATTTAGATTAAAATTCTTATATTTCTAATTCATGGGTTGGGACTAATCACAATCACTGAGAATTGATTTTATATTCATTTCTAATCCACGTGACCCCAATCACAACAAAACCCCCTAAATTTATCATTTTATGAAAATAACATAATTGTGAGTTTTGCATGTTTTGGTATAAATTATTATGTGACTAATTTTTTTGGGTTTCTTCAAGATTTCTTAAAGATTTTAGCATTAAGAACCAAAAGAAATCATTTATAAATAATTTCATCAAACATCTCTCATAAAACAAATAAATCTACTACTTACACATAGGATCACAGTTTTGGAGACATGTATTTCATGGTTGGGACGCCGTTGATGCTCGTTCTTGGCCACTAATGCTCTCTCTCACCTTGATACGATTTCCTTTGCTCCAACACCATCATTCCATCAGCATCTTTTATCAAACCCCACCCCCTTCTCTCATGGAACCACGCATGTGAATAGGTAGCAAGAGGAGAGAGGAGAGAGAAAGACAAAATCAAAATTTTGATTCCCTTCGTGAAAATCAGAGTGTTCACAACCAAATCAAAGCCCTCATTGAGTAGATCAAGGATGCCCAATCATCTCTTGATGATGCCCAACATTGGAGAGGCACGAATCTCCACAAAAATAGGATGCAAAAAAAATTGTGCCCCCTCCCTGCTCACAATTCCAATTTTGCATGATTTGTTTAATTTCATTTCATGTCATTTGATTTATTAAATAACCGATTCACACTTTGGGTGTTCACATTGTCCAACAAGTGGATTTTTGCATTTTGGAGGGGCAAACAAACTCAAATTCGAGATCCATTTGGACGACTGGCTTCGTAACGTCGAAATCTATAAAACTCAGACCTGTCATGCACTTTTTAGCTCCTAGATCATGTAGCCGCTTCATAATGCGAAACCTTGCATGGATTAAATGGAGGATTAAACGACCTCCGATTGATGAACTGAGACTTGTGTTGGGTTCCTGGCATCTAACTCCATTTAGTAAAACTCCAGCTCATCGATCTGCAACCGTTTTATTTTGCATGAAAATTTAGTTTTCTACGACCTCCCGGGCTCTATTTCTCTTCCAAAAATGTATTTAAAATCCACTCTCATTGGTGACCATGGGATAGGGTGACTCAGTCCGTCAAATCCCATGAACTGATCTACACAAACAATAACTAGAGAAAACATCAAGTTGCCACAAAAAATATACTGACAAAGTACAAGAACACCTCTCACCCTACCACTTGATGATAGAATCAAGGCATGAGAATCCACAAGGAATATGCCTAGTATAATCTGATTGAAATCTAAAGCAACTAGCTAACCAATTGTTCTAACACAAACTGACAAAAAAACCTATCAAAGAGGTCATCCTAGTGGTAGTTTGAACTACTTACCTAACTTAGGACAGCTGGAGTAGGACCTCCTACTAGTGGAGGACCCCTAGAGCCTACTACTAGGGGTCCTCCCCTAGTAGGACAGCTGGACTAGGACCTCCTACTAGGGGTCCTCCTACTAGGGGAGGACCCCTAGAGCCTAGGCATCATAGTTTTCTTGTAATACATTTGCCTCCCAAGGTTTTCATACTCGGGCATGTAAAAAGGAGGGAGCTGAGCATAGAGCAACCCAAGGAGAATAGGGTATCGGCCTCAAGTCCTGACTCAGTACCTAAGAACCTACCAAGCGCTCTCGTGAGGTGACATTTAATCCTTTTTTAACACCCACTTTTATTTTCACTCTAACCTTCCATTTTTTTTTTTTTTTGGCTAGCTGCTATCCCTAGGAAGACAAGGCATCAATCCTGGGTCTTGATGAAAGGTGAGAAGGATCGAAGCTTGCTTGGAAGAGCTATGGTGGGAGAGCAAGAGTAAGAAAGAGAGAGATACAAAATGGGAACTCCAATAGTCACAATGTGTGACCAGGCATTTCTTTATTCAAACTGTCACTAAAAGAATAAAGAATAAAGTGACGGTGATGAGCACCCGCCACCTACAGTGTGCACTGGCAGGTACTGTCAGTGTAGTAATACACATGCAGGTAGGAGGAGGCACCTTTACCCCCAACAATCTCCCACTTAAAGGTGAATTTTCCCTAGTGAGAAGTGAAAAAGAAAAAAGAAAAAACAATACAATATACACATGTACAACAAGATGAGGAAAAAATGTCATTTCATCCAACGCCCATCAATATCCTAAAGAAGGCAAAGCGCTCAATAGTGAGGCTTTTCATGAGTAGATTTGTAAGATTTTTGTCGGTGGAGATCTTGACAAGGTTAATAGACCTGTCCTCCACGACCCCACATATGAAGTGATACCTCATCTCAATGTGTTTCGTCTTCTCATGGAAGTCTAGATTCTTGGCTAGCTGAATAGCACTCATAGAATCTTAATGTGGCATAGGTATAGCATCAATCCCAAGGTCATAAACCAAACGGCCTAACTGTATGGCCTCCTTACAAGCCTCGGTGGCTGCAACATACTTGGCCTCAGTGGTAGATAGAGTTGTACACTTTTGAACCCTAGATATCCAAGAGGCAGCACCTGCAGCATAAGTGAATACATAGCCAAATGTGGACTTTCTACTATCTACATGTCCTATGTAATTGGAGTCTGTGTACCCCACGACTCCTGTATCCTAGTTGCCATAGCATATGCATGTATCTGCAATGCCCTTTAGGTACCTCATGATACCCTTCACGACATCCCAATGCTTCTTGCAAGGTGTAGCCATATAGCATGCCATAATACCAACTGCAAAGGAAATATCTGGACGAGTGGCTATCATGGCATACACATAAGATTGCCCATTGCGGATGCATAGGGAATCTTGGCCATCTTGGCTCTCTGCTCATCTGTCTCTGCGAACAATCGATATGTGATACCTTCACATAAGAAGGCAATGGACAACCAATAGGCTTCACGTCCCTGCATGCAGAAGCATTCATGAATGTACTCCCTCTGTGACATTCCCTCTGTGACAAGTAGAGTAGTCCCTGATGCTGCCTATCGCACTTAATGCACATACTAAGAATGTGAGAGGCCTATCCCAAATCCTTCATCTCAAAGCTTTTCTCCAGCTAAGATTTAAGAGCATCTAGCTCACCACATGAGCTTTCCTTGCTATCAGCATATCATCCACATAAAGTACCAAAGTAAGCAATGAGCCATCACAGGCTTTCTTCGTGTAAAGACACTGATCTATAGCACTCCTATTGTAGCCCTATGACTGCATAAAGACATCAAACTTATGATACCACTCCCTAGGTGTCTTCTTTAAGCTATACAAGCTCTTTTTTAACTTGCACACTAGGTGCTCCCTACTAGGTTCTGCAAAGCCCTTAGGTTGCTCCATGTATATCTCATCATGCAAATCCCCATGAAAGAATGCAGTCTTGACATCCATTTGGTATAAATCCAAGTCAAGGTGTGCGACTAAGGCCAAAACCAAGCACATGGTGGTCATCTTAACCACAGCACAAAAGACTTCATCAAAGTCAACTTCGTGCTCCTATTTAAAACCCTTAGCAAGAAGTCTTTCCTTATAGACTGGCTTAGGGTTTCCAGGGGTAATTTTTAGCTTGTACACCCATTTGCACGATAAAGCCTTCTTGCCCTTAGGCAATGCAACCAAATCCCAAGTTATATTCTTATGTAGGGAGTCCATCTCAGACTACATAGCCCTCTCCCAGGAGTGACTGCCACCCCTGTGCATAGCCTCATCATAAGTGAGAGGCTTTCCTGCATCTATAACCAAGATATAATGCAACAAGTGCTCAAATCTATCGAGCATATGTTTATCTCTAGTAGACCATCAATGCAAGCTCTGTTGCATGTCCAATATCTTGTGCAATACCCTCATCATGTGTACCAATTTTTGCTGCAGGCTATCCAACTGATTGTGTAGGAGCATGTGGCTCCTCCTAGAATATAACCTTGCGTATCTCTACCACCTTCTCAGGCTGCCTATGCATCTTGTCTTTATGGAAGACTACATCATGGCTGCAGATGACTTTCCGTGCCTACGGATCCTAAAGGCTATAAACCATCTCACATGCATCTCCATAGCCAAGGAAAATGCATTTGACACTCTTAGGATCCAGTTTACTATGCTGTCCTTGGGCACATGGTAGAACGCCTCACATCCAAAGACATGTAGATGAACATAAGATGAAGGTTTCCCAGTCCATACCTCCTCTCCAAAGACATGTAGATGCGCATAAGACGGAGGTTTCCCAGTCCATACCTCCTCTCCAAAGACACGTAGATACGCATAAGATGGATGTTTCCTAGTCCATACCTCCTCTGCAACTTGGAAATCCAAACCACTGAAAGGTAATCTATTTATGATATGCATAGCTGTATTGACTGCCTCATCCCAAAAGCTCTATGGTAGGCTTGCATGGCTAATCATACTATGTACATGCTCTTGGATGGTTCTACTCATTCGCTCAACCAAACCATTCTGGGGTGGGGTATAGGGGAGTGTCAACCGATGCTTAATATCCCTCTCATTACATAGCTGCTCAAAGGCACGTGACACATATTCTCCCCCATTTCAGTCCTAAGGCATTTCAGTTTATGCCTAGTCTGGTTCTCAACCAATGCAAGCCATCTCTGAAACACATCCAAGACATTGGATTTAAGCTTTATGGGTTATAGCCCAGACTTTCCGTGAAAAATCGTCAATGAATGTGACAAAATACTTTGCACCACCCATAGACTCTCATGACATGGGCCCACAAACATCCGGATGTACTAATGCCAAGGACTCACTTATGCGTGACCTATCAGACTTCTTATGCGTATTCCTAGTCTGTCTGCCATAAAGATAATGATCACATGAATCAAAACATGGATAGTCAAGGGGCAGTAAATATTGCAAACCAGAAATCATTTTCATTCCCTTCAAAGACATATGGCCCAAACGGGCATGTCAAAGAGATACATATGGGATGGAACCCACAGATAAAGCATGGTCAATAGAGGATCCATCAACTACAAGAGGATAGAGGCTGCCAGCCTTGGCACCTCTAGCAAGCACAAGTCTACCAGGTGCGATCTTCCACGCAAAATCCCCAAATGAAACATGAGACCCATCATCATCAAGCTACCTTGCAGACATAAGAATACATGTAAGTGTAGGTACATGAAGTACATCCTGTAACAAAAAAGTATTGCCAATTGAGAATTGCAACCATACATCCCCAATACCAACAATAGCAAGTGACATGTCATCACCCAAGTGAACTGAACCAGAGATAGTGCAGTAGAAATGGAATCACTCATGGCATGGTTTAACATGAAATGAAGCACCAGAATCCAAAAGCCAGCACTATTGCGCATACATAAACTGAACCTCGGCCAACTACGTAGCATCACAAGAACTAGCTACAAGTATGTAATCCCCATCGGAGTCCTCAGTCTACATGACATTTATCTCCTCGATTGTCACACTGGATTTCACTGGCACAATGCTACGATTAGAGGACTTTTCCTGTACTTTGTCTTTCCCCTTCTCTTTGCACTTCTCATTGCACAACTCATGACATTGTGGGCATATATGACCCTTCTTGTCACAATGATGACATGTTACATTAGCATTTCTCCCATAAGACTTAATGCATGACTTGCCACGCAATTTTTGCAAGTCTAGGTCTAAATTTCTCCCCTGAGACTTAATGCATGACTTGCCATGCAATTTCTGCAAATCTAGGTCTAAATTTCTCCCATGAGACTTAATGCATGACTTGCCACACAATTTAGACCTAGACTTCTGCAAGTCTCTGCCATGGCCATTCCCACGGCCATTCTTTCCATTACCATCTCTGCCTCTAACACTCAAAACATGCAATACATGAGAGGCATCCAAGTTTTTACGATTGATCTCTTCCTACAAAAGAGCACTCTCTACATCAAGCAAGTTCAAAGTAGTAGCAGAAGCACATAAGGTAGTGCGGAATACATCCCATGACTCACTCAAAGTCCCAAGCAAAAACAATGGAGTAACCTCATCATTGAAAGTAATGCCCTAAGAAATCAAGTTCTTGAGAATAGCATGGAACTGGCTCAAATGACCAAACATTGTCACATTCTCCTTCATGCATAGGTCCATAAGCTACTTCAGTCAATACATTTGACTTACTAGACTTTTCTTCTCATAGAGGTTATTGATCTTATCCCGAAGCTGCCAAGCACTCTGTGCTTCCTCAACCACATTGTAATGCAACTGTTCAGTGAGAGACAACATGAGGGTGGACTTGCATAACTCATCAAGCTCCATCCATTCGTTATCAATCATAGTTTCACGATGCTCTCCACTCAACCTTAGTGGCTTTATCTACAATTTCCGCACCAATACCTGCCAAACTTGGCTCTTCCAATAGGCATAATTCATACCATCAAGTTTATTGATGTTGAAGATAGCACTGTCAGTGGAAGAGGATGCCATACTGCAAGCTAAAACAATGCAGATAGTTCAAAATTGCTTATTGTTTTCTGTTGTAAATAGCCAAAATACCACCAAAACCAAGGCATAAATGACCATGAATTGATAGCTAATGATGCTACCCACCAAGTACTATCTAAAGTACATAAAATCAAGATGATTCAACATGAAAAATACATCACAATCCATGCATAACTGCTTGTTGTAATAAATTACATCTAGGTATAATGAGAGCAAACTGTAGACAAAATGAATGCACCAAGTCAACCACCATTGACTGTCAAAGCATAACCAATATCAAGCGGGCATAAATAAGCATGTGACAGTTATATGGACATCGAGCAAACACCAAAGCATGTCAAATAAATCCATTAGTAAGCTGGCACACCCTTGTGTAATAGGGAAAATTATACATAACATTGGCAAGACACCTGACACAAATAAGTGTATGCTTAGGGAGTGCAAAGCCCAAATTAGCCCAAGTACATTTGTAAGGACCACGACATATCAACCATGCAACATCCAAGTGAAGATACTAGTCTCAAGTATTCGAAGGCTCAAGTAGCATAAACTGCCTGCTCAATGTCTATCAAGCATCCAAAGGTGCTCCCACTGGCACAAAAGCCGTAAATATCAAGCATAGAAGTTCAACAAGGGCATATGATAGTACTAGAGAAGACAAAAGATCCAAGATCAAGGATCAATAAGACATCATGAGCATATAGGCCATGTAGCATCCATACATAACACCCATAGACATCAAATACATCCAAAGTGTAACTCTGGCAAGCCAAGAAATAGCCAAAGTAAGCTCCAGACGATCAAATGTCAAGCCCAAGTAAGCCACAGTAGTAATCGACTCCAAGACAATGTAACTAGCATGTATGGAGATGGCATAAGCCAAGCATGTCAAGACTGGTAAAACATAAGCAAATTACATGCCATAAGTACATCAAAGATGGAGATCCAAATGCTATGGGAAGTGAGCTCAAGCTCAACCAATGATCTGAGAACAAATGCAAGCTCTATGTCGATCCCTAAGAGTCACTACATCAATGTATACCTCCAAGACATACCCTGTTTCCAATGTGCATAAGCAAACGTAAGCAAATGAGCTTCAGCCACCGTCTTGCTTGTGTACAATAGTGATTCATTGCTGAAAATTGTCATAAGTGGAATGCCATTTTAATGCCTCAAGACCAAAAAGTAATTTAAGGATAGCAAACAACCCGAGAATGGATAATAGGCAAGGGGACAACAAGAATAAAAATGCTTCTCAGCCTTTGGCAGTCCAAAGTCCATTTCCATGGATTTGTATAAAGAAAGAAAGGAAAAAGGGCTTTGTTTCAAGTGTGGCGAGAAGTATATAGCTGATCATGCCTCAAAATGTGCTTTTAGAAATACTAAGGCACGGGCTCACATCATATTGGTATTTGAGGACTCAGAGGAGGACCTTGAGGATGCACATGCTTTTATGATGAGTGCTGAAACGGATGATGCTGATGAAGAGTTTGGTCAAGAAGAGTTCTTTGACCCTGCTAACTCTTTTTCTTTTGACCCTGGTGGTCATGTATCATGGGATATGGGTGGAAAGAATGAACCACATGCTGCCATTATTTATACCATATCTATGGATGCTTGGACAGGATCCAAAAGCCCTAATACATTGCGTAATAAGGAAAAAATTCATGGGAAGGATGTGTTTATATTTGTAGGCAGTGGTAGCACTCATAGTTTCATTAATGGAGCGGTCATGGATAGGCTGAAGTGTTTTCCCATTGATTAGAAGGTGCAAGTTACCAATGGGGATGAAGAAATTAGCACACAAGTATGCCCCGCTAATGCAATGTCATTATTGTGGTAAGATTGGCCATATTACAGTGAATGTTTTCACAAGAAAAGAGCACAGCAAATGTAGAATGACTGCCACCAAGGTCAATTCATGAATAAAGAAGAAGAAGAAGATGCTTCCGCAACCATCAACAACTCTGACAGATTGTTTTAAGGAATATGTTCCCATAGTGGATTTGCTTTGTAAAAATCCTTGCCAAAATCAACAAATGCATGAAAGGTCTTCATCCAATTTGGTGGGATCACAATTGGGGTTCTAGAAAGTAAAAGTTGAAGGTGACAAAATGCTAAGTCGACCTCATCATTCCACTAATAGATAGGTTTGGCCACATGTGCCAATTTATTCAAGGGGATAGCCAAGTGTGCCAAAAGTTGCAAGTAGTGGTCATGCCACTAGATTTGGCCCAAAATTTTGAGTAGCATGCATTGTGAATCTGTGCTACTCATATTCCTAGTCCAAATCTAGCTTGCATAATTCCTACCACCATGGTGGGATCGATAGCAATGCCATCTTTAGAAATAACGTGGCCCAATAAAATGTTGCGTCTAATAGCAAACACACATTTTAGAGGATTTAAACCTAAACTTACCTCGTTGCAATGTGTGAGGCAGAGCCAAAGGGCATCAAATGTATTGAGGCCAAACCACATCATTGTATAGACGTGTGCTCCCCATACTGTGATGAAATCTAATTTCGATTGATATTTTGGAGGAAGTTGAACTTGGTTGTATCCAATGAAGCCATCGAGAAAAGTGTACATCTCGTGGCTAGCTAGTTCATCCAATATAATATCTAAATAGAGGATGGGGAAGGGATTTGGGGTTGTGGTTGCATTGAGCATTCTGTATCCCATATATATATGTAGCTTCTTGTTCTTTTTAAGAACTATGACAATCAAGAAAATCAAATCCACTCAATTTACTAGAGTGATGAACCTAACTCACAATAGTAATCGATCTAACTCCTCTTTGACGTGTTTGGCCATGTGAGGGTTCATCCTGCAGTGCTTCATTCAGATTGGGATAACATCTAGTTTTAGAGGAATGTGATGCTAATAGAAGCAAGGATCCGACCATTTCATCTCTAAGTATTTCGAAGTGAAAACATCTTTAAAATCAATCAACAAACTAATGAGTTGTGTTAGGCACTAATCTTACTTGGTTTAGTATTTTTCTATACCAAGATATAGTGTATCCAATTCATCTTCCTTTACTCTTGTGACCTTCTACATTTGCACCTCAAACTCACACTCTTGGCTTAGGATTTCTTTTATGTCAATGTTAGTAATCTAATCAGCATTAGTATTGTCTAACTCATAGTCTCAGTTCTCAATTTTGAAACTATGTAGACTATTGTCCTTCTCTTGCTTCTCCAGGACTTTGAGCTACCAAGTTTGTAATTGCATGTATTGTTCACTAATCTACAAAACATTAATGAGACACCAAGGATGTAAATTGGCATTATCCTTCAAGAATTCCTCCTCCTCATCATCATCACTTAAGATTTCTACCATATTGACTCTTTTGACCATAGCTAGGGTCTATATAGTGTGGTGTAGGTGGGGCAACACTAGTCAAGAATATAGTCACTTTATGTTGATTCCTACAGATTGTAACCCAATTATGGCTCCAAGGTCTTCTTAATAGTAGGTGGTAATCTTCACTAGCATGCTCCATATTCAACACAACCAATGAAATAAAAAATTGAATTATGGAAATTTCTAGAAGTACAAAGCATATGATACCAAGAGGTCTTACGTGTTGCTAATTGGCCACTCTTACTAGGAAAGGGGTTGGTTTCTAATCCATCAATCCCAATTCTTGACAAGTAGCCAATGTGATGATATTGATAAAGAATCTATTGTTGAGTAGGACATTCTAGATGACCTTGTATTGAACAAGAATAACTAGAATGGTCGGATCACACAAGGAACCTACTAGTAGTGGCTCTTGCTAGATTTTATGAACTGTTGCCTTCAGAGTATGAGCCATCATACCTAGTACTTTTGGTTCTAGTAATATAGGGTGCTCTAGGCAAATCATCCTTAAGAGGTGATCCTTGAAAGCTAGGACAAGATTCAAGAGGTCACCTAATGGCTCAGTAATATTCATTGGTCACCATCCAGTTGATATTTTAAATGAGTCCAAAATAGTCGAAGTGCTCGGTGTGTTCTCTTCTATTGATGTAAGCTTAGCATTAGGTTGCTAGCTTCTACTTCCTCTAGGATTAGTATCTGGGGTTTTACTCTCTCTCTAACGAGGGTGATCTTCCATATTCATTTTGCGAACTTTACTGAGGTTATCATATGGTAATTGGCTCTTCTGCTTGCTAGGATAATCTTCTGGCTGTTTCCTTTTGTGAATCCTAAGGTGACTACTTGGATTTTTTGTTCCACTAGGTTGTGGATCCTCTCTTGCGACTTGCTTTTTTTTCATTTTTTGGGGTTGCCACTCCCCGTATAGATTCTCATTGTGGTTTGAACATCACACACTTTGAGCCTATAGCCAATTTGGGGTTTAAGTGACTCCATGTTGGGTGAAGTTATGTTCTTACCTTGTGTTGCATTCCTTCAGCCTAGTGGGGTATTAGACTACAGATGTTTCCCTATGCTTGAGCGATGGGTTTTTGGGTTTATCTTCATTGCCACCAGCTTGCCTATAGTCCATTTTGCCACATGATGGTAGACTTTCTATTGCTTAGCCCACAAAGTTCCTATGGGTCGCAATGTGATGTCTTTGTAGGTTTTACCTGAGTGGCTTATCACATGAGCATCTTATTCTAGCAATTCCCTAATTTCCACTATGTTAGCTCTGGGCATTTGTGGCATTGTCCTTGTCTTTTTTTAGAATCGTAAGCTTAAGCATCCAAACACTCTAATCTCCAGTGTCCTTTGTGCATGCAAAAGAAACAATGTTTAGAGAAGAAGGGTTGGCCTCTTCCACCACTATACCACACACCATGGCCACCACTGGGTTGTTGGTACTCCTAATTTGTATAAGCAACAACCAATAATTAATATTAGTTTTTGATAATAATGATTAGGATATCCTAGTACCTTTTAGCCTTATTGTAGTACCTTTTATGAATGCTTCATCTTACTACACGATTTCAAGTTTAGAAATACTAAATTTTTTCTAGTAGAGCTGAGTTATATAGAGGTTTATGGGAAGCTACATAGAAGGTTTGAGCAAGGTTGCCATATGATAAGCAATTGTTACTCTATATTCATACCAACCCTGGACTATATGACTTACAAGTCTTATGTGTCATAATTTTGATGCACTACATTGAATCTTATTAAAAAATAACAATTTTTATTCTCATTTCAATGTGTCTTATTGACTTCACCAAAAGAAAGTAGCCAAAAATGTAGGGTTCCACTTTTTGTATGATGCATTGTAGCAATTTTGCGTCTAAATATTCTTGGAACTTGTAGTTTTCTAAACTCACATGCCTTGTTGAAAACCAAAGATTGATTCTCAAATTTGATGCATTTTGTGGATACATAAACTAAATAATAGAACCAAAAGTAATACATTTGTATAAGACCTAAATGCAATCATAATGATTTTTATTAAATACAATAAAGCAAATTATGAAGAGCAATTTGACAAAAAATATACTTTACATAGTTACATGCCAATATCTCTATCAATTCAACACAATGTCTTGATTCTTTAGTTGTATGAAGAAACATTAAAGTAGCATGTGCTTTGTGGAATTTAAGCTTTACTAGATGTCAATACAAAATATTTTATTCACTCTCCTATAAATTATAGATTGTGTAATTGAACATGTATCGGTATCCATGTTGATGCCATTACTCCAATTACAAGTTATATATACTTTATGAAATGAAACACAAAAACTACAGTAAGTCAAGTATTGCTTTACAAATGTAGGAAGGGGAGCATACACTTTAAGGGGTGGTTTTATATGCATCTAACACCCAACCTATCCTCTTAAAGATTGTAGTAAAGCACCTTTACCTTGTACTTGCATATTTAGTGCACTAGAGTTACTTTTATGTGTGCAACTAATGCACCTTTATCTTGTATTTGTAGATTTAATGCACTAGAGTTACTTTTATGTGTGCAACTAATGCACATTCATCTTGTATTTGTAGATTTAATGCACTAGATTTACTTTTACTTATGCAACTAATGTCTTGTTAAGAGTATAATTATATCATTGTTGGCATATCGTTTAGTCATTTTTGTAGGGACAGTGACTAGAGAGAGCTATGCTTTAGGACATCTTACTTACTTATGGATAGTAAAGTACATACCTATGATTGAGATGGATAATGCACTCAATCACAACAAAATGCCTATTATACTATGTTTTATATATCTAAATAGGGCAAAACTTCTCAAGACTTTTATAGTGTCAAGGAATCTCTTTGACTTTTCACATGTTCTAACCTCCATTAATAATTTAAGGACTATAAAATAATGCATAATATTGACATTAGAGTAAGTTGAAAGGATTTGAATGCATAGAGGAGCACAATGTAAGAAGATTCCATGTGGTCCTTGCCCAAGGTCCCAGTGTGTACCTAGGCTATACTACTACACTACCTAGCATGAACTTAGTCAAACTCTAGTATGCAATAAACATTTCATGACTTGAAGATTGTGAAAAAACTAGTCCAAGCTGATAATATGATTCTTTTTCCAATGATGATTGCAAGTATTTTTGTGGAATGCTATTCATATACATTATACAACGTGAAGTAATTCTAAGCATCACAATTGCATGATACATTGTTAAGATAAACTTAGTAGTATAGAAAATTAATTCTTCTAAAATAAGGTTAGTAGTGTGAAATTCATAAACTTGTGAATTGTGAAGATTATGAGTACTACTTAACAAATTAGAGAAGTAACTTTATGCATGACATCAAGTTAATCATTATTTTCATCCTTCAAGATTGCATGATCATTGCATCAAGCTTGCAAGTAACATGCTATTGTGTACAATGAGATGTTGTACAAGTTTACCACTTTTTGACAAAAGTGATGCATTGCATCGAGTTAGTGCACATCATAGGGGAAACTTGAAGTAGCATATCAAGTTAAAATGAGATATTTTCATTTTGCATAGGCAACTTGAGTTGCCATGAAACATCACCATTTTTGTAGGGAAACTTGATACAATGCATCAAGTTGGTATAAAACTTTCCTATTTTTGCAGGGAAACCTAGTGCACTGCATCAAGTTAGCATGAAAGTTTAGCCTTGTTTTGGGAAACTTGATGGAATACATCAAGTTCATATGGAAATTACCCTTTTGTGGGGGCAACCTCATGCATTGCATCAACTTCATACATATGTGTGCCATTTTATGAGGGCAACATAATGTAATGCATTTAAGTTGCTATAAATGTTAATATTTTCTAGGTGCAACTTTAAATTCATTCATCATGGAAGAAAACTAAGTGACCCAAAAGGTACAATTACTTCTATATAGCCATGAAAAGGTAATGGTATTGAGATTTGGATTTTATTGTCACTTTCATATCTCGACATTAACATGTATTCTCTTGACCAATATGAAATTCAAACTATTCCTAAAATTCTATTATAAATTTTAAACTAGGACTTTCAAAAGTGATAGAAATTGGATATCCACTATAAAATTGTTTCTTGCCTTCTAGACCCATATACATTAGTAACAAAAAAGTGAATTGTTTCTTTGGGAGTGCCCAAAATGACAAATTTAAAAAATGTAAATTTTGAGCATTATGTTAAAAATACTTAACTCAAAAGTGCATCATTTTTAAAAATCATATTTAAAAAAAGTAAACTTGTTAAAGAATCTTCCAAAAGATTCCAAATCATTCTCCTATAATAAGTGCAATATTATCCAAAAGGTTTGGAACTGTGTTACCTATTCATATTACAATTAATATTGCTAATATTGAAATAAATATATTCAATAAGGCCTCTTAAAATTTGAGATACATTATTGCTCTACGTGATGCTAGTAAGAGTTGAGAGCAAGAATTAATTGTTATTTTTGTCACTAGAATTGGGTAGATTATGCCATGTCATCATTAGGAGTGAGCCACATTGACTAAAAGATGTATAATTATGAGGGAATGAGATAAGTGGGGAACATAGAACCCAACCTAATGTGTCTGACCAATCAAAAGGGCCAATGGGTTGAGTATTATGTCCAAGGAGGGTTATTAGCCAACTCCTTGACTTCTTGGCTACTTAGGATGAGGTGTATAGTCCCTTAGGCTACACCTAGTTGGGGACTCAAGCCCAAATCTTAGGTCCTCATGGCTTTTCTCTTCCTAATGGGGTTAGCATTAATGAAAAGTTTATTTATATTAGTTCTACATTACTGAATCAAGTGTCATGCTTAAAGAAATTATCTAATGAACCTTGTCTAACGATGTAAAGGTTCTACGTTGATCACAAATGAGTTACTAGAGATGTGATGATACATGAACAAGCCACAATGAAGATGGAATGGACAAGTCTTATGCCATGATCAATGATGCATAAATGTGAATATGACATTCATATAATATGAAAAATACAAGACTATTATACAATGTCATCTAAAATTGCTGGGTATAATATAGGGATACATAATCAAATGCATGGATTATCATATTGGATTAAAAAATAAATTAGTAAAAATAATTATTTCTTAGAAAATATTCTTTCATACCAAGAATGTTTCTTTCTCCTATAAAATGTGGGTTTGCCAATGTCTTAGAATGTTTGACCAATCTCAAAGATGAGGGACTACAAATACAAAGCCTCAAGAAATAAAAGAATGGCAAGTTAAATTTTTTAATTAATTTATATATATTTTTTAATTTATTGTTAAGAGGTTTTTGTGTTGCAATAATTATTTTCATTAGTTAGATAATAAGTATTAAAAAGTATCTTAAATTATGTCATTAATTTTAAGGTGTTTTAACTTTTAATTTAATCTTAATTATAGTTATAAATTATATTATTATTTTAAAAATATTTTTACTTTAAAAATTAAATAAATTCATATTTATAAACTAAACTAAAAAAAGAAATTATCTCATAATTAGTAAGTAAAAGAAGGGGAACAAGAGGAAATATCACACACACACACACACACACACACACACACACACACACACACACACACACTCTCTCTCTCTCTCTCTCTCTCTCTCTCTCTCTCTCTCTCTCTCTCTCTCTCTCTCTCTCTCTCTCTCTCTCTCTCTCAATGGTACAATGGAATAATCAAGAATAATCATCCATAATCCCTCTTCGGTTGTGGATGCCCCTCCCAAGAGAGGTATGCCTACTATGAAAGGTCACTAGAGCCACTACAGTGTCCTTCCGTAGCTCAACATTGACATTGTCACTTCAGTCTTCACTTGAGTTTTCAGCAACTACTTGTTCCACTTCTTTGAGCTATTTTGAACTTGTATTCATCTCTTCTAAATATTAGAAAACTTTTCCAAGATACACCCTTATCTCATAGAACACTTACAGAGGCATACATGACAAAAACAGAACAGAGATAGGGGCTCTACAGAAGCTCAATAAAGAGTCTACAATACTATTCAAAAAGCATTTAGCTCGACTAAAACCATTAAAAACCATCAAGAATCATTCAATAAGCTTCCAAACACTCTCAAATTCCATCAATCATCATTCCATCCTCTTACATAGAAATAAAATAGAGCAAAATAGAAGCTCATCAGTCTCAATCAGAACTAATGAGACATTAACAAGACATCAACAGGACATATCAAAACATCATATCTCTACTAAAAAAGGTCATGAGCTTCTCAAACCTAATCAACTTTATCAAAAACACTCTCAAACACTTCCAAATCAACTAATCAACATAAAAAATCAATAAAAAAATCAACCATTCAGTCTATAAAAACATTAAAAATCTGCCAAAAAATCAAGTCCTTTCACCCCTCAATATATCCTCACACTTAATCAAGGAGCATCCTCTCACGACCTTGGAAAAAGTGAATACAAGTTCAAAATATAGCTCAACTAGATCTTCCTCAGCATCTTTAAAAAAACCACAATCCAAACATGACCCCAACTTATAACCTACATCTAATAAACAATTGCAATGAAAGGAAAACACCTTTGTCCATTATCACAACTTTGAAATAAAAAGCATGACAAACTTTTAAAGGATATAAGAGGTTTGTTTTCTATCACCATAAGCATCCATCCATCAGCTAGAATCATGAACTACCATCAATCAACTTCTCGATCTGCTTCATCTTCATCTTCAAATCCACACAAGAAGGATAAAACACCACATATACACCATAGAATATATGCTAAACTCGCAGAGACACAAGACAATGTAGTATAAATGGCAGATGCTCCCAAAAAATGAAGAGCATAGAGAAAAATTTTCATTAAAAGGATCAATATATCCAAGAGAATATCCACAAGCCATGTAGGATGAAGATATTCTTTCTTGAACTTCATACTCAGCTTGAGTTGTTCCAGACTCTTGTTCTCATCCACAAAATGTAGAGGCATATTCTAGAGAAATCATAAACAAAACATCCTTTCCAACATGATAATAAACCTAGTAGGAAAAGCTTGTGTAAAATAATACAGGATATCCATCTGAGCAGCAGTCACATCCTCATTTGGATTAATCATAAGGTGTGAAACTGTTGATGCATAAAAGCAAGATACCAACAAAAGTGAGATGCCAAGTGTACCAAAGTATCCTCAAAAGAAGCATGTGGTCTAGCAAATTGAAGGTAAGAAGTAGAACATTGCATAGAAGTGTCCCAGGAAAGAACCAAAAATGATAGGCCGGTCGTGTCAAAGAATCATTCAATGTCCAATGCCGTTGACAAAGGATATCACTATTATATCCAGGAGTATCCATCACTGATTGTGGATGTGATATCCCAACTTTAATTTAAAATATTTTCAACTTCTCGCAAAATGGACTTCAAGAACTCTAAATTCATTAAATAGAGAAGATCTCGTGCAAAAAGACCCGTGGATTGTAACCTGGATTGATAAGGATTGTAACCATCTGTCATGGAAGTTACCACGTGAATAAGAGTTATGAGTCATATTAGTCTTAGTGGTCCAAAAATACTAGATTTTTAGACAAAAATAGCATATTTTTGGTATTTTGAATATTGTTTACTGTAAATATTCTTAAAAGCTATGAAAACTTCTAGAACAGGATGTCGTGTAAAAAAAAACAAGTGACTTTTTTAGCTAGTTTTGGATATTTAATGCAAAAAGAAGGATTGGCGAAATCGCGTGCATTGCAATCGCAGTTTACAGGCAGCAAACAACACTTCGAACAAGGAGAAGAAGAAGGAGTGATCTAGAAGAATTCTAATCAAGTGTCTTAGGGGTTTACCCCCCTTTCGGAGCCAACGGAACCATTAGATTTGTGGTTTGAGCAACAGATTGCTGATTTTGCCAAGATCCCCTCCATAAAGAGCTCTTCTTCTTAGCCACAACCCTTCTTCTCTAATTTAGCTATAAAGAATAGGCATGGGAAGCCATTGAGAGTAGTACGAGAAATAGGGGAGAGGCCCTTCTCAAGAGTATAAAATAAGAGGGAGTGAGGCAAGAGAAGCGCGAGCACGTGAATTTCTTGTCAAGAAGACAAGGAGGATACTCCGCGAGCTCTCAAATTCAATTCCTCCATCCCTTCTATCCTATTCCTTCTTGTGGAATCAAGACTCTTCTCAATTTCTCAAAATCTTTGGTGATCGCTTTTTCCTTCCATCAATAAATTTCTGTCAATCTAATTACCCCCAAGCTCCTTTTTCGAATTCCCCTTTTCTATGGTCTCACGATTAAAGACCGTGGTCCCAAAGAAGAAAGCTATGAAGGTCCCGGAGGCAGGAGCTACAGATAATGCTGCAGACACAATTACTACAAACGGAATGGCGAGTATGGGGATTACAAATGAAGCCATGAATATCATCAATCAAGCACCCATCATGGATCTTCAGGTACTAATTTTCTTAAATAAAAGTAGCTAGCAGGCCTTTATCCCATGATAGGCAACAAAAGCTCCATGCAAAAAATAAGATTTTATTCGATTCTTGTATATAATTTCTTTGAGGAATTCTTAACCATGAATTCCAAGGGTTAACTTGGGACTGTACAAGATAAACCTAAGTGAGTACAAGGAAGGTATTGTATCCCTAAAAGATTTAATATTTTTTTAATGTTGATTGAACGAAATCTATGAATCACAAATGGTAATCCTCGGTATATAAGAGACCTTGAGATGCAATTGCCAAATGATACTGTTCATAATTAAACTAATCAAGATTTTCTTTTATTGTGTGCAAAAACCCACGAAACTCCAAGGGGAGTCAGCCTCAAGTATGAAATTCTTACTTAAATTCAATCCAAACTAATCCCCAAGGAAGAGGGAGTTTAGGAAGACTCTTGGAAAAGGTATTGCCACTTATGTTGATTTGTCTTGAAGTTTTTCTTTTGGAAATAAAATATTTGTCTTGGAAATAAACTTTTTAAAAGCTTATGTATTCCTAGTTAGCAAGCTCCAAGGGGTAGACTCAAGCGAGCCTAGTTAGCAAACTCCAAGGGTTTTATCAAAATCCCAAACAATGCTTCATAGGACATCTCTTAATGGGCCACTAAGAATGTACTACCAAGGAATAGCTCATGTGGCATGTTGCAGTTGGTATCAGAGCACATGTTGATGTAGGACATGGTGCAAGTAAATAAAACTAGTTATATTTACAACAAAAAAAATTTCATTTCCTTAAGTAGTGAAATCTTCTCTTCTTGATATATATTCTTGATTTCTGATAGAAAGATGAACCTTGGGAACGATTCTTGATTTTTCAAGTAATGTTTATGTCAGCAATACACTCCTCTAGCTTTAGCTGGAGAAACCAGATAATGTGGATATTAGATCAGATATACGATCCTTCACCCATATATTACGAAAGGTGATGGATATTAAGCGGAGGGTATTGTTACATTGACGCAAACCATCTTACTTACCTCCAAAATAATTTAAAGAGATTAAGGTGGATGGAAGCCCTTAAGATTGCCAAGTCTTATCTCTTCTATGAGGCTAGAGTAGACTCAAACATGTTCACTAGAGGGTGACATGTCAAACTAAACCGGTACATTTATGAGGAGGTTATAAGGGTTATATCGGCCAATTGAGTCATGGTTGTAGGATGCTCCAGTTGTCGCAACTACAAGAAAGATGGATTACCTAATCTTCCTCTAAAATATCGATTTCTAGATATCCATTCTTAGAATCCTAATTACTATGTGATGCATGTATCGCAATGCCATACCTAGATTATGGTAGGAAAATCTTTTCCAAGAATAATATGAGCTCCTGAACTACTCAAATAATGTATTCCCTTCCTATTGATGTAAAGGATTATTTTTGTCCATCTGTTTGTCTCCTTGATAAATAAAAAATAGTACGTATAAAATTTTTTCCTAATTAAAAATTAAAACTCTCTTTTGAAGTATAAGCCCTAATCATTGTTCGAAAGGACAACTAGTACATAATTTCCCTCCTAAATTAATGAGGTAGAGTAAGCAAGTGAACATCTTTTTTTTTTTGAATATGGTTGGAAAGAAAATCATAAAATTGCATAATCCTCAGAACGTCACCTTGAATCTCAATACTACGGAAGCCCAAGAGAAGAAATTTCTTCTCAAGCAGTACAAGCCATCAAAGTTTGATGGTAAAGGAAGGGACATTCCAATTGAAGTAGGAACATGGATAGAATCTATAGAAGTCTATTTCACTACTATAGGGATTGCACCGTCAAATTAAGCCATGATTGCCAAACTAAGACTCACAAGAGATGCCCATCTTTGGTGAAAACAATGGTGCAATGACCAAAGAACACCCGAAGGTGCTATCTCATGGACAAAGTTAAGGACGCGGTACATGGGAGATATCTTTTGCCCACATATCAAGCCCAGAAGATGAACAAGTTCTTCAATCTAAAGTAGCTAAGCCTAAGCCTAGAAGCCTACTACTCCGACAATGGATGTTTCACAGCAAGTATCCAAATTTTGCAATGGTCTAAATCCACCCCTGAATATGCATCTTGAATCAATGAGACCATCGGATCAACCATTTTGGCTAAAAGAATTTGCAGATGTTTTTCAAGAATATGCAGATAGTGAAGCCAAGGATGAAGCCAAGGATCAACCATTTTGGCTAAAAGAATATGTGGATGTTTTTCAAGAAAACCTGACAGAGCTCCCACTAGCAAGGGAACTAGGGATACATCCGGCCAAGTAATTCACCATGGGGAGCCTTGGTTCTTGTTCAAAAAAAGAAAGATGGAACACTTCGTCTCTGTATCAATTACCGTGGATTGAACCAAGTGACAGTCAAAAACAAATATCTCATTCCCAAGATAGATGAGTTGCTTCACCGAATCCAAGGGGCAAAGGTATTTTCAAAGATTGATCTCGGATCAAGATATTATCAAATAAGAATTAGGGTGGAGGAATTCCCTAAAACTGCTGTTAATACAAGGTATAGTCATTATGAGTTTATTGTGATGTCATTTGGGTTAACAAATGCTCCTACCACCTTCAACAGGTTGATGCAATATATTTTCCAACCCTACCTTGATGACTCCTCATCTTCTTTGATGATATCTTAATATATTCCAAGAATGAAAAAGACCATGAACCACAGCTATGAACAGTTCTTGAAACAATGAGAGCCCACAAACTATATGCTAAAAAGAAGAAATGTACTTTCTTCAAAAAGCAGATTGAATATCTAGGATTCATAGTATTGACAAATGGCATTTCAATGGATCTTGCCAAGGTCCAAGATGTACAAGACTAGCCATCCCCAACAATGGTCAAGAAAGTGCAAACCTTTCTAGGGCTAATGGGTTGGTATAGAGTCTTCATTAAAGACTATGCCTCAATCGCCGCACCTCTCACCAACCTAGAGCAAGTCTCCTACCATTACATGGACGTCCACCAAAAAATCTAGCTATTTAGTAACTGCCCCTATCGTAAGGCCACCCAACCTCAGCAAGGAATTCAAAGTCATAACTGATACAAGCTCTCTTGCTTTGGGCTATGTGCTTATGTAAGAAGGACATCCAGTAGCCTATGCTTCAAGAAAATTAAAGATCCACGAAAGAAACTATGCCACACATGATCTAGAATTGCTTGCTGTAATTCATGCCTTTAAACTATGGACACATTACTTGCTTGGTAATAGGTTTTCTCTAGTCACTGATCATAAGAGCCTAAAGTGGATTTTTACTCAGCCATATCTCATTATGAGACAACGCTGATGGACTGGGACCTTGTAAGAATTTGACTTTGAAATCAAGTATAGAGCAAGCAAGGAGAATGTGATTGCAAATGCCCTAAGCCATAAATCATTTCTTAATGCTCTGATCCTAGAAGAACCCTCCAGGATTGGAACTCTTACCACAATGATTTCAATGCCCAGTAAGTCTCTCCTAGAAATGGCTAAAGAAGAGGCAATGAAGGATCCAAGCTATTAGAACTTGTTAAGAGAAATTTCCGTCAAGGATTCAAATCCAAAACTCAAGACCTATCAAGATTTTTCCATAAATGAGGAGCTTGCCTATTATAGGACAAGACTATGTATTCTTGCAAGTCAAGAACTCGAAATGAAAATACTTTGGGAAGCTCATGATTCCCCATTTTTAGGTCATCATGGTTATGCTAAAACTCTTAATACAATCAAAAAAAGCTTCTACTACGAAAGACTCAAGGGTGATGTACTTAAGTATGTCAGCAAATGTCTAAACTGCCAATGAATTAAGGTCGAGCATTTCAAGATGCCAAGAAAGCTCCATCCAATTGACATCCCTCAAATGAAATGGGAGTATATTAGTATGGACTTCATAGTTTGATTACCCCCGGTACAAGGAGGATATAACTCCATAATGGTAGTCATTTATATGCTGACAAAAGTTGCACACCTTATTCCTATAAAAACCAATTACAAGGCTTTCGATATCGCCAGGCTTTTCATTAAGGAAATTTCTAGGTTACATGGATTACGCCAAAGAATCATTAATGATTGTGATTCTCTCTTCACCTCAAACTTTTGGAAGAGTTTGTTTGAAGCTCTAGGAACCTAGCTGTGCTTCAGTACTACTTACCATTCCCAAACTGATAGTCAAATGGAGCAAGTCGACCAAGTTATTGAGGACATACTGAGGGATTATTGTAATAGGGAACCCAAATGGTGGATCTAGTACTTACCCTTAGTTGAATTTGCATACAATGCATCGTATCATCAAAGTATTCAAATGACTCCTTTTCAGGCACTATATGGGCAAGATTGTCTTACCCCATTAAATTTTTCCAATCCTACCCTATGGATAGAAGCATCTAGGAAAATGCTGGAAGAAATGGATCAACAAGTGAAAGCTATAAGGCAAGATATTCAAGCCGCCAAGGATCGACAGAAGGTATATGCCGATCAACAAAGGCAATAACATATCTTCAAAGAAGGTGACATGGTTTTCCTATGAGTTTTCCCACATAAAAGTTTCTTAGAATTCAAGAAGCTAAGTCCCATGTATTGTTGGCCATATAAGGTGCTAAAGTGTCTAGGGCCAAATGCCTACAAGCTGCAACTCCCTAAGAACTTGAAAGTACATAATGTATTTCATGTTAGTCTATTGAAAGCATATGTCCGTAACCCAGAGCATGTACTTAATGACCAACAAATTGTAATGCCAAGTCAGGGAGCCCTCAAACTTCAACTAGAAAAGATACTTGACATGCGAGAGAAGACTCTAAGAAGAAAAACCCTTAGAGAATATCTCGTCCAGTGGAAAGACTACCCTGAAGAGGATGCCACTTGGATTGGTCATGAATCAGTATGTAACCAATATCCCCTATTTCATTCGAGATGAGGACATCTCGATTCCTCTAAGGGGGAGAGGATGTGATACCCTAAATTTAATTTAAAATCTTTCCAACTTCTCATAAAATGGACTTCAAGAACTCTAAAATCATTAAATAGAGAAGAACTTGAGCAAAAAGACCTGAGGATCATAACCTCGCATTTTTCGGATTGACAAGCATTGTAGCCACCCGTCATGGAAGTTACCACGTGAACAAGAGTTATGAGTCATATTAATCATTAGTGGTCAGAAAATACTAAATTTTTGGACAAAACTAGTATATTTTTTATATTTTGGATATTATTTATTATAAGTATCTTAAGATCTATGAAAAGTTCTAGAACAAGGTATCATGTTTAAAAAAAAAGTGGGGTTTTCAACCAGTTTTGGAGATTTAATGCAAAAATAAGGATTGGCCAAATCACGCACGTCACAATCATAGTTTATAGGCAACAAACAACACTTCAGATAGGGAGAAGAAGAAGGAGCGATTTGGAAGAATTCTAACCAAATGTCTTGGAGTTGTCTTGGGGTTTTACCTCCCCTTCGGAGCCAATGAAACCATCAGATTTGTGGTCTGAGTATCAGATTGGTGATTTTTCCAAGATCCCCTCCATAAAGAACTCTTATTCTTAGCCACAACCCTTTCTCTCTAATTTAGCTATAAAGAAGAGGCATGGGGAGCCATTGAGAGCAGTCCAGGCAAGAGGGAAGAGACCCTTCTCAGGAGTATAGAACAAGAGGGAGTGAGGCAAGAGAAGCGCAATCATGGGAATTTGTCATCAATAAGACAAGGAGGATACTCCGCAAGTCCTCAAATTCAATTCCTCCATCCCTTCTATCCTATTCCTTCCTATGGAATCAAGACTCTTCTCGATTTCTCGAAATCTTTGGTGATCACTTTTTTCCTCTGTCAATCTAATTACCCCCAAGCTTGTTCGTCAAATTCTCATTTTCTGTAGTCTCGCGATTAAAGACCATGGCCCTGAAGAAGAAAGCTATGAAGGTCCCAGAGGCAAGAGTTGCTAATAACATTGCGGACACAATTACTACAGATGGAATGGCAAGTAACATGGATTACAAATGAAGCCGTGATACCATCAATCAAGCACCCATCATGGATCTTCATGTACTAATTTTCTTAAATAAAAGTAGCTAGTAGGCCTTTATCCCATGAATAGGCAACAGAAGCTGCATGCAAAAAAAAGATTTTATTCAATTTCTGTATATAATTTCTTTGAGAAATTCTTAACTATGAATTTCAAGGATTAACTTGGGCCTGTTGTACAAGATGAACCTAAGCAAGTATAAGGAGAGTATTGTGTCCCTAAAAGATTTAGTATTTCTGATTTTTGTGTTAATCAAACAAAATCTCTAAATCACAAACGCTAATCCTTGATATATAAGAGACCTTGAGATGCAATTGCCAAATGATAATGTCCGTAATCAAACTAATCAAGATTTTTTTTTAAATTGCGGGCAAAGACCCACGAAACTCCAAGGGAGTTATCCTTAAGTATGAAATTCTTGCCTAGATTCAATCCAAACTAATCCCCAAGGAAGAGGGAGTCCAAGAAGATGATTGGAAGGTATTGCCACTTATGTTGATTTGTCACTAAAAGATGGATGGCTGAGTATAGATGATCACCGACTAAGGCAATATTTTGGTGAACACAGAATGCCGATTGAGAAACTGTTCTTGATGGCACGACCTCCACAAGGCCAACGTGAATAAAACCTACTCCAAGGGGTTTTTCTTGTTTTGTTTCAAGTTAGTAACTTAAGACCAATCATGACGCAAAAGGTCTTATCGTAAGGGAGCTCTAGTCAGTAGGAGGAGGTGAGGATACCAAGGGGATCTGGTCATAAACTCCTTAGACTCTTATGAATTGCCAACTACTCTTCAATTTCTAGACTATGTTCTGGAAGTTCCAATACTAGTTGGGGAACGGAACTTGGAGAGAATAATACTTCGAACAGAAAATATTAGTCATTTTTCTGAAAGGAAGTATTAAGAAAGCAATTGCTTTACTTTGTTTTTGTGTCAAAAGTTAAAGGTGTGTAACGAATTTGTATCAAGAGATATTCAAGAAAGTTGATTTTATATATTGAACCTAAAGTGGTAGGTACTTAAAAAACTAAAACTACTCTCTTGAGGGAAGTGGGAGGATGGACCCCCGATGAATCCAAACCTATGGATGGGTGGTTTTTTTTACTGCAAAGTAAATGAAGTGGAAAACGAGGCATCAAGAGCAAAAGCGCAAGGCAGAAAAAAGGAAAGGTACCCTACAAAAGAGTGGGTCCGGAGGAAATCTAAAAGCATGGGAACAACCAGCAGGAGTCCAAGATGCAACCATGGAAGTTGCAAGAAGCCAAAAGCAAGAAGATGCACCTTTAAATATAAAAGTGCAGTCAAAACCTCTGTAAAAGAGCGCCAGGCTCCCTTCTGTGTAATTAGTAACCATGAATGGCCAAGAGGACCAAGCTAGGGAGAGAAAAGGACACATGGGAAAAAGGGCCTAGGACACTGCCGGCCATGTAAAAAAGGGGATAAGAGGATGACTTCCCAAAAGGGATTTAGGGTTTTGTATAAAAAGTTAAAAAAGTGAATGAGAACTCATTCTTTGGTGTATGGCAAAGTGAACTCTTATTCTTCTCTTCTTCTGTTTTCTTGCTTGCTTCTGAGTGCTTGAGGGAGGGAGTGTGAGTGAGTGAGGGATCTTGGAGGTGAAGCCCTCCCCCATTTTCTCTCTTCTTCTTCTCTTCTCTTCTCTCATCTCATGCATGGATATGGAGGATAGAGCTTGAAGAAAGAGGCTTGAGGATGCTTGAGCATGCATCACGAATCGTGGAGCTATCGAAGTGCTTGAGAGAGGAAGCAACTCAATCGGACATTAAGGTAAGCTCACTACACTTGTAGAGAGGGATAGTGCGTTGGCTATGTGAGAGGTAGCCATTAGTGCTCGCTTGAAACACTTGAATAATAAGCGATCTGTCAATATTGGCGGTTGAGCTTGAGGTCGCCTCTACATTTTGGTTCCGTTGCCAGACCAACAGATTCAAGCTTGAGCGTTTGTGCTTCAAATCAAGCATCGAAGTAAGGGTTTCATCCCTAAACAGGAGCTTAAGATAGATAGGAGGTTTTGGTTCTTAATCCGTGCTACAAGTAAGTATTTTTGGTTTTTGATGATTAGTTGAGTAGAAGAAATCAATTTACTACTTTGCTTTTGATTTTTGTTGCATTTAGAGTAGGATAGGAGGGAGAAATCAAAGTGGGAAGCTTAAGGTTCACTGTTGTAAAATAGTCCTGAACATGGCAATAACATGGAAAAATGGGAAAACAAGAGTGCTCCCATGTCTCAGAGTTGCAGATGGAGTGATTGGGAAGGCTAAGCTATTGGCCAACAAAGGTTTAAGGTCCTGGGTGGCCAGGGAAAACCTCATTTGCAGTCCTGGCTTTGTGTGCCTGAGAGAGAGAGAGAGAGAGAGCTTGCAGTCACGAGTCTATGTCGGATTGATCGGAGCGTATCGGGGCTTTTTGCAAGATTCAAGTATAGGATGCCCTTGGTCTACACCTCTACTTGATTCCTAGAAGTTTTTGTAGGTAGTGGCAACATCAGAGTTGAGATTTTTGGCAAAACATGATCGACACGCATTTTGGCCACAAGAATTGGACGTTTTTCACATTGTCTAATTCCCAGAATCGGACCCAGTGAGACCGGTCGATTCCCAAAATCAGACTCAAAAAAGCCCAATCGATTGGACATACCTATTCGATTTTGAAAATCAGACCAACTCCAAATCGGACCACTTTCTAATCGGACACAACACCTTTGTCCGATTCCGAGAATCGGACAAGAAGGAATCGAACATACCACCCCATCTGATCGAATACTTGGTCGTCCAATCGCACCAATAGAACCCAATATAGTGTCTAGTTAGATACACATTCTAATAGGACCAAGCACCCCTGTTCGATTCTGAGAACCTAATCGAACAACTCAAGCCGTCTAATCGCACACACCTTGTTTGATTATGACAATACACTAGTTCCTAGAATCGAACACTGGTAAATTGGATGTCCGATTTCCAAAATCGATCATTGGTAAATCAAACATAGCCTAAGAAAGAAAATTTGGAAATTTGACAAACCCCGGCTAACAAGAAGCATGACCCGTGCTGAAAGAACCCACCAAATGCCTCATAGGTAGTTACAGACCTAGAAATTGTGGCCGAGTAGTTTGGAATTGTGTCTAGTATTGTGGGCTGATTGTAAGACCCCAACTCGACCCTGAACAAGCTAGACAGAATAGCGCAGTAAAAAACCCTAGAAGCCGATGAGAATAGTTAGAAATTGAACACACTATCCTATCAAGCCAACCCATAAACAAGAGCGCCAAAGTTACACACACTTTAATTTCTCTCTTACTTTGACTTCCAACACTTGAAACACACTTAAGGAGAGCAAAATGCTTGGTTGCGCACAGTGTACCGACATGCACACACACGGAGTGACGGTAAGTTGAGGACTGGTTGCAATTAACAAGGAACTCACTCAGACATAAAACTTTGAAGGAAACCATTAGTAGGAGAAGATCCCAGGACATAGAAGGGTGATCGAATCCCCAAAAGTAGGACTAGGTGAATAACACGACCGAAGAGCTAGACACAGTAAGGATCGAACCTATCGGGGAAGTAGATCTACATGACCTCATTAACTTGATCGACAACTTGGTGCAACAAAAAGTCCTAGGCATGGAAGACGGTAGCTCAGGCCGTAGAAGTTACGAGGAGCTTGACCTAGGAGACCTACCTAAAGCTGTCTAGCAGCTAGTAAACAAATATGATGCTCAAATCTAGCTAAAACACCACAGTAGACCTATAGAGGACGTCATAGTAGACCTCGAGGAAGAGAGAAAGCTAGCTCAAGGGACTTTGAAAGGCCTAGCCTTGTACAACCAAGACCAGCAAACTAGGAGCTTGCACCAAAACTTGGAAATGTGAGAGATCCAGAGAGTGCTATCCCTAGCGGGCAGGAATTGAGTAGAGAACAAGAGAGTACTAGAAGGGAATCTCACACTAAGCGAGCTTGTGAGGAAGCAGCTACTAGATAGCAGGCAGTAGCGCAAAGAGCTGTAGCATTAGCAACATCGCTACTAGTGAGGTTAGGGGTTAACCAAGGCTCTAAGAGTCAATCGAAAATTCCTATGGTGGCAAAGCAGCTGCAAAGAAAACAACGACCCGTACAATTTTGTGGAACAATTCAAGTAGGTTACTCAACACTCCCAAGCTTTCGGACTGTGCTTAGGTGACAAGAGCTAGACTTGGTACATGAGTTTGGATGCTACAAAGAGTGACAATTTCAATGTCTTGAAAACTCTCTTCATTAAGAGATTTTATGAACCTAGGTACTTTGATAACCTGCTAATGCGACTCATGAACATCAAGCAGAGAGAGAAAGAGGATATTCGAGATTATGTAACCCATGTGAGGAGACTCTTCAAGAGAATCCCCATGGGCGAGAGACCAACTGAGAGAGTAGTATCCATTGTTTTCATGAACGGAATACGAAGTGAAGAGCTCTACAAAGCCTTGGCTAGCAACTCGAGCTTACAATGAGACGCACTGGCACAAGCTATTAGAGTGGATGACTAGCTCAAGGAAAAAGACTCCAAAGGCTCGAATCGAGAAGAGTCTAGTGCCAGGAGTTCCAAGAGGGCCTCAATGCTAAGTGAGAGAGCAGACCCAAGCATGTAGGACAAATGGAAGGGCACTGATTTGAGACAAAAGCTAGCAGAGATTAGGATGGACATAGCCAAACTACAAGAGATGATGAGATGGCCAACATACCCACATGTCTAATGTGTGCATTGTGGTGGAAACCACTTGCCAATTGAGTGTCAAGACCCTAGGCCACAACCTTGTGCTACTTCTAGTAGGTTTGGCCATGACACCATGCATTGTCGATTACCTCGAATGCTCCCATACCCACAGCCTTACGGTCAGAAACATACCTTGTGAACATGTCATCGAAATTCTTTGGAAGGGGAGCCCCATTGGCTCTCTTGGCACCCAATGATGCCAAGATGTCCACCCTTAGGATGGAAATAAATCCTACAGGTATCCCTAGACCATCGAGACCCTACGTGACCCACCCATCGAGTGACGATTCAGTCCACTATGTGGATGAGCCTAGCGGGGATGAGCATTATGTAAACCCATACATGTCATATGATAAGGAAGGCAATGCTAACTTCATGGATTATCGACTAGTACCGGTGATGGCATTAGGAAGAGGGAGAGGCAAAGGCCTAGGAGCACAGACCCATGAGCCAATCCTGTGTTGGACTTGCAGTCACCCAAGACACATTTCTTTGCGCTGCCTCGAGAGGGAGCAAATAAATAGAGATGAAGCTAACCTGAGATGCACTGAGTGTGGAATCACTCACCTCTTTGTTGACTACCCTAGGCGGAGGCCATTCTCTAGTTTAGAAAACTAGCCATTGGTTCCATTGGGGTTGTTTGATGTCGAGACACTCGATGGGAAGGCCACAGCTATCCCATTGCATGTCATGACCCGCACGCAGACAAAGCAAGTCGGCATATCATTGCCAAGGCCTAGCAACCTTGACGCAACCTCAGTTGGAAAGAAGAGTCGGCGACGAAGGAGGAAAAGACCAGATGCTAAGGTCACCCTCAAAATCGAAAGTGCTCCTGGAAGGAAAGTCATCAATGTAGAGGAAGAAACGTCAACTCCACAGACATCTAAAAAGGAAAGTGCTAAGGTCGGGGAGTACCCCAATCTGAAGCGCCAACACGAAGCCATCAAGAAGGTGAAAGACTAGATGAAGGGGGCTCAGGAGCACCTAAAGGATGCAGAGCCCATACTAGAAGATGAGATCGATGATCTATCAAGCATAAGCACGCCAATCTCTCTCCCATGACCAAGATCAAGGGAGGCAATGGCACCACGAGCTCGAACACCTAGACAAAGTCTAAATGGTCTAGGCCAGCAAACTAGTCAGGGCCATTGGCCAAGAACCGTAGAATTAGGAGAGAGGCAAGTGACTAGCAACCTCCTCAATACATTGCTGACCACCCCTGTAACTCTAAGCTTAGGCGACCTACTTAGGCAACATCCAATGCTATGGCTAGAGCTCAAACAGTGGGTTGAAGAACAAAATGAGCAATTACCACAGACTTGCCTAAGCATGATGTAGAAACTCAAATACCAAGTTTGACGCTGCACTCCATACCTAAATCCTTGCACGTTAATGCCTTTTGGGAAGGCACGAAAATGCATGCAATCCTACTAATCTTAGCACTAGGGAATGTCACCAAAAAGGGAATCATGGACACGAGGGTAGGAGTGAGTGTGCTAAGCCATGTGGTACTCCAAACTTGGGGTAAACTTGGGATAACCCACTGATCGAGATTGCTAGGTTCAACATCACACTGGCTAATGAAATGAAGGTGAAACCATTCGGAGTGTTGAAAATTTGGCCAGAGAAGATCGCGGGAATCCAATTCTCTATTGACTTCATAGTCATGAAGGGAGTGAACTACGACATCCTGCTAGGTTGACCCTGAATGCGCAACATGAGAGTTGTGGAGGACTAGGGAAATGGTCTTATCTTCCTAGGCAATCTAACAAAGGTCGTAAGAGTGGAGATGGACACATAGAAGGCTGGGCATATCAACCTGGATGCCATCTCTACCATACTGAAGAGCAATGTATAAAGGGAATCCTATGGGGCCCTTACCAAGTATATCCTATGCCCTAAGGAGGAGTGAGACTGGATGCATGTTCTTGCTACCATTGACCTACCATTCTCAGACATTGAGGAGTATGAACAAGGAATCAAGGCAACTGGCAAACTCAAGGACATACCTTCAATAGCCGTCTGCATGATGACCGGAAGCCTATACGAAAGACCCAACCTGGTCATGTTCTGAGCCCCAAACAATAAACGAGAGCTTCTGGGATCTTAGGATATCTAATAGACAAATTGAATGGCAATCCAGCCATGAATCTCTAGCCACTCCAAGACCTCTTATATGAGCCTAAATGGTGATGGTCTAATGTGCACGATTTAAACTTGAGGTACAATTGGGCTTAAATCATGGATCAGCAAAAAGAGAAATGTCATAAACCTGGAGAATGATGAGCAACCGAACAAAGACAGCTCTGACAATGAATATGAGGAGTGTTGTTCCTTCAATGATGAGAGAGAAAGGGAAATCGATACCATAGAATACGACACCAGGGGACGTATAATTGAACAAATACGAGTAGACTCTAAAACACGCAAGTAGAATGCCCTTAGAGTAGAGAAAGGAGTTAGACATAAGGAGTGCAATCGAACTTGGTTGGAGCACACAAGTGAAATCGACTATGAGCAAGCAGACCTAACCCAACATAGTGACACACCATTGCTGCAAACAAACTCACCTTCTGAGCTACGATCACTAGGAGGGAGCCCCTCTTCTAGCAAAGAAAGAGGGTTCGATTCTAAGTCGGAAGTTAGCTCAGAAAGTGACCCTCAAATACCTTGACCTCCAAATACTATACACACCAAGGGGGACCTACCTGTCCACCTAAGATGCCGACGGTTAAGGGAGGAATGATGGAAGCTACCTAAAGAAATGCAGACAAAAGAACAGCAAAAACCACAAGACCTGCCAAAATGATTCACGAAGTTCAAAAAGGGAGATAGAGTAGTGATCTTCTTGGGAGCCAAACGACAAGGGCAAGAAAGTGAACCAATTGAGGGACTCGCCAAGGTCAAGGAGGTCAATTTAGCCAGGGAAGGGGAGATCCCACAACCTGTCTTTATAGCTGATGACTTGACTAAGGAAGAGGAAGTAGGTCTCATTACTCTCTTGCGGGAGTATGTATACATCTTTGCTTGGTCCCTAGAAGAGCTCAAAGGGGTAGACCCAAGTGTGGTGACTCACAATATACCCATGACATCGGATGCAACACCAGTCAAGCAATGACCATATCCCATGAATCTAGAGTATGCCCATGCTATCAAGGAAGAAATTGACAAGCTAATGAGAGCAAGATTCATCTAAGAAATTGAACACACGGACTGGGTTTTCCCCATAGTCATCGTATTAAAGAAAAATGGAAAGATTAGAGTGTGTATCAATTACAAGAAGGTAAACACATCTACAAAGAGAGATAATTACCCACTGTCGTACACCAATCACATACTCGAGAGAGTGGATGGCAAAGAGACCTACAGCTTCCTAAATGGCTTCTATGGATATAATCAGATGCAAATACATCCTAACGATAGGCATAAAACCGCATTCGCCACACTGAATGGAGCATCTTTGCCTACATAGTCATGTCTTTTGGGTTGACTAACACGCCAGCCACCTTCCAACGGACCGATGTGTACAATATTCAAAGACATGCTGAGGAAGGAGTTGGAGGTCTTCGTGGATGACTTGTGTGTTCACTCTACTTGGCGAGAACACTTAGACAAAACTTTGAGCGGTCTTTGAATGATGTCGACTATACCGTCTCTCATTGAACCCCTTAAAGTGCCAGTTTTGGGTGAATCATGGATGTATCTTAGGACACATGGTGTCAAAGAATGGCATTACCATAGATTTCTCAAAGATCAAGGTCATTATCAATCTTCCACCCCCAATTGATTACCCATTGAGCTTTGCTAGCAGACAACTCATTGAGACCGAAATAAATTACTCGACAATGGAGAGAGATGGCTTGGCCATGGAGTTTGTCGTAAAGAAATTTTGACATTATCTTTTGGCTATGCCTTTTACTTTCTTTGTTAACCATTAAGCCTTGTTGTATCTTGTTAACAAACCATGCACTACAGGACGTATAGCTAGATGGCTTCTTCTGATTTTGGAGTTTGACTTCTCTATGGTGGTGCGTAAAGGGAAGCAGCATAACATGGCCGACCATCTATCTCGTATCCCCATAGGAGAGGCGGCTGGAAAAGACATTGTGAATGAACTGCCAAATGTGCATCTATTCCACTTATCCAGTGAAAAAGATTTGTTTAGAGTTGATATGACACCGTATTAGGCAGATGACATAGTTCAAGTGCTTGAGCACGGACTATCAGATCAATCGATAGAAAAAGCCCGACTTAGGAGGCTCATCCTGAAGATCCAACCATATCAGTTGATAGCATGTCAACTTTACAGGATGGGGAAAAAAATGGGTTACTACATAGATGCATGCGTGAGCATGAGATCCATGATATACTGACAAAGGCACACGACGAAATTGCAAGAGGACATTTCAGTGGAGACACAAAAACCCGCAAAGTGCTGCAGTCCCAGATGTGGTGGCCCACCCTCTTTCGAGATGTGACACAATTTGTGAAGCATTGTGATGAGTGCCTATGGAGTTAAGTTCTAATTCATAAGGATTACATGGAGCTTACCCCAATTATCGCACAACAACCCTTCGAGAAATGGGGGATTGACTTCATCTGACCCATTAGCTACGACAGAGTATTCACAAGTCAAATACATCATTGTGGCCACCGATTATCTAACAAAATGGATAGAACCACGAGCTACGAGAAAGAATGACACTAGGACCACCGCTAAGTTCCTATGGGAGCAAGGATCTCATGATCCAACTGCCCCATCAAACTAGTTAGCGACCAAGGCACACACTTCATCAACAAAGTGATAGCTCACCTCCTATCCTCCTTTCTAATCATCCATCAGAAGTCCTTGCCTTATTACCCTCAAGCAAATGGTCAAGTTGAATCCACAAATAAAATCTTAATAAATGTCCTCTGACCAAAGTCATCTCTACTTCATGCAGTGATGGGGATAACAAGCTGATGGCGGCCTTATGGGCCTACCACACAGCTTACAAGACGGCTATAGGATAGACCCCCTTTAGATTGACATATGGTACAGAGGCAATCCTTCCCCTGGAATTCTTTGTACCAAGCCTTAGGATAGTCCTTCAAGAAAGATAGGATGGGAAGGAGGCATGGATAGAACACTTGATTGAACTCGAACGCTTATCGAAAACCAGACTTCTAGCCACCCATGCACTAATATGCGAGAAGGCAAGATGCAAATGCTAGTTTGTTGACAAGCATGTCACATAGTACAACTTCGAATAGGGTGACTTAGTACTACTATACTTAGTCAAAGGACATAAGCAAAAGCTAAAGTTTCGGGGGCTAGGACCTTTTAAGGTCGAACCATCAATCGGACTGGCAACATAGAACTAAAAACCCTAGAGGGTGAGGGCACAGGCTTCTTCATTGACAGCCACATAAAGAAGTACTTCCCTCCCATGCACCCATTGCATGAGCCCCCAATGCTAGCACCCCATGTCCACATACAAGTAGCCACTATCACTGAGATGGACAGTGAGGATGAGGAAGCAGTAGCACCAGCTTATATAAGCATGATGGTCACTGCTAAGCACACACGCACCATCAATGCATTGATCAATGAGGGAGCTAATTTTAATGTCTTAACCCATGACCATTGGACCCAACTTGGCAAACTATAGTTGCAGTGTCCACTAATGCTAAGCTCACCCCTTATGGAGGCCAACCCTACACATTTTTGGGAAAGTGCAAGGTTGCAGCTTCTATCGAGTCTAAAAGCATGCCGATAATCTTCTATGTGTTGCCCAAGACTAAGAATGCAGGCACATAATCACTATTAGGGAAAACCTTCAAGAAGCAAGCTCGTTGTATTGTTGACTATGATTTGCAACATATCCACCTAGCCATAGGCAACATTCAAATAGTTACATCTTTCAGCAAGGGCGGTGTGACTCCTTCCAAGTCTGCAAAGCCACCAGTAGAGAACCCCACTGTCAAGTCTAAGGAGGGGGTTCGTGACTCATTGCCACTTGCCAAACTTGCAAGCCGACAACCCGTTGAACCCAAAATTGATGCTACCAAGAAGCCCCAGTTCACGGTGGATCCCCAAAATCTTGTTGCAAGCGCAGGGCTACTATGAGGGTAATCCCTAGATTTGGCTACCTAAAGCAAAAACAACCAAAATTGCTACTCAAACGCCACCCTCGAGCTTGGCCACACAAAACAGTGAGTTAGAGAAACTCACCACAAAAGAAGCGGGCCGCCAAGTCCGTAAAACCACTCAAACCTAGCTCAGCAATGCCCAAAACAATCTATCCCCTAAAATTGCAGCTTGCTACTAACAAAACACCCAAATCTAGTGTTGATGATACCCCTCAAATCTCAAGTGCATCTAGTAGCATGATAACTGCAACTACAACCAAACCCATCAAACATGAGGCCAAGCTACAACCTAAGGAGCAAACCAAGCTGCGACCATTAGCCCACTGAACTCTCTATTTCTTTCAATTCTCAACCACCCACCACTGTCCTTAGACCCTCTTTTGAGCAACGATCAATTCTAACCTTGGCCACAAACTTAGCTGAAAATATAAGGGATGACTTGATTGCTTGCCTTAGATGCTTGGACGCGACTTTCATGTAAATTGCTAAAAGCTATGACCGCTTAGACTTGGGACTCTTGGATCAAACCTTTGGTGATGGAAATATGGACACTCCCTTGTTCTTGGGAAGAATTGGAATTCGTGTTTGTCAAAGCTTTAGAAGCAGCTGTGGAGCTTATCACCGAGGTCTCCCACAAACATGGCAACGACAATGCCTCATCACTACATATGACAAGCGCGCATCTTGTGCCAACGATCAAGAAATAGAAGACTTGAAACAGCTTGCAGCCAATAACTCCCCTTTTCTCAAAAAATGGTACACTCTATGACTGCAATGGGAGCTAGAGGGATACCAATTAATGACCAATGATGAGCAGTGATGCGCAATCAAGGCATCGGAATACGACCCAACCTATGTAGCTCCAACTTCATATAGGGTGTTGACTGCCCTTCATAAAATCGACCCCTCGAAGAACACATTAAGGGACATCCTTATTTAGATTGCAACCTCATTAAGAAGGAGTGCATGTTGCTAGCCGAGTGGACTCTGGTGACTTCTTGCTTGATGTCCTCACTTACATTACATATGTAGGCATCCGTCCTTTTGATATGGATAGCTATGCTAATTTAGAATATAATCCAAATTTCTATACTTGGCTCATGCGAAAGTAAAACCCTAAGATTATGTGCTGAAGACCCTTCATCCTCTAACCCGTTAATCCTAGGAAGGATTCTTCTCATTTCAAAAGGGGGATTGGGTAAGGTGAATCAAACCAAACACATAAGGAAAAAAATAAAGGAAAAGCACACATTGCAAGGGTAGGATGCAACAACTTGTGATTGAAGAAAATGTCAATAAAATTGGAAATCGATAGACTATTGGGAGGAAAAAGTCTACTTTTGCACTCAAGCATTTTAGTTCAGCAAGTATGTAGTCGTTTCATGTTGCTTGTAATTATTCTAAAAAACACTAATGGTGAATGTGGCTTCACGTTAGGCACCCATCATGGCAGGCCAAGAAAAGGCTGGAAAATTACATTTTTTAGAAGAAGAACAAGCAAAATACACACTCTGAGTGGAAACATGAGCCTTCAACCAGTTTCAAGTTTCAACATATCTTCAACCTAGAAGACGTGGCCATTGAAGAATGGCTGTGTGGCAGATCATCAAGTAGTGAAATTTGTAGAAATACGTGGAAGCAGTAAGCTAGGGGGTGGACTACTTCCACTATGCAGAGTTCCTGAGGACTTTCCATAGGAACCACGGCACTGTAATTGTGCATGAGGGAGAGGAAACTCATTAGGTGCAGATTAAATTGACCTTGGAGCTGGTGGAAATGGCATTGGGCTTGGCGAACAAAGTAGAGAGGAAGCCAAAGAGAGATGTATATTCCTTGCTAGGAATGGACAAGGTAAAGGTCCACACCAATGACGACATTAGCTTGGAAAATATCTCAGATCCTTAAGTCCAACTCCAAGCCAAGATGGTGCACGTGTTGTTCTCTAGTCAGAGGTACAACACCATCATGAGCCGCATCAATGTCCCCTTGCTAGAGAGCATCACAACAAGTTCACTAGATGAGGTGAACCTCAACGGTTTTGAGAGGAAGACCATTGAGACCTCAACAAAAGCTTTGGCAATGGGAGGACAACCTGTTAGAGGAGAATCTCCTACCACCAAGGCTAAAAGGAAAGCTTCATCTTCAAAGGCTGCAACCATCAAATTTAGTGGGGTCCTCACCAGGGAAGTCTTGGGACAAAGGCAGGAAGAAGTAGGAGAAGGAGTAGATGAAATGCCAAGCAGGTCACCACCTCACCAGGAACATGAGGCACAATCTAGTGAAAGGACACTAAGTGAGGAAGAAGAAGACATGGAACAAGAAGAGAAGACTAAGAAGGCTAAGAAGATAAAGAAGAAAATTACATTAAGAAAGCAAGAAGAGGAGAGGAGAAAACAAGAGAAGCCGGACTTACAAAAGGCTCGTAAGGGAGTCCAAAAAGGCCAAGGAGGAAAGAAGGAGAAAGCAGGAAGAGGAGGAAGAGCAGTTGAGAAAAAAGGAGGAGGAAGACATGGCCCTCACCACTTGCAGGTCCATTGAGCAACAGTCCATTCAGGTAGGATGAGCCAAAACCTGCAATCCCAATCACAAAGGGCCGAGCTCAAGCACCCATGTGCCAGATTTCGCACCGCTTACCGTGCAAGAAGGCAAGGGCAAGGCCCCAATCACCCCCATTCCCACTCTCCTGACACCTGCCACCACCACCACCATCTCCAATCCTATTTCTACAACCCAAGTGGACGCGAGCAACTTAATGGCTTGGGTCCAGTACTTCATGAATAAAGAAGTGGGCCAAGGAGTAGGAGAAGGAACCCCCTTGGTAAGAACCAAAAGGCCGATTGTGGTAGACTCCGAGTCGAGGCAAGACGTTGAGAGGCAAAAGGTGGCAAGCTTCACAACCTCCATCCCTGCAACAATAGAGAGGCCATCCAAAGAATATGACAAGTATGTCAAGGAGCTCCTCTCTCAATTAGAGAAAGCTGAGGAGAAAAAAATCGCAGTAGCAGAGCTTGAAGTTGAAAAAGAGGCCATGGTCGCATCCCAGTTGGAGAAAACACGTCAAATAGCCATGGCCCAAAGGGAAGTTCACAAGCTGAAGGAGTAGCTACAAGCTAAGGAGGAGATAGAAGTGGAATGGCAGGAGCAATTGAATAAAGAAACCGAGGCCATACTATGCCTACAACGGCACAATGAAGAGATTGTGGCACGCTACAAATATCTACAAGCTGAAATGGAGAAAATCACTAAAGCCACAAAAGAACTGGAGGAGCCGAGGGAGGAAAGAGCTTGTAGATACGAAAGAGAGATGGAGAAACTAACCCAAGAGGCTGCCTCAGCATAGGAAGAGCAACAAAAGCTAAGGACAGAAATGGAAGATCAAGAATGAAGGCTAGCACTAGTAGATGAGAGTCAGGGGGAAAGCCTTGAAGATATGAACAGGAGTGTAGAAGAATGGGCCAATCAGAAAAATGAAAAAAGAGTCAAAGCATTGGCACATCGTCTCGTTCAAGTCAAAAAAGAAAAGATACTTGTTGAAAGCAGAGCGAAAACCGCCCAAGTGAGCTTCCAAACCCATCAACGTGCCTTCCTAGATAACCTATTGAATGTCACCTAGGAAGAGGAGGGAGAGTCCATAGAGGCAATGAAAAAGAAACTGGGAATGGCTCGTAGGGCACTAAAAGCAAGACTGCATATGCTACCACAACCTAGTGGAGTTGGCCCAATCCTAGAAGAGCAATACCATTATCTCCTATTTATAGGCCTAACCTCGTAGGAAGTGGATGCACTTGGTTTCCTCAAAGAAGAGCAGTAGGAGCCAAGCTAGGAGAGGGAGGTGGATGTGAACTTTGAAATGAGATTACACGAAGAAGAGCTTGTCCCATTGCCTCCTTTCCTGCGGCCTAAAGAGCATCAACACGCAGACACCTTTGTAGAAAGAATGGTGGCACTAAGGGAAAGAAGAGAACAAATGGTAGAGGACACAAGGAGAAAATGGAATGCCAAGGGAGTGAGGGCACCCCATGCACCTATCCCACCATGCGAGGATGATGCCCCAGTGAGCTTCCACGCCGACCTTGTAATCTGGGAGATGCAGGAAATGTCCAAGAGCCCCTTCAACTTTAACTTCTAGTTCCCCACCACCTTGTGCAGGGTCTTGCCCATCAAGGTGGTGGAGGAGGCAATTAACATCAGAAGCAGGCTTGGATAGAAATGGTTGGAGGAGAGAGAGAAGAATCCCACCTTATGGGCCATTGAAGATGTTGAGTTTTGGCAAAATAAGGTTTTTGAAGTGCCAAGGTCTGTGGTCGGCTACGAATGTCAACCTAAATGGAGAAGAAGGGTCTGTGACTCCAACCTAGACACTTGGATGGACTTTTGCAACACTCAATCCTTCGAGCGAAATGACCCAACCTTTATGCCTTAGCCTTGAAGGGTGGGAGTGGATTTTGACTCCAATGTCCACGACCCACTACGACTTTCCTATAATCTACAATCCTCATTGTACTACATATGAAGAGACCCTCGTCTTCACATCAAAGAACTTGTATGATGCCTAATCTAATTCACTAGCGAATTCTCTACATGCCCTAACCTTGCCTTCATTACTACTTGTAATTACCTTAGACGACTTGGCATACTCCTTAGGCAAGACCCCACCCCCCCAGGAGCGTGGCCTTCTAGTACTCCATTTTGATCCTAACGCTATAGATAGTTGCGTGATGGCTCGACTAATGATGCGGGCTGCTCTATTACCTTCATTTTTCTTAGCCATTCTAGAGGACATGAATGATAGCCGCTTCACCCATTGCAATCATACATTCCTCTCCACCACCACCCTTCAAGTCCACCTAAACCTCAAGGGATATCTCCAAAGCCACCAGTTTCTTAACAAATCTATTAAGTCCCCCTTCTCCACCTCACTCCGATGACAAAGACTAACTTGTGTCATGACTATGTAACTGGGGGAAAAAAATTTTAGACACCATGCAAAACCCACAAGTTGCATATAGATCACAGTGACTATACCTAGAGGTTCTCAAGTTAGGTACATTTAGTGGCCTCGGTTGGCCAGCTTTGTGTCTAACCCCCTAGCCCTTTGGATTCCCCATGACACATGCTTAGGGCACATCAAGGCCAGGACATACCTAGGAAGGTAATTCTTGCCTATGGTTAGACTTATCACCCTAAGCCCCATACACTGCACCTCCCCTATGCACAAATTGGGTCCTCAAGTGTGGGACACCACTGAGGACTTGCCCAAGGTTAGAACCATCTCCCAACTCCACAAGCACGGGCGCCACGCACTCCACGATAAGAAAAAAACACCCCCAAGTAGTGCACTTTCTTTTCTTTCTAGGTACAAACAAAGGCCCTGACCACTAACTCCAGAGGCCCCATCAATCATCCATACAATGCACTCCCCATCTTATGCAACATGCCCCCATGTAAGCACCAATTGAAAAGTGAATGAAGAAGGTCATTTGGAACAACGCAAGAGATGGCAAGCGCGTAGGGCCAACAGAGGGATCCATCCAACACGGTATTCAATTTCAAAGGCATAAATACTTCAACACATCCTCCAACACCAGGGCTCGTTCCAAACTCAAGGGCCTCCCAAGTCCATAAATCCCTCCAACAGTGGGGCTCATTCCAAACTCAAGGGCCTTCCAGTTCTATAAATCCCTCCAATGTTGAGTGTAACGTGTCCCCCTGTCCACTTGTAGGAGACGTCTTAGTAGCCCATCGAGAAGAGAGTTTAGAAAGTGCCGCTCGGGACTCCCAAAGAATGACACGGGTTTTGCGATCTAGGTCTTCCCAAGTCTGCCATGAAGCAGAAGCATTCCGGCCGTTCCCACTTAGGACAGACCTGAATCAAAGTTTTCCTAATGGTCAAGTTCCTAGAAGGTAGCTATCATCGAACTCCAGACAAACCACTTTACACAGAAACATCAAGGTCGAAGCGGATTTATATTACACTTGGTTCAAGGAGAATGGGAAATGAGAGGGATGTGAAGCTCGATCTCTTTGCCCATAAGGCATAGTCCCATTCCGTTCCCATAAAATAGCATAAACCGGGACTCTAACTTAATAGATTCTAGGTCATTGTTACCTCGCTCTCAATTTCTTTTTGAGAAAAGTTCCCGGCCAACCAAGACCACCCTTCCATAGGACAGACCTAGAGTCACATCCACTACACTTTCCTCGGGTTGCTTTAGTTATCTAATTACCTACCATATTTAGTTTGACAAGCAAAAATAGCTTCCTTAATTAACCAAATTAATCACTGGTTCCTTCATGTAACTTAGGCACTGACACAAAAAAACAAGGCCAAGAAAATTCATTTTTCAACATTTGATCTTTATTTATTAATCTTTGGAATACATCAAATAAACCTGCCCAAAGGCTATTCCAGCAATCCACAGGGATCGCTATTCCAAGTTCCGCCCGTTGACTAATATGCAGGCCTCGAGATCCCATCTCGAGTCACGTTGGCCTCTTATGCAGGATCCGCAGACAAGGGATTTAAGGCCAGAGCCTCCCCTGTCACCCAAGCGTCCTCCTGCTCCAAGTAGTGCCCACGAAGAGACCTCTTGCAGCGGGTTCGGTCCACGTACCCAGTGCGGCTAACAATCCCCTTGGATAGGGTCAGGCAGATAGTCGGAGGTAACTGGTACTGCCTCTCCCTCCAGGATTTCAACTTGAAGAATTAGTTATTTTTCCTGAATTAGTTCTTTGAGCAAAGAAGTATAAACAATGCATGTAAGTGTACAATCACAAGCATTCCAGTGGTCATTTGTATGGCCAAGTGCTAAGGTATAATTCCTTCTCCTCGAATGCTTGCAGCATTTGATCCTGGATCAATTGTGACTTGGCAAGATCCCAAGGGTTTCGTAAGCTGAGTTGCTTGTTCACCCTTTTCCTTGGGTTAGGGTTTATACCCTGTTGACCCAAATTATCTCTACCTTAGGTTTCCTTATGTTAAGGTCAACAAATCGTGGGCAACCTCGTCGCCCTAACTCAGTTGGTTGACTGCTTTCTTGGCAAAGTTCGTAACTCCTTTAGCTTGGCAAATAAGTCCAAGGAAGAGTGATGTAGTAGGATGACTACTCATCCTCTAGAAAACTTAGACTTGGACTTAGAACTCGCCAGATTTGGTCTAAGGAGTGGCAATACTATTTCATGATTTAGACACAAAACCATACGACGTTGCAGCTTGTTGCACGAGATAGGTGTCAATACCTAACTTGTGGGGATTATATCTTTTTTCGTATGGTATTTCTTTATCAATAATACCTTTGATCAAGATAAGGGCTTGGGAGTCCTCTTGACCCATTCCAAACCCTAACCCTACTCGGCCGATAAACATTTTGGCCCTAGAGTTCCTAAATTCTTGCGGGGTCTAGTATTTGGTCCACCGATCCTTAGGGTGAGAACCCTAGATCATTCTTGCAGGGGTGTTTAGATAGTCTTAACATTTCAAGAATGTGGGTAAGACCTTTGAGATCAGAAATATTAGATCGACATCCCAAGTGCGATACTAGGCAGAATTTTAACATAACTTTACCCTACCTAGCATGTTGAGGTGATCGCCATATGCAATCTAATCGTACCTTTATGATTTCCATGTAGGCTACTTATTGTACATGAATTACTTAATTGATATAACCAACCCATGACTAAAGATGAACTTCCCTTTAAAGATGCAAATACATTCTTCTAATTTTGCAAGTACTTTCCCCCTAAAAGATGTATGTGACTGCAAGATAGGTGAGATGCATCATTCCATGCAATTTCGAGACCATAGACCTTTTTGCCTTTATGCAATTAAAGGATTGACATTCGGAGCTAACTCTTATAAACCCTACGTTGATGCATTGAATTCAAAGCTTTAATATTTTAATGAAGATGCATTCAAACTTTGATAAAAGAGCTCCATGCGTGAGTGAATGCCATGAGTTCATAATTGATTTAATCCTTTCTTTAACAATTAACCCAACCTAGAATGTAGCTATCATCGCATGCAATTTGCAAAGTAAATAAATCCTTTCCATGCATTGCAACTATTTGGACATCATTTAATGGTCGTCTATGATTATCTTATACATGAGACATAACTGGGAAATTATTACATAAGTGCATTATGTATTATATGCCCTGTCCTTTGCGTGATGCAACAAGGATGCCTTTGCACAAACCCATCTTTCAACTTATGCGACTACCCTTGACCATGCAAGCACTCGTCATGCAACTTAACTTGGTAAATCGAGCGAGTAATAAATTTTCCAATGTATTTAAACTTGCCTACGAGAATTAAACTTGCTTAATGCATCCTTTCCATGCGGAATTAATTTTCAGAACCTGGGTATTCAAAGTCGGTGCATTGTCCACTCTCGTACTCGGGTTGGAAGCTCCTGCGTGTGCTCCTCTCGCCTTTTGCTTAGGAGCCATTGATGCAGCAAATTTCGATTTAGCAAGCTTCCCCTTGGCTCTCTTACGCGTTACGAAGTCACTTCTGTCCGAGATCTCCTCTTCCGTGCAGCACACAGCCTTGCAAGACATGGTTTTAAGAAAAAACGGAGGCACGAGGCGAACAAGGTCTAGGGAGCTTCAATAGAAGCTTCCAATAGATGCTTCCAAGCTTCTGTAATAGGGATGACGTGGAGAGAGAGTGATGATTGAGGATGATGAAGGAGATGAAGACGATGATGACGATGACGATGACGACGACGACGACGATGATGATGATGATGATGATGATGATGATGATGATGATGGTGCCATAGTAGCAGGCGGTGGTGCAGTAGTCCTGGTGGCGGCAACAAGCGGTTGCTCACGGCGGGCGCAACATGATCAGTCCTTCCTCCTCCCCCCTCAAGCTTGTGAGGGGGGAGGTTCATATAGTTTGAAGGGGGGTAGCCACACAAGTGGTGGGCTGCATGCCTCCTCCCCATGCCCCTCCATCACTCACTCATGCTCATACTCCCTCTCCCCTCCATGCAACGGCTGAAGGGGAGGGAGTTAATACATAAAAAAATTTGCAAAAATTATCCCTTTTTTCCCGTGATAGGGTGTTCCCACAGTGGACTACGTTTACGAGCCACGGCTTCCTATACATGACGCGGGGTTGGTGTTTGTTAATGCCCGCGGAGGGAGCACTTAGCCCAAAGTTTTTTTTATTGCGAGAGATCACTTGAAATTGCTCTTGCGCGGGATCAAGAGTCGTTAATATTTTGTAGCAAAAATATTACATCGGGGCTCATTCCAAACTCAAGGGTCTCCTAGGTCCATAAATCCCTCCAACACCAGGGCTCAAACTCAAGGGCCTTCTAGATCCATAAATTCCTCCAATACCAGGGCTCATTCCAAACTCAAGGGCCTCTAGATCCATAAATCTCTCCAACACACGATCCACCAAGACTCGAATACAAACTCAAAAGGCCACTCGGCTACTCTAGCAACACCATCCAACTCACCACCCAGTAGTGCCATGAGATTGGCACTCGACTAGGAGGGGGGTAATGTTTATTGCAAAGCAAAGGAAGCGAAAAACGAGACATCAAGAGAAAAAGTGCAAGGTAGAAAAAAGGAAAGGCACCCTACAAAAGAGTGGGCCACGAGGAAATCTAAAAGCATGGGAACAAGCACCAGGAGTCCAAGACGCAACCATGGAAGCTGCAAGAAGCCAAAAGCAAGAAGGCGCACCTTTAAATATAAAGGCGCAGCCAAAACCTCTGTGAAAGAGCGCCAAGCTCCCTCTTGTGCAATTAGTAACCAAGAATGGTCAGGAGGACCAAGCTAGGAAGAGAGAAAGACAAATGGGAAAAAGGGCCTAAGCCATTGCCGGCCATGTAAAAAAGGGGATAAGGGGATGACCGCCCAAAAGGGATTTAGGGTTTTGTATAAAAAGTTCAAAAAGTGAATAAGAGCTCATTCTTTGGTGTGCGGCCAAGTGGACTCTTCTTCTTCTCTTCTCTTGCTTACTTGTGAGCGCTTGAGGGAGTGTGAGTGAGTGAGGAATCTTGGAGGTGAATCCCTCCCCCATTTCCTCTCTTCTTCTTCTCTTCTCTTCTCTCGTCTTGCACATGGCTATGGAGGATGGAGCTTGAATGAAGAGGCTTGAGGATGCTTGAGTGTGCATCACGAATCATGGAGCTATCGAAGTGCTTGAGAGGGGAAGCAACTCAATCGGGCATTAAGGTAAGCTCACTACACTCATAGAGAGGGATAGCGCATTGGCTATGTGAGAGGTAGCCATTAGTGCTTGCTTGAAATGCTTGAATAATAAGCGGTCCGTGGGTCTTGGCGATTGAGCTTGAGCTCATCGCCTCTATAGTAACCTCAGTTAATCGAGAGCTTTTCTAAGAAGAAATAAAAATCGCACTTAATGGACCATTAGAAACCAGAAAGACTGACTCACATCACTTTAGAATCTGCTAATATTAATTAGCCACTAGTAATAGATTTGACAAAAAAAACTTAGGTCGATCCTCGTGGTAGCAAACTCCGAGGGGAAACTCAAGCAAGCCTAGTTAGCAAACTCGGAGAGTTTTATCAAAATCCTAGATGGTGTGTCCTAGGACATCTCTTGATGGGCTACTAAATATAAGAACATACCACCAAGGAATAACTCGGGTGGCACATTATAGTGGAGGAAGATTAATATAGTCAGATGGAGATGGTAAAGAGATAATAGGAGAACAATGAAGAGGTGGGTAATATAAATCATGGAATGAAGATATTTGAAGGGATAATGAGGGTGGGAAAAAAGGAAAAGAAAGTAGAAATTTTGAAGGGATTCTATTGGAAAAACAGAAGGAATAGGTGGAACAACAAGAGTAAGTTCAATAGGAGTAGAGAGGATATAAGATCAGCAATAAATGGGCATGTAGTAAAAATCAGAATTTGAGGGAAAATGGTAGGGGTAAAAAATAAGAGAGGGATACTATCTGGATTAGATTGGAGGATAGCAATATACAAGGGTAATGAATAAGCAATTAAGGCATAAAATAGGATATCATGATGATCAAATGGATAGATGGAACATCGAAAATCAAAAGTTGAAAAGAAATCCTCAATGAATGAAGGATTGTTAGCAATATGGTTCAACACTTGAAATCTCAATGTTGACTTGTGAAAGACACTCCGTCGACAGTGAGGATCCAGAACATCATCCTCCAAAGAAGGATGCCACGCATAGCCTTTACACCACAATGTCTGCTAATGTAATTCTTCAAGCCATCAACCAAAGTCATTTCAATAGAATGGACATACATGACTACCTGCAAAATCACATGATATCTAGGCTACAAAAGTGTGTTGCACTGTCTACTACAGAGGCAGAGTATGTGGCTGCCACACTGAGGCATGCAAAGATGCCTTATGGCTGTCACATTTTGTCGTTGAGCTTGGGATTATTGAGGTTCCTATCCTCAACTGTGTCACGTTAGCACGGAACCCTATCTTTCATGCAAAGAGAAAACACACATGCGAAGTATCATTTCATCAGAGAGGTACTTGATAGTAAGAGCATTGAGCTAGTCAAGGTGCACACTGATGATAACCCTATAGATCTTCTCAAGAAGGGTCTTCTAGCAGTAGAGAGGTTTTCTCATTGCCAATAGATGATGGGTATTGGATAGGTATAGTGTTTTCAACTTTCTACATACTTAAACTTAGTTGATTCTTTTCCTTTACCTTTGGGCACATTGCCTTTAGGGGGAGGTTGTTGGGATAAAGGGCAGTGCCCGTGTCTGCCCGTAAGGGCCACGCTGTATATAGTATATATACCTATCTAAAACATTTTTGAGGTACTCTTTAGTATCACAAATCTTGTGTTTCTGTCTCTTCTCTCTCTCAACCTGCATCTCTACACAGAAGCTCCATTACAACTAAGTCAACATCGAGACTCTCTCTCTCTCTCTCTCTCTTTCATATATCAAAAACTTAATGAAGCTCATGATGTGTTTGGCTTCCCAATTGTATTGTCATGACTTGCATATCTATAAGGTGTATGGTATAGGGATGGAGTGGAACAATTCACATGAGTATGTATCTATAGCACACATTTCTTGGAATCTCTAATTAAAAGCGAATGGAACCGAATCCTGCTACCCCCCGATGGTTAAACTTGTGGTAAAAGGCTACCTTAGATTCACTTCAACCCTCATCACTACAATGGCCTTGGATTAATGACCTAGGGAACCCAAAGTCTTAAATGGTTTGCTCTAGTCTAGGAAGTGTGCCTAGACCTCTCCTCCATATGACTATATAGGCATACCTCCACCTCTATCAACCTAGTTGATTGTTATCAGTGTCTTGCCTCCAATACCTGTCATAGTCTTATTCAAAGCCTTAGACTCTGTTACATCATCCACAAGCCCCTTTGATGATAATACTTCTCGTAATGTCCCATCTTTGGCCTGTTGGCATCTTGTAGTAGCTACATAGCCTATCAATTTGCCAGAGATTCCTGCTCCATCACATAGCCCGTTTTGAACAATGTCCTCACCATGTGTATAGTGGTTGGCAAATGATCCAAGTAGTGCCACCATTAGCTCAACAATGTCCAACTATACGTATTACATCGATTGAGGTAATAAGGCTATGAGATTTTAGTATTTGCAAATTATTTAGTAAGATCTACGATCTTATTATTCCCCATTCCTATAGGATTGGTACTAGAGTAACCTACTTTGCATGTCTCACACAAGCATAGTAATAAAGTATGTTTGTAATATATCCTTACTAATCAATAGTAGTGACAACTCAATTGTAGATGAATTGTGGGCAATATTAATGTCGATTTTGCATATATTTTAGTAGATATTTGGCTTGCACCCTCATGTATTTAACACACTAATTTTTGCATATGAAGGTCTCGAGGATGAAGTCCAACAAGCAATTGTGTATTTATAAAATAATAATAAAATAAGTATAGTTTTTAAAAAATAATCAATCTATTTATTTTGTTCATATATTAGTTCTTATACACCTTAAACTCATCTCTATATCTATCTCTCTAAACTTGATTGCCTATCGCTATAACCTCTACACAATAGGTATCTCTTTAAGCCCCACCCTACCTCACTCTAAAGAGCCCTTAATCACACCACTTCCTTCTTCAACCTTCAAGGTAAAGCCCACTTCCTCTATAAAAATGTTGAAAAACAATGGGCTCTCCAAAATAATCATACATTTGCCACATACTCCTTCTGTCCATTGCCAATTTGTAACACTAGTGAATCTAACAACATACTTTACTCAACATGGGCTTCAATAAGGTAAATCCTTGCATGGGTGGATTAGGATAACAATTGGGTAAGGTTTTTGACACCTATAATATGCATTTAAATTTTTGCTTCTTACTTGCTTCGTTTGCATGGATGCAGGTACTAGGCTTTACCCTTATTTGCACAATGACATTGTTTGTTGGACTTACATAGCCTTGTAGATTGTTGTAATCTTTTTAAAGAAACGGAGAAAATGGTCCAATGATGGATATATAAGTGTTCCTAGTGGTTAAGCTCCATGGAAATAGTTATGGATTGTAATAGTAGCTCGTCTCTACATGCATGGTTAGGTATTGTTATGGTAACACACACACACACACACACACACACACACACACACACACACACACACACACACACACACGCACGCACGCACGCACGCACGCACGCACGCACGCACGCACGCATGCGTATGCGTGCATTCTCATGTGTGTTAAGACTTGGTAAAGGCAATTCTTTTGTTATATTAGCCTATTCTAGCATAATCGGTTTGAATGTAGATATCAAACTTGGTATAGTGATGCTCATTGGCCAATTGTGCAAGTGATGTAGATTGCACAACATGATAGGTTCTTTTTTTAGGCATCTTGGTTTTTAAGTGCATCAAGACAACCTTGTCGTGTGAAGACAAACAACTTGGAATAATAATGTTAATTGGGTAGTATCATATGCATTGTCCATGCCAAGCCAACTTGGGATGGTCATGTTGATTTGATGTTGATTACTCAATATGATAGCCTCTTTATGTATTCCTTTTTCCATGAATGCATACATTACTAGAAAGTTTTTGGCAAGCTCTCATTTCAAAATATATAAAAATTTCAAAGTATGTGCAACTTGGACAAGGAGAGTAAACCTTTATGATACTACGAAATATATGTTATTCTATTTGCAAATATCATCCCCTTCTTGAACATCTTAAGGGCTTGCAACAATGATAGTGAAAGGAGAAAAAAAGGATATGTTGAAATTTGAGAGAAAGCTACTTGATGTTCAACATGACTCTATACCAAATACTATCATATATCATACATTTTTAAGTAAGACGTCTATGAACATGTATGAACTTTATGTGTAAGTTCATGAAAATGATCAATCTTGATGTCCCAAATCTAGGGATTATAACTTGCACATAACTTTCTTTTTCCACAATCATGACAATCATACATGCATACACATGTAATGCAAACCACTTTATACTTAACCTTACATGTTGGAGATTAACATGCATAACAATAGGCCTTAATTTATTATAGTTACATATAACATTTGTGCACATGCAGAATACAAAAGAAATGAATGCAAATTTTTGGTACACCACATTTGCACCTCATCTACACCCATGTCCAATAAGCTAAGTTAAGTATATAATACTTTCTTCAATTGGAATATTTGGACCATGCACATCCCCTTGTAGTGTCCAAAATTTCCCACATGGAATCATGTGATTGGTAAGCTAATATACTTAACAAGGAATTCTGAATGTGTTTATCCACATCTTAACAATGTTTCTGAATCTATACAATGATTAGAAATGCTAACTTTTTTTATTTGTTTGGGAATGATGTAGTGCAAATGAAATGCATATTTTATAACCATTACCTAGCTTGTTTTGCAAACTTTAAATAGACTTGGATTGTAATTCTTGCCCTAGAGGGGCCAATTTCATACACAAACTTAATCACATTGAGTAGATTCTCCATCATATTTTTCAACTCAAATAAACTAACTAAATACAATAAATGTAATAGTATCATACTGGAAAACAAGTCAAATGTACTTTAAATGGTATCAAATATCCATTAACAATCTTCTACTTTTGACATTCTATTTTAAATAAGTTCAATTCCATTGTTTTGCATTATGTACACTTCTTTACATCATGAATCCTTTGAAATGTGTAATCTATAAACATCATAAAATGAGTTGGCCGTTGCAATGTATAACTTAATGCCTCTTTAGATTGGTGAGGTTTTACATAACATTATGTGTTGAGAGTAATATTTGTTGTGCATGAAGGACAATGTGTGTCCTTTGTTTTCAGTGAGCGAATAAATTTTGTGTGGCTACTTCCCTTAGCATCCAAAAATGTGGCCTCATGAGCTTTGCAAGCTTGTAAACCACAAGAAGTGTGGATAATAGGCAATAGTATGATAAAACCATAGTCTATGGGTGCTTTGAGTAGAATAATGTTCCTCTAACTTTCGGTAATCTTCTTACAATATTAGTTGTCATCATGAAGATTAGCGGCAATGACATTCTATGGACATAGTTTGTATCATCAAATTAATGATGTGTGCCGTAAATGGATATATTCATGTACCCCATAGATCATAATGAAACCACATATTGCTATATGTTCCTTTTGACAAAGCTCACTCATAGAGGATCTTCTCACATGGAATACACTAGCCTCAAATCTAAACGACACTAGGGAAAAGAAAGAGCCAAAACTATGAGATGAAAGAACACATGAGAGGAAAAGAAGGCACGCGTAAGATTTTTCTCAAATAGTCTAAGGTTTTTTACACTCATCTATTCCATGCCTACTAGCCAAAATAGTGTCATTAAAAGGCTAAATATTATCCCTCTTTGTTTCTTTGTTGTGCTCACAAGCCCAACATCGGGACCATTAGACACACCCTTATTGGTTCAAGGGGATTGATACATTCATCATGACTATCTCTCAATTGGCCTACTCTCATGCACACACAAATTTAGCAAGCAAACTTACCAATATCTACCATTTCATCGTAGTTTACATTGGCAACTTTGCTCTATGATCAATGTGCGTGCTTGCTTGCTCACCTCATTACTTTTGTTGTCTCCTATACACGAGCAGAGTTGCCAAAGATAAGCTTGAAGAGAAGAAGATAAAGCTTTGCATACCGCATCCCTTCCTCCCTCACTCTCTCAGCTTCACACACTCTTGATTGCACTCACAACTCACCACAGGGTGGGATGGAGAATAAGAGAAAGAATGCAAGAACTTCTTAACACTATTTCCTTCACCCACACCCCCACACACACTCTCTCACCTTCACTCTCTCAATTGCATGAAAAGATAAGCAAAAGTAAGAAGACTATAAGTTTGCACACACATAACCTCTTCATTATCTTTCATCTTTTTATACAATAGCTCGAGGTTTTCCATCCTTGGCATTAAGTCTATGCTTATGGCCTCTTGACTTGCCTTACATTGCATGCATTTTGGAATTTAGGTGAGGCTCACTCAAGTTTAACATAAATAGTTATAATTTGGAGAAGAAAGAGCGTAGTTCTGAGTTTCACATTGAGAACATCTTTTGGGAAAAACAATTACACCACGTTATAACATTTGCATTGAAAGAATTTACTATCCATAATTGGTGGATGTTTTTGCCCTTCTTGTGCTTGATCCATTGAAAGGGTTAACATTATTTCCCTCTTGGAGCTATGCTAGTCCCATGGCACATAATAGCATAGAACATAGTATTAAGGGACAGTTGTGTGAGGTGGTTCTTCTGGGGGAGTGATGGTCATCCTTGAGGGGGTAGAAGAAGGCTCAAGGATGACCATCACCCCCTCAAGGATGTAGAAGAAGGCTCATGGATGTAGACTTATTGTAGAGGATAATTGGCCATTGATGTTGTTGGATTTCTAATCATTTTTCAGCAGCTTGCAATCAAAGTGCTCTCCCTGGGTTATGGCTACCTTCATGTGTAGTACTTGTGCTTGTGCAAGTGTAGTTAGGAGATGGTTTAAGCTCTAAGAAAGCTTGAAGTGTAGGGATAGTGTTTAGGAATGGAATTCATTGACCATGGTCACCAGATATGCCTAACTTGAGGACTTGTAGATGTAGTGATCATGCAATGCACCTATCTAAATTGGAGCATTTTCTCTCTTTTTCTTTTGTTTTCTTTTTCTATTTTTCTGTTTCTCTCTTGTCTTTTTTGAGTGGTTTTATGCCTCTCGGAAGGCATGGTTGAGACATCCCTTTCCAAGCATGTAATGTTTTATTGCATCTCATAGCTCAATGGAGGACTCTAGGTATAAGGGATGGGTACAAAAAGTGAATCAATTGTCCACATATCCTCTAGTAGTGTGATACAATAGGATGGGAAGAGTGTGGTGCATAGGTGTAGCTGAATCATGCCTACTTTGTCTATGTGTTGATGCCAAAGAACAATGGGGGCTATTCATCTTCATAGGGGGTAGGGGCTTGTTCTAGTAGTTTGACTAGAAGCCAAAGATAGTTACATGTGGTGTTGAAGGGAAGGTTAGGGCAGTTGTGAGGTTTTTGAGGAACTTATAGAATGAGGGTTGAAAGTCTTGGGATTGCAATAGGTATAACTTTCTCATTCAGGGGTATTGACATTGGGGATATTTGGAAACTTGCATTGTCCATGGTGTTGTAGAGATCATGATCATATTGTCTATGTCTCCTAGGCTAAGGTCAATGGAGTACATATGCTCTCTCATAGGTTTTAGCATAGTAGAATTCCAACCTTGCGATGTCATTAGACCATAGGATAGCATGCCGTCATTCTAATTGAAGCTTCTAGATTTCCCAAGGTTGTAACTCTAGATGTTCACCTCAGGCCTTGCCTTTTTTAAAATTGACGAGATTCCCAAAGGGAATCTTTTTTTTGCTTTCAACATAATAGAATTCCAACCTTACAACGTCATCAAATTATAGGATAGTATATTGCCATTTTGGTTGAAGCTTCTAGACTTCTTGAGGTTGTAATCACCTTCTAGACTTCTGTAGTCAAGAGGATGGTCAATCACCTTCTGAGTAGGAGCTTGTAGTATACTCAATAATGTCAAGTGGTGCTCCTATGTTTCTAGTGCCAACTCCACCACAATGTGGGGTCCTTAGGGTGCATCACATGCATTCTCCCTTCACTTGTCAAATTCCTAGGGCTCCACAAAGTCTTGTGCGAAAGATATAATTTCTAGTACCTCCACTGAAAAGAACTATTCTAATTCAAAGGAATCGAAAGGAGTTTGAAGACTTTTGCAAGAGTAAAGGGATTAAGCATCAATAGATGATGCCTCATACACCTTAGTAGAATGGCATTATGAAAGTTTACTATGAAATATATAATTTCTAGTACCTCCATTGAAAAGAACTATTCTGATTCAAAGGACTCCAAAGGAGTTTGAAGACTTTTGCAAGAGTAAAGGGATTAAGCATCAATTGACAATGCCTCATACACCTTAGTAGAATGGCAGTGTTGAACACTAAAATCACACCATTATGAAAATGGCAAGGTGCATGCTTCAGGGCTAGGGATTGACTAACCATTTTTGGCCGGAAGTTGTTAATATTGTAGTCTACATTCTAAATCGGAGCTATACAAAGGCTCTTAAGGGCAAAACTCCTCATGAGGCCTATTCTGGTAAGAAAACGAGTTACAACCAAAAAGCAAAAAATGTATCTTCTTGGGTTATAGTGACGAGAAAAAGGCTAAATAAATGTAAAGCTAAGAGGCAAAGAAGATCATAGTGAGTTGTGATGTGGTGTTTAAGAAGTAGCCACATATAGTGGAGGAGGAGAATATAAGGTCTTCCACTTTTATGATCTAGGGAAGAAGTATTCCACTATGAACCTATCGCAAGAACTATCCCTACCCTCAAGGAGGAGGAAGCATCATCTTTGGATGATGAAGAAAAAGTTCACCAACATGTAATCATGCCACCAAAAAAGCCATTGCCATGATGGGTGAAGTAGCCACATATAGTGTTTAAGAAGTAGCCACATATAGTTGAGGAGGAGAATATAAGGTCTTCCACTTTTATGATCTAGGGAAGAAGTATTCCACTACAAACCTATCGCAAGAGCTATCCCTACCCTCAAGGAGGAGGAACCATCATCTTTGGATGATGAAGAAAAGGTTCACCAACATGTAATCATGCCACCAGAAAAGCCATTGCCACGACGGGTGAAGTAGGTCTATTATCACAGTAATCCTATATCTACCATAGTGGAGGAAAATGTTGATGGAACAAGGAAGTATTAGAAAATAGAGGAGCAAGAAAGGCTTTTGCTCACATATTTAATATGGCCTTGATGGTTGAGATTATGAGAGAAGTGAAGGAGCTAGGAGCTGGGTCCAATTCCAAGTAAACTTGGAATATTGTCCTACAGTTGAGGACCCAATTGGTGCAAGGGTATGGTGCGGTGCTTTCCTCAAGGTGACATGTCATCTAAGCAAGCTTGGAATGTACTACCTTTGATCAAGAAAAGACACTTGCAAACAATAGACAACTTACTGACCCTGCTATAGTAAAATTGAGATAACTTTTGATAGGAACATCCAAATCAAGTGTGCTAGAGTCAAAAGAAAGCGTATTGAACATACTTTCAGCCATATAGTGTTACTCCTTTGTAGTCAAATTAGAATTAAAATTTTTCCAAAACACAGAGCTTTCTATAAACTGCGTGCAATAGAATAAGAGATAAATGACTAGAGAGACATGATTGTTGCAGCGAAAGGTGCACAATGGAATCATTGGTTGATGTGCGTTGTGGAAGAAACAACAAGACAATGAATGTTATAAGCTTTGCTAAAATGAGATGCTTTAAAACCTTGACCTTCAGACATTCTACCAATAATGTTTGGTGAAGCATAACCAAAGCACTATCTAGCATGGAGGGCAGCTATGCAAGCTAAGTATCACTGTATAATGAAGAATTATACTTGGGAGCTAGTGGATTGACTAGAAAAAATGAAGTTTATTGATATCAAGTGGGTTTGGAAGGTAAAGTACAAGGCTGATGGTAGCTTGAAAAAGTACAAAGCCATATTAGTTGCATGGGGATTTTCACAAGTTGAAGGATTTAATTTTCAAGAATCATTTGCCCCAATTGCTAGAATGATCACTATTCACATAGTACTCACTGTGGTTTCTCATAAGAAGTGGCCAATTTACCAAATGGATGTTAAATTAGCATTCTTGAATGGTGATCTTAAGGAGGAGGTATATGTGGCTCAGTCACTAGGGTTTGAGACCCACCATTCTAAGAACAAAGTTTGTAAGCTAAAGAAGGCATTGTATGGTCTCAAAAAAGCCCCTAGAGCATGGTACCAACAAATAGATAAATTATTTTTAGGCTTGAATTTCAAAAGATGTGCCTCATATGCTAACTTGTATGTTTATAGGGATGGTGAAAGGTCTATAGCGATTGTCCTATATGTGGACAACTTTCTTATTATAGGTGGCTATGAAGATATGATCCATAAGGCTCGAAAGGCTTTGAGCTCTAAGTTTGAAATGATAGACTTGGGCTTGTTGCATTATTGTTTAGGGATTGAAATTTTCTTGGAAAAATCTTTATTTGTCAAAAGAAGTATATATGAGAGATCTTAAAAGCATTTGGCATGATTGAGTGTAAGGAGATAGCTACACCTATAGAGGTTAATGTGAAGTTATCCACTGAGGATACATCAACACTATCAAACATTGGGAGATATGAGAGGTTGGTTTGGTAGCCTCATCTAAATGTGCAACACTAAGCTAGATATTAGTTTAAATATTCGTGTTTTGAGCAGGTTCTCAAAAAATTCACAAGAAATTTATTGGAAAGTTGGGATGTGGGTGCTCAAATACTTGAAGGGGACTCTTGACTATGCTATCACATACAGTTTCGGAAATGATCTTGTAGGGAACTGTGACTTAGATTGGGTAGGTGATAGTGATTCCAAGAAATCAATTTTTTGGACATTGTTTCTCTTTAGGTTCAGGAATGTTGTCTTGGATCAACAATAAGAAGGAACCAATTGTGGCATTGCCTTCTCTCAAAGCATAATACAAGGCAACTTGTTTTGTTGTATGTGAAGCAGTATGGTTAAAGAGGATCCTATGCCATATGAAAGTACATAATGAAGATCTAACAATACTAATATGTGACAATTAGAGTTGCATCACCATTGCCAAAAATCCACTTTTTCATACACACATCAAACACATTGAGATCTATTATCACTATGTACATGACTTGATCGAGGATAGGATATTAGAGCTTGTCTATTGTAGAGGAGAATGGAGCAAATATTAAAGCTCTTACAAAGGATCTGCTTTGAGTCATCTTTAGAGACTCGACATTGGGTCGAGGATATAATTCACCTGTAGGTGGACATTTAGGAGGGATGTTAGATATGCTCAATGCCCTACCCTCATAAGGTGCCACCAATGATCCATGATGCTCTAAGTTGTAAGGCCCCTATTATGATTGAGGAGAAGCTATGTGTGAGCATGGACATTGGTTGGGTCATGACTGGTATATCAGATAAGGTCTATTTGACCGAATGGCAAAAAGGTGACTTTTGTGGATCTAGCCTTTGGGTTAGATAGAGTAGTTATACTGGTAGTAACTCAAGGTATAATATATTGAGTTGTGGGGCATGGGAGTTATCTAGGATTCCTATTTTGGGTTTTGAGGGTCGCGAAATATTTCCTCGCCAACTAGGGAAGGTTCATAATATGGTCAGATAGGCTAACTAGACTACCTTTCTAAGCTATAAAAGGAAGATCCCTCCAATGCCATCGTCAATCTATATTTTACGCAGTCAGAGTTCTTCTAATTAGCCTTAAGTTTTCCATATATCATTTGTCTAGATCTCCATCCAAGCTTCACAGTGAAAGTGCATGCGTAGACAAAGCTAGCTTTGTTAAAGTGCATGCGTAGACAGAGCTAGCTTTGTTTTAGTTCGTTTGATTAAAGTAGTTTCTATTCTTCTCATGTTTTCTTTGTATACTCTACTCCTTTCTCAGATTTTTTCCACTGCATTGTGTAATTACTATAAGTTTTAGATAAAGGGGAGGTAGAAGAGTCAAATAAGAGAGATTCAAGATAAGGATCTCAATGTTATTCATAGATTTGAAAGGATACATTAATACTTTCCCTATTCATCTCCATCCTCATTGATCTCACTCCTTTCCACTTACCTCCACCAACTCTCTATTCAAATTAACTACCCACTCTTCTTAATTCCTATTTAAGTTCACTATCAACTTCACTTTGAGTGACTACATCCCCATCCATTTGACCTTGATCATCAACCCATTCAAGCCTTCATTCTAATATCCAAAAATAGCATATTACTTAATCCCTTATCATTCTACTAACTCTCTCCAAGGATTATTCTCCTTTACAAGTCAAAATACTCTCTTTGCTTAGACAAACCCTATACCTTCCCTTTTGCCTTGTCCTTTTTGCCTTGCTAAACCCTATCTCAAGGGCACACAAGTTTTATTAGGCACTACAAAGACCCAAGGAAGAGAGAAGCAAGGGATGGGTTAGAAGAGTTTGTTGAGAAACACAGACCTAGCACACAGACCTAGAACTAGATCGGCTATGGTGGACGCAAGTCAAACACATGATACATTATCAGAATGAGGAATTGTAACTCAAGTAAATTAGGTTCCAAGATAGATTAGCTTGACTCATAAACACAATCTCGAGTGACTCAATTGATAGTACCATTACATTGAAATGAGTGTCAAGTACATGCCTTTATAGATTTTTGGATAGTACCACTTTTCCTCTCTGTGGTTATGGGATTTTAGACATCTCTTCCTAGAGCATACATCATTGTGTCTGTCTCATACAAAGTCACTTATGGGTAAGCCTCTTTTGGGCACACATCCAGCCTCTATGGGCATTCATGTTAAGTATCATTTTCTATTCTCAATAGAGTTTGTGTGCTCATGATACTCCCCAAGCAAAGGAACATTGGAGTTGGGAGGTTATGCGAGTGAGAGAGGTTTCCACAGCACCCCGACTCAAGCCTAAAATTCCATCTTGTGTTTAGAAATTATATCCTTGATAATAATTGTTGTAGTGTTGATTGATGATAAGCTAGCATAGGGTGACTAGAGTTTCAAGGATCCTTATGGACACCTTGAGACCTATATGGAGAGGCAATGAAATAGTTCATGAGGAGGGAATTTTTCTAACGAGCATCCCCTTTCATAATGAAAGTAAGTCCATACATAGAATGCTATTTTAAATTGGCTAGACTAGCCTTACTTGGTTGCAACAACAAAACAAACATCCCCTCCCATGATGGAACTAAGTCCAGACATCAGTTTTTTTGGTAATGATAAGAAACCCTTAAGAACAAACAACCATAAGATTTAATACTCACTTTGTCTTTAAAAGGAAGTTATTAGAAAGAATAGTACTTTACATACAATCATCTCAAGCCTAAAGGAAACCTAGGTATAAGAAGATTGAAATAACCTAATTTTATTTTGATAATTCATATTCAATGAGATCCTATTCTTTAATAGGATTGACTAGTAGAATGTTGAGTTCTTAGCTACAAAAGTAGCGTTATTGACTACTGAAATGACTTGATTTCTTGGCTAATTTTTGTTGTTTTTGTGGACGGAATGGTTGATTTTGTATGTTGATTAGTTGTTTTGGAAGTGTTTGGGAGAATTTTAGATAAGATTGATTTGGTTTTGGAAGATCATGATGTTTTTTAGTGGAGATATGATGTGCTGAAAGGTTTCGATAGTGTCTTATAGGTTCTGATTGGTTATGTTGAGCTCTGTTTTGTTTTGTTTTCTTTCTATATGAGAGATTGGAATGATGATTGAGGGAATTTGAGAGTGTTTGGAAGCTTATTGATTGATTCTTGATGGTTTTGAACGGTTTTAGTTGAGGTGTATGCTTTTTGAATGGTATTGTAGACCCTGTGTTGAGCTTCTGTAGAGCTCCAGTCTTTGTTCTATTTCTATTCTGTATGCCTTTGTAAGTGCTTTATGAGATGAGGGTATAGCTTGGAAAAGTTTTCTAATCTTTAGAAAAAATGAATACAAGCTCAAAATAGCTCAAATAAGTGGAAAAAGTAGTTGTTGAAGACTCAAGTAAAGATTGAAGTGATAGTGACATCGTTGAGCTACGAAGGGACACTGTAGTGGCTCTAGTGGCCTTTCATAGTAGACATACCTCTCTTGGGAGGGGTATCCATGATCAAATAGGAGTTATGGATGATTATTCTTGATTATTCCATTGTATGAGAGAGAGAGAGAGAGAGAGAGAGAGAGAGAGAGAGAGAGAGAGAGAGAGAGAGAGAGAGAGAGAGAGAGAGAGAGAGAGAGAGAGAGAGAGAGCCAAATCTATGCAAAACAATGTATCTATGAGTGAGAGATTATGAGAGAAAGCTATGGAACTATTGAAGATGAATGCTATGTGATGATTTCCATTCAAACTGGTATATTCTCTTGTGTTTTTGTGGTCTCTTGATGAATTCTATGAAGAATATGTTGAAGTTTTATTGTGATAAATCTGTGGTGTGAGAATAAGCTGCGTGAAGATTTGAGAAGATTGGTGTTGTTTTCCTTGTTGTGGTCATATAGAATATGAAGAGCATGCTTTGTTGATGATACAAGATAGATTTTCTTATAGTAGATTCCCTGTTTTCTTAGTGTTCCTCTTGGGGCTCCATGTTTTTGTGTGTAGGCGGGGAAAACCACCATCAACAGGCATCGTAAGGGGTTGAAAATGAAGGAAATGGCATTGCTGAGAGGAGAAGAATTCAATGGATACTTGCAAAGTTTCTTCTACCATTCAAGAATGGAAAATTCTCATTTTCAAAGCCACTTTCTACAAGAAATTTATCCCTTAATGGCGGAAACATATTACCATCTTGATGCGTGCTTTATGTGGTGGACTATTTTCTCTCCCTGCTGAAGCAATAGAGATGTGCATCTTGGTGGCAAATTGTTTGGGAGAAAACTGAAGAGCAGAAATAGAGAGAATGACTATCCATGGGAGATTTGGATTTTATTGAAGAATTTCCAGACATCATTAAGTGGAAAATTGTGAAGAAGCTTTAGGAGTCGTGGTCAGTTGAAGTTCACAAGGATAAGAAGGAAAAGAGTTGGAATCTATTTGTGGATGCTCGACATTAAGATATGTGGGATGCTTGGTACACTAAAAACCTTTTGTTTATCCAACTAACAACCCACTAGAAGCTAGTAGACATAGTGTTCTTCACAACACATATCATTTAAACCATTAGAAGCTAGCATTACTATGATGATGACACCACAATGATCCTCAGAAGAATGAGTTTCGATACCTTTAGAATTGAATATCTTCCTCTCTATAGTGGAATGAAAGCTGAATTCAGAGGCATTAAAAAGAATGAAGTACAAGAAATGTTGGCAAGAGAGTCCTCTAGAGAATAAAGCCCTTTTGATTCTGATCTATTGAGTACAGACAACTGGATGGAGCTAACTCCCTGATGAATGACGTGATCAAGAGGCAAGCATTAGAATGAGTCCAAAGGTATGTGAGAAGAGAGAAGGCAAAAATAAAAGCTACGAACAAGCTAGTAGCAGCAACAAAAGCCTCCTTTGATGCCCTAGCAACACTCTTTATAGAACCCCTCATGGTGACTCAAGGTCCCCTTCCTAATTAAATCTGTCTTGGAAATATTGATGATAGGCCAGCAAATGTAGTCTCGTTGCCCATATTTAAGGGAGGGTACAATGAAGAACTTGATCTTCATGTAGCTAAGTTCATGGTAGCGTGTATAGCTAACAATGCTAGAACCCTAGAGTATCTATTGGTGATATTTTTCGCCACTTTCAAAGGTGTGGTGTTTTAGTGGTATGAGAGACAAGCAACAACAACATGAACTTTTGGCACATGGGACGAAAGCCTTCCTCACTAATTTCAGGCTTGAAGGTTTTGAAGAGAGAATGCGAGAGGAGTTCATGACCTTAAGTTAGTTCTTTGGTGAATGGATGGAAGCATATGTCTCTAGAATGGAATCCATATTAAAGAGATGGACTAACCATCACTTGGATAAAGGCATCCAGAAGGGAGTTTTTCTTAGAGGCCTACAACTAGAAGTTCATAAGTTTGTGGAATTAAGAAGACCAATCAATTTGCAAGTTGCAGTGGAAGGTGGAAAACTATATGATGAAGTTGAAGCAATGTTATTGATGACCTTAGGAAGAGGAGTCTTATCTCCTCCCATGCCAAGAGCGGTATACCCACCAAATGTAGTTCCAAGGATAGTTCCCTACCCTTACGCTCAGATGCAAACAATATCATAGCATAGTGCACTGAATCAAAAGTGGCCACAGGTGGAAGTACCTCAAATGATGGTTCAACCACAACAACAGTAGCCTCAAATAGTTCCCCTGATGGCAACTCGACAACAACAATGAAACCCTACCAATTGGAATGAACAACCCCCAGTCTCAATAGGAGCTTTGAATTAGAATTAGAATAGAGGACCCTCTAGATGATCAACTTAACTAGTTTATGTAGTAATTATAGAAGCTTCCCAAAATCCTATTGCAAGTACTCTAGGAGGCAAAAATTTGAAGAACTACCTCTCCAATTCAGTCGTCGCAAGCATCAAGAAGGAGTTGATGTATGTGATTGTAGAACAACTGCAAATGTTGAAGGTGAATACCACCAACATATCCATTCCTGTAGGAGGTGGAAGAGATGTGATTCAATCTAATATATGGTGTGGAAAGTGCCATCAAACGAGACATTTAGCCACTGAATGTACCCAAAAATTGACTATTCTTGGAGCCTTCTATTCGTACTTTTAAAGGAAGAACCATACACATGATATCTGCTCTCTAAAGGAGATGCATGAAAGAAGGAAGAAAGATGAATAAGCAAGATTCAACTTGTTGGAATCCAAGATGACCACCCAGGATATCGGACCAAAGCCTAGAGAGTTTGGTCCTAATTTTGGCCCAAGGAGGTTCCCTCTTAGAGTTACAGAGACGATAGTTTGGCGGTGGCCAAAGATTAGAAGTTGAGTGTTACAAATGTGGAGAAAAGAGACATATTTTGCCAAATTGCCCAAACCCTAGAAGGTCTATGGACTATAAACCCTTATGCACTAGATGCAAAGGAAAAAGCCACACTGCAAAAGACTGTTCAAGTCCAGCTCCAGTGAAAGCTACCACTGATATCCAATAGAAGACCCAAGAACATGCCTTCAATTTGGTGGAATTGGAGATTGCTACAATAACACATGCCAGGAAAGAAGAACCCGCAGTTCCAAAAGAGAACATTCCCTTTGCCAAAAGGGTGAAGTTCAATCTTTCCAAGGAGAAACAGAATAGTGCAAAAAAGGGGGTATTTTATGCCAAGACCATGGTGATATTGCTTATGAAAGCAGGAAGCTAGATCATAAAGAAAGGGAACTTCATGTCTATGAGTAGGAGCTATTAGCCATTTTTCATGCTCTCAAGAAGTTGCATCACTACATTTATGGGAGCTATTTCAAGGTCAAGAGTGACCATTGAATGCTGAAGATTTCTTTCACAACCTAATCTTTTATTTAAACAAAGAAGGTGGTTAGCTACACTAGATAACTATGACTTTAAGTTTTCCTATATGACGGAAAGGGAACAAAGGAGGTGTGGGAAGTGGCTATGAGGGGCTAGAAGAAGGAGGCCACCTCATCGGGATAAGCATGAGGACTACTAGGAGTAATAGGCAAATCCTGACTAATCAATGCACAAGGAATGAAGGGGCTATGGGCAGTGATTGTCAAGATCCCAATGGAGAGTAATACTTCTTTTGGCGATAGCCATTAATTAGAAAGGGATCATTAGAAGCACATTGACTATTTGCACTTGGATAGAGCCATTAGGGTTGATAGCAAGGACCTTGTAGGGGCCCATCCAATGCTATTGAAGTTTGCCTGGAAACTTGCCAAACAGGAGTCATAGGCCAAGACTAAGTCACCTTCCTTAAACTCCTTTTACTTAATGAAGCTATCGTGATAGGCCTTTCATTGAGCTTGGGTGACTTCCATGCATTGTAGGGCCATCCTATGAGTCTCATCTTGACATTCCAAGTGTAAGAGGCAGTGTTGCAAGGACTCATCAAGTACTCTTTGATATCCACATGCAAAGAGGGCAACTCCAGTTCAATAGGCAAGACCACTTATGTATCGTAAACCAACTAGAAAGCGGTGTGTCCTATTGCAGCCTTATGGGAGGTTTTGTATACCCAGAGGACCTCTCTAAGTCGATCATCCCAATCACAACGATGTGCAGCAATTGTTCTTGTCAAGATCGAACAAAGGATGTGATTGATAACTTTGACTTGGCCATTAGCTTTAGGGTTTTAGGGTGTAGACTTGCGATGATGGATCTTATACAGCTCTGTCAATTCATCCATAATCTTGTTAAGGAAGTGAATACCTCTGTCACTTACCAGCTCTAAGGGATTGCCAAAACGGGCGATGATGTTCTCATACAGAAACAGATCCATGCTATTGCTATCATCTCGCTTTAGAGCTTTGGCTTCACACCACTTTGTCATGTAGTTTGTACAAACTAAGATGTATCTATTTTGCTTCCTTCTGGTTGGCGGATCAATGGGACCTACAAACTTAATTCCCCACTTCTCAAACAGCTTTAGGAAAGGATGGGTTGTAGGGGCATAGTGCTAGATTTGGTTGGCTTTCCCATTCTCTGACAAGCATCACAATGTTTGCAGTAGTCATAGGCATCCTTGTGGAGGGTTGACCACCAATATCCTACGAGCAAGGCCTTTCTAGCTGTTGCTTCTCTTACAAAGTGTCCTCCACAAGGCTCGTCATGGCATGCTTTCAGCATTGTTCCAATCTCATCTCCTGGTACACATCTACACAATAGTTTAACTTTGCCCTTCTTGTACAAAGCGCCGCCTAGCAGGGTGTAGGGGTTGATTCCAATAGAATCTTCTTCTTCTCATAGCTAGAGATACCAAGAGGATATCATTGAGTAGCCAAGAGGTTGGCTATGTCTACATACCATGGGGTAATAGTTTCGACTAGAAAGAGGGAAGAATCAAGAAGTCTTGGGTCATCCTTCTCTTCATCATCGCTCTAAGGGATTCGCGAGATAGATGATCAGCTCTAGGACATGGGAGTGACTAGGTTTGGTAACTACTTAAAATTTGAACTCCTAAAATAGAAGGAGCCATCACATCATTCTTCCCTTCACATCTACTTCGTTCATTAGGAAGAAGGACAGGACCTCATGATCCACATAGAATTTAAAGTGAGTCGACAATAGATAATGTTGGAACTTCTTCAAAGAAAACACCATTTCCAAGCATTCAAGCTCTATCACTATATAGTTTCTTTCTCGGTCATTACTTTTCAGCTTGCATAATAGATAGGTTGATCTAACATTGAGGAGCCCTATTGGCATAAGGCAACTCATAACCATTCTACAGATACATCAATGTGCACATGTAATTCCTTTGTCCAATCAAGAGAGGTTGCAGGATGGGTGCTTCAATCAGACACTACTTCAGGGTGTTGAACACTTCATCACAATTAGCGATCCATGTAAATTGTTCATCCTTTCTCAAGAGCTTATGTAAGGGGACGACCTTTGTCACAAAGTGTGCAATGAACCTTCTGTAGTAGCCCACATGGCAAAGGAATCCCCTCAATTGTTTGAGGTTAGTTGGCACTATTAGGGTTGCAATATTCTCGATCTTGGCAAGGTCTATTGCCATCCCTTGTGCAGAGACAACGTGGCCCAAAAGAACTCTTGACAAGGCTTCAAAGTCACATTTTTCGGGGTTAAGAGAGATCCCATACTCTTGACATCTATCAATTGCTATCCCTTGTGCAGAGACAATGTGGCCCAAAAGAACTCTTGACAAGGCTTCAAAGATACATTTTTTGGGGTTAAGAGAGATCCCATACTCTTGACATCTATCAAAGCACTGCTCTAGGTATCCCCAATGCTCACGGATTAGGCTAGACACAAACAACATCACTCTGTAAGCATAGGTTCCCCATTTTGTTATGAAGGTTGTTTTGGATTGATCTTCTTCTGTGATCAAGACTTGATTGTATCCACTGGATCCATCCAAGAGAGGGAATAGAGCTCATATCCTGCCATTATGTACAATAGCTTATTTATGAAAGGAATAGGAAAATGGTCCTTCTTTGTCTTGGAATTCAGCTTTCGAAAGTCCACACATATTCGCAACTTTTCATTCTTCTTGGATACTACCACAATGGGCAAAACCTATTTACTATTGACCACTAAATAGATAAAGCCAACTTCAAGGAGCTTCAGCAATTTGACTTTCACTAGGACAGAGTAATTTGGATTCATGTGTCTTTGTCTTTACCTCGCATACTTGGCATCAGGCTCTAGGTCAATGTGACATTGATATACCATGGGATCAATCCCTGTTAGATCTTTGTAGGATCATGCAAACACATCCAAGTTCTCCTTCAAAAGGTCATGCAAGACCAATAGCTTCTTCTTCTAGGAGGCTGATTCCCATCTTCAGGTAATGTTCAGTACCATCAACATCCATGAGCGTTAATTACTTTTCACCTTCCCCTTTACAGATGAAGGTCCCACGGATTGCATCTGGGTGACTTCTTCAAGGTAGTGGTCTCCTCTTTTGATACCCCAATGGAACCATCTTCCTCTTTCAGTAAAGGGACTGAATTTGCTTCGTGGGAAGATGAAAGGGTATCAAGGTTGATTCGGATCTTATAGGAGGGTTATTTATCTCTTAACTTGAGGACTCATCTTTTGAGAATGCCTCTGGGAACATCACACAATAGAAACATTCAAAGTTTTGTTTGGGCTGTCAGACCTGGTGGTTGTTGGCCAGGTGCATCTTCATCATCTTCTCTTAAGAAGGGTGGATTAAGGCGATAAGAACCACTACTGAAGGAAGGCTTATTTTACCTAATCTATTTCTTGTGGATATTTTGCATATGTTGTGACTCGTTTACAAATCCAAAGGGTACCATAGTCATTTTGTCTAATAGTATGGGATCTTCAGCTTATATAGCTACTAGAACTTCTTCCTCATATATGCCTTATGCAAGTAGGATAGATTCTTCCAGTACACTATCATAATATTTTTTTATAATGTCATCTTCATCCTCTTTAGAGTCTATTTCCTCCTCTATAGGGGCTCTGTTAAGAGAAGAACATACTCTCTGTTGTGTCCTCTGCCTCTGCTTCTATTTCTATCTATGCTACTACAACCTCTATCTCTATCTTTGCTACTACAACCATGTAATAGGAAGAACAATGCATCCATGCTTCTATCTCACTATCAGATTTAACTTCAAAAGTCAATTTGAGTTCAGGCAAGAGGTATTCATCCATTGACAAGGACTTTACTTCTTTTGAGAGTTGGCTTACAATGCCCACTGTGATTGCACCTCTATTTTCTTGGGAAAGATCTATTTGATAGCTTCTTCATCTCCTGATGTGCCATTTGTTACTTTGTTGGAAGAGTCTGTTAAGACTTCAATGGAAGTGGATCCATTACCTTTTTGCAATCCATACAACTTCAGCACCACTTTCTTTGGTCCTCTATCTAGGGTTAGAGTTTCTTTGAACCAATCTATCCATGCCCTTGCTTTAAAAAGCTATGGTCTCCCTAGCAACAGAGGGTATCAAGTCCCATAGGAATTTGGTTTTACCACTAGATAGGTCAGCCAATAGTCACTTCCTATGATGGTTGTCTTCACATCTGGGAGAATCTCCAAAGGGTTAATTATACTTTGGTCTACTAATCTGATAAGCCACTGTGTAGGCTACATTCCTCCTTGCAAGCCTAAATCCTTCAGTGTCACATCCATCATTATATTCACTGATGAACCTCCATAAACCAATGCGTTTGCAATAAAGCATCCTTCAATCCACATGTCGATCTCTGGGTCCTAGGGGATTTAAGAAGATGTTATCTACATCTACTTCTTTTACAAGCTCTGTTGGGGCTTTGTTGGACTTAGGGACAGTGGTAGAAGCAATCCTTAGGCCTCTTCTTCTTGTCAATATGCTTTTGAATTTCTTTCGGCAACTAGGAGACAACATCAACAATTGTCAAAATGTTAGGTTTGGTTTAAAGGTGTCTAGGTCTTTGACCAAGTCATATTCATAAGATTCGTAAGCTTCTCTAATCGACTAGGGAATGGGGCAACCCCCATTTTTATCATTCCTTTTTCTTTCAAAAGTGGCAATATCTGCACTTCTTCTACTATTAGAGGTACTATATCCTCCATCTCTTGGACCCCTAGTCCTGTCTCTGTAATTGTCTCTATAACTCTCTGTGGCATCCAACAGAGGTGGTGAGGATGGTTTTGATACATAGTAATTTTTCCATTCTTCTCTTTGAAAAAAAAAGGGAAAAGAAAGAAAGAAAGAAAGAAACAACAACAAAAAGATATATCGATCATGGGAGAAAAGGACTTCGGTCCATGTTATACTGACCTATTCTTTGAGAAAATGTGGAAACACCCTTCGGAGTAGGGAAAAAGAAAAAGAAAAACTGTTATGGGAGAACATGAAAAAATTACATGTCATAATAGGCCTCGTTCCAAGAAAAGGTGGTATATACCCTTGGACAGAAAGCTGGCTATAGAAAATGTAGTAACACCCTGCAGTCCAGGATAGCTGAATCATTCATCGATCTTCCAGAAATAGTTCCAAAGTCACCTCCCTTAGTACATTGTATCCTGCAGCTTCATCAATGCTTTTGACTCCTATAGCAGATGAAATTTTCAACATGTAATCCAAATCCTAGACTTGTTGGCTACCTCCTTAGGTATGCCTCTGACATCATCAACTAGACGAAGTCTATCTTCATAAAAAACCCTTGAGTGATGCGTGCTTTCATCTTAACTAGATGGGGATATGAGTATGGGTTGCCCTTCTGTATCTATCAATAGAAAGTTAGTGGGTGAAATGAGCGATCGGGGACATGATGTTGCATGGAGTCAAGTGGGGTAACACATTCAAATATCATTTTTTTATCTTTCTAACACTTACCCGTAGTAGGAGTCATGTTGATAAATGAAAATCCCAAGTTGTATCATGCATGTTCGACATGTGGTTGTGATATTTCAGTTTTGAGACACGCATGTCATGCAGGAAGAGAAGGAAATGTGTTATCGCTTCCAATTTTGGGTCCCCAAGTGGAATTTTATGCGGTAATGGGCATGTTTTCCATCTAGCAACAACTAAGGGGAAGCAAGGGGCAGCTTAGTAAAATAGGAGAAAAAGCAACAACATGAGGAGTTTAAAAAAAAAAAGAAAAAAGAAGAGAGAGGGAGAGCGATTCAACACAACACAATGAGAGAGAGAGAGAGAGAGAGAGAGAGAGAGAGAGAGAGAGAGAGAGAGAGAGAGAGAGAGAGAGAGAGAGAGAGAGAGAGAGAGAGAGAGAGAGAGAGGAATCTTGTAGCATGAAGAGAAGGGAGAAATCTCAAGCTCAGAAGAAGAAGAAAAAGGTTTTAAAAGAAAGAGACCATGCAATTGAAGTTATCGGAGCCGTGGAGCATGATGGCAAGGCTATTGGAGCCAATGGGTTGATGCGAGTTCTTAGTTTTCAAATGATAGTAATAAGAGTCTTCTTTTTGTCTTGTTTTCTTCTACTGTTGCGTGGGGGCAAAGAGTATGTAGATCAATTCTGATGTATGGATATGAGTGAAAGACAACAGAGGGATGTTCTTCATCATGTTGAGAGTGATGTATGTTAGTTGTTGCATGAGATTTCCCATCAGCAAAGAAGAATGGAAGTAAAGGATCTCTACTTCTGAAATTGGGTATGTGGCAGAGAATATGTATTATGGGCAGGTGTTGAATGCATAGACTCAAGTTAGTGGAAATTTGGAAGGATTCGCAGTCAAGAAAATGATTAATCAGAGTTCATAAAGTTCAAAGCTCTTGTAACTCTTCATCAATGCAAGATATGGTGAGATATATCTGTCGGTATGCTGAAATGGCAATTTAAAATCAAAGAAAGTGTCCTCCCGTTTGCAAGTTTGTGCTTTTGGAATAGAGAAGTTGTGTTTGATGTATAGAGCATGCATAATTTATGCTTGCAAGCTATGTAGAGCTATTTTAGGACAACAGATCAAAGAATTTGGTTTCAGTTGTTCTAGAGAGTTCTAGATTCAAAAGAGAGCTACAACTTTCCTTTTTGAAACTCGACAATCCAAGATCTGGTTAGAAAGCTATGAACTATTCTGTGTAATGCTCTATGAGGCAATTTCTGTGCTCTATGAGGAAATAGGTGAATTTAGCAGCATCTACATCATCAACTTGGTTTCCCATGAAAGTCATCATAATTTTTCCATTGCTATATCAGTGTAAACTCTATTTTGATGTAATAATGGAATGTCTACAATAGTGAAATGCTTGTAGCCGTTGAATTGGCATGAAAATTTTCCTTATAAAGCTTTGGTTACACGTGTATTTGGATTGTATTTTTGTGTACTTTGAGAAAAGAAGAATAGAAAGGATCTACAACTGGTTTTGCATTGATTGAGGCAACCATGCTTTGTGGGGCAATTTGCTACGTGGAGTTGCTATCCCTAAAAAATAGGAGTTGTGAGAATTTGAAAGCTCATGTTGTCAAATCTCTGCCATGGTTGTCTTAGCATGAGATTCTCTCTAAAAATGGTAAAATCTGAGCTTGAAGGTTTAAGATGCTTAAGTGTTGAGTTGAAGTCTCAGTGAGGAGTGAATGATAAAAAATATTTGATCATATGTTTAGTGGTGCTGTCTCATGGGATTTGTTGTGGTGAGATCCTCCGTCTTTATCTTGTGGTGTTGTCTTGGGGGTTTGTTAGAGGCTGGCTACCCAATTCACCTACCATAGATTGGTGTCTCATTGAGGATCTCCAGTGTTGAAGATCTCTTGCTGATCTTATTAGTTGGGAAGTGTAAGGTTTGGAAACCAACCTATACACAAACTTAAGCATGGCGACTTTTGGATATGAACCCTTCTTTGGTACTGAAAATGAGGATGCTATAATCAGTTTATCAAGAGTTTGGAGTGGATGGCTTACCAAGATCGAAGGGACTCTGATGTAGATAAGATTCGAATGATGAGCATGTTGCTTGAAGGCTCTGTAAGATTATGGTGGAACTTACTGAATGAAGAGACAATGGCAAATTGGAATGAAGTAAAAAATGAGTTTCTTACAAGGTTTGCAACTAAGAAAAAACCTGAGAGTTTATAGAAATATTTGGAAAGGATGTTTCAAGGGGAAATTGAGGAAGTGTGTAAATTTGTTGCCAGATTTTAAGCAAAATGGATAGAAATTGCATAGAGGATGGAGCAACCTCCCATGATGTACTTGAAAAAGGACAAGTTTGTTTCAATGCTCAAACCTGAAATTAGAGAAAATATTCTAATCAAAGACCCTGATACATAGGAAGATGCAGTCAAAATAGCCAAAGAAAAGCAGAGGAAAATACAATTGAGGTCAGATCAATCAAGAGGTATTGTTGTGCATGCATTGTTACGACCTAATCAGGTTGACACTATTGCAGGAAATGCAGGACAACAATTTGTGAATCTTCATGGGGCATTTGAAAGAGCGGAGAATGGAACTCAACAAGGCTATAGGAAACTTGATGATGATGTGATTAGTAAACTGCAAGAACAATTGGCAAATCTAAATTTGAATATGAGCCTATTGTAGGCAAGGCAACCTCAAATGCAACCTAGATTTAGAGGACCTCCAAGAAATAGATGGAAAAACTTTGAATGCTTTAATTGCAGGGAGAGAGGACATATTGCTACTGATTGCCCTTATCCAAGAAGAATAGGAGGGGAGATGTATCCCATGCCACAATGGAATGCTAGGCAAGATGCTAGACCTCAATAGGAACAAAGACCACTTGAACGAGCTAGGCAACAATTGGAAAGAATAACTAGTGAAGGCACATAGGGTATGAATTTGATCAAAACCAGCATGCCTAATGATGGGAACAATGCAGATATTCTAGCTAACAAGAGAGTTATAGAGAGGGATACTAAAATTGAAACTCAAAGAGCAACAAGGATTAAAAAGGAAAAACACGTTTTTCGGACGATCTAGAAACCAGCAAGAAGGCTAGACAATGAAGGAAGATTCAAATGGGGGACTTTGCTTTGGGAGTCAATCAAGTTCCTTACAACCTGCTTGAGGATTTAAAGGGTAAGAAGGCTGATGTTACATATGGTTAGCTACTGCAAATGAACTCATCTCTAAGAAGGCAATGGCATGGTTTGGTTAGCATTAGGAAAGGAAAAACCCAAAATGGGCATGTTGGAGTGGTGTACCTATAAGATGTGAAAGGCATTATACCTATCTTGGACTCATGGATACACGGAAGTCTATATTCATCAACAGAGTGTGAGACAGAGGGGGGGCTAAGCGTGATTGAGTTTCCTTTCATCAAGTGAGAGGTGAGGTTTGAGGGACACTTTGCAACGATTGTTGTTAGGTACATTCTCGTGTCCCTATGCACGCACATGATGAGCCTTCTCTACTATCACCATACACATATCTCTCTATCCACGATGCATTGCACTACAAGGCTCCCTGGTCTTCCTTATTGCATCTATGCTAGATGGATTGGAACGCATTGATGCACCATCAAACTGTGCACATTGGCATACTCCCTTTGAACCATCTCTCTTGTCGATTTATAAATTGGGTGTGAGATATGAGTTTCAATTAGTATCCATCAGGTGACGTGAGTCATGGGGCGAAGGACTGATCTATCATTCCAATATGAGTGACCGTTGAGATTGAGTGATATATACTTCGCCATCGACAATTCAATCAACACTTCATCAACAATGCTACCTCCTTGGGTGTTGCTGCATGGTCCCTGCCATGCTAGATGCATCCTTGTGTGTCTATTTTGTATATTCTCATGGAAACATCCCTATCAGATCATTCAAGTATCCCATGTCCTGACCTTGCCTTGATGGGGTTCCTTTCCCACCCACCTGTCTTATTTTCACCTCGTCCTTCGGGGCCATTCCTTGTCCGTTTGTCTTTATCCTTTCTTTTGCCACTTTTTCATGCAAATGCATCTTATGTTCACTAAAATTAAAATTTGATCTTACCATCTATTCGTCCCTTCGAATTGGCCACTTTTCCTTTTTATACCCCTTGTTTCGAGTCACACTTTACGAGTTATTAAAATTTGAAGAATTTTTTGCCAATTTGACATGTTTCTATGATACAAACACTCCATTTTCATTTCGAAACAATGATCTAATGCAATAGCCTCAACCTCCACCTTCCCCTTTATAGTTTTTCTTTTTACTACTCGTGATTTTGATGCATTGTTTGTCCATTATTTTTTCAAATATTTTCGGGTATTCTCGCATGTGATTTTGGCTATTTTTCCATGTGAACTTGCCCTAGTCTCCTCGGAATTTAATTCTGATTAGGTAGCCTTGTCTGGCCTACTTTCCTACATATTTTTCCTTTTCTCTCCATTATGTTTTGGACCATTGATTTTATGTTATTAAATTTTTTGTGTATTCTCATGCTTGTTTTACTCTTTTTTCCATGTGAATGTGCCTTTCTTGCGCTGGAATCACATTTTGATTTGATTGCGCTGTCAACCACTATCACTTGGATATTTTTTCTTTTTTGTTGCCCCTTGTTCCGTCTTATGGATTATTGCAAATTGATTTTTGTTCAAAAATTTAGGTGTATTTTCATCATTTTTTCCATATAAGCGAGTCCTATTCTCATCGAAACTACATTTTGACATGATCGGCCTATCCATCTCCTTATTATGGACGTTTTGCCTTCTTTTTGCATTTTGTTTTGATTGATGGATTTTGTAAAATTAATTTGTGTGTGACTTTTCATGCTCAATTTTTCATATTTGTCCATGCGAATCCCCCTTTTTGTTGACAAATGTACCAAACACATTGTCCATGTTATTCCTCCCATGGCCTTGCTCATTTTTCTTTTTATGGCATCTTGATCCAATACCTGAATCTCTTTGAATTAAATTTTTTGGTTAATTTCACATTTTCGTCCCTTGCATGTCACGTCAATGATCAGGTTTTTTGCCTCGATCCATGTGTTTGGTCCTCACAATGTCATGTTCAGGTGTTCGGATTTTTCCTTGCGACCAGCTGTTTCCATCAGTGCAAAAATTTTTACCCCCTGGGAGGTCGTCACCAAGATTGTAGGAACCACCACTGCCACGCTCGCTGGATTGTAGGAACCGATGCCGCCAAGTCTGCCATGCAGGCGAGCCATGGGTCACCGCCACAACCCATTGTTGCGATCGTTGTTGTCACTCCCTCCCACGCCACTCTTGTGAGGCATCTGCCACCTTAGCCACATTGTCGTGCACCTCCTGTTGGCGGCCGCCAATCCCATGCCCTCCTGCCCTTGTATCAAATGGTGGCCACCCTCCATTTCCCTATCTGCCCTCCCCTAAGTGTCCTCTCCCCCTAGCCCGCCCACCCCAGCCTCCCTTTCCCTACCCGCCACTGCCTACCCCCCAACCCAAAGCACCCCCTACCCGCCATACCCACATGCACTCCCCACCCACCCTAACACAACCCCCCATCCCTTACCCAACCCACCTCCCAACCCAAAGGTAACCCCCCCCCTTTTATCCCCCTTCCCACCCACCCCAAAATAGTCCTTCCCCCACCATATTAAAAGGTAAACTCCCCACCCCATTTTTTAAACATTAAAACAACAAAAAAAACAACAACAATATTAAAACACACAAACATAGAAAGCCCACATAATAATAATAATAATAAAGAAACCCTTTCAAAAAAAATTTCACCCTACCCCACCCAATTTTTTTACCCTCCCCTCATCTACTTTCTCTCCTCCAATGCATGACCACCTTCTCTTCCTATGCCCCATTGGCTTGATGCCTACACACAACACAGTCTTGCGTGCGGGTTTTTGATGATCACATGTGCACATTCGTGCTAGCCGTCGTTCATGCTCGAGGATGCATGTGCGATTTTATTTGCATGGTGGAGAACTTGTAGTTATTCACATGCAGCAACACACAATCCGCGATTGGGAACCATATTTCCAACCTTTTTAATTTTTGAAAAAAGAATAAATACATTAAAAAAATATCTAAAAACCATAAAAATTCAAATAAAATAATTTTTAAACAAAAAACAAAAAATTTTATTTTTTCTTAAAAATTGGAGAATTTTCTAATATGTGAAAACTTACCAATAAAAATAGAAAAATATTAAAATATTTAAAAAAATTAAAAAATTAATATGTCATAAAAATTCAATAATAAATGGTGGCTGATTACCTCTTATAGCAAGAGCAAAGTCTCTACAACAAACTAGGAGCTAGAAGAGTTAAACATACCAAGTGATAGAATTTTTTGCAGTGTTCTGTAATGGCGTCTGATTCTCTTTCACAGATTGTCACTGAAAAGCTTGACAAGAACAACTTCCAAGCATGGAAGTTCAGAATGACAAATTTCCTTATGGGAAAAGGATATTGGGAATTCATTGCAGGAAATGAAGAAGAACCAGTTCTTCCTGATGTTCCCAATCAACAGCAAATGCAGGCATTTAAAGCATGGCATGAGAGAGCCAGGAAAGTTATGTAGTGGCTGTCTAGCAGCATTTCAGACTCTATGATTGTGCATATTCAAGATGCAAGTACGCCAAAGGAGGCATGGGATACTTTGTCAAAAATGTATAGCACAAATACGCAAGCCAGGAAAATGCAGCTCAAGCAAGAGTTGCACAATGTGCAAAGAGAAAATATGAGCATCAATGACTACCACATGAAGGTGAAGAAGATTACAGGTGCACTTGCTTCCATTGGGTCGCCAATGAAATATGATGATTTAGTTTCTGTGACCTTGAATGGTCTAGGAAAGGGCTATGCACAGTTTTAAACATCCATTTCCGTCCGTGAAAGATTTTCTGATTTTGAGGAGTTGATTGCTCTTCTAATTTCTGAGGAGCAGAGAAATGGTGGTGCATCTTCTTCAGGAGGAACTTCAAAAGAAGCTGTCTTCTACTCAAATGCTGGAAGAGGTAGAGGAGGCCGATCTGGAGGCCATGGTAGAAATTAGAATATGTAGCAAACTCAAGAAAACCAGTCCTATGGAGGAGGACGTGGTAACTCTAGAGGTAGGGGGAGCCAAAGAGGTCGTGGTGGATGGCAAAGAGGCCAAAATGCAAACAGCAATGTTGAATGCTGCTACTGTGGTAAAATGGGTCATATGGCTAAAGACTGCTATAAAAAGCAGAATGACATCATGAATGGAAAATTGCAACAAGGGAATTATGCATCTTCTAGTAGACAGGGTGATGACAGAAATGAGCATTTGTTTATGGTACAGCACATGAACAATTCTGTGACAAGTGCAGAAGAAAGCAACGATGTATGGTATGTTGACTCAGGTGCATCAAACCACATGACAGGTCATGCAGAATGGATGGAGGATGCAAGGAAAATGGAAAAACCAGGATTTGTGGAGATTGGTGATGATACTGCACATCCTATTGTGCAGATTGGAAAAATTCATTTGTCTATGTAAGATGGGAAAAAAAAAACATGTCCGATGTATTTCATGTGCCGAATATCACCAAGAATCTCGTTTCTGTTGGTCAAATGGTTGAGCAGGGCTTGCAGGTCAGATTTAATCCTCATGGATGCTTTGTTGAGGATATGAAAAATAAAGGTCGCTTGATAGCAAAAGGAAAGAAGAAGGGCATAATGTTTACATTGGATGCAGACATGCCTGAATTGAGTGCAGCAATGTTTACACATGGGACCGATGTAGTTGCAGATATTGATATCTGGCATAAACGCATTAGTCATGTTAATGTACAACGACTTAAATCAATGCAAGCCCAAAATATTATTGCAAGATTGCCTAAATTCAAGGTTACAGAAATGCATAAGGTATGTGAAGCCTGTCAGTTTGGAAAACAGGCAAGGAAACCATTTCCTAAACATGTTCAAGAGAGTAAGAAGCCATTGGAATTAATCCACTCTGATGTGTGGACTACTAAAGCTGCATCTCTTGGAGGCTATCATTATTTTGTCACTTTTATTGATGACTATAGCAGAAAATTTTGGGTGTATTTTATGAAAAAGAAAAGTGAAGTTTTTGGGCATTTCAAAACTCTTAAAGCTATGGTTGAAAAAGAAACAGACCTGCAAATAAAATGCCTAAGGTCAGATGGAGGGGGAGAGTACCTCTCAAATAAGTTTGCAAGGTTCCTGCAAGAGCATGGCATAAAGCAGCAATATTCATGCAGTCATACCCCACAACAAAATGGAATTGCAGAAAGGAAAAACATGCATATTGGAGAGGTATCTCGTGCCATGCTCAATGAAAAAGACCTGCCAGATTTTTATTGGGATGAGGCAGTTGCTACAGCAGTCTACATAATGAACAGGACTCCCATTGCAGCAATACATGGGATGACTCTAGAGGAGAGGTATACTGGTAAGAAACCAGATATTTCTCATTTGAAAATTTTTGGTTGCATTGCCTATGTTCATGTGCTAGATGAGTTGAGATCCAAGTTGGATCCAAAAGCTGAGAAGTGCATCTTTATTGGTTACTCTTTGGAGCAGAAAGGGTATAGATGCTATAACCCTTCTACTCGTAAGTTTACAGTGAGCAGAGATGTTGTTTTTTATGAGATGAGGAGCTAGTATAAACCAGTAAATGTGATTGATAATGTAGATGCACAAAATGGTAATACTGCACAGAATTCACAGCAGCAGTTACAAGATATTAGTGGACCTGGAGCGTCCTCTAGCAGTGGTTCACATTCTTCGCCATGGACAGGCAGATTGAGATAAGGAGAATCTTCTCAAAGCAATGCATATAGTGGTATGCAGGTACCACGAAAAGGAAAAGAGAAGGTAGATCAGCCCATGTTTGATGTGAATGCAGGTCACTCTTATGTGGATGGTGAATCTAGTGGCTCAGAACAGAGCATTGATGATGAGTTGGGTATTTCTTCTGTTGTTACACCTAGAGTAAGGAAGACCAGGGATGTTTTGAGAGCATCTGGAAGTGAGCCTACTTTGCGCAGGTCTACCAGAGCTAGGTATCCTGTGGACAGGCTGAAATATGATGGATTTACAGCCATTCACTATGCCTATATGGTCAAAGTGATACAGGAACCAGAACCCACTTCTTTTGAGCAAGCCATGGGAAAAGAAAAATGGGAGAAAGCCATGGATGAAGAAATGGATTTCTTGGAAGCAAATGCTACATGGGAATTAGTACCTTTGCCTAAAGGTAAGAATGCAATTGGTTGTAAGTGGGTTTATAAGGTGAAGCACAATGCAGATGGTTCTGTGAACAGATACAAGGTAAGATTAGTAGTCAAGGGGTATGCACAAACATATGGCATTGATTATGAAGAAACCTTCAATCCGGTTGCAAGGATGGAAGCCATAAGAGCAGTCATTGCTATGGCTTAATCAAAAGAATGGTCTTTACATCAAATGGATGTAAAGAATGCCTTCTTGCATGGTGATTTGCAAGAAGAGGTCTATATGGAGCAGCCACCAGGTTATGTGCATGATGTTCATCCTGAGTTTGTTTGTAGGTTGAAGAAAGCCTTGTATGGCTTGAAGCAAGCACCTAGAGCATGGTCTGACAAGATAGACATTATCTTGTCACTATTGGCTTTCAGATTTCCAAGGCAGATTTCTCACTTTATGTGAGAAAAACAGAGAAAGGTATTATGCTACTTGTCATTTATGTTGATGATTTGATTATCACAGGTGATAGTGATGAAGATATCCTTCATGTGAAAATGCTATTGAAGCAGAAGTTTGAGATGAAGGATTTGGGAGAGCTGTGTTATTTCTTGGGCATTGAGGTGATTAGATCACAAAGTGGGATATGGCTCTTGTAGAGGCAGTATGGATTGGACATGTTGTCCAAATATGGGATGGCAGGCTGTAAGCCTATTTCAGTTCCTTTGGAGCAGAATGTGAAGCTGAGCGCAGATGCAGGTGAGCTTCTGGAAGACCCTACTATGTACAGACGCATAGTAGGAAGTTTGATTTATATGACTATTACCAAGCCAGATTTGAGCTATGCTGTTGGATTGGTAAGTCAATTTATGTAGGCTCCAATGAAACCGCATTTAGATGCGGCTAGATGAATACTCAGGTATGTGAAGTCCACATTGTAGTATGGACTACTTTGTGAGACTGGGGTTCATATACAATTACATGGATACACTGATGCTGATTGGGCTAGTAGTATTTTCGATAGACGATCTACCAGTGGATATGTGTTCTCTTTTGGGAGTACTGCAGTCACTTGGAGCAGCAAGAAACAACCTACAGTTGCCTTGTCAAGCACAGAGGCTGAGTACAGGGGTGCAGCAATGGCTGCATGTGAGGTAGCTTGGTTGCATAAGCTACTTTATGATATGCATCAGCCTACAGATGGGCCAATTGTCATTTACTGTGACAACATGAGTAGTATACACTTGGAAAATAACCCAGTCTATCATGCTAGAACAAAGCACATTGAGGTGCATTATCACTATGTGTGGAAGAGGGTTTTACTAGGTCTTATTAATCTAGTTTATGTCAGCACAGAGGATCAGGTAGCTGACATATTCACGAAGGCATTGGGCACAGAGAAGCTGCGCAAGTTCAGAGACCTGCTTGGTGTGCAGGAATTGGGATTGAGCTCGAGGGGGAGTGTTGAGATATCGAGCTCCACTCGTGATATGCCAGGGTGACCATTGTGCATTTATGTCACCGACTTGTCAGTTGCAAATGCGGTTGGTACACCGCCCATGAATAATAGCTAGATGACAGCTATCCTTATCTACTCTAGTTCGTGGCTCAGCTAGTATGCCACCTTAGTTAGTTGAGTTTGGTTTGAGATCCATATATAGGGTTCTTCTATTTCTATGTACTTGAGTTCTTTTTGGCTTACACAACTAAGAAGAGGAAAATTGTTTTTATCCTCCACCCTTGTGTGTGTATTCCCCCATTGTGCAAGCAAGAAAGCTACAAGTGAGACTCCTTCCTTCTCTCCCACAATCTTGACAAACCCATCATGGAAGACGAGATCGATGTGCACTCTAGCATGAGCATACCAGTCTTGCCTACTTAGTTCAAATTAAGAGATGCATTTGCACAATACGTTACACTGCATAGATAGAGCCTAGATGCCACAAGTGGGCAGACTGCCCAAGATTATTGGCAAAAGACTGTAGAGCCTAACAAAAAGCAAGAAATTGGCAACTTGCTCATGACATTGATATCAGTCCCTGTGACCCTACCTTTGGGAGAACTGCTTAGGCAGAACCCCACACTATGGCAAGGGTTGAAGTAGTGGGTAGAACGACATGACAAGCTTGGAGCGACTGACTTGCCCGACTATGACGTAATAACACACATATCAAGCTTAACCTTGAACTCGGTGTCTAAGTCTTTGCATGTCAATGCTTTTTGGGAACACATAGCCCACACATAGATATGCACACAGTCTTTCCTATCAATGTATTAGGTGATGCCACAAGAAAGGAAATTGTAGACACAATAGCTAGAGTAAGTGTAATAAGCCATGGAGTCCTATAGGCTTGGGGTAACCCATTTGTGGAGATTACAAGGTTTAATGTCACGTTGGCTAACAAAATGAAGGTCAGACTGTTTGGAGTGCTAAAGGACTAGCCCTTGAAGATAGCGGGAGTCTAGTTCTCAGTGAATTCATGAAGGGAGTGGACTATGACATCCTACTAAGCTGAAGGGAGTGGCTTTCTCTCCTTTCCAAACAACTTGTAAATTTGCAAACAATCAAGTTACATCAACTTAGATAGTTTACTTAAACAACCTTTAAGTGCTATGGTGCAACTTGAATGTTATGGGGAGCAGAAACATTTCGCTAAACCTTGCTACACTTGGCTCGACCTAACTGTTACCCTACACAACATAGAGGAGAAACATAGAGGAAAAGACAACTATAGCTATACTGGTTAACTTTAGTTAACTTAATGCAAATCAATTGATCTCCCAAGTGCATATCAATCATTATAGTAGCAAGCCCTTACATCCAAGGGTAATAAGACATAGTACACTCATTGAATAAAATGTACAACCACCAGTGGAAACTCAGATGTGCAACTAGCTAGTTGGCTAATGAACAACATTCAATTCACTCAAAGTGCATTTGATCTACTAAAAGAATTAGCATTCATTAGCCTCCCAAGAATTCCATCTTTTTGGCATATCATTATACATTTGACCACTCATTAGATATTTCATCTGTTTCACATGAAAAAGTGATGAAGCCTAAAAGCATTTATCAGTCTTGTTTCAAACTCTATGGTTTTGGGTTCTCAGAGAAATCAAGAGTTAATAGGCTACTTTCATAGTTCATCTCCTAGAAATTCATTGCCCAAACATCAGTAGTCCCTGGAGAGGCCTGCTTCAATGACACATCACAATTGGAGTAGTCTCTCAGACTAATTTGTCCTTGGGTACAACTCACAGTTGCAATATGAAGTCATCCAAGTTCCCATGTAGAAAAATTGTCTTTACGCCCATCTAATAAAGGTCCATGAGCAACCAATGCTAGTACTAAGCATCATTTTGACCACACGAGAATAGCCTTCATCAAAGTCAACATCATATTCTTGCTTGAAACCCTTAGCTACCAATTTGGCCTTATAAGCAGGCTTGGGGTGTCCACGGATACTTGTCAACTTGTGCACCCACTTGCATGGAAATGCCTTCTTGCCACCACTAGGCAAAGGAACTAAATCCCACATATGGTTAGTCTGTAGTAAGGAGTCAAACTCCAACTACATAACCATGTCCCATGAGTGACTACCATCTCTACGCATGGCCTCATTGTAAGAGAGAGACTCACATGCATCTCTCACCATAACATAATCCATGGAGGGCATAAAGTGCTTTGACCTGTAGCTCTAGTAGAGCATCTCAAAATAGGTTGATCCTGCATAACAAGCAATGCTTGCACCATTGGAGTGTCAATTGTTGCAGGCTGTCTAGCTAGCTGTACAATAGCATGAGGCTCCTCCTAAAAGATAACCTTGCATACCTCAACCACTTGCTCATGTTGTTTATGCATCTTTTTCTCATGGAAAACTACATCATACAGATAACCTTACGAGCCTGTGGATCCCATAGGTGATAGCCCATCTCACCTACATCTCCATAACCAAGAAAGATCCATTTTACAAACTTAGGATCTAGCTTATTGCACTTGTCCTCGGAAACATGGAAGAATGCCTCACAACCAAAGATGTGCAAATGAGCATATGATGGAGGTTTCCTAGTCCATACCTCCTCTACAACCTGGCAATCAATAGTAGTGCATACGAATGCTTATATTTGACTTTGGAAATGTGTTTTGACTTTATGTATTTGCTCATTCCTTCATCTAGGTTCTTTTTTGCCGTGTCTTATCCCAACCTACGAATATAAGAAACTAACAAAAGTGGAAAAACAAACACAAAGAAAAGAAAAGAAAGCCACAAAAAGAACTCATGGCTCTCTCTCTCTCTCTCTCTCTCTCTCTCTCTCTCTCTCTCTCTCTCTCTCTCTCTCTCTCCTCTCCTTGCATTCCTTTGTTGCTCCCATCAATTTGAAAAAATGTAATAATATAATACAAAAAAGAAAAAGAAAACACACCAAGAAATTATGAGAAAGACAAAACAAAAAACATCTACAGCCATCTCTCTCTCTCTCTCTCTCTCTCTCTCTCTCTCTCTGCTCTTGTTTGTATGTAGAAGAGTTTAAGAGTGTAAAATTGTTGAAAAGACAAAGATGTGAAACACAAATAAGCCACAAAAGAAAAACTATATATATGCATGCATGCATGCGTGTATGTATGTCCATAAAAGAGGATAAGTATTATTAATTTATAAAAATACAAGCAACCAAATATCCACAATTAACTTAAATAAGTGCACACACAATCATCGATGACCCCATTTCAACACACATCCATCAAAAAATAAATAATACCAATCATAATACAGATACCATAAATCTCCACATCATGCAATACAACCCCACCTACAAAACAAGAAAAATATTAATAAAACCCAAAAGAAGACACACACCAAACACAAAAAGTATAAATAAAATAAAATACCACACAAAATCACAAACCAACACAACAAAAAACAACACAACCCATACTTAAAACGATAAAAACATATATAGAAAACAATGAACTACACATAAAAGTACATACTTGAAAAAAACAACAAACAAACAACCAACAAAAAGCACACACACAAATACATACAACCGATGATACACATTAAAGCAAAGAACCCAAACTCTCATATTTTCTTTTTCTTTTTGCATATCATTTTTTCATCAGTCTTCTACTTGTTATTGGACTCATGTTTCACATGTTTCTTTGGCTTGTGGGTTCCATGGAGGACTTATAGCCATTGTCACGATTTCTTATGTGCGATTATTAGACATTGTAGGTGTGCCCACACACTTTCAAGTTCTTTTCTTTTATCCTCCTCCACCGGCATCATAACACAATTAATTTTTAATAACATTAATTCCCACCATTGAACCATAAAAATTAACACAATGCACCTTGATAATTTTTAGTTAAAATGTGCCAAATGTTAATAATTTTCAAACAAACCCCCACCATTGCATTTGCACTTTGCATGCTATCTATGAAAGTTTTAAGAACCTGCCATTCATTGGTACATATGTACATGCTTATTATACACAAGAATTGGTAACTAAAATCAGCCCTCGTCGTCATGTATACATGTACTTTGTGCAACATATAATTTAATTATAAACATAAATTGCAATGTAGAGACTAGTTGTGTCGAGTTAGAGTGGGTGGGTTGGATGCGCTAATATTGACTCATTATGCATTAATGGGATAATCGAAAAATGCACAAATTATTAAAATTTCACCTAAAAAAGGAACCCACTTATTGTAGGCACTCATTGCACCACACTTTTTAATGAATGAATGCGCTAATGTGGGATGGATTATGTCTCTGTGTCTTCATCTTGTTCTATATTTATGTCTTGGCCTAGTTTTTAACAAACAAATGTGCTAACATGGGATGGGTTGTTTCTATGAAGCTAGTTGCTAGTCCCTTCTTGTCTCTATCCTACAATGGTTTGTCTCATCAAAGTCAGACTGGTTCTATTATGGTCAAAGTTTGTCTTTTGGGTGATGGTGTGCTTGATTTTTCTTTTCTTTTGTGTGCTTGATTATGAGGTTCATAGTGCCTATTTGTGTGCATCACATGAAGCTATTGGTCAAATGTGTACGTAGGTCATGTTAACATTTTTCCATAGGTTTGTGAATTTCTTGGGGATGTTTTGTTGAGTCATGTCGATCACTTTTGTGATTACTTCTTAGCCATGGTTTTGTGGTTTTTGTAGGATTTATCCCTTGTTCTTCTTGGTCTTTTTGTATGTAATTTTGTTTTTGTGTGGTGTGAAAGGTGACCAAGATTTTGGTCTCGCATCTTCCACTACTGATCCATGCCTATTGGATGCCAACTATGTGGTCCTTTGGGATTTTGTGGCCTTGGAGTTTCCACCTGTGGATCACAACCTATGTTGTACCTTTCTATCCACCTATAAGAGGTAGAGTGGGTGGTATACCAGAAGCATTTCTAGTTGTTTCTTGCCAATATTAGCAAGGTGCTTTCCTTGTGTACTGCTAATCCTCCAATGCTTGGTTGTGCTTAACTGGTATCCATTGAGCATATTATAGCTGCACTGCAAAAGGAAATTTCAGACACTTTAACACTTAGTCATGTTCTTAACAAAGTTGGGGTATTTATTGCTAATGTTTCCAATCTTGTATGGAAGCAGCTTTGTCAATTTTTATAGGATTGCCTTATGCCTTCCTGTATCCCTCCAAAGTGCTTATCTAAGGAGTCATTTACTACCTCTATTCATATCTTGGATGGCGTTGTGGTCAATTGGTCTTTATTCCTATTTACAAAGATGGATCAACATTTTTAGAAGGTCCAAAAAGGGCATGTTAGTAGCTTTCCTATGGGCGTTCCTATAGAAATTCATTACCTTTTTGCCTCCCCTTGGTGGAGTGCCTATTCTTGCTCTTGCTCCTCTTTTTTCACACCCTGCACCTATCATTCCTTCCCCTCCCACTATACAGAAATCCTTTGATAATGATGATGATGTTTTACCCTTGGTCATCAATAGGAAACACTCCTGCTTACAGGGTCCTCATCTTGCTCTTGTTCCCTCTCTTGCCAAGCCCCTCTTGTGTCTATTAGCCCCTTCCCTCATTCCTCTCTTGTAGTAATATTTATGTTGCATAGAGGGAAGGATAGCTACTTAGATCCCTTTGTCCTTACAAACTCTAGTGGCTAGATTGACGCTTTCACTGATAGCCTCTAGTGTACAAGCTATGCTTGAGATAGAGGTCACTTCCTATCTCCAATCATTGTATATAGGGGTCTATACATATTTGTAAGACAAGTTGGAATCCTTCACCACGAGTAAAGCCTGGAATGATTTGGTACCCAAAAGGCTAGTTTTATTGATATTCATAAATGGATGACTATGTCTATCATTGTCATGGACTAGTAGAAAGCCTGTTACAAAACACGGATCTAGAGCATAGCACTGACTATGGAGGATGGAAGTCGATAAGAAGTCTCATGGTGACAGAGACAAGAGGACAAACTATTGCTCAAGTGAATTAGGTTCCAAGATGTAGGCTTGGACTCATAAACACAACCTTGAGCTGACCATGACAGAGACATAGAATGAAGTACAAAGTACAAAATAGCATTGCCTTGAAAAGTGAACCAAGTACATGTCTTTAGAGCTTTTCAGCTTCTCCATTCTCCTGGCTGTGCATATGGGATTCAGGACATCTCTTCCTGGAGCATACATCATTTGTTATTTCTCAACACCCCCCCTCAAATGATGAGTCCCTACACTTGCTGGCTTTTGCCCCCCCACATGATAACATGGCCTGAGAGACTAGCTCATAGGTAGCCTAGTCAAGTTAAAGTTTGAGACTTTACATCTTTGGCAAGGGTTTTTACAAAGCAAATCCACTATGGGAACAAATTCCTTAGAACAATCTGTCAGAATTGTTGATGGTAGTGGAAGTATCTTCTTCTTCTCATTCATTCATGAATTGACTTTGGTGGTGGTCATTTTGCATTTGCTGTGCTCTTTTCTTGTGAAAACATTCACGGGTAATATGGCTAGTTTTACCACAATAATGGCATGTCATCCGACTTTTGTTGTCGGTGTTGAATCCTCGACCTCTTCCTTTGGGTACAATAGCTCCTTTTGTTGAGATTCAGCAATCACACTCACTGACAGCCTCTTTATATGGAGCTTCAGGGCAAAGGACATGCAGGTTTACCTATCCCATATGCACAGTGGTGCCTACTGCAGTTTCCTACTTTCCTATAAAGCATTGTACTTGCTTCATTTTCTTAATGCAATGATAGTACTCTTTTCTTATCAGTAAAGTGTCAGTGTCATTGTCCACATACACAAGATTGTGTTTATGAGTCCAAGTCTCAATCTTGGAACCTAATTCACTTGTGTAACAAATAGTGTCTTTGTCTCCTCCATCATGAGTTTACTCTTCTCCTTTCATCCACCATAACTAACTGCCATGCTCTAGATCCATGTACTATCACATGGTATCAGAGCTCAGCTGAGCATGGCTTAGCTCTCCTCTACTCTCTCTCAGCTCATCTCCATCTCAGGTCAGCTCAAGTCAAGATTATGGTTCCATTTCTCACCTCCATCTCTACTTGACCTTCCTTGGCAGCCATAGCCAGCCTGCACCCTGCCTGCTTCAAGCTCCTGAATCTCTCTCCACAAATCAAATCTCTTAGAGCTTCCTTTTGGAAAAGTGTTCTCCAGCTCACAAAGCTTCCTTATATCACATCAATCCATGACATTTGGTTGTCTAGAGCTCAGCATTGTGAAAATTCTCAATCTCTACCCTGTGTCTGCCATAGCCAGACAGGACCTACCTCACTTGGAGCTTCCATAACTTCTCAACGAGGCCACTTCATCTCTCCTGCTTCCTTCTAGGGGATTGTTCTCCTACTCAATGCACTCCACCCTGGCACATCAATTGATCACATTGTTGCTCTCTGGCCCCGGCATTGGAGAAATTGGCTGCGTCTGTCCTGATCTGCGCCGTTTCTGATTAAGCTCTATGCGCGCGTCGTACTGCCCACGATCTGGTCGATTGCTATGGGGCTTTGATAGACCTTGAAGTAAGCTTCATTTTCATAAAAAAACTTTTGAAAATGATCAAGTATTGAGTTCACAGTAGCTGAAAAACCAGGCCTCTGTCTCAGAAACCCTAATTCCACCATAGCCAAAATCTCCCAAGCTCATTTTTCTCTCAGTTTCTCACTCCTGCCACTAAACCAAGCTAAAGCCTACTAATATGAAGTTCCCAGCATCAAATCAAGGAGGGGAAGATTTGGATTTTGAAGATCTTGAAGAATTTTGCAGATTTGGAAGACTCAAGGAAGAAGATACAAACATAGTGTCCATTGACACTCATCTAGTGCTCTTAGCATTTGTGTCTTGTGACACAACCAACTCTTCTGTTGGCTGAAATCTGAGAAATTGGTGCTGATTTGCTGCTGCTTTGCTGCTGCTTCAGCCATCCAACATGGGAAAAGACTCTCCAAATGCTCGGTTCAAGGGAGTCGGGTTTCACACCTAACAAACCCGCATCAAGCTCATTCTGATGAAGAAGGGTCTTTGGGCCATTACCAATGGCAAAGAGAAGAAACCTCGGGATGCGGACCTTGCAGTTACTTGGCAGAAGAATGATGATAAGGCACAAGCCATCATTAAGCTGGAATTGGATGACAGCTACATCCATCATGTGGATGCCTGTGACATGTCCCATGACACTTGGGACAAATTGGATACCTTATTTGGTGCACAATCAAAGTCGTTTAAGTATGGTCTATTGATTGAATTTTTTTGACTTGATATGCAGCCTCATACATCCCTGGCATCCCATCTAAACTACATGGAAAGCCTGCTTACTCAACTTGTAGGGATAAAGCTAAAAATGGATGAAGATGTTTGTATTGGTGTCTTGTTAAAAAGTCTGCCTCCTGCCTATGATAATGTATCAACCACTCTAACCAATATGCTTGATCCCCAACTTGTTGATATTAAAGCCTCTCTACTAGAGGAAGAAAAGAAACTTAAAAGCAAAGAAGAGCCTAGCACTTCAAAGGATGAACAAATGTTATATGTGAACAACAGATACAAAGGTAAAAAGGAACCGCTCTTCTGTGACTTTTGCAAAAGGACCGGACACACTGAGAAGTTCTGTCATGCTAGGAAGAGGTCCCAAAAGGCCTATCTTGCAGCTGTGAAAGAAGAAGAAGACCATGGTTTAAAAGATGAAGATGAAGATAAAGATGAAGACCACTAGGATCGGAAGGACAAGGCTCATCAGTCCTTCTACTCTCATTACTCTGATAGACTGTTTTAAAAGCCTTGTATTTCCTTGCCCTAATGCTTCTTGTCATAAGCTTTGTAAACTCCTCATGTAACTTGGCATTATAGTCCCTATACACTTTGTGAGGCCCCTGTTACAGCCTCTAGATGTCCATCATGTTTTGGTGCCCACACTTAGCCTTTTCTGCGATAGCCTCTGGTGTCTACCATGTTTGTGGTGTGTCCACACTTTGCAGGTGGTTCTCATTACAACCTCTACAAACTTTGTGCCTTTTTAGTTGTGATTGAGGAGGGGTGTTGAGATTCAGCAAAATCACACTCACTGACAGCCTCTTTGTATGGAGCTTCAGGGCCAAGGACATGCAGGCTTATCTATCCCATATACATAGTGGTGCCTACTGCAGTTTCCTACTTTCCTATAAAGCATTGTACTTGCTTCCTTTTCTTAATGCAATGATAGTACTCTTTTCTTATCAGTAAAGTGTCAGTGTCATTGTCCACATACACAAGATTGTGTTTATGAGTCCAAGTCTCAATCTTGGAACCTAATTCACTTGTGTAACAAACAGTGTCTTTGTCTCCTCCATCATGAGTTTACTCTTCTCCTTTCATCCACCATAACTAACTGCCATGCTCTAGATCCATGTACTATCACACTTTGGTGTATAGGAGATTTTCCCTTGAGCTAGTCTCTTTTACATCTTTGCTTTTAAATTTACTTTCTCCATCAAGCACTGAGCGCTCGATGTCTTTGAGTGAGAGACTGGGAACATTACTTAGTGTTGAAACAAGGTTCTCATACGGTTCATGATTAACACTGGCAAGTAGCATTGCTATTGCCTCATCCTCATCAATGTTCTTTTTAAGAGTTGCTAGCTGAGTTTCAAGGCTCTTGCCAGAGATATGATGTAGCATATCATCACTTAGTCCCCACACAATGATGCATAGTGCCTTGTTATTCATCTTCTTCCATTGTTTGGTTCTTAATGAAGTTACTGCAAGGATCCCGCTTTCTAAATCTTCTTCCTTGTCATCTGCATCACCTTCATCATTTTTAAAGAGATCCCAGATGTCTTTCCTCATGAGGTGGTACATTCCTTCCAGGCATGGAAACCTTCTCCATTAAACTCTGCTATTTGCTCAAGTTCTGCCATGTTGATAAGCTTCAATTATTCAACTAAAGAGTTGTATTTCGATGTGTCAAGAGACACAAGTGCAAGGTAATGTGAATGCACACTTCTGTAGTATCAAGAGATACTATGTCTGGTCTTTAAGCTTGACTCTTCTTCCTTCTTGATGGTGATTATTTGATGCTTGTCTTTTCCTTCAACTTGAGTTCTTGCTGGAAACTGAGCTGGGAGCTTAGATCAGAGTGGCAAAACCTTCCAATGGAGTGAGAAGAGTGAGATGGAAGAGGAGCTTGATGATGATATTTGATTAAATATTCCAAGTCTTCCAAACACTCCACAAATGTGTCCTCCTCGATGTATCATCACTGAGTAAGTCAGTGAATCACGGTGGCAATAGGTTGATTTAAGTGTCAAAAGAGAGAAAATGAAGTGAGTTTGTGAGCTTGAAGCTCAAAAGGCTATGACTGTTGTTAGGGTTAAATAGAACGACTGGTTTTTCGCTTGTAGCAGGAGCTGTAGTGCATCTTTTGAAGAACCCTCTGGTGGTGAGATAGCTCATACAATAAGCTTCAAATTCCCTATAGCTACAAGCTGGATCGTGGCACATATGAGTGGCGGGAGTTGTATGATAGCACGCATGCAAAAACAGGGCAACAAGTTCCAATTTTTGCAATGCTAGAGTTGTAGAGTAGCAACGTCATCGATTGAGGTGCCAAGAGGAAGCAGCTTGAGCATATGAAGATATATCTAGAAGGAATCACTAGAAGATATGGCCTATAGAGAGAGATCTAGAAGCTCCAAGGTGGGTAGGTGCAGTCTGGCTATGGCTGCCACAAGGTCGCCAGTTGAGATTTGAAGTTGAATCTGAAGACATGAGCTGAATGTGAGTTGGTTAGAGATCACCAAAGGTGAAGGAAGACTAGAGAGTTAGAGTATGAGCTGTGCCATGCCCAACTGCACTTTGATTCCATGTTACAAAACACGAATCTAGAGCATAGCACTGACTATGGAGGACGGAAGTCGATAACAAGACTCATGGGGACATAGACAAGAGGACAAACTATTGCTCAAGTGAATTAGGTTCCAAGATGTAGGCTTGGACTCATAAACACAATCTTGAGCTGACCATGACAAAGACACAGAATGAAGTACGAAGTACAAAATAGCATTGCCTTGAAAAGTGAACCAAGTACATGTCTTTATAGCTTTTCATCTTCTCCACTCTCCTCACTATGCATATGGGATTCAAGACATCTCCTCCTAGAGCATATATCATTTGTTATTTCTCAACAAAGCCACCATTTAAGATCTTGAGGCCAAGTCAGCTACTTTTCAAGCAGATGTTGTGACTCTTACATAGGAGAGATCATACTTTTTCAAAGATGGCTCAGTTAGCCACCAATTTACTGATTGTGAGGGTGAGGTTTAGTAGGCTTGTAATACCATTGAGTCACAAGAGATGTAAATCTAGGACTTACAGAGTTGTGTAGCTGCATTGTCGATTTCTCCATCTATTATTGTGGCTTCTATTGAGTTTCCCTCTTTAGATGATCTTGCTACTCTTCAATGAAAGGCCAATTTGTGCACTAAATTTTTTGATAAGGTGGAGTGTGTCTAGCAATGTATGGATTTCCTCTATCATGACTTTCTGAGCTATTTTGACATGGTGTCTTCTCCTCTTATAGGAGCACTATGAACTTTACATGTATTTGAGTACTATATATATGGCTTCTCCTAAGGATAGATGGAATAGTCCATCACTTGCTAATTTTCTCCAATCTATTTTAGAAAGGGGAGTGGAAATTTTGATCAGTTTGGAAGCTCATTTGATCTCTTTTATGTATATACATGGTGATCTAGATATTTCTAATGAGGAGGAAATGCATGTCTATGTTGGGGATGTGATTTATAGGCTACCATATATGTTAATTTGTTTGAGTTGGCTCTTTTAAAAAGGATCATGAGACATATGCTCATCGTACTACATGGTGTGGCATTTTAGTGGCATCATCTTTTAATTGATTCTATCATGGTCTAGCACCGTCAATGTGCAACTTTCTATGCTTCTAATATCCAACCCTTATGCATTGTTGTCCTTCCCTATGTGAACTCCAATCGCCCCCTTCAAAGATGAATTCTTTCAATCATTTCATTATCATAGCTCTTTGTACCCTCCTGAAACCCCTATTACTACCTATCAACAAATGGCCCATCACCTTTTCCATTATGTTTGCCTTCTTACCTCACATTCTGAGACCCTTTTTATCTTATTCTTTATGCCTTCTTTTGTACCATAAATTCCAGTTTTTACTAGTTGTCCATCTATTGTTGATTTGACATTTTCTCATGCTCCTACTTGTCCCCCTCCAAGTGAACCTCCTCTTCCATCTACATTTTTTGCAAGTTTCCTTCAACCATTTTTAATTGTCTTTTCCTTATTTTCTAGCATCACTTTCCCTCCATTTATCAATCTTTTATGATTCATATTTTCCTCCTCTCCATTGTTCTTTGCTTATTCCTCTTCCACAACTTGATGCATATATCACCCATCCTCCTTAGCTAGTGTTGGATACGTTAGGATTTGATGGTGATATTTTTCATTGATGAATTTCTACCTTAGAAAGGATTGGTTTTCGATTGGCCTCTTATTCTAGGGACTTGGGGATAACTCTGTAGCTTGCTCAACTTCCTATTTAGAGTTTGCTAGAGTGCATGCACAATTAGTGGATGTTTTGATGCAGTTGGTTGCTCATTTTTGTTGGTCTCTTACTTTCATGTACCAAAAATCACACATGAATACCCAAAAGTCCATACCTTTATTCACATTATCAAATCTAATGCGGACGTGTAAGTGGCATAGATGGATATCTTGTATTATGTTTCCTAGGCATTTCCCACTAGATTTGTGGTTCTCTTGGAGAGAATGTGTTGTTTGTAGTTTCTCTAGAATCCTCCCTCTTATTTTGTTGATGAGAATTGAAATGTAGAGTGCTTAAACTTGAGCATATGCAATTCAAAAAGTAGTTGTATCCTAGCAAGTCTCATGATGTATCTTGATCTCTCAATAGAATATCGTTCACCTTCCCTTTCTCAAGTCCTACCATTTAGAGTATAATGTTTTCATCAATGTGTCTGTGTATATTTTTGTGTGTATGTGGGTGTGATTGTTATATGGATGAGTCTATCCTCTTCAACTTGTGGATAATGCGGAGGATTGTTGGTTGAAGTTGGATTGATTGAAGGCCATACTCCTTTGGTGAAGTTTAGATCTAGACCTTTTTGAAGTCTTAAAGTTGGACGTGATGCAAAAACTCTCATATCCTTTACTAGTTTGTTTCAATGTTTTAATTAGTTAGATTTATGGTTAATAGTTCACCCTTATTTTCATTTCATTGTTGCATTAGACCCATGTTTTCTTGAATAGTGTTCGGGGTCATATGTTGGATGGTTACTAGAGTTCATGTTGCTCAAGATAATTGGATACATAGTTAGCTTGATTAGTTTTTTATTCTACTTTTTTACATGGTCTTGAGGACACTCCCAAGCTAAATGTGGGGATATGTAGCATAATTGAATTGTTTGACTTATTGGTTGTGTTTTTTTAAAATTTTTGAAGCTGTATTACTTATTTGATATATGATTTTGGGGATTTTGACTCTTTTTTGAACGATGTTGAGAGTTTTGATAGGATTTTTGATTGTTTGAATATCTTTTGTTAGTTCATTGTGGTCTTTGATTGGTTTACAATTATATGATGTGTTTTGTTTGGTCTTGTTTGGTTATGCTTACCTAATGTGGAGTAGTATATTCATTCTGTTCGAGGCTTTGAGGTTATGATGAATGAATGAGATTGGATATGATTTGAGATTCTTGGGATGCTTTTTGGTTGGTTGATATGGGCTCTTTGTTGACTATGAGGTTTTATTGCCTCCTTTTGTTACTTTTGTGAGCTCCTATGTGTCTCTATAGCTTCTATATGTGTTTGTATGGATTCTATTGGATGGATTAGTAGCTTGGAGATGATTTTCCTTCTTGGAAAGTGGTGAATAGAGGCTCTTATCAACTAGTTTGAGCAAAGCAAGTAGAATATGAAGACTTGAGTTGAAGACTTGAAGTGAAAATGATACTAGTACACTATGAAAAGACACTTATGAAAGGACACTATAGTGACCCTAGTGACTCTTTGTATAAAATATACCCTTAGGAGGGTTGTTCCATGACCAAGAGAGGATTATTGGGCATTGTACTATTGTATCATTATAAAAGAGCATGTGAGAGAGTGATTGTGTGAGAGAGATAGTCATATTTGATATATATACGTTGTATCTTTGAGAGATTGTGAGAGAAGAAGACTATGAAGACTCTATTGAATACAATCATTTTAATTCTATGAGACCATTTTATTCAATATTGGAATGTGGATGTGTTTCTTTTTCCTTGTTGTTTGTGATAATGAAGAATATCATGTCCTTTGTTGAATATAAATAAGTGGGATAACTGTTCTCTATGATGTTGCATGAGGTTGTTTTCTTTTGTTCTGTTTCTAGATTTTCTTGTAGTGTTTTCCTTGTTTCTTTGGTGTTCTCTCAAGAACTCCACTATGAAACCTTTAGTCATAACTGGCATGGGCATGTGCCTACTAGTTCTCACACACGCACGCATGTGTTAGTGAGTTAAGAACTCTCTTGGATGCCAAATATTTTTATGTTTCAAGTATAGAAAAAAAAATCTCTTGCTTGGTGATTGACATTTGTAATTTGGTGCCGCATTCCTTTAAGCAAGTTTGTTAGCTCAATTGAAAAGCTATTTGGATCCTTTAGAGGCAAGGGTATATGGTTACATTACTAACTTAACCTTGACTAATATATTTGCATATTGTGACTAACATTATTGCTATAGTAGCATTGTTAATACCATCACGAGTGTAACTATCGATATTATAGTCATTATTACTTGTTGATATAAGGGCTATTTCATGTGTTTGTCATGGCCAGAATGGTCAAGTGTTCGTGTGAGTGCTAGATGCAATATCAAGTGTCCAAGTTGATAAGCAAGGACTAGTATTATTTTTTTATTATATTCTCTACTCCTTAGAGAAATTGAGATGTCCTTACCTTGAGAAAACTTGAGGTGTTTAGTTTTGAGGATAAGTTTTTAAATAGTCCTTAGGAACAATAGTTTATGGATCTCGATGGTCCTAAGTGTGTTCACACACATCATTACCAAAATATGGTAACAAATCCCCCTTGGGAGTGATGCAATGAATAAGAGTTGGCACTTATGTATAAGGAAGTACTAAGCTAAGGGACTACAATCAATCACAAAGGGGAGCAAGGCCAAAGCTTTGCGAAAAGCTTTGAACTTCTCATTAGGCAAAGCCTTTGTGAAAAGATTTGCAAGGTTATTATGTGTTGGCACATAGGCCAAGTTGATCTCTCTTGCAGAGAGTCTCTTCCTAATATAGTGATAATGCACCTCAATGTGCTTAGTACATTCTTGAAACACTAGATTTCATGCAATTGCCAACGTACTCAGATTGTTAATGAAGATAGTGGTGGAAGATTGTCCGACACCCAAGCCAAAATGAGTATGAGCAATGGCAACCTCTTTGTTTCATAGGAACTGGGAAAGATACTGAGATATGACTTTGTGAGGTATCTCCTTTGGTTCTATTGTTAGATGTGGGGTAGTAGCTCATCTTGAGTTTCTCGTAGATGGTATGATGGGTGATGTATTACAAAAAAGGAGGACCTTTGTATTTTTTTAAAACTTCAAGCAATGTCAAATGGCCCCTTTTAAAAATGTTAAATGGACTTAATGAGATTGAACTAAAGTTTTTCTTGTGTAGAGGTTTGGGCCAAGTTGAAGTTCCATGATAACCATAATAACATTGTCCAAAGTCAACCTATTGTGTTGTATATGCTCCACCCCTTCCTATTCAAATCTAGAGTTTGATTGTTGCTACTTTGGCCATGACACATTTAGATATGTATATTCTCATAAATAAATGTGCTAGAGTTTGATTGTTGCTACTTTGGCCATGACACATTTAGATATGTATATTCTCATAAATAAATGTGCATGTAAACATGCACATAATAACACATTTCTATAACCATTTGCTAAGGAAAACATGCACATATACAAAAATCCTACATGTGCAAAACAGAAGTTGGATACAATTCCCTAATATCATTAATTGGATTTGTACAATTCATATTTCATCAATAAAATGAATAGTTGACCCATCATGCTTATTGGACTTGATTGTGTGCAAGCACATTGTGATATGGCACATGCACGTACAAATAATTATTAACCTAGCTACATGTACTCATGAGCTAAAGTGTGATATATAAGGGAAAAGAGTGGTCAACACTCTTCCCAACTCCGTTCTCTCTTTTCTACAACATAGATGTTATGAGCAATACTTGTAGTTGACTTTCTTTAAACATCCTTGCATCCATTTATGAGGTAACAACTTTTGTGAAAATGACTATTCTTTATGCATGAGATGAGGGGAATATACTTGGGTCTATTAAGTTTCCCACTTTGTTTTTTGGCATATTGCCTTCATCAAGAATCTCCTTATACTTGGATCTGTTAAGTTTTACCCTTCTTTCCTCCATTAGGAACCTGCTTTCTCTAAGTCCTCTATTTTAAAAGAATTCAATAATATAGCCTTATGTAACCACATACTTGGTACCTTATTTGTCTTCGAAAAGGTAGAGTGGTGTCTAATTTCTATTAATGACCAATATGATCTTCACAAACCACTCTAGTGCCTATTTGTCCCAAAATAGAATCCTACTCTCTTTGAAAGAAGGTGCTCAAACATCCACTTAACACTTTGATGATTCTCTCCAATGCAAGAGTATCTACCCACATGGTTAATTACCTATACTTTATATAGACCTTGATCACTAGATAATGCAGATGAAGTCTCAACATATATGAAAAATAATAGGATAAATGCAATATAACAAGAGTATGTATGTTCTTTCATGTAAGCAATGAAAAAACATACATAATCTTGTCAAGTTGTAAAGGGTGAACATAACATAAAGCTTCTGAATTGTAGCCCACCAACCTACTTAAACTTTCAAATGTAAATTTAAAGATAGAGAAAATTTTAGACAATGGAAGAGTATTAGCCACTAAAATCATCCTCTAATTGAAATGTTTGCTTGGTTGTTGAAGCTTCATCATTGATCCCTTAGGATCCTATTATGAACATCTCAAAAAAACAAAAGAAAAAGAAAAAAAACCTTCTTAGATTTGATTGACATCAACACTTACAATGGGTTCAATGCTATTGGCACATAATGTTTCCTACACATCAACATGCCATTGATACAATATAGGGAACTGTCTTTTGTCCCATTTTGTATCATATCCTTCTTTAGTGGAGGCGCTTTTGATGGATTGGGCATGTTCTTAAAGTCAAATGGCTAAATGGTCTACATCATTCTAGTTGATTCAAAGGCCACCTAATAAAACTCGTTGCATCCTTGTGGAGATTCCAATTTGTCTTTCAAAGTGATATTCTTCGCCATTTTATTTACATAAAAGTTCTCCTCAACTAGCATAGCTTGATGTTTCATTAACATTTTAGCACCATTTGTGTTTGCAATGTGTACAAAATTCATGTACTTGAGGTTTTAACAAGAGGCATGGGTTTTTAATGTAAGGCAAGGGCAACCATTATTTTGAGTAGTTTTGACTCAATTATAATGTGGCTTGTTCTTTAACATTGTTACAAGTACATTTGTTTCCATTGGTAGTGGTAGCAAATTTGAAGATCGTCTAGGGATTGAGGGGCATTGGCAACAAGCCCTCAAGAGGGGGAGGGGGGGGGGGGGGCGTTGGGGTTGTGTGCGGAGTGCAAGTGGCTAATATAGAAAATGGCATGTTATTTGAGCATCTACAAAATCTTGGGTTCTCTTTTGTAGGTGTGGTGTTCATGTTAGCTTCTATGAATTGTCTTTTCAGTGTGGACATATAAGGTGCTTGTAGTCCTTAGACAATAAATCAAGCTTAGGGATGGGACATAACCATCATTATCATCAAAGACGATCACTTCTTTATCCTCCTTGACTTTGATACAAGCATTACAGTTTTCAAAACTCACGTAGCATTAGCTTTATGTGAACAAATGCCTCGGCTATGACTTCCTATGGAGGTGCACAAGTCAATACCTAGGGTTAAGACATTGTGAGTGCTCTTCTAATGTTCTCTTGTGCCAGAAGTGCTAGAAATGATATCTAAGGATACTCAAACCTAGAATTTGTTTTTGTAAGACACCAACTTCAGAACAAAATATACAGGGGCTAGATATTAGTTTGTGGAACCAGTTCAGACAGTCTACTAATCCCAGTAAGTCCTAGACAGGGCATATATGAAATCTTCCACACACAGTTTTTCACTAAACTGAAAGCTGGTTTCAGGTTGATTGTGCAATTTGTTTTGAGCTAGTTTGATCAATTACTGAGTTAAGACTTTTTCCTCTTCGTTTTTGTTGTCTGACATGCAAGGCTCCAGTCTCTAGGTTTTTGGTGGTGCCACTACCTTGTCCATGGAGATCCAGACATTATGGTTTATTGATCCAACACAACGAAACAATTGGTACACAGAACGAGAGAGCAGGCAAACTTTTCCAAGGCTGGAAATACCACCACCGTGGGCTTTGCCACTAGTACTGACTCCATACAGTAAAGGACTAACCAAGCTGACTAGAAAAAGCTACAGAAATCTGTAGAGCTACGTTAGCATCCTCACAGCATATCACTGGGCAATCCATACAATCACGAGACAATAGTTGATTTGATGTACAAGTTGAACACTTGCATTTATGGAGACACTTCTAACTCAAAGAGCAGTAAGTGACAAGTGACCCTTGATAGAACATAAAAGAATATGTAATCTAAGTACAAGTGACCCTTGATACAATACAAAAGAATATGTAATGTAAGTACGTCATGGTCAATGTATGGTACACTCTGGTATCTATTGGAAGGGGGATGTGGTAGCCCCTGAAACTGCATCTGATCTACGGATTGTGCCCATTCCACAAATGATACAAATGGGTGATGCTAGCGTTGAAAACTTAGACCCACATATGTCACATGCATCATGGCCTATGGTAGGAAGCCTCCCAAGAGTGGCAGCACAGAATTCTGCTGCATTCTCAGCTGGATCAATTGATCTATCAGTCAAACCCCTCTGCATGCATATATTTATCAAGCTTCTTAATTCTTCTTGTTTACTTGCCGGGGCTTTTGAGAGCAGCAGGTCCAGCAGGGACTTGGTGAAAGCAAAATTCTGGACATCCATATTACGCTTTATAGCTGTCCTGATGCAAATTATTCGATGCTTCGCAGAAAGTGGAAGGGTACTCAGATGCCGTGCAAGCCTAGCAATCTCATCCTTAGCACTGGCTGCATTTGGCCCCTGAACCTTCTGCAGCCGAGAAATTTCCTGAATCCAACATGAACATGTTCAAGATGTTAGGATACCCAGGCTAACTACTGCTCCACATCTAGGAGCCCTAGGTGTAAACACCTTTTTGAAAGGGTTATTAACTGCCATGAATTAGCATATGGCAAAACAAAAATTGTTAGCACTCCCCCTACAATTAGAAGTATGATTAAGAACATCCTGTCTGAAAAGCAATCCAGAATTGAGACCTGAGTGCATATCTTACACACATCCCCTTTCAATGAAACTTTTAATCAACTCTCTCATGTCTCATTTTCTACTTCTCACAGTTTCTTGTACTTTGTATTTTACCTCAGGGATTTTCTCTGAGGTGTTATCACTAGATCTTTCTTTTACTGGGCAAAAAACTCTCATTTTATACTTGGGCCTGGGTAAAAGACAAGAAATAAGTAGAAGAAAGCATCGTTGACTAAAGAATCAAAGAGAACTGGGAAGAGGACTGAGACTAAAATATTCAAAATGACGAGATTGATCTGGTTTTTACAAGTTGTCTTGAAAATATGGATGAAATGAACAGACTTGTGAATTTGAAAATTAAGAAGCAATACTCTTAGTTGTCCTTCACTTTCTTTGCATGAATGCCTTCCATCAGATTAACATAACATAGTTTGCCCTGTGGATCAGCATCTTAATGCTCCTTGGATATGAATAAGCGGAAAACATAGCTTCCCAAACTGTGAAAAACCAAATTGCCTTTAAAACAAAGGCTATTTCTTTTGAGTGCTTCTAGTTGGATTAAAAACTGGCCAAGTGCTACTTTGCCTCACCTCATTGTCTGAGATGTTCACAACTGTAGACTATTTTGGCATGCCTAGTCAATAGAGTTCTTCTGGATGGACTATTGAGCTAGTTACATTCTAGATTTCCTTCCAGAGGCTTAAAGAAACAATTTTGGCTAGTACGTGAATTTTCATCCACAAAATCAAAGTACTTCAAGTGCTAATATATTGGATGCTTTGGATGTTATGGAACGAAAGGAATCATGGACTCCTTGGCACCCAATCAATTGATGCCTGTGTTGTCCTCATTGCCACAATCCCTACATGATAGCTGCTATGTTTTTGATATATACCATATTTCCCACATGGATGCGTCTCACCATCAAAAATTTTAAAACATTGGGATAATACTTTCTTTCAGGACAACTCCTTTGCAAATTGATGAATTAGCGAATAAGACAACAGTTTGTCTCACAAAGAGATGGGTCTGCACAAACTTAAGTGCCAACCGGTGTAATCCATGATGTTAAGTAGCGTCCGTCGAAAGTACACGCTACCCTTGCTATTTTAGATCTCCATTATCATATTTTAGGAAGGAAAGCTTCTTTGCTAGGAATAATCAAGACATTGGCTGCAAGCTATAGGGTGATACTTTGTGTTGGTATGCACAAATGTTGACCTATTTAAGTTACATGGCTTTAGCATGGATAGGTTACCCCCTTTCCAATACTCCTTTGATGCACCATCCCTTGATTTGAGCAGGTCGAAGATTCACAAGATCATTAGGATGGATCTTACCTAGTTGGATATCATGCGGACATGGTTGATGCCAATCTAGGAGCTAGGGACAAATATGGCTTTTTAGTACAAGCATTTTCTTCATACTATAGATGATGAATTTAAAGTTCGCTCAAGATACATGGACACCCACCTTTCACATGGGATTAGATGTATTATTGGTCACTTGCACACCTCTTCACATTAGTTAGAGATTAAGACTAGCAGATACAAATCCATCCCAATTCTCACCAAAGGTGCGAATATGCTAGATATGCCAGTTAGAGCCAAAGACACAGGAGCATTATGTTTGCCGCCGCTTACTTATTATGAGGTCCCTGGCTATTTCCATTGTCTGTTTAGAGATGCATTTGCACCACTATTCAGAGTTATGGATTTTATTGACCAGCAATGCCTTAGCGTCTTTCTCCTTGAGATATGACAACTTTGTGACATGCTCCTCAAGGGTATAGATGCTCCAAGATGCCGATGCCCTTCATAGAGGTGGCTCACACATTCTTTACAAGGGAGACTCAGGAGACCTTAGTATAGTTATAGCCCTAGTGCACACGAGACTCTCTCATAGCCCAAACATAGACAGGGAGTATTGATTGATTGAATATTCAGCTAAGCCGATCCAGGTGTCCTAGGCCTTGACACAAATGCTGACAACACCTTCATAGATAGATACATGCGATTATTGTATGGGATAGAGCTAGGCCCTTCATATCCACATGAGATTGTATCATCGTGAACTCTTTGTTACTAGACACAGTTCTATGTGTTACACATAGCTTTAGTTAGTTTCTTTCTCATTTGCTTTGTGCTACATATTTGCTCTGATAGTTGTTTTCTACTGATGGGGCAACACTAGACATTGTTCTACTCTAGCATAGTCCCATTGTATGCTTATTCTCAGCATTTTTTTATAGGCCACTTATTTTAATGTTATATTCACCTTACTGATGAGATGACATTAGACATGGATGTACTTTGGATTTTGTCTCATAGGCCACATTGGCCTAACCTTGCTCCAATCATCCCCACCCAAGCTTTTCTTTTTTTGAGATAAATTCCATTTTTCTCTTTCTTGACCCAAATTCCCTCTGTTTTTCTAATATAAATCCCATATATTTTCAACATTCATGGTGGCAGAAACAAGATTAAAAGACAAGGAAAAATTCTACTAGTGAGAAAAAATGGGCAGCATAGATGCCAAGTTAGATAATTTTGAGAAAGTGCTGAAGATGCTGGTCAATGGTATGAAGAAGACTCTAAACAACAACATGCATTAGGTACAATGTAGTCTCCTCAACAAAATAGCCGAGCTTGAAGGTGAAGTAAAAGACTGGAGAAATTCAACAACTAAAAGAAGAGATTGCAGCATTGAAGAGCATCGGGCAAGAAGAAAGAGGGATTCAAGAAGATACCATTACTATCATTAAAGAAGAAGCCAACAAAGTGATGGATGTCAAGCTTGAGGCAACACAAGGCTGGATTGAGGTCATCAAGAAGAATATCAAAATAGAGGTGGCAAAGGAACATCATAAAGAAGAGTTATACATCATCAATACCACCCTTGCAGAGGAGAAAATAAGGCAAGCAAGGAAACTCAATGTAAGGGTGAATGGTATCCTCCAGAAAGAAGATTCAATGCCTAGAGAAGATGGTAAAAACTTATGCATGTGCTTAGGATACAAAGAGGGAACCCACTCCCCTTTATCAAAACGTGGAGAGTTGGGAAGGAACCACAAAAGTGCACACTCATACCAAGGCTCCAAGATGACTCATGAGACAACAAAGATGTCCTTTATGAAGAAAAAGACCATACTACGTGGACTCTCAAGGGATTCCATTGATCTAAATGATGATTTGACCAAGATGCAAGTAGAGCACGTATGCAAATACACCAATAATGATACAAGCCAGGAAGGCAAGAAGAAAGTATATAGAGACGATCGGGTCATCATTGATGGCAAGGCAGTTGAATAAGGACACATAGCCTATGAGACGCATGTCTCAAAGATATGGATGACAATGTGGAAATGTAATGGCTCACTTTGGACAAATCCAAGGAGGATGGAGGAGGTAATGATAGACCAGCACTTGATTACGATTACAAAGACACACCAAATCCTTGAGAGAGGGCTGCCTAAAATGCAAGGTACGTATAGGTCTGCATATAGGAGCTGCACAAGACACCAGTGCACCACCTAAGGATGAAGAGTAGCAACAATATTGATCAAACAAGAGTTGCAGGATAGAGTTAGCATCATGGCAAAGGATCTCGAGGCATGTTCCATGTGGGTCAAGGTGGAGGTCTCATGACTCATGAGATTGGTTGCTATACATTGCTCTCCACCCAAGATGACTACAAGTGATGGATGCAAAGAAAGTCGGCACGGATCAAATATAGCACTTGATATGGTGAGTACCTACTATAGCTAGGTCCATGATATCATCTTGTTATCTATGATGGGATAAAGAAGTAGCCGGAATCTAGGGCACTTACATGCTTCCAACCCACCAACTCTAGCACAATGGACTGTGCTCGGTTCCATTGAGACAACGGAGTTAGTCATATCCTTTACCACCCCCTGCCTAATCGGAAGGGACAACACTTACCCGTCCCTCACTATATCCTCCTCCCTACTTCCACAAGCTCTAGCCACTACTTGCACCATGAGGAGGTTTTTCTACACTTGACCATATTTTCACCATGAGGACCATGGTTGTGTAGATGAAAACAAAGAATAAGAAGCTCTACCACTGCTTTATGGATTTTTGTAAAGCATTGTTACAGTTCCATGGGAAAGATTGCTACAGAGGCTGCATACATTGGAGATCCATAAACATGATCTGAGGTTTTTATACAGTATATGAAAGGGTGATCGGTTGAGTAAACCCTCCTAAGCATCTCACTCAACCAATCATTAGCTTGCGATTGATGCACTGAGAGCAGCTCATATTCCCTAAGCTAAGCAAATATGTTGACTATGTTGGGAGGACATGGAGAGCGAGGAGCACTACATATGTGGATGTAGAGCCTATAGTATGTTTCAGAGCAAATAACCCACTCTCTTCAGTGGGGACACCTCTCAAATCAATCATGGAGTCACCATAACAATGCCAGTTAGGTCAATTTGAGGCTCCGCATATCATTACTATAGAATGGTACAATATAGAGGGGGAGAAAGGCAATCACAACAACTAACTAATTTCTTCCAAACACTGACTACCACATAGTACCTACACAAACATGGATGACAATCCAGAGAACAAAGGAGATTAGGGCAGCGTGCCAATGGACGTAGGGATACCGAACATAGAGAATATACCAAAGAGGGATGAGGAAGATTTGCTGGTACCTAGTAGAGCTAGGAGATTTGACTAGATAGTACCCTTATACTATCTCCTCACGGATGTATGACATACTCTACCCATTGATTTTAACTAGATGGAGCTTGAGATTATTGTATCCATATTGTATCCCTAGCATCTTATCTTGCATATCAATTTAGTCTCTCTTTGCAAATTGCATTTCAAACATAGTATAGACACTATCAATTTTTGGCGGATTAATTAATACTCCTGCAACTTTGCAGGAGGAGATGAATAATTATTTCGTATGTATCTCGAAAAGTGGATAGCTACAGTAAGTTGTTGGAGAAGCATGCCAATCACTTGCATATTGTCTTATGTCTCTTAAGATGAGAGCGGTTGTTTGCAAAACTATCCAAGTGCGATTTTTTTCGCCAAGGAATATTCTCATATTGCTGAACCCTTAATATATTTGGTTAAGGATATTTGAAATAAAAAAACACACATTAGTTTATGAATTATTTGGACCAATGAGCTGGATCAATGTTTTCAAACATTGCAACGGTTGGTTACTACTATATCCTTTATACTTATGTATGGCTACAAGCTGAAGCCAACAATTGCCATCGAGCTCAAGGGGGTGAAAATGCAATTTGTAGTTGATTTTTTGCATGATATGAAGAAGATGTTGATTGTGAGAAAAGAATTAAAACTACCTAGGCCCGTGACACGTTTTATGCTAATCAATATCATACTCCTTGAAAGCTCCAAGAGGACATGTGTATTTACCATAAAGTTCTGAAGGATTCTGATTCAATGACTACCGGCAAGTGCTATAAGTTATCTTTGAGGTGTTGTGGCTCTTTCCAAATTACCAAGAAGATCAGTGGTGTATTCTATGAGCTTGACTTACCTCCAAACATTCAAGTTCATATTGTATTCGATGTGAGTCATTTAAAAGAATGATTGGGACAAGGTAACTTGATATATCAAATCAAGGAAGTCACGTACCTCTAGGAGATTGCTCGTTATATTTCACTCAAACCCAAATTGGTTCTTGACCATAGGACTAAACGATCCCGTTGGATTGTTTCTCCTAAGTATTTGGTTAAGTGGTAGAACCCCCCGAAGGTGAAGACTACTTGAGAGTCGATATGTTCAACGAAAAGTCGTTTTTTCTACTTCATTGTTAATATATTTAAAGTGAGATGGAGAAAAGGAACAATGAGTAAACCATGCAATAGAGTTAGTTTGAAAGCAAGTGAAGGGAGGTGAGCCCTGAAGTGGGAGCATGGAGCGGAAGCAAAAGCTATGGTGGAAGGAGTAAGAGCAAGAGAGAGAGACACAAGATGTGGGAATTTCGATAGTCACAATGTGTAGCTGGCCTTCCCTTTATTCAAATGTCACTGAAAGAATAAAGAATGAAGTAACAGTGATGAACACCCGCCACCTCTAGTGTACAAGTGTGCGGATATGGGGATACTGTCAGTATAACTAATACACGAGCAGCTAGGCATAGGTGCCTTTACCCCCAACAACCTCCCACTTAAAGGTGAATGTGTCCCTAATGAGAAGAGAACAATAAAAAAGTAATAAAGTACAAATGTACATAGGTATAACAGGATAAGAAAAGGCATCATCTCATCCAATGCCCATTAACTTTCTAAGGAAGGCAGAACGCTTTGCTGAGAGACTTTTAGTAAGCAAATCTACAAGATTTTGGTCAGTTGAGATCTTGATAGGAGATCTTGATAGGCTCAATAGACTTGTCCTCAACGACCTCTCGTATAAAGTTGTAACGTATCTCGACAGGCTTCGTCTTTGAATGGAAGACCGGATTCTTGGCCAATTGAATAGCACTCATAGAATCCGAATGCAGTATAGGGATCACATTAGTAATGCCAAGGTTTGCCACTAGACGGCCTAGCTAGAGAGCCTTCTTACAAGCCTCAATGGTGGCAATATACTTTGCCTTTGTAGTAGATAGGGCCGTGCATTTTTGCACCCTGGACATCTAAGAAATAACATCTCTCGCAAAGATGAAGACATAGCTAGAGGTGGACTTTCTACTATTTGCATGTCCTGCCTAATCAGAGTCAATGTATCCCACGACTCCCGTATCTTGGCCACCATAATAGATACACATAGTTGTTGTGCCCTTCAAGTACCTTGTGATATCCTTGATAGCATCCCAATGCCGTTAGCAAGGTATAGACATATAGCATGCCACAACTCCCACTGTAAATGTTATGTCAAGACGAGTGGCTATCATGGTATACATTAAATTGCCCACTACGGATGCATAAGGGATCTTGGCCATCTCGGCCTTTTGTTCATCAGATTGGGGACAATTGGCATTTGGCTTGACTAACCTTCACATGGTAAGGTAAAGGACAATCACTAGGCTTAACATCTTGCATATGAAACCACTCAAGGACCTTTTGGATATACTTCTTCTGTGATAAGTAGAAAAGTGCCTTTGAGCGATCGCATGTAATGCGCATCCCAAGAATATGTTAAGGCCTGTCCCATTTCCTTCATCTCAAAGCTCTTCTTAAACTGACCTTTCAAGGCATCCAACTCATCATGAGCACTCCCACCAACAATCAACATATCATCCACGTAGAGAATCAAAATCATAAGGCTACCATCACGAGCCTTCTTTATGTATAAACACGGATCCATATCACTACAAAAAATGCATCAGACTTGTGATACCATTCCCTAGGTGTCTACTTAAGGCCATAAAGGCTCTTCCTCAATCTACATACTAGGTGTTCCCTGTCATGTTTTGCAAAGCCCTTAGGCTCCTCCATATAAATCTCATCATGCAAGTCCCCATGAAGAAAAGCCGTCTTGATATCCATTTGATAAAGAAGTCAAGCTAAGCAACCAAAGCTAGTATCAAGCATAGGGTAGCCATCTTCACAATAGGAGAAGCTACTTCATCAAAGTCCGCATTATGTTCTTGCTTGAAGCCCTTAGTAACCAATTTGGCCTTGTATCCCGACTTGGGGCGTCCAGGGATATTTTACAGCTTGTATATCTACTCGCCACTAGGCAAAGAAACCAAATCCAACGTATGATTTTTCTGCAGTGAGTCATACTTTGACTGCATGGCCCTCTCCCAACAATGACTATCACCTCTATGCATGGTCTCATCATAAGTAAGAGGCTCACCAACATCTATCCCCATAACAATCCATAGAGGGCTCAAATTACGCAGACTGTCGTCTATCTCTAGTAGACCGTCTCAAAGTTGGTTGTAGGGCTTGTATATCTTGTGGAGCATCAGGGACCTGGGCCACTAAGTATCAGCTGCTCCAAGTTGTCTAGCTGGCTGTACAGTAACAAAAGGCTCCTCCTGAAATATCACCTTGTGTACCTCAATGACATGCTCAGGTTGCTTATGCATTTTCACCTCATCGAAAATAATATCATGGTTGCAGATAATCTTCCGAGCTTGTGGATCCCATAGACGATAGCCCATCTCACTTGCATCCCCATAACCAAGAAAGATGCATTTCCTAGACCTAGGATCCAACTTATTGCGCTTGTCCTTGGGTACATGGCAAAAAGCCTCACAACCAAAGACACATAAATGAGCATATGAGGAAGGTTTTCTAGACCATCTCTACTCTACAAGTTGATAGTCAAGAGCAATACATGGGGACCGATTTCTCAAGTGTACAACAGTAGTAATTGTCTCAACCCAAAAATGTTGTGGTAAGCTTGCTTGGCTAAGCTTACTGCAAACTTGTTCCTGAATTGTCATATTCATGCGCTCAGCCATACCATTTTGGGGTGGGGTGTATAAGGCGGTCAACTAACGCTTAATATCCCTCGTCACAAAATTGCTCAAAGGCTTTAGAGACCTACTTTTCCCCATTATTTGACCTTGGGCATTTTAGCCTATACCCAGATTGGTTCTCAACCAAAGCAATCCAATATTGAAATATAGCCAAGACTTCCGATTTTTGCTTAATAGGATATACCCAGACTTTATGCGTATAGTCATAAATGAAGGTAACGAAATACTTCGCACCATCTAACGACTTGTAAGGCATCCAAATGAACAAGAGCCAAGGGCTAACCCATTCGTGCTATACCAGACTTTTTATGCATATTGTCTGTCTGTCAACTATATAAACAATGATCACAAGACTCAAAACATTTATAGTCAAGGGAGAGTAGTAGACTTAGCACCACGTGCAATGACAAGATTCCGACTGGTAATCTTCCAAGAGGAATCTCCAAAAGAAACTACATAACTTGTATAATTCAAAGTACTAGTAGAGATAAGGCTCTTTGTGAGAGCCCATACATGACGTAAAGTGGGTCTCATGAGTAACAAAAGAGACCAACCAAAGGTGCAACGGACTAAGCTATGTAACAAAAGCTCAGTACATAACCAACCAAGATGCATACATCACTGACAACGTTGTGACAGAGATAGGTGCTAGCCCAAAAGCAATGCCAGATCAACCCACTAAGCGTCAACTGCGTACATAAAGCATGACAAGAGCATGTACATGTCACCAAGTCCCACGGTCTCATTGTAAAACCCTCAAGCTCAATTGCATAATCAAATGCTTAATGTAACATCCAAGTCTTAAGTAGCAGCTCCGACTAGAACAAAAGTTGAATGCCAGACGAGCAAACAAAGCTCAAAACGTCATGTGGAAGACATCCATATATCTAAGATCCAAGTAGCATATATCCGAGAGCATTTGACCCAAGTAACTTGCAAAAGTGCTTACTGGAGCATCAAATAACCATACATAACAGTGAATGACAACCAATGTCAAGATCAATAGACATATGGTTTCATTGATAAAATAGCATTCAGCCCTGCTTATTACAGCAGTAAAAACCTCTGTAAAACTGAGCAAAAGGGTGCTCAAATTAGACCCATAGCATTCCAATACATTGACATAATATCTCTAGATGATCCCCCATCAAATAGATATACCGGAAAGCATAAGTGACCTCCAAACAATGAATGAAGTGCCGTCGTAAACTATATGACAGCAAACTGTCACAAACTATGGATCAATGGCTGATCCCAAGAGCCCCAACTGATGCCCAATGCCAAATACAAGTGTCGGGAGGTGTTGCCAATGATCACTAGGGATGCCAAGAGTGCTAGGAGCTTGGGGGATGGGGCAAGCTGATTAGGGATGAGAGGCAACGAACATGCACAATTCACACTGAATTGTTGGCCACTCCTACTGTCTCTGTTGGGTGGAATGTGGCATTGGGGAAGCTTAGTAGGTCCTAGGGAAGCCTTGGGACAAGCCTTAGGTGATAAAGAAAAAGTCGGGAAGAAGGTAGAGCTCAATGCATACCTTGGGGTGAAGAATCCATGGCTGCCATTGAAACTGTGAAATTGAAGCTTTTCTCCACAAGTTGAAGCAATGCCAAGTCAAGCTCGAGCTCTCGGGAAAGATGGCTCTGATACTAGTTGAAGGAAGGTGAGCCCTGATGTGGAAGCATGGAGCGGAAGCAAGAGCTATGGTGGAAGGAGCAAGAGCAAGAGAGAGAGAGAGACATAAGATATGGGAACTCCAACAGCCACAATATGTGACCGGCCTTTCCTTTCTTCAAATGTTATTGAAAAAATAAAGAATGAAGTGATAGTGATGGGCACCCGCTACCTGCAATGTATAGGTGTGCAGGTATTGTTAATGTAACTAATACATAGGTGGCTAGGCACAAGCACCTTTACCCACAACAACAAGGCAAAGTGAACTAATTATTCATGAAGATGAGGTGCCTTTACAAAGGTTTACAAGTAGGTGGTTTAGGGTAATGGTTTAGAGTGGTGGATTTAGAAGGTAGCTTTTAGCTAGTGGTTTCTAGGTGGATAAGGTAGGCGGCTAAAGTGGATTTACACAATAAGTGGGTGTAGGGATACTCTTCCTTTATTGATGGATACAACCACAAGATAAACCGATTAACCTAGGTAGTGTGACCCTTGTGCAATCCCCCAAATACATAATGTGTTTGTGATTTTAACACCCCCCTTCAAACTCATGATGTACACAGCTTTGTGCATGCCCATTTTTTGCAATATTTTGGGACTCGGAAAATTCCCTGACTTTTCAAATGCCCACAACGGGGAGCCCCTTCCCTCTAGATATTAGCCATGAAACAACATAGGCATCTCCAATGGACACCAAGGATCATCCTTGGGCCACCCACCAAAGGAGGAGGGTTCTACTGAGTGTTCAAGGGACACGAGTCCCAACTGCACAAACACTCCACGTGAACACAAGTGTCCCTACCAATTATGCATGCTGTGAAGCACAAGCTTTACCGCCGGGCTATTGCTGTGGGGATACTACCTTGACCTTCTGACTGATGGGACCTGAAATCAGTAGAGTGACTGTCCTGCAACCTGCATTTTCTGCTCTACAGCTTTGGCCTTTCATTCAAAGTTAGGACTATGATGGATCATGGAGAGTAATACCTTTGCTCCTTAGGAAGGCCCCTATCATGTCTCAAGGCTCTGTAGAATCCTTGCATGAGGTGCTAAAATGCCCTGTGGAGGCATATTTGTAAAATGATGGCATCAAACATATGAACAAACAAATATTACCTGCTGCCTAAGATTGATTGGTTACCTAGTGGGCACACAAATGAGAAAGAGGAAAGTGGCGTGCTATGAAGTGCCATGGAAAAAAGGATTGAGAAGAGGGCAGCTAGAAACATGGGGAGGGACAGATGGAAAGAGACACCGTTCAAGTTGACTGGTCAAGTATACTTCTGTAGTCAAGAAGCTGCACTTTTTACACAAGATCACAATAAATGATGTCATGAATGAGAAATGAGGTTTATGCTGACATTTGCCATGGCAGAAGGGAGCTTAGCTTCTGGTATTCAAACGAGAAGCAGAAGAATGTAGTCACTGAACAGCTGAGTGACATGTGCCATTTGCCACTGGAAGAGGAAACCTCGCCTTCACCAATAATGTTCATTTTTAAATTGGGAGGAGAATAGTCAAAAGACATTTCATGGTTCCGTGGGCAAGTTCCAGACTATCTTGCAACTACCGATGCAGGGGGAATCAGACCTTGGCCTTTCCCAGCATATGCAGACTTCTAAGTATCTGAATCAGTGCTCTGCAGTCTATATGCAGATCCAGAATCCAAACTGACTATTTACAATGGTTCTGAAACATTTAGAAGGTGATACATTGTGTGTAAAGACATACAAATAAGTATGGCCCTGACAAAACTATTCAAATTGTTACTGCAAATAATCAAAGAATGCTATACCTGGAGAAGAAGAACAGCTAACTTATACTGTGCACAGATTGTGGCCTGGGTCTTTATATCTTGACCAAGTGATTGATCCTTGGCCAAAGCCAAAAAAGCTTCATCAAAACAAGCCATTGCATCAGTGACTTGATTTAGCTCCAAGTGTGCTACTCCTGCCTGAAAACACTTTGATGCTGGAGCTCCTCGAGGAACCTACCAAAACAATCACAACTGGCATCATAAGGTCCATCCTGATTGGAGTTTTTAACATTGAAAGGTTGCAGATGCACCAGCAGCAAACCTGGCCCGGACAAACAACTAGAGGGGGTGAGCGAGGGCGGGTAGTTGCCTCTCCAGCATTAGCCGTAACATCATGACCCATCCCAGTTACCATAGCATTGCTGAGATTGGATACAAGTGCAGCATCATCAGTGGATGCAACAGTTCTCGTTGGTAAAGCTCCACCATTCACAAAACTGCTCTGTGGTACCTCCCCTGCAGCTGGAGGCACACCACCAGCAAATGGATCATTGGGGGCCATTGCTGGCTGACCTGTTTGTGGAGGAACTCCACCTCCAGGAAGCCCATACTCATCAGGCATGCCTACTGAGCCAGAAGTTTGATATGGAACGGCTGTTGCTGCTGTCCATGCGGTTGTATCAGCTGGCATTGCATTTTGAGATGACTGAAATGCAGGGCCAGGCGTAGTAGCTGTTCCAGTCTGAAAAGAAGCAAGTGTTCTAATAGCAGAGGTAGTGTTTTGAAAGAAGTCTTCTGGAATGGGTCCAGCTGTAACTCCCATACCTGTCAACATTGGTGGAGGATGTGCAATTGCTACTGGTGCAACAGGTGTAGCTGGCACAGGAGGTGCAGCAGGTGCACCAGCTGTAAAACTCAACAAATCCTGTGTAGCACTCCTAGTTCTTTCTACAGGTGGAGGCAAGCCAGCAGGACCAAGCCTCAACTGTTGTGTTGCCTCTTTTACTTTGTTGACATCTACAGAGGTACCTTTAGCAGGATTGATGACAAACTTAATTTTCCTTTTTTGTGCAACATCATCCTCCTCATCACTACTGTCACCCATTCCATAACTTTTGAACTCCTTCTCAGCCTTAGCCTGTTCATCCCTTGTGATTCCAGCAGCTGTGTCATGCATAAGCTCCTGTAACCCAACAGGAACACTTTCCAAGCCAGAAGCTTCAGGATTCTCAGGCTTTACCACACTTGAGATGATTGCATTGCTAAGCCTGCCTGGTGCACCATCTTCTTTATTTCCAGAAGCTGACAATCTTTTGACCAAAGCATTAGGTTTCACTTCTATTACTGTACCTCTTCCTTTCAACGTGCCAAGGTAAACTCCCAAGTGATCAGGGACTATGGTAGGTATGGGTTCGTTTGGTGTCTTCATGTAGGCAGTTACCTCATTTGAAAGCTCCCACTCAGGCACAGTTCTCACCTTTGTAAGCGTTTTAATCTCCCAATTTCCACCTCCCCATTCTGGACCCTTTGGTAGCATGCTTTCTGCAGCAAAATTAGCCAACACAGTTCCTTGGCCCCAACTAGTTGACCTCACATTTAAGATTTTGCTGCATTGTCGCTGTAGCTCCAGATCAAAGCCTGTTTCCTCCAACTTCTGAGAAAGTCGACGCAAAGCACTTGGATTAAGATGGCAGATGAATAAATCTAACAAGCTTTCAAAGTCAGAAACAGTCTCGAAGGTTTCTTTGGCACAATCAAACTGGCCATATCTGCCAAAAAGAACAGAGCACCACTATCAGCAAAGATTTTTCATATAGACAGCTTGAAGGTCTAGCATCCACTAATTTAAAATATATATACAGAAACAGACAACAATTATCACCTTTTGTGACTTTGGTATGGCTATAATAAAGGTCATGTGCAAAAGGCTTCTGTTTTTCTTCCAAGGAATGAAAGAAGAACATCTATAGTTTTGACGTATGTTGCTCTGCTAGTAATGGAAAGGGATACTCTACTAAATCATATTGTTTGGGAAACAACCCTTCTGACGTATGATGTTCTGCTACTAATGGCAGGGATACTCTACTAGAACATATCATTTGGGAAACGACCTTGGATGCAAGCCTTCCCCTAGTCCTCCCTTTGCAGCAGCGTTCCTCCCTCATCCCCGCCTGCAGCTAACACTGCCTCTCTTTTATTGCTTCCCATTTTTATGCACCCAAATTTGGCCCTAGCTATTTTTTAGCCACCTCTCCGTTTAACACTCAATAGTCTTCAGCATATCCACCTTCCCCACTGCCTCCCACCCATTTCCTTCCCTCCTCTCTGCCTTCTCTTCCTGCTCTGCCTCACTTGTCCTTGCTACCCTTTTTTTCATTGTCCCCTCTTCTCCCATCTGATCTTCTTTCCTCTATTTTTTCTTGTGCTGTTTTCATCCCCATTGAATTCTGTACATTGACAAATATTTAATACATTTAATAATATTTCATCAACTGAACACATAACTAAAAGAAAAGAGCCACAGAAACTCAACACTACTGTGGGAAGGTGAACATATCCAAGGTGCTACACTCTCAAACAAATCTGGTTTGAGTGGGATGAATAATGTATGGCATCAAAGGGTCCAGTCAACACCAATCACCTTTGTGAGGGTTTTGTAGGGAGTTCCAAGTGAAGTGATTGATCTCCATTATGTAATCTACAGTCTTTCCCCACTAACCTTGGGATGAGATGAATCAATCTCTCAGATAGCCTCTATTGCAAGTCTTCTAATGCCAAGCCATAGGTGGCTAGGATGGTGCCGCATGGACTGCCAGTCTGAGGTCTCTGACTACTCTCCATTGTCCCTCAGTTTGTCTCTACTATTCTGGGCCTTTCTACCCCTATCTTGTCCATCATCAGTGTGCTCTCACTAATGGTAGTGCTGCCTCCTCATCTATCTAGCAATGGACTGTCTCTAGTGCTTTGCATTGCTGCTCCTCCGAGGTTGGGGCCTATCGCTTCCCTCATCTTGAACTAGCTCTTTGCATCCCACTTAGTTCTTGAAGTATTTGGCACATGCACAAAACATTCACTTACAAATTTTTGAAGTGAGCAACTAAAGCTTTCTTACTAGTAAAGGCTTGCAGTAAAGTCATTGCTTCCAAGCTTGGATAAAGTTATGATTTAGGATCTAGATAACAATGTTTACTGCTTCAGCCCCAAACATACTTGGAAGATTCTTCAATTTGAGCCTGCACGTTGACATCCACTATGACACAATTCTTGCGCTCTGCTACATCGCTTTGTTGAGGTGTATGTGCTACAGTATGCTTGTGCTTAATTCCATGATTCTTGCAAAATTCTATAAACATACTTAAAAGTGAATTCACCCCCTCTATCTGATCTGAATTTCTTCATCTTTTTGCTAGATTCCTTTTCTACCAAAACATGCCATTGTTTGAATTTCACAAAGGCTTCATCTTTAGTCTTCAAGAGATATACCCATGTCCTCCTACTATAGTCATCAATCAATGTTATGAAGTAAGAAGAACCACCCAACATTGTTTCAAGTGGGCTGCAAAATAGATGTATCAAAGCCCCTAATGATGCCCCTAAAATGTGTTTCTTTTCAGTGGTCATATATAGAGTCTAATAAAATCAAATGGACTGCAAATTAGATGCAAATAGCCCTTCCACCATGCTCATAATGGGGTCACAAGTTCTCTCAACTAATCTTGCTGAAGTTGTATGCTAATATAGTCACCCTGTTGTCAGCTACTATTCTCTCGCTGATTGGAAGTACACCTGACCTTTCAGTTCAAACTGTATATTTACTTGTAACACATCCTACCTAATTTTAGAGACATTTCCACATATATAATGGTTCCAATGGCCATTATGAATGCTTCATCCAATTAACACACACTACTGAAATTTACAGCTGCTCCAAGTGCAAATAGTTTTTCTTTGGAAGAAGCATGCTTGTGAGACTTGGCATGCACCTCGAGTGCCTTCACATGTAAAATTTCATTTGTGGAAATGATTTCTTCAAAGCAAATACTTAATTTTGTTTCGTGAAACAGCCAATTTTCAGGGCACTGCTATGATCTTAAGCCCCAAATCTGAATTGATACTACTTACTTGATGCAAGTGCGCCCGAGAGCCCTAAATCGTTGAAAGAGGTGTGATGTGGGAGGACACCGTGGGTAATCACGTGAACGGATGTACTCATCTTTAAGTATTGAAAGGGCAGTTGTAAACTTATGCGCAAGAGTAGCATAATGACAACGTAACACCTGCGAAAGCACAAATCAAGCATATACAAGTCAACACATGAGTTGCTTCCTAGCAGGAGGTAGACAATATTCTAGTTACCTGTGTGAATTGTGGGCCTGCTTGAGCAAGTTCGACAGCAAGATCTCCACAGATTGGAGGGCCCACAGAAAGTGCGTCAAGAAGCCGTGGTGTAATTCTAAGGCTGTCAAACCTGTAACCAACAACATGCACACTCATCTCTTGCTGAAATAAATACCCTTCTAGCATTTCAGCAATAAGCTGCTGAAAGGCAATATTGTGAAGTGCATCTAAAAGTAACACATCATTGATGAGAACTTCAAATCATCCCTTGGCTTACTGTTCACCAGTGTGGTCAGCCTTTACATTATCAGGCAGACAGGAAAGCTATGTGGTGGTCTGCAGTGCATGGAAAAGCCTTTCTCCCTCTTCCTGATGCAACTGAAATGCCCCAACTACAATCCACTGAATAGCCACATGGATCTACAGCTAAAAAGCATTCCTGATCCACTCTGCAAAAGGGTCCCCCATACAGTATCTTAAGTACCCTGTAATATGCTGGTCATGATGGAAACTGCACTCTATACAGCCATGAAGAGTGCCATAACCATATATGCTGGTCATGATGGAAACTGCACTCTATACAGCCATGAAGAGTGCCATAACCATGACCATGAATCTCAAAGCCCACAAAACACCTCCATAGTATGTCCTTATCATATGAATTCTCTCCATCCACTTCTACCTTGATAGACCTGTGATGCCCTTCCCCATCCATTTCTACCTTGATAGACCTGTGATGCCCTTCCCCATCCACTTCTACCTTGATAGACCTGTCATGCCCTTCCCCATGTGTCCTTTGGACTACTTAGGTGTCATCATCTTACTACTAGGATCCTAGCTTCCTGATATGGTCCACCATCCCAATGTAAGATACATCCCCAAACATCATGACTCCCAGTAACAGTAAGAAAATCTACACAGATAATATTGCTCATCCAAAGGCCAAGTTGAGGGAGTCATCTAAACACTCCCAACTGCTATCAACATCATCCTTAGCCTAGTTAATTTAGGTGCACTACCCTCACACTATGCACCATGGATTTCTTCAAACTAACTGGGCCTTTTTTTTCCTTTGTGTGTCTGTCTGCTTTTTTTTTTTTTTCCTGGAAAAGGTGGGGCAGGGGGAGGGGGGGTTTGGTTGGTTGGGTGGGTCGGTGGGTGGGTGGGTGGGTGTGAGGGTTAGTATGTTTTTTTTCTATGCTGTCCGAAACTTGGCACAAGTAAAAGGTCCAATGTCTTTAATGGTTTGGGAATCCAATCATCAAACTTCATAGGAATGACCCTGAAAATACTAAAATTCATGCAAAACCTTGAAATGACCAATAAAACATAAAAGAGCTGATTACATCAAACATGGCGTTCCACTGTGAGGTTATTCAAAAAAGGTTTAAAGTATTTGTGTTTTGACATTTGAAGGCAGAAGTTCCATGTGAAAGTGGAGACACACATGGTGTATCCGATGAGAGCATGACTGTAAAACTATAAAATATGTCCTTGCTTTGCTCCCAAAAAACAGTTTTCTATTCTACCAAATATTTACTCCTCAGACGGTTACAAAGCAAACCTCCATAGAAAGGTACACTATGAAGACAAAAAGAAGAGGGAAAAGCAGTGCTGATAGCAAGCTAGTACAAAAAGTTTTTGGGTTGGTTTTCAGAAGCCACACAGAAAGGCTGTAATGCCAGTGAATCTCTCCTACAAATAGCCAGACACAATATCCGCCCTTCCTCATACATTTTAAATCACCCTGAAGCTCCAAATTGCCTCTTAATAAATCCACGTTAAGCCAGATGATCTAACATTGACTCCATTGGAGCAGTCTGTTGCTCCCTTCCTTGCCTGCATCCCAGCCTACAATAGTACAAAGAATCTCCCACCTTCCCACCTGCACAACTGGAAGGTAGAACATAAACTTGAAATAGAAAGCCTAAAAATTCGAACCAAGCCATCCCAGGGTTTCTTGGGCCACCCCATTTAACCTGACAAGATCTTCTAAACCTGATCTCTCATGCCTTTTCAACACTTGGGTAATGAGATACCAACTAAATGCATCATACTAAACACGCAACTTGATGTACAAATCCAATACTGAATAGCACTTGAGATAGACAGGTAGAGATGGGAGCCCAATTTTTAAGACTAATGCTGTGAAATTTAGCAACCAAGCTCTGGAAAACAAACACACCAGGATTCACGTGTGCAGAAGCAATCAACTATAATAAACATCCAGAGCATCAGCAAATGATTGATTCATGTAACTCACCTTGATGTTAGCTGATACAGTATCTCAGCGAGCTCCAGTTTCGGTTCGAATGTCTTTTGCATTGTTGTCCAACCTATCAAAAGTGGTTCAAGCAAACCCACTAAACGAGTCTTGATCTGCACACCTTGCTTTTGCCTTGGGTTTGAATCCGTCGAGCATGCAAGCAGAACTCTATCATTCAGGAATCCAACAAGTGCTGACAGATATCCCATTAAACAAGGAGAGCATATCAGCCATTGTTCTTGTTAGTAAAGACTCACTCGACAAGAATATATCATAAACTCACCAGCATTAGGAGTTCCTATAGAAAGTATAGGGTACGCAGTCCCATCCCAGCCGAGAACAGCTACAGTTGTTGCTGAAGAGAAAATCAAGGCTGGACCCGCCCAAACAAGTGATCTGAAGTATTAACAGTTAAGAAGTAATGAAAGTTTTCGCAAAGCAATCTCACAAAGATTTCATATGATCCTCGCCACTTATGGCTACACTTTTTCAAGGATATTGGAGGAAAGCCATTGTCAAAAGGTGCAGAGAAACTGGCCAGTATCTCCAATGTAGCAGATGCAATCAACACCCTTGATGTTGTCAATATCCCTGCAACTTGACCACTAAGGGTCTCTTGCCAGCACACCTACAAATAAGAGTAACAAATAATGTCAAGCTATGGATTCCCTAATCTGTATAAAAAATATTTATCTTTTGACAGGTTTAGAAACTTGCAGCCCTAAAACATCTAAAATTTCTGAAAATCTCTAAACTGCTTCAGAATACAACGTTTCCATTATGTACATATCCATGCAGGTTTATGTGTATGACCTGCAGATAATGTCTGCTCTAGTTAGATAAACAATGTAATTGAGAGGTGGGGCAGGAGTTCTTCCAGAAGCAAAATACACTCCTGCCCGTTGACCCCTCCCCTATGTTCATGGGATGTGTTACTTGAACTTACTGCCCAAGGCACAGCTTATGCCTTTTCTATGTACATTGAAGGACAGGAAAAGGTATGCTGATAAACACTCATCCGTATGCTGATTGCATTGCTCTGGTGGCTGATTCCAACTTGGGCATCAAAAACATCCCCATAGAGAAATTCCAGAACCAATGAGTTTCCTGATGCTTAATTCCTTTGACACAGAAGTGGTCAAAAAGGTTTGATACATGTTTACGGTTTCATGCTTCCTTCTCTCAGAGACACAAGTTCTATTCCAAGAAAAGAAAATTATAATAAGAAACAGAACTGAAATAGAGACAAAGTGGCTCAGAAGACCTGCACAGGCACCAAACTAGTCGCAACTAACCCGTGTAGTACTAGCTGCTAGATTTTATCAAGCAAACATTGCAAGAGTGAACAAGCTCCAATCCCTTCAGCTTTAATTGCCTCTTGCCCTTCAATCCTCAGCCCTAAACTAACAGAGGACAGTAACATAAGAGGCAATTTGTAAACAAGAAGATTCTGTCAATAAATAGCCATTGCTGATGATGGTGGACTGAAAGAGGACATCAGTGGAATGCTCCAAAAGTGCCACTTGCAAAACCTTCACAAGACAGTCCATACACCTCTAGACTAGTCCAACCAACAAGCCTGAGTGTATAATTTTTGCATGCAACAATGACAATGATCAGGACAAGTTCGCACAACGGTAAGCTTAGGAAATAGTGAAAAGAAGAAAAACACAGCAAGTTAACTTCTTTTTTGGTACATCAAAAAAGATATACAGCATGATCTACCACGCCAACCTATATAAAATTCTAATGAAAGTGTGGGTCAAATCACAAGAATAAAGAAAAGCATCTCTCGTCCTCATCCTGCACTTAGAGTCATCCTGTAGTCTCTTCTGGAGTATATGGACTAGAGAGTTTCCTCAATAAGTATGTCTTGCATATCTATGTCATCGGTATACCCCACTATCCAAGTAACCAATCAATAATACTAGCAATCAGCTGGACCATTTGTGACAGTATACCTTGGTCCACTTGGTTTGCTGGCATAGGGATCCCGCTTAAATGTTCATCTTCACACTCTATCTCCATTTACTGGAAGGCAACCCATCGTTCTCTTCACAATGTTCCAACCACAAGAACAATTTTTGTGTTCAAGAATCAGGGGAAAAAAGAAACTTTTTTTTTCCTAATATTCCCCACACAATTAGACAATTAACAATTAAACTCACTTTCACAAGTCTAGACACTTAGTCACATGATTTGTTTACCAAGCACACATACACTGGATCACCATCATTCCACATGCACACATGTGAATCATCTAGATATCTGTCAAAATCTCCATGGACTCTCTTTCATTTGCACATGGCAGTTTCAACTTGTGCCATTAAGACGTTCTAAAAATAGAGTAGATGTGATTTTAATGCCAATGTAACTTACATTTCTCAAAAAGCCCCTCTAGCTAGCTAAGTGTGAATAATTAGCTAAGAACGAGAGAGGTAGATTATTTAACCTAGTTCCTGAGGAGAGAGAAAATTTCCCACATCTGCAACACTTGCTTTATATCAAACTTTAAAGAATTAAGTACTTTATACTTTACCAGGGATGGTTGCTTGGGTCACTGATAGAGGCCCAGCTTGCAGGTATGAGAATGTATAGAGGTGTCATGCTTATCTTGTCTCAAGGCAGCTTGTGTGCAAGATCACCATGCCAGATTTCAAAGATGGTGTGGACCCAAGGGCATTTTCATAGACAGGAGCTCACAGGTAGCATTACTGCTTGGTATGTATGGACCTTTAAATGCAGCCATGTCATAGATCTATTGGACATATAAACTGCAGCCATGTCATAGATCTATTGGAAATATAAACTGCAGATACTCTTTCTGAAAATGCACACAAAGATGGTCCACACTCTCTGCAATCAATGGGAGAGGATACAAGGCAGTTTAGAGACTGAGAGGAGGAGAGATGCTTTTCTTAGAACCTAGGATTGGCACTTTCTTCCACTATTAGAGATTGTTACTATATTTTGGTAATGATGTGTGTGAGCACACTTACAACTGCTAGGGCAACTTTTTACTCTTAGGGCATACTTAATCTTACAAATCTTCTCCATTGATACCTCTCAATACACTTTGAGTTATACTCTCTCAAGCTTCTTCTTCTCCAAGTTGTATACTTGCATTCTTGCAACCCTAAATCCAACAATTGGAATCAGAGGAGGCTTTGACCTCATGGGGAAAGTCGTCAATGTCCTCTCTAACCAACCCTCCTTTTCCGATAGGATAGTAATGACCTAATTTAACAGTGATTAAAGCAAGTAACTAATTCAAATAAATTGAAAATGCATACTTTACCACTTTAATCTTATACAATGGTCAGCTTCTTGGCCCCAAAAACCAGTACCCCTTTTAGTGTTTCTTTAGGTTTTATTGCAAATGGATGGAGTATAACTAAGATTCTTTGATCTCCTATGCTAATGCCAGTGTGACTTGCTATCAAATTTGAACAACAAGCCTTCAAAACCAATTCGCCCCTTGGTTTACTTGGGGGTTGGCTTTCACCCTACTCCTTGAAAGACAAATTAAGCCCCAAATTTGATATGGGCTAGCTGGCTTCTTGAACCTCCCTCAAATTCTTTAATTTCAGATGCTAGAATTCAAGTCTTGAGCCCTCCATTTGGAGCACGCATCCCGAGGTGGCTATCTAAACCCAAATTCTATTGTAAATTAAGTTTTATAGCATATATTTTCCAATATCTCGATCTTTGATGACTCAAATGGCTGGATTTTGCTAAGATAACCTATGAGATGGCTGTAGGATGAGAGAAGTAGTTGTAGAGAGAGAAATTTTAGTGTTTCATTGCAAGAAATGTTAAAAAACTATTGCTGCTCTACTCAACCAGCCATGGAAGTTGTCACCTGCACCAAAAGGACCTTAGGCTACTATCACCTGCCCCTGGAGGGCTCCTAACTACTATCACCTATTGTAAGACTGGTCTCTAGTGGTTGCAACTCCCATCAACAACATCTCCTTACTCTCTAAGAGTCTCCTCTCTCACAATAGCTAGAATAGACTTCCAAATAGAGCCCAATAACATTTTTCCGCTTGTATGGGTAACTTTTGCCAAGTGGCTGCCTTCTAATTTCATTTTCTAGCATTATCCAATTTATTAACCTAATTTTCAGAATATAAATTCTAAAAATTAATTAATACTTATTCTAGTGCCTAGAAAAATAATTCAATCAACCAATAATTAAATTGGCTAGGCAAATTTGTCTTACAAGTATCCTTGAGTAGTTATTACCCCTTACACCAACATTAATTGATTAATTAATGCCTAGTCTCTAATATTATTAGTGATATTAGTGGCCAATAAATTGATCTAGACCAAAATATGACACAGGGTACCACCTAGTAAATGTGAGACATAGCTTATTAGAACTTTTGCCTTTGGCATCAACTAATATTTCAGGGTCGTGGGTCTCACATTGTGAAATAATTAACTTGCACCTCACATGTGCAAGTCACATTAGCACATTTGATTAACTTTTAATCAAATTCTAAGCAATTCAATAAAATTTCATATCCTCATGACACCCTCTACTTGATTTCCTCAAATTTGGACAAGATTTAACAAACATTTGCAAGTCAACAAATAGAGCAGAACTACTCATAAGGACTTGGCATTGTTAGACTTTTCATTCGAGTTCATTTTAGCCTCCGCTTGTACTATTGCCAGTACTGCACAAGCTATTTTTCCATTTTGTGCAGAATGTTTGACATCAATCATTTCTATAGGTAAGAGCCCTTATAGTCTCCTTTATATTGTGCTATGTAGCACAGGTTGGTTTTGTGCATATTTGCATCTATATAGGCAACTTTTGCATCAAGTACAATCAATGGCCATGGCTGGAAACAATAAAGTATTCCATACGTTGTATGTTCATAGTTTCTGGAAATGGCATTTTGGACCTGCCAAAATGGAACAGCCATTTCGGTGTTTTGAGCAAGTTCGACGACGGGCAAGGTAAAACTCCTTTTTTGGCCGTCTTTTTATTGTCGCCTCATCATTTTGCTTCTTGCTTGCTCATTTTGCACTACTGCATCTACTTGAACTGCTGCACACCAGCTCATGGTCACCTCAGCAACATTGGAAGCTCTCTTCTTGAAAGGTAAGCTTCAATTGTGAACATTCAGCCTGTTTTCTTGCAGATTTCAGACCTGAATTTCTGCAATTTTCAACCAAAATATATGAAATTTATGTGTGCTGCCAGCTATGTGCACACTATTTCAGTATTGTGTGCCAATTGCCTTTTAGCATTCAGCCTGTTTTTCTGCAGATTCCAAACCTGAATTTCTGCAATTTTCAGCAAAGATATGATATATTTTGAGTCTTGCTAGCCCTATGCATGCAATTTTAGGCTTATGTATGGTTTGATTGATGTTTGGGCAGCTTGCAGCCAACAAATTACCATGGCCCTCGATCCTTGTTACTCTTTTAAACTCGTATGAGGGGTTAGGTGGATCTAAAAAAGGGAAATGCATTTATTGTGGCATGGTGAAAACAAGGAGTATCACTAGGGCCAAAGGCCATCTTGTTCATGTGCCAAGAAGGGACATAGCTCCATGTGCAAATGTGCCAAGAAATGTGAAGCTTTCTCTTGATCTATGGAGGGGGTAACAGCTTGGTCTTCTAGTGCTTGATGCAGAACAAAACCAAGACTTAGCCACAACTCAATAGAAGGGTAGTACAAGTGCAATTGGACCATCAAGAAAAGTAGGGCTGCATCAACTCCTGTTGCAAGTGTATCCATTTCAGCTTTGGTCTTTGACTCACATGCAACAATAACTCCTTAGCCTCAACCTAATGTTTCAGGTGCTTCTAGAGTCTCATTAGAGAGGGCTAGCATACATGCTACTTTGCAAAAACAAGCCATCGCAAAGGCAACTCCAGAGTTAATGAGATGGTTTGTTATGTGTGCCATTCCCATCCACATGCCTACAACAAAGCAATGGAAGCAAACCATAAGAATTATCAGCTGCATTGAAGGTGAATGGAAGGGCCCATCCTTAGAGGCACTACACAAATGGGAGCTCAAGAAGGCAGCATCCGTTGAGGTTCAATGAGAGCCATTGTAAGATACACAAAAGAAGTATAGGCGCATTGTCTTGTGTGATGGATACATAGACACATGAAACAGGGAACAGGAACGGGGAACGGGGACAGGGACGATGACACGAACGCCAAACCTAGGGAACGGGGATGTGGAAACGATAACGGCATTTAAAAAATTAAAATTCATGAAAAAATTTTAACATTTCACTCATAATCCATGTGGACTCTGGAGTGTTAAAACCAAGGTATATAATCCACAAGGACAAATCATTTTAAGTTTTAACTTAAAGATATCATGCATCATTGTAAAACTACTCATTAGAAAGTAAGAAGAACACTCCAAAAAAAGCTCAACCCGTCACGTCGCAAGCTGCCCCCTGCTCCGTCTGATCGCACCCGCCATAGCTCGATTGCGCCATCGCCAGCGCCCAGCTCGACAACTCGCCCCCCCCACGCTGAGTTCCCCCCCCCCCCCCCCCGCCCCGACGGCTCGCGATTGTGTCTTGTTGGCCGTCTTTCCTCTTGCCCTGACAATTCGCCCTATCCTGCTCTCAGCCCTACCCCAACTAGGGTAGTGCCTGTGCTACCACAACTTTGGGTATCAAGCACAATAGTTTGTATGTGTTTTGGGAGCAAAGGCGGCTCCATCAACAGGCCTGCAAGTGGACACTGACGGCTTCACACGAGTCCAAAGATGACAAAGAGGGAGACGGCAAGAGAGGGTGCAACCAGCTCCTCAGACCTAGCCTCATCGGCAAGAAGCACGTGGGTGAGCGACGCCCCCTTGACAGAGCACTCCACAGCCCCCCTTGCCCGCCCCACCCAACAGGACCGCAGCCCCCCACATCCACCACCCGCACCACGGACTACCTCACCTGAGATCCCACAGCCCCCACACCCATCCCTCTCCCCACTAACCCTGGCCCACAGCCCCCCCTTTCCAAGGCCACCAAACCCCCCCCCCCCCCCCCCTTGCCACACACCTCTGCCATCCCACCATTCCTTGATCCTCTTCCCCTCCACCACCTCCCCTACCGAGCATCCCCCTGATCCGCACCCAGTTCAGGTGATCCCCCCCAGACCCACCCCCCCTTCTCCCACAGGAGGTGATGAGCCACACACGCCTACATCATCCTCACACCAACAGTCTTTCCCCTCCCATACAGCCACCAGCTCATCCGCCCCTGCCGCCCATCACACCTTCCCAAGACAGGCAGAACTGCTGCCAGAGGAGTTCTTCTGCAGTGGCCCATGGTCCTACTTGAGAGTTGCAGAGCGCAGAGAGTTCCCGCTACCTCTAGAGGTGGGGATCTTCGTGGTTCGTAATTCAAGGAGGAGCAAGGTCTATCTACTAGCACCATCGGATAGACCAAACTATGCCTTTTTTCTTCGATCCTCTCACTCAGGGGAGTGGACAACTACACAGATAGAGGAGGAGTTGAAGAGTCAGGTGGCGGACCACATCTCCCAGTGGATGGGAGAAGAAGGACTAGCACTATTTGCACAGCTGTGGCCTAGTTGCATGATGGACATTAATTGGTGGGCCGATGTTGAGGTCCCACACTTAAGCATTATCTTTTGAGCCCCTCCACAGTGGAGAGCTCCGAGGGATGCGATCAAGTGGCCCTTGGCACAAGCGGCCTGTTTCTACCAATGTATAGAGTCATGGCTCTCAACATGGCTGATAGATGCATTGATAGTACCACCTAGAGCATCTATCATCCCTATGGTCTGGCCCAAGGGACACCATAGGGGACTGGAGTTCGCTGTCCAGAGCAGCAGCAAAGCATACTTGCATGCCTCATAGTTACTCCTTGTCATCAGCAGCCTCCACACCGAACAGATGCCTGTTCGGTCAGTCAAGTTTCCCCATGAGCTTACACCTTGCATCCAGGAAAGTGACTAGTCTCCACTACAGTGGGGCACGTGGTTCCAAAAAGTTGATTGTTCGGCAAAAGCTGCAGCCTACCCTTGCCGAACGGATTGATATCTTACTTCTACAGGAGCACAAGCTCACCCCCACCCATGCCCAGCGGGTAGGGAAGGTACTTCCGGGCAGCTTGCACACTTATTGGGAATACGCCATAGGTGCCCACGGCAGGAGTGGAGGTGTATGCACCCCTATTGCCTTGAGTCTCACTGCCTATGTATGAGATCACGGGACGATAGTGGCAGGGAGGGTTCTATGGATCAGATTGGATATTGGGGACTCGTGCATTGGAGTTCTCAATGTCTATGCCCCTACGAAGGTTAGGACACGCAGCATGTTCTAGGTGGAGATTGCGAATGGACTCCCAGAGGTGGACTCTTCGATCGTTGGAGGAGACTTCAACAACCCGGAGACTTTGGAGGATCACCAAGGCAGAGATAGAAACTACCAAGGCATGGCTAGGGAGGAGCAGGAGAAATGGGAGGTCTCTCTACTGGTAGTAGGAGCATGCGATGCATGGAGAGACCCTACCTTCCATAGGAGGGAGAGGTCACTAGACTTCTCTTGGGGATACAGGCGGCTAGGTCGAGTCCTCTTGGAGCAGTTGGACAGGTTTTATGTGCGAGAGTGGGGAGGCTCTCATGGAGGCTAGATTGAGCAATTGGCAAGTACCACGTTGTTTGATCATTGCCCTATTCTCCTAACACTTGGTCCCCCAGCATATCCGCCCTAGACACACAATCTTGTCGAATCCTTGACTCGATCTATAGGACGGAGAAGGTGACGAGACAGATAGAGCAGATTTGGACGAGAAAGTGGGACAGAAGCGACCAGATAGCAGAGGAGGTTGCAGAGGTCCTAGCCGAGTCGAGCAAAATCTGCCAACTGCCAAGAGGTAGCCATACAGGCCAGGCAGTAGAGGTCGGAGGAGGAGAGAGTACTCCGACGAGACCTTGCAGCCACGCACTGATTATTGTAAGAGGCACCAAGGGATCCCACCCCCTACGCACAGGAGGTGCGTGCACGAGCAGCTATTGCTGGCCTTGAGAACAAACGTTCGGAGTTCTCTTTCCAAACCTCAACAACCTTTTGGGAGCAGAAGGGGGACACGATGTGCAGGGAGTTCTTCCAAGTACACTAGCCTCGCACCACAAGAGAGCACATACACAACCTTCAGGATCTCGTACTAGCCCAGATGAGGTGACGGAGATTGCTACCGACTAGAGGACAGAGATGTAGACAGCAGGTTTGGGATCACATTTCGTCCCTCGTCACTGAGGAGATGGGACGCTCCCTCCTAGTCCCCCTTCATAGAGAAGGAACTAGAGGAGGCTTTTCATACACAGGATGGGCAGAAATACCCGGGAGAGGATAGCCTCTCTAAGGCCTTCTTCACTACCTACTGGGAAGTGGTGAAGGACCCCCTACTGATGGCCTTCTAGGAGATTTTCACTTCAGGACAGATGCCAAGGAGTCTTTCGGAAGGCCTTATCAATCTTCTCCCCAAAGGAAAAGACCGGCTGGAGCTTTCCCAGTAGAGACCGATCACCTTATTGTCAGTGGCCTATAAGGCACTGGCAAAGATGATTGGTAGGCAATTACGCCCCGTGCTTCCAGACATCATCCATGACACACAGACAAGCTTTGTCTAAGATAGGAGCATCCTAGACAATGTATTTACCTTCTTTGAAGCGACAGAGTGGGCTTAGCACAGTGGTAGAGACTGGCTATACTACTCTTGGAATTTGAGAAAGCTTATGACAGAGTGGACTGGGATTTCCTAGAGGGCACCATGCTAAGGTTGGGATTCCCCCAGGTTTGGGTTCGCGGGGTTTTCGGCCTTTACAAATCAGCCACCGGTAGGGTTTTCATAGGCGGAAGGCGAGGGGAGGAGTTTCAACTAGAGAGAACGGTTCGACAGGGCTACCCCCTGGCCCCTTACCTATTTCTACTCTTTGTAGAGGCGATGTCTCACTTCCTCAAGTCACGTGTTAGCGGATTACGCGGCCTTCAACTTCCAGTGAGAGAGGAGACTGAGTTGTTAGACTCGGAGTATGCAGATGACATGGCACTCCACATAAAGGACAATGAGTTGATGCTAGAGAGAGTGAGGTTGGCCCTTGACGTGTTCTATTCTGCAACGGGAGCGAAAATCAATTGGCGAAAGTCGGTTGGTTTCCTCACAAACCCGCACTCTAGCACGGAGTGGGGCGTCCATCTGGGATTCAGATGGGTGAGCAGAGGGCAAACTGTCTGGTACCTAGGGTTCCAGGTGGGACTCGACATCACTCCTGCCCAGCAGTTTCTTTCTGTCCTGATTCTATTTGGAGGAAATTGACCTACTGGAGCATGGCTCACCTCTCACTAGCCGGCCGAGCCCTGGTGGATAACCAAATCCTCCTAGCGACGGCCTGGTACATCACCTTGTGTTGGTGCTTCTCCTCATCATGTGTAGGGCAGCTTCACTACCTAGTCCAGAATTTCCTTTGGTCGGGGTTAGATGGTTCCAAGGTTTCCACGGCCAAGGTGGGGTGGACGACCATCATACGGCATCGGTCAGAGGGAGGGCTTGGGATCATAGACCCAGAGTATCAGAGTATGGCCCTCTTGGGCAAGCTAGTTGTCTGTGGCCTCACACCACGCGGACAAACCTGGAAGGTCTTATTGCAGGAGGGTCTTCAGGACTGTAAACCGAGGCTAGGCGATGAGTGGAGGCTGTCCCTCAGATAGATCTTCACGTCAGCCCAGATCACACCCCCTAGATCACCTTTTCTACGCAGCTTACTCCGCATGTAGCAGGGCCTCCATAAGACCCTAATCTAGAGCCCCCCAAGCTGCTAGGAGGAGATAGACCATCAGCCGGTGATTTGGAACCCCTATGTCAAAGATTGGGAAGGGGCACAGATCGGCGAGCGTCCCCACATCCAGTGGGCTGGTTGCGAGGCCGGCCCGGCCCCCGTACCATCAGGACATGGCGAGAGGTGTACAGGATGGAAAACGAGGTGCTGCAGCGAGTATCACGCTGCCAGAGAGTAGTGCAGTTGAGAAGAATTGAGATAGATGCAGCAATACCTCTAGAGTGGCTTGCTCCCCTGATACGAGAGCCGATAGAGCCTGGGGAGGTATGGGCAGCTAGGTTTTCACCAGCAGGCACCCCCCTACAAGTGGCAGGTAGAGTGGGCGACGCCCCACAGGGAACTTTCTTCGCCGTTTAGAAGGGAGAGCGTCTAGCCCTTGACAGAGAGCATCAGGATGAGGGGATAGTTGCCCTTTCATGGAGGAGAATTCGAGTGGTGGGTCTTCAGGGGAAGACATGGTGACTAGACCCTTATGTTTTCTGGAAGGAGCTCAAGGAGTGGCACCTTTGGATCTTGAAGAGCAGACCACTTGATGAGTTGGAGTGGGATCCAAGAGAGTGGCTATGGCTAGCCATTGCGGTTGCCAAGAAACTACCTAGGTTCTTAGAGTACACTGCCAGGATTGGTAGACACCTACTGATACAAGAGGATATGGATTGGGTGTCGCCATGTAGCAAGCACTGGGCGGAGCATAACATCACGGAGCCTTTTTTACGGACTTTCTGGCGCTGCCTATGGGATAGCTAGAGACCAAGGAGGATGTTGTATTTCTTATGCTGGTGGCACATGAAGGCTTCGCGGTGGGAAGTTGGCTTGCCCAGATGTAGGAGGGGACGTTGTAAGCGCTGCACACATCAGCCTCTGGAAACCCCAAAGCACTGCCTTTGGTCATGTGAGGAGGCGCAGCTCGAGTGGAGAGGAGCATGCCACATCCTTCGCCGTATAGCACCCAGCCTTGGATGTATCTCATGGGGAGCTTTCTGTTGGCAGGCAGTTAGCCAGGGCTATCACCTTTTGTATGAGGCCGGGATGCAAGACACGATATTCATTATCGAGGCAAGGTCGTGCACAGTGGTCGGTTTGGAGGCTCTACCCATCCGCCAGGTACTAGAGCCCATAGCAGACCGCTCAAAGGTATGGGAGCTCATAGAGAGTCTTACTGGATAGCTAATTTGGAAGGCGCGGTGTTAGGAGGCTTTCGGCGGAGAGAGACTTTCAGTACAGGCCACCTTAGCAGAGCTATGGACCTCCATCATCCACTCTCCCCGCAGCCGATGGGATTAGGTGCAAGGCAACTCTAGGGCTCATCAAGAGCTCCGTTGTCATTTCATGCGCACTTGGGACGGCCAGGACCTGTTTTTTGTGATGCAAGCAAGTAGCCCTATTTGGCGATACACCCCCCCATGGCTTCTTGCCCCCATTCCCTCGAGACCGCCTTGAGAGACTTGTATACATAATATATTTGTGACTTTGCATCAGCTCCAACTAGTCTGTTGAGCATGACAACTCCGTTGTAATCAGTTTTTTTAAGTAATACAACCAGCCACATTCTACTTGCAAAAAAAAAAAAAAACTACTCATTAGAAATTGAATTGCAACTTACAAGGTTCAAGAGGTGAGCTATTCAATTATAAAATGCATAATACATATGCCATAAATGATAAAACAATGAACAATCAACTAAACTTTAAAGTCTAAGCTGAAAGAACATGCCCATGGTCCCATTGCCAAAAAACTTAAAAGATTACAAATATGAAGTCTAATCTTTGAAAGAATATGCTCATTGCCCCAAAAAAGACTACAAATATAAAGTCTAATCTCTAGACTTAAGCAAAATGCGGCTTGCCAAAATAGCCCAAAGGACAACAGCAAGACTACAAGTACAAATATAATATCGGCATGGCACAACAACCCAAGTGTCACACTGTCATCAATGATCATAATATCATATATAGTGTACATGTGTCATGTATCATGAGACTCATGATAAGTAGACTAAATCAAAGATCATCATCATGATCTGAGATTGCTCTAGCTACTCCTAAAGTGCTGGTCTCATCATCATGTGTACCATAAATTGTTGCATCTTCCTCAACATCAGCATGTGTCTCCTATTCTTGCTGCATCTCCCACTCTGTGAATGCATCGGGCTTTGTTTTCATACTGTTACATAACATCCTCAAATTAACACTAACAAATACTAGATCGTTTGCCCTCTCTACACCAAGACGGTTCCTCTTCTTTGAAGCAATGTGAGCGTATGTACTCCACAATTGCTCTGAACAAGAGGAGCTAACTGACTAACTCAAAATACGGATGGCTAGTTGCTACAACAAAGGACCATCCGAACCATAGTCCTCCCACCACAAAGCTGCCCTAATCTTACAACAATCCTCTTGTGCATCCCCACAACCAAAAGAACCCCAAAAGGTCCTATAACATGAAAGTTGATCTCTGATCTTTCGTCTAGTGCCATGATCAAGCACTAGACAAGACAATATAAGTCTCCATGCATCTATAAACTCAGTGTCATTCTTCCAGCCCTTGCCTTGCAACTCAGGATTCACAACAAATGCAACTACATGCATAGGTGAGCTATAGGAGTTCCACCTCGTCAGAACTAAATGGCATATCTCCTCATATGTCTCATCATTTGGTACCAACTCCTGCAGCTTTTCATTCAGCCTGTCCATAGCCTCATATACCTTGCAAATGCAAGGTTGCATAGCATCCATAACCTACAATAAATGCACAGTAGGAGATACCATCGCATCTATCCGCTTTACATCATCCCAAAAAGTGGAGTTATTTGCTTTCTCCAAGCATAAGATACCTGTAGGAGTATCTGGCAGTGTTGATGAGGTGAACTCATCACTAAGAAATAACTGCCTCAAGGCACCACTACATTCTCTTAATCTGCCTAGCATAAAGAAGTTAAAGGCAAATCTGGTATCAAAATATTTTAAAAGTGTCTTCTTTGACAGCAAAGAGAAGTGATGGCAAAGAAACTGGTGATTCAAAACAAAGCTAACCACTTGAGCTCCTTGCTCTATGACAGGTGAAATCCATGAAAGGTTACCAATATCCTTTAGTAGGTTGTTGAAGCAATGAGCCACACAATATGAAACTGTGATACACGGATAATATCCATAGATAATAGCACCTGCTGCCCTATTTGCAGGCTCTCCATCTACAACAAATCCCACAACATGCTCTGGGCCAATAAGCTCAATACTTATAACCCACTCTGCTGCAAGTACATCTGTAGACTTTCCTGTCCCCGATGCATCATGTGAAGATATGAAATACATTTTTTCATGACAATAAGCAACCATACCATGATGGATCGCTTGTTGTATCACTCCAACCATCAGCAATCAAGGAAACTCCATTTTTAGCCCGCATGCTCTTTCTAGTCACTGTTGCTTACTCAACAAGTCACTTTTCCTTGTCAAGTAAAGTGGTGCGTAAGGTCTCTGATGATGGAGGTACATACGAAGGGCCATACTCGCCAATCTTCTTGCACATCAATTTAAAATACTCTGACTTGGCTGCACAAATTGAATGTGATCACGATTAAAAAACGTGCCACCAATGTATCCACCACTTCCTTCTTCTTGGGATCCCAACTAGCATCAAGTATGCTCTGTCTACATGTAACATATGCTGGTGTTGATGCCATGGCTGATGCAATGCCTGCAATATGTGTGGAGATAGTACTTCTTGATATTGATCCTACTCTAGACACATCTGATGGGGATGGTGTCACATAAGTTGCATGGTTAACTGCAACACATCATGGTCTAGATGCAAGATACGCTTGTTGACCTACTATACGGTCATGAAGCTCCCTTTGCTTCTCCAAGGTCACATTCGGACAAAACTATACCTCTGAATTTGGCTCATGTAGGAGATGAGCCCGGACATGATTATGCATAAAATGGAACAAGTAGCAATTGGTATTCCATATTCTAATATTTAAGTAAATTTGAAAAATTAAAATCAATAAAAATTCGAAATACAAAATGCTCAGCTCAATGGATTATCTTGTTTGCTTCACTATTTCGCTTGTATGGGCAAAGCTTGCAAGCCCATGGTCGAGATCCTCCACCACTCAATGGGCGGTCAGCATTTACTTCTTCCCACCATGACCAATCATTGGATCTTCTTCCTTGACCACTAGCTCGACGAGCGGGATGGGAAGATGAAGCCATTTTAGGCTGAAAATTGAAATAAAAATGGCTCGAGAGAAGTCAGAACTCGAGTCTCGAGAAAAGGGAGAAGGAAGATGAGAAGAGGAGAAGAATGGAGAACTTGGAACTTGGAGAAGAAGAAAGACTCAAGAGAAGAGGAGAAGAAGGAAGAGAAGGGAGAAGGTCCAAGAAAAAAAGAAGAGAGGTTGGAGGCGGGAGGAGACGGGGGGGACTGGCGGCTGGCCATTGCCAGTGGAAAAAGAAACGGTCGGACTGGTCAAGGGGGCGGGAACACGCAAATGATCGGGTGGGAGAAGTAAGCAGGAGAGAGGCGGGCGGGAACACACATACAATCAGGCGGGAGTAGCATGCAGGAGAGAGGCGGGCGGGAATGCGCAGATGATTGGACAGGAGCAGCAAGCGTCGGGCGAGCCGAAGGTAAGTGGGTGCCACGTGGCGTTCCTTGTTCCGTTTCAGACATGGCTTCATGCCAGGGACTGTTTCTATGGATGGATGGTCTAATGCCCATAGGAGAAATGTGTAAAATGTCATGGTCTCATGGTATAAGGGCACTACATTTGTGAAGGCCATTGATGCCTTTTTGTTAGGCCTTGCAATGATGGATGCATTTATATGGCAGCACTTGCGGGATCTCATATTGCAAATTGGATCCAAATATGTTGTGCAAGTTGTGATTGATAATGGAAGCAATTGTCCCCATGGGCAACATGTTAGAGGAGTTTCTAGCCATTGTATGGACATCATGTGCTTCTCATTGCATTGATCTTTTGATTGAGAATATGAGAAAAATTCAATCGGTTGAGGCCATATTCAGCACTGCCACAAATATGGTTAATTTTGTAAGGAGGCGGCCTAAGTTTGTTACCACCTTTCGCTCATTTAGCCACCTGGAGCTCTTAAAACCCTCTACCACTAGATTTGCCTACATCTTCATCATGCTTAAGAGATTGATGCATGTTCACAAGGAGTTGGTGTACACTATATGGTCTAATAAGTTTATGTAATGGAATGAGTATGAATATCAAAAGGCCATGGCGTTTTGGTCATGCATGATACTTGGTAGAAAGAGGTGCAGGCTATGGTGAAAACTCAATTCTATCTACGCAATGCTACACATCACCAATATGGAGGGTAGCACCATGGGTCTCTTTTAGGAGTATATGGATAAGATAGGAGAGGCTCTTAAAAACAACTACTTTTTGCCCTTGGACAAGTAACTCTTTATTTTGCAAATTGATATATGTGAGATTTGAATAACCATTCTTAAATTGACATTTCACAGGTTTGTTCAATGTTGATATCTTTAGGATTGGTTAAATTGCAACTGCTATGGGAGAGGAGATGGAATGGGTTTCCTAGACTAATTCCTGCAATGGTCCATTCTACATCCACTTTGGCGAGATGATGAGTAGTGTGAGCATATGCAACTAGAGGAGAGATTCATATAGTATATGGCAAAGGTGACAAGTGGTGATATGTCCATACTTCAAAGAATTAAGGATGATCTCTTAATATTTCGCAATGAGAGCTTGCATTTTGGTAGAGAGACTACAAAGTTAGATAGACTCAACTTCAATCATCTATGCAATTTATTATCACAGCATAGTACGATTCTTATAGCTGAATTTGTGTTTCTATTTGAATGATGATTTATAGAAACACATTACTATACGAGTATTCTCATAAAACTATAGCTCAATGGCCCTTTACCATATAAAGAAAAGGAGTAAGCTTACTTTTGCTCGATTAGAGAGGTTTTTCTATCATTACAAGCTCTAACTACTTGAGAGAGACTATTCATCCCAAGCTAGCACATGTGATTATATTTATATTTTCCTAATAAATTATGTCCTTTGACTTTTGAATGCCAATTCTAAAGATGACGGATTTTTTAATATTTGTGTCAAATAAAACACATGTAAATATTGAACATGATCGACATAGATAAGGTAAAGTTTATTCTAGACATCACATTAGAGAAGCATGACATGTACACTATGCTCTAAGAGGAGACAATGGCCTCGAGCCATACCACCCGCAATAGGACTCCTTCACAGCATCGAAGAGCCATAGATGAAGCTAGCACTTTAGTTGTTCTAGGAGATTCAAGGACTTCTGATGCTTGTAGCTCATTAACTGATGTGGATAGTCATGAGTCAAAGAAGGATCAAGATGACAACACCTTCATTGGTATAGATGATGGTTTTGTGGATGCTAGATTTCATGTTGCTAATGTTTTCTTCTCTCGTTGGCCAGTGGCCTCTTATCATTTGGTTTGGCCTCTTTAGATTGCCTTTTTTTAATGTATCTACTATGATCTATTGATGCTTGCATTATCATGAGTCTTATGAAGTTGACTTACACTTTTGAGTCACAATTCTTGGATGATAGATGTTATGATGTTATACTTTTGATTCAGTTTTTATATGATATGTCACATGTGGGCTGTTTTGTTTCAAATTATTATACATTACCTTGGGTAATTTAAGATTACCTAACACTAAAGAATATTGCGAGTTGCAACTTGGAAAACTAATAACTATGTGAAATTACGCAATGTGAATCATGGATCTTGGATTCTTGTGTTAAAAGTTAAGATTATTAAGTGTCTCTAGTATGCTTTGTGTGTGTGTGTGTGTGTGTGTGTGTGTGTGTGTGTGTGAACATATATATTATTATTTATATTCTAGCTTATTGGTATATTTTGAAACATTGTTTCTACAAAAATTTCAAATGACAGAAACTCCAAAACTCCATTTCTTCTAGTTTTGAAACTCTTGTTTCCGAAATGCATGAAAACTATGCGTGTGTTCGTTATTGAGGACAAGTTGGATAGTACCAACTATCCATTGTGGCTCTATATGATGTGTCATGTATTGGCTGTAAAGGGGCTTTAGAACATTATACATGGAAGTAAAAGATGTCATAGTGATATTTCAGAAGTTGCAAGTGCAACAAAAGCAATAGAAGTAGGTGATGTTGAGGATGCTGTAGGTTTAGGTTTTGCTCGTAGAGCACCACCACCACCTACTTTTGAGAAAAATCATGGGGATCGTAGAGATGTAGAGGCTCATGCTTTGATTGCCTGTTAAATGTGCCATGATCCCACATATTCAATCATGCAAGATAGTTAAGGAGGCTCGTATTGCTTATCTATGTAAGCAGTTAGAAACTAAATATATGGATGAAGGTGACTCCATGGATTGTTTTTTAAATAAAGATCAAAGATCTTAAGAAGAAGTTAATTGTTACAAATGAGATATGCTAGATAATTAACTTGCGCAGATTGTTCTCAATGGTCTTCCTGATTCTTATCACATCTTTTGTATCTACTCTTCGTTTGATGATGAAAGGCAATTTGAATTCTTTGTCATTTCAACAAGTTGGTTTCTATTTTTCTACAAGAAGAACAATCACGACAAAATAGGTCAATTATTCATGTTACAAATCAAGTTTTTGTGGCTAGTCAGAAAGGTAAAGGAAAAGCTTCCTTTTCTACTAGTAAACAAAAATTTGTAAATGCTTATCAAATAAAGAAGGCTGATAAGGATGAAGATTCCACAATGCTAAGATGTGACAATCAAAGTTGCATCGTCATTGCCCTTCCAGAGAAGCTATTCAATGAAGGTATGCATGAATTTTTCTCTTCAAATGTTGCACATAAATCTGATGATATTGTAGGGCCGTTAAGACCTCCCTCAGGGATGGGCCCCTATGTTGGAGAAAGAGATCCCGAGTATATTCGATTTCTTCATCCTCTTCCGTCCACTCCGGTGCAAGGTACTTTAGATTCGTCTTTTGTTCCTTTGTCTTTTACCTCTTTTTCTTTGCAATATACTGGTAGAAATCATGAAGAAGATAAGAGTACAATCTGTTGACTACGGAAAAGGTTCTCTTGAGGGCCAATTCTTGTATGTTAACACACGTCGTGGGGATTATAAGAAAAAGTCAAGTACCTCTTCTTCTACCCTTTCTTCTTTTCAGTTTACTTTTCAAAATCAGAATGAATTTGGTGTTCCTATTTCTACATTGCATGGTGCACCATCATCATCATCATTTCATTTTCAATCATTAAATGGTAAAAATGAACAAAATGCATTTGCATCTTTCACACCACATTTTTCCACTGCTTTCCCACTTCCCTTCACACCATTTACATTCCCCTATCAAACACCTCATGTTGCACATCACACTGCACCGGGGGGTTATGCAAACATAGGTACCGCCTTTAGGATCTCATCCTTTCCTCCATCGGGTGGTGTTCCACCTACTTCTCACACACTTTCGGGATCATTGCAGCTTGCGTATCCCCCCCAGTGGACCTTTTGGCCATGCATTACCTAGTGGACCTTTTGGCCATGCTGCTGTGTTCCAACTAAGCTTTGGACAAGGCTTTTGTGTCCAAGAGCCTCCATCTCCATCAGCACCTTATGAAAACATTCATGTTCCAGTGCCTCCGCATCAATCGGCACTCATTGGACACTCCCAGCCTATTTTTGCCTATCTACCTTTCCCCCCTCATTCTTCCTATCAGACACACCCACCACCACCATCTTACCCTCCACCCCCATCTTATCCCACTTTCTCGACACGTCATGGTTCCAGCTTATCTTTTGCCAAGAATGCTTTCAAAGATAAGACTTGTTTTAACAGGTCAAACTTTACCACTTGGTCGAACTTGATGAGATAAGTTCTTGATTCCCAGAACCTGTGGGATCTTGTGCAGGGGTTGGAACCCCAACCCGATTCTGCACTTGTTCCATACGAGGTTGTCCGCTCATGGAAGGCTAGAAATGCCTCCGCTATTGTCAAGCTCATGCAGGGTTTATTGTCTAAGTTTCATTCTTAGCTTCAGCATTTTGACTTAGAGTTAGAACGATAGGCACACTTGATTGCGGCTTGGGATAGGACTCCTCATATAAATCTTGATCGTGAGCTCCAACTCTTTAAAATCACTGCGGGAACACAAAATGTCCTCTATAGGAGTCATATGTGTGTAGCTCCACTGTGCACAATCCAAACAGAAGCTGAAGTGCTTTGCTGTGACGAGTGGGCCTCTACGGTAACCTCGTCAAGAGGCAACTTACAAATGTGGACGAGACTCGCATCTGTTGTCTCTATGGAGATGATGTGGGCCTCTGCAAACCAATCAAACAAGCCCTCTAGAGTTGAGAACGTTGTCGAATGAGATGGTTAAGTGGTGGCAGTATGATTCTAACCTTTAAACTACTCCTTGCCATCACCCTGCCTCTGGCCTCTAGGCTTTGAGTGACACTCCTCATCAAAATGACCAACCTTTTGACAATGTTAACAATACCTATTCTTTTTAGGTACATTCTACCACCCTTGTTTGAGTTGTGATTGGGAGTTTCCTTGTGATTCCCCCTCTTTGTTACCCCTTTTGAGAATGAGCAACAAGAGCCTCATCTATGAGGAAAAATTCATATGAAATTGATCGAACAACTGTGTGTAACGCAACAACTGACACTCAAATTCATAGAAAGTATGCATAGTAGGCTTTGAAACTATACCTTCCACAAAATTAAAGAATTTCCTAGGAATTTTGTTCAGAAACAATGTGACTTGATCGTCAGAGACAAAGGTCACCTGTACAAACAAAAATTAATGTTAGCATAATCAATATAAATCATAGAAAGCACGGTAATATAAATCTTTAAAAAGTGATCTTACTTAAAATGCATATCTTATGTACCCTTACAAGCAATTCGTCAACGAATTGAGTAGGTGGATGCTCCAAATATGAAGTACCCTATGGTCCCATGTCATTCTCCTGACATAACTCCGCATACACTGGAAGGTTGATAGACATGTCAGCACGACCTGGTGCAAACGGACTCTGATTCACGATCTGATTGGACGGCTAGCTCCGTGGCATTGAAATCTACAAAGTTGGGCTCCGTCACGCTCTTCTCGACTTCCAGATCCAGTAGTTGCTTCACAACCCTGAACCTTACAGGGATTAAATGGGAGATCAAACGATCTCGGAAGCCGGGCAGGTCCGCATAGGAAACAACTCCTCGGTCAAGATTTAGACTCAAGGTAGCGTCACTTTTGCCACTGACAAGGGTCCGGATCTGGATTAATTGGACAATGTATACCATGTCTCCCAGCTTGGGGTGAACTTGTTATCTGTTTAGCAACTTTGCCAATTGGGGTGAGCAGTTTTCTTTACAGTGACCACAGTCAAGATCCTTGACTCTCAAACTGGTTTAGTGATTGCTCGCAGTGAGGCGCAGCCTAATGGCCTTTATCACATGACTCACTTTCTGACCGAGGTGACAGCCGAGGGCTCCATGTTCCAGACCTTCCAGACATTAGCCACATCTCGAGAGCATACAAACAATGAGCGTCTTTGGCACTTTCTCTTAGGGCATATTGGTTATGACTCCCTTTATGAGTTATCTCGCCGTCAGCTGATTGAGGGCCTCCTCCGCCTAAAACTAGCTCGCGATGTCTGCAATGCTTGTCAACTCGGAAAAAAACATCGTACCCCATTCCCTCACCAGTCCACAAATCGTACTGAGGAGCCTCTTAGATTGATTCATGTTGATCTTTGTGGGCTGATATCCACTACCGCCTTAAATGGTGCACTGTACTTCTTTTTGATAGTGGATGATGATTCTAGATACATGTGGATATACTTCCTCAAGCATAAGTCAGATGCTTTCACATGTTTTTCTGCTTGGGTGTTGCTGGTTCATAATTAGACTGAAGGTCGTGTTGGTTACATGAGGAGTGATAGCAGAGGTGAGTTTATCTCCCTTGAGTTTTCCGAGTTTCTACTGAACCATGGCATCGCACGCCAACTCACCTCTACTAACTTCCCCTCTCAGAATGGAGTCGTAGAGCGTATGAACCGGACAGTCATGGAAATGGTGCACTCTATGTTGTTCGCTACCACAGAACTTCCTGAGCGCCTTTGAGTCAAGGCTGTTAACACTTCGGTGTACATTCTTAACCAATGTTTGACTGCGGCTCTTCTTCAGAAGACCCCGTATGAGGCATTTTTGGACTCTCGGCCTGTCATTTCCTACTTCAGAGTCTCTAGGTGTCGTGTCTACACACACACCTGATGAAAATATAGAAAAGCTCACTTCTTGAGCTGATCTCCTTATTTTTGTCAGATATTTCTTTGAAGCAAAAGTCTATCATTTGTTCGATCCTTAGACAAACAAAGTGATCGTTAGAAGGGTCATCATTTTTTACGAGAAGGATATCGTGCAATCCTCTGCACAGGATTCCGATCCTATTTCTCCTTCCACATCATCAAAGATCGTGCCTACTGAGCTTGTTCTACTTTCCGCTCTTGACATTTCTGCAGATTCTTCATCTCCCAAGCCCCCTCCGCGAGATCCATTACCTCGCTGGTACCAACAGACCATGTGGGATTCAAGGATCCTACCACCAAATTCCACTCCGGAGGGACCTAGAAGATCTGCCCGGTTTGCTCCTTAGGCTTCATTCTGAGCTAAACACATGGCAAGAGGCTCTTCAGCACCCTCAATGGCGAGAGGCCATGGAGAAGAAGCTAGAGAGTATTGACCGAAATGAGACTTGGACATTGGTGGCTCGTCCAAGCCACAAGAAAGTCATCGAGACAAAGTGGATTTTCAGGACTAAGCTAAAAGCTGATGGGACTTTAGATAAGTACAAGGCTCGCCTTGTCGTGTAAGGGTTTCGACAGAAGCATGGTATTGATTATCAAGAGACCTTTACTCCTACTGTGTGGCTGACATCTTTCCAATTGCTTCTCGCGCTAGCCGCTCACCACGGTTGGCCAATATATCAGATGGATGTCAAGAGTGTCTTCCTGAATGGTTTTTTGGAGAAGAAAGTCCATGTGGAGCAACCACCGGGCTTTCCTTTAGGGAACCGAGGGATAAGGTATTCCGCTTGCAGAAAGCTCTTTATGCGTTGAAGCAAGCACTGCGATCTTGGTTTCATAGAATGGATGAGTTCTTACGGACTCATGGATACCATTCTATCCCTTATGACTCAAACTTATATGTTCGATCTACTACAGAGGGGGTCAGCTATATCCTGCTATATGTTGACGACTTACTCATCACAGGCTCAGATTCTGCTATCATAGCAGACATCAAGGGAAAGCTCAGTGCTACTTTTGAGATGACAGATCTTCGTTTGTTATCTTATTTGGACATGGAGCATAGTTTCCATGCGTTTCGGAAACGAGAGTTTCGAAAACTGAAAGAAACGGAGTTTCCGAGTTTCAGCCATTTGAAATTTTAGTGGAAACGGCGTTTCGAAGAAACCAATAAATTATGATTAAATATACATATATATACACATACTAAGTATACTAGAGACTAGAGTCACTAGTGACTGAACAATCTTAATTTTTAGCACAAGAATCCAACTTCCAAGACCCATGATTTAAATTTCACAAATCACATTGCGCAACAATTTCACATAGTTATTAATCTCACAAGCTGCAAATCACAAGATTGAAAAAATCTTAAATCACCCAAAATAACTTACAATATTTTGGAACAAAAGTGTAACATACTAACATCATAACATTTGTCATCCAAGAATCATGATCAGAACTTAAAAGTTAAAAGTCAAGTTCATCATTCATGAGACTCATCTCTCGTCACTCATAATAATACGAGTAGTCATCGGTGACAGATCATAGTACTAAGTAGATACATGATACATTAAGATTCATCATTCATCATTCAAATTTCAAAAGAAAGCAACCTAGATTTTAGAATCTAGATACATCTAACATCAACAAAAGCCAATTTAAAGACTCAAGAGTCAAGACTACAAGCTATAGCAATGATCATATGATGCATCATGTGAGTCGTGACATGTCTCAAGAGTCAAATATCAAAGTAAGATAATAGATCTATGAGATCTCAAAGAACTGATAACTTCAAAGTTCAAACAACGGCCACTGGCCAACCATGGAAAAAAACATAAGCAACTGATAACTATCAACAATGCTCAACATCAATGATAAAATCAAGCCTCAAGGCTCAAGCATCTGTAGCAACATCATCTAAGCCAATAGAGGTGCTGTCATCCTAATCCTCCTCTGGCTCATCGCTATCCACATCAACTGATGAGCCAAAACTATCAGAAGCCCCTAAATCTGCTAGAAAATTTGCTAGAGCAGCTGAAGTGCTAGCTCCATCTATGGCTCTCTGATGTTGTAAAGCAGTCCTACTACGCGTGGTACGGCTCGAGGCTATCATCTCCTGGAAGAGCATGGTATATATGTCCCACTCCTCTAGAGTGATATCTAGAACAAACCTCACCTTCTCTATGTCGATCTTGTCAATATTTACTTGTGTTTATTTGACATAGAGATTTGAAAAAGTTACCATCTTTAGATTCTAGAATTAGCATTCAAGAGTTAAACTTCAAAGACCATAAGCTGTTAGCAAAATATAAATATAATCACTTGCGCAGGCTTGGCATGAATATCGTTTTTCTCAAGCAGTTGGAGGTTGCAATGGCAAAAGACCAACCTCTCTAACTGAGCAGTGGTAAGTTTATTCCTTTTCTTTGTATGGAAAAGGGCCGAAGCACTCCAATCTCTCTCACAAGGGCCTGAGCTACAATCTTGTGAGAGAACCCATATAGCAATGTGTTTCTATAAATCATCATTCAAATAGAAACACAAATGGAGCCATAAGAATCTAAGATTCAACTTTCAAGAATCAAACTATACAATGAATGCCAGTGATAATAAATTACAAATATGTGATTATGTATAATTATTAAAAGAAATCTTGGGGTTGCAAATTACCAATGTGGAAACACAATTTCCATACTTTTCCCACCATGAGACAGGCTCAAGTTAAGTCTCTCTCAACTTCGCAATCTCTCTACCAAAATGCAAGCTCTCATTGCGAAATGTCAAAAGATCATCCTCAATCCTTTGAAGCATTGACACATCGCCACCTGTCACCTTTGTCATATACTCCATGAATCCCTCCTCTAGCTCCTCACACTCACTTTGCTCATCATCTCGCCAAAGAGGATGCAAGACATGGGCCACTACATGAATTGGCCTATGAAACCAATTCCATCTCCTCTCCCACACAACTACGATTTGAGCAGTCCTTAAGATGTCAACATTGAAGAAATGTCAATTCAAGTCTTTAGAATAGTTATTCAAATTTCACAATTCACATATATAATATCAATTTGTAAAATAAAGACTCAAGAGTTACTTACTTGTCCGAGGGCAAAAAGTTTTTTTTTTCTTAGAGTCTCTTGTATCTTATCCATATACTCATAAAGAAGACCCATAGTGCTACCCTCCATATCGGTAACGCGTAGCACTGTGTAGATAGGATTGAGAGTTCTCACCATAGCCTCCACATCTTTCCACCAAGTATCATTCATGACATTGCACCGAAATGCCATGGTCTTTGGATAATCATACTCATTCCACTGCATGAGCTCATCAGCCCATATAGTGCACATCAACTCCTTGTGAACGCGCATCAATCTCTCAAGCATAATGAAGATGTAGGCAAATCTGGTGGTGAAGGGTTTTAAGAGATCAAGGTGGCTAAATAAGCGAAATATGGTAAGAACCTTGGACCTCCTCCTCACAAAATTGACCATACTTGTGGCCGTGCTAAATATGGCCTCAATCCATTGAATTTTGCCTATATCCTCAATCAAAAGATCAATGGAATGAGAAGCACATGGTGTCCATACAATGCTTGGAAACTCCTCCTCTAACATGCTCCCCATGGAGACACAATTGCTTCCATTATCGGTCACAACCTGCACAACATATTCAGGCCCGATTTTCAAGATGACACCCACAAATGCTGCCATATAAATGCACATGTCACTACAAGGCTTGGCAAAGAGGTATCAATGGCCTTCACAAACATAGTGCCCTTACAGCATGAGACCATGACATTATACACATTTCTCCTACAGGCGTCAGACCATCTATCACACAAAACAGTGCACCCATACTTCTTCCATGTATTTTTCAATGGCTCTAATTGAGCCTTAATGCATGCCTTTTCCTTCTTGAGCTCCCGTGTGCGTAGTGCCTCTGAGGATGGGCCCTCCCATTCACATCCAATGCGGCTGATGGCTTTTATGGTTCGCCTCCATTGCTTTGTTTTAGCCACATGGAAGGAAATAGCACATCTAATGAACAATCTCATCAACTCTCGAGTTGCCTCAGCTATGGCTTGCTTTTGCATAGCAGCATGTATGCTAGCCCTTTGTAATGAACCTCTAGGAGCACCTGAAACATCAAGCTAAGGCAAAGGAGTCCTCATCGCACGTGAATCAGAGACCGAGGCACCAACTGTCGGAAGACCAAGCCGTTGCCTCTTCCATAAATCGAGAGAAAGCTTCACATCTCTTGGCACATTTGCACATGGAGTTGTGTCTCTTCTTGGCACATGAGCAAGATGGTCTTTGACCCTAGTGACACTCCCTATTTTCACCATGCCACAATAAATGCATTTCCACTTTTTAGATCCACCTGACCCCTAATATGAGGTTATGAGAGTAACATGGCGCCAATTACGACCAAGAGCCATGGTATTTTCTTGGCTGCAAGCTGTCCAAACATCAAACAAATAATACATAAGGCTGAAATAATGTGCACATGGCTAGTAAGACAAAAATTTTCTTATATCTTGGCTGAAAATTGCAAAAATTCAGTTCTGAAATCTACATGTGCTACGAAGACAGGCTGAATGTTCACAAACAAATGACACATAAGGCTGAAATGTGTGCACACAACTGGCAGGACAAAAAATTTCATATATCTTGGCTGAAAATTGATTATTGCAGACATTCAGGTCTGAAATCTGCATGAAACAGACTGAATGTTCACAAACAAATGACACAATGCTGAAATAGTGTGCACACAACTAGCAGGACAAAAATTTTCATATATCTTGGCTGAAAATTGATTATTGCAGACATTCAGGTCTGAAATCTGCATGAAACAGGCTGAATGTTCACAAACAAATGACACACAAGGCTGAAATAGTGCACACACAACTGGTAGGACAAAAAATTTCATATATCTTGGCTGTAAATTTCAGACATTCAGGTCTGAAATATACAGGAAAACAAGCTAAATGTTCACAGCTGAAGGTTACCTTCGAGAAGAGAGCTTTCAGCATTACTGAGTGACCATGTGCTGATGTGCAGCAGTTCAAGCACAATTGCTTTAGTTCGAGCACGTGCAACAGTAGGAGAGTCCAAAACGAGCAAGGGGAAGGACGAAATATGCAGGCGACTAAGAAACACAGACTGTTTTGGGGGTTTTACCCTGCCGTCCCCTGTCTGGCAGAAACGCCGTTTCCCAGAAACAAAAACGGCCAGAAACGGTCGTCCCGTTTCTGGGCACTAGAAACGCCGTTTCTCAAAACTATGGGATGGAGTAGTTTGTTCTAGGGAATGCATTTTTGTGTCACAGCAAAAGTACGCCCTTCACCTAGTGGAATAGCACACTTCAGATCAGACACACCCAATGGCCACGCTTCTTGATCCTACTGTCCACTTGTCAAAGGATATGCTAGGACAGCCCTTCGAAGCACATACGTATCACTCTATTGTAGGAAAACTTCTTTGGTTAATTTACACTGGGCCAGATTTAGCTTACTCAGTCAGTATTTCACAGCACCTAGAATGTCACATTGGATCGCATGTCTTCGTGTGTTGCGTTATTTACAGTGTACTTATTCTTATGGCCTGACATATGGTTCTGGTTTATATTTGCAAGGGTACAATGATTTTGATTGGGCAGGAGATCCCGACACCCAACATTCTCATGGCGGCTACCTCTTTACCTTCGGCATGGCTCCCATTTCTTGGTCAAGCCGTAAGCAGGAGATTGTGGCAGCTTCCATAGCCAAGGCTAAGTACTGGGCTCTCTTTGATGGCACCACCGAGGCCATCTACTTGAGGAGTTTACTAGTGGCACTTCATTTCCCATGCGACTCTCCCACCATTGTCTACTACGACAACCAGAGTGCCATTGCCCTTGCGGGCAATCCGATTTTCACACCACGGATGCGGCATGTGGGAGTCCACTTTCACTTTTCCAGAGAGCAAGTTGAGCTAGGCACTATCCGCCTAGAGTTTGTGCCTACATCCGACAATTTTGCAGATATTTTAACCAAAGCGACCAACCGGCCGGTTCTTCAATACCTATTATCTAGGATTGGTTTGGGTACACCCTTCCCTACTTCAGCTTGACGGGGAGAGAGTGCTTCCCTCTTACTTTTCCTTCCAGTTTGAGAGGGGCGGCTTCTACTCTTAATAGTGACCGTGATGATGCTTTTAGTTTTTAGACATTCATTCTTTTGTATTGTATTATGGACATTTGTAACTTCATCCACACAATTAAGATAACCTGTTTAAAAAAGGGTGCTTGGGCAAGTGAACAATTCCCCTGCGAGGACACTGTCCAAGTGAACCGTTGCATTGTATCTTGTGTGAGCATGACATCTTGCATCGCCCTTTGCATTACCCCATGCATTGGCATTATGTTCATATAAACATGCATCTATGCGCATTTATGCCTTTTCAGTCTTTTGGAGTGGTCAATTCTCGATCCACCATATCTGTGGCATTTCCCATGGCAATCTCCAAGGTAGGTTTTTTCCTTTGCTTGCTTGCTTGTCTTGCTTGCTTCACATATTTGCTATACCCACATCCATTTTCCTTCTTCACCATCACCCAGTAATGGTAGGAATAGTGTGCTTATTTTGTGAAGATCTTACGTTTGTTGACCATCTTTTATCATTCTCCCCTTTGGGGCACAAATATCCAATAGGACGAAAACTGATTTAAACCCCACACTTAATGCTAAATTAATCCAAAAAAAAAAACCAAACAACACAAAAAAAAGGTCTATAGCTAATTCCATCTGCCTTTGTAGGGCTTGGTAGGCCACTGGGCAACCAACGTGCACCCTTTGTCCAATGCCCTATCCTCTCTGGGATGATCACTTCGGCTCCCTTGGTAAGATAATCATCGCCTCTATAGTCTTAGTAGACCATTGGGCAACCGACGCGCACCCTTTGTCCAATGCTCTGGCTGCTTTGGGGTGGGATGCCTTGGGGTAAAAAATCTTTCTTGTGGCACCATTGTTGGATCTGAGAGGGGATGTTTAGCTAAAAATGCATTACCTTTACTTAAACAGCCCCAAAACTTGGTTAATTAATGAAAAAACCTTGTTTATTTAAAAGAAACACAATCCTAGAGAGTTTCAGTGTCCCATAAGCACAAATCCACTTGGGAGGAGCCAAAATTACTATAAATACGTATGCTACCCTCCATTCAGCCCTTAATCTCGTTTTTGCAGATTTCAGGTGTTTCAGCTTGCTGCCCATACCCCGTTCACGGAGGACAACTCAACCGAAGCTGTCCATTGCTGTCTACATCAGTTGGCGCCTGATTTCCAGCCCTCTTCTCGCAGTTTGGAGCTAATCCCAGCCAGGCGACTACTGTTCTTGCACATGCCTGCTGCCGTACTACCTGCCACGTCATCTGCAGCCTACGTTTGGCAGTTTTCTCTCTCCTCCAGTTGTCGCCCAGCTTCTGCAAGCCGTCCAGCCTACGTTTGGCAATTTTCTCTCTCTTGCAGGCTGTCTTGCCTACGTTTTTAGTCTTTCTCTCTCATTGCTGTCTCCATCAGATCCAGCTTCTCATTGCTGCGTTTGCTGGTGTTCGACATCCGGAGGCTACCTTGCTGTGATTCGAGATCCGTTCAAAGAACGACACACTCTCCAGCTCATTACCCCTGCCGTGATCCTTAAGATACAGGAGTTCGAGGTACAATATTCATTCACTGCATAGTGTGTTTGTTGCATGAGCATTGTATATTCAGTAGTTATATCACTTAAGTTATTTTCAATGTTCATTGTCTCTGAGTTACCCTAACCCTAACTGTGTTCTTTTATCAGTCTGTGCTTTGTCGTATGATTGTTATTTGTGTTTCTATGTCAAAATATTTCTTTACACGAGGACAATGCCTCCGACCCAACGATAAAGGGAATATTCCTTGGCCGACTAGGGAAGATTCATAATATGGTCGGATAGGCCAACTAGATTACCTTCTTGGGCTATAAAAGGAAGACCCCCCCAAAGCCATCATCAATCTATCTTTCACCCAGTCAGAGTTTTTCAGCTAGCCTTAAGCTCTTCGCCTATCATTTGTTTAGATCACCATCTAAGCTTCACAGTGGAAGCGCACAGGTGGACAAAGCCATCCTTGTATCAGCTCATTTGAAATTAAGGCAGTTTCTGTTCTTCTCATATTCGTTGTGTGTTCTCTTTTTTTTAGTAAAAGGTAATTGTATTAATTACGAAAAAGGCACAAGTTTACATGATTACAAGATACACGATGGCTCTAAGACATCTTGTGTAAAATCTCAGTACGAAACCACAAAAGAGTTACAAAAGTCATGGCAAAGACGCAGAGGAAATTGCCATATGCCAAGGAAGTAAGTCCTCCCGAGGGAGCAAGTCAAAGTGCCGAATGAGATCTATCTGCCAATGCAAGAGACCTTTAAGCCTCGCAATATGTCCCGGAACATTAGAGGCCAAATAAAAAAGAAAGGCATTCTGAGTGGTCCAATTGTGCCAGCATCCCCAGTATCTAAGAAAGTGGAACAAGATCTTCATATGCAAATGTGCCGGTGTGGGGTATTTTGGGCGTACAAAAACCCAATCAAAAGGGCTTAGCGAAAAACCAACAATAGCTCGCCAAACTGCTGACAAGAGCAACCAGATATTCTTTGCGAGAGGGCAAGAAATAAATCGATGACGGGCCGATTCCACAGTAGTGGTGCAGAAGAAACAATTGCCGTTAGAGATTCGACACTTGGAAAGGGCCGAGGCAAGAGAAAGACCACCAATCATCACCCTCCAAAGAAAGACCTTGCATTTGAAAGGTGTCTTGTTCAACCAGCCCTCCATCACAGATGCCTTCCACCATGACTGAGATTTCCGCAATCCCCATACAGTATTAGCTTTAGTAACTAGCCATTGATGCTCTTTAATCAGAAGATGATACACCTAGTTAGCTGAGGCCTTTTCCAAATTCAACCGACTTACAAGGTCCCAGTCCTGCCAAGGACGATCCAAAGCAAGGGCAGGAAATGGTTGCCTGCTCTGGAGCACTAACCAAAGTTGTTCCCATAAATCACGGTATCCACGAGGGATTCTGAAAAGCCTCCTGGTTGTACGAAACGATATCAAGACATTACGACTGGCAAGGGTAGCATCTGCAACTAAGGTCAAGCCCAAACGTGCCATGCGGTTAAATTTTGGTCTGAGCTCATGTTTGTCTTCCCACGAAAGTAATCGTGAGGCTGCCAAAAATTCCAGTTGAAAAGAGTTAGTATGTAAGCGGTCCTCCGCTGGATGCCAACGCGCCTTCTGGAGAACCAATTTCTAGGAGCAGACCAAATGAACAAGAAGGGATAAGGAAGGACTAGAAAACTGAGAATCTGCATTAAGAACATGCCACCAGGAGCTCCAAATTTGTGTATTACCATGTAGAAGCCCATGATCCTCAAGAAAATAACAGGCTATAATGGCCCATGGGTGATGTTCCACGCACATGGCGCAAAAAAGAGACCAACGAAGTGCCAGCATATGAGTTTCGATATCCAAAATAGCCCCATCACCCATGCGCTTGGGGATACATGTATGTGACCAAGATCCATGAAATGCCTGCATGCAAGGAATCCTTCTTCCATAACAAGAAACGAATGGGCTGCGTAAGAGCATTCAAAGTAGTAGTAGTCCATGGCAGCAATGGCAAGAAATATGTGAGCATTGGCAACATAATTGTCTGAGCCACTTTGAGGCGAACATGGAAGGGCCAAGCTTGCAACTTTCAATACAGAAACTTAGCTGCCAGTTTCTGTGAAATCCACTCTAGTAGTTGCTTTGGCCGAACATCAACACCCAAAGGATACCCAAGATGCCTGACAATGGAACCACGGGGAAAAACCTGTCCCTGCCAGCCCAATGACTGTAAATCGGACTCCGTACAACTGAGAATGGCTGATTTGAAAGCATTGATACGAAGACCAGAAGCATGACCAAAGAGCGTCCAAACATCTAATGCTTTGCGAAGATTGTCCTTGTCCGCACGCAAAATCATAAAGCTGTCATTAGCCAAAGATTGACCGATGAAGTGATGTCCAAATGGAAGAGACAATCCAGCCAATTGAGTAGAAGCTGCCATAGAAGATAACATCGAAAGAACCGAATGAGTTGCAATGGCAAAGAAGAGAGGACTCAAAGGGCAACCCTGTCTCACAGAGCGTGTAAGGATAAATGGATCTGTAACACCACCATTTAGCATAACTTGCAACGAAGCCGCACCACTAATGGTGTAGATCAAGCGGGACATCCGAGTACCAAAGCCCATAGTAGATATAAGTTTTGCAATGAAAGACCAATCTAAATAATCAAAAGCCTTTTCCAGATCCAATTGAATCAATACCACTTCCTGGTTAGAATGCCTTGCATAGTCAATAGCCATTTGCACATTTAAGATATTATGCAGAATGTTTCTACCCTTAATGAAATATTGAAGAGGATGCACAATGGCCAGAAGATGCTTGTGGAGCCGATTCACCATCACTTTGGAAAATATTTTATACATCAAACCCGTCAAAGAAATTGGTCTCCAATGTTGCAACATTGACGGCGAAGGAACTTTTGGAAGCAGTTTAATAAGTCCTTCTTTCCATAAGGCATGAACCCTGTTTCCCAAACCTACTGAAATATAGTCGTCAATGGTTTCACCAATTGGGTAGCAGAACTCTCAAAGAATTCATTGGTGAGACCATCCCAACCGAGACTTTTATCCTTGGACAGGTGTAACAAAACATCCATAACCTCCTCCTCACAAATATCTGTCTCCAAAGTAGTTTGCATATCAAGTGGAATCTGATGGCGGACCAAATCATAGAAGACTGAGCGTGCATGCGCAACCTGGTCAAAAGGTGAAGGAGAAGAACCAAGAAGATCTAGAAAATAATTCATGCACATATTGACAATAGTCTGAGGATCAGTGACAATTCGGCCTTCTGAATCCTGGAGTCTAGTCATATTTTCTCGAGCAAGAGATGCATGTAGAGCGCGAAAGAACTTATGAGTCTAACAAGCATTATCTTGCAAATTCTCAGTCAAATTTTGCAATTTGGCCTGCTGATAAGATTTCAACTGAAACTCTTTAATAAGATCAGCCAAATGCATCGCCAGTGACAGCAGAAATACATCATCTAGAGCGTCCACGAACAGAGAACGAACCAAAGCCAATAAGTCCTCCGCCGCTTGTCGACGCCACCGACAAAGAGAGGCATGATGGATCCCATGCTGCCGAGCAACCCACTGCACATTAGAGAGCAATCTTTCAAACGAAGCATTGCCCTCAGAGGCAAAGTCCAATAGAAATCTATCAATCAATTGCTGCATATAGCCCTGAAAGATTGAATGCTTCAAATAAGGCGAGTTGAAACGCAAAGGGAGTCTATCCAGCAATTGCTTAAAAGGTGCAATGGGTTGTGCAAGTATCTCAAGCTATAGAGGAAAATGGTTCGACAAGGCATATTGCTGCAACACTTTCATTTCCAACATCTCAGGAAGAAAATCATCATTCTGCATGATGTGCATGCGGTCCAACCGTGACCATGTAGTTGCATACTGCGCCAAATGAAAAGTAAACCCTGTAGAAGAAGGGTGTAGCCAAGACCAGAGATCTTGCTTAAGTGCCGCAAGAGCAAACGCATTCCACACACGACTTTCCGGAGCATCCATCACCGAATGCTCTGATGTAGACTGTGAAGAATCAACACACATATTAAAATCCCCCATCAAAAAACCCCGCCTGCCAAGTGACAAGGAGGTCTGCAAAGTATTCCAAAGATCTCAGCGGGATAAAGGGTCATTCGGAGCATAGAGGCCCAGCAACCACAAGATCTCTCCTTCAAATAAAACTTCAATTACCACAAAATGGCCATGTACATCATTTTTAATAAGAACAGGCTGATATTTCTCATGCACAATCATAAGCACCCCAGAATAATGCATGGCATGTATCCCTGCATAAAACAAGTGAAACCCATGGCAATCCGCAACTTATCCTGCTTCACCGTGACTCTTGTGCTCAACAGCACACAAAACCTCCCACTGATTCTCACGCAAAACAATCCACATGGCATGTTGCTTATGGCGAGAACAAATGCCTCGCACATTCCACGTGGCTATCTTCATGTATATTCAAAAAGAAAATCAGGAACGAGGCACAGCTTGCCTCGATTTAACCTTTTTTGCTAGAATGTCAAGAACACCCTCATCCAAAAAATCAGCCAACAGGGCAAAAGAATTCTGACGGCCAGCTTTAGAGATAGACGGAATATCCACTGTCTTGGGGATGGAACGGGGATAACAACGATCCCATGGGGTAATCACATTACCTCTAGTATCAAAAGCCAACTTAGCAGGTGGGCCCTTTGGACCATCCGTATATACTTTCCTAGTAGACTGATTACGGGGAGCAGAAGAAACCATAGTATGAGCAGTGTGCTCTGAAGACAACATTTATTTCCTACGCATATACATGCGCATGGAATCTTGTGAAACATTAGGCCCAGTATCCGCCAAGCCAGCATCAAACCTTTTACCTTTTTTGGGACGCTACCCAGTCATTGCCACGGGAATCCAAACCCGAAACATGTTGTTTACCTTTATCCAAAACTTTAGGTAGCTGGGTTGCATCCTGTGACGGAGAACCAAGCACCATATCTTCCATGGGCCACCAAACATGCTCAACATCTGAAGACGGTTGCTTCTCTCGACATTCGGCCATAAAATGCCCCAATTTTCCACACGAAAAGCAATGCCCTGCAAAGTTGCCCCATTTCAAACGAAATTGCAAAGGATGCATGCCAGAGCAATTAATACGTAGCCACACAGGCCTTTTCCTAGCAGTGTCCCATAACATACACAAACGGTTACGATTCATGGCCCTTAGGCTCGGAGGGACCAGAACAGTTCCCACAACGGCCATGGCATCCCTTAACAGTGGCCAATAGACAGCCGGGCGATTTTCCACTTCCACCCACACCGGGCATTCACATTGAAGCAAGCACTGAAAGTCTACCATAGGGCGCCATGGCACAACATGGACCAAATGGCGATCAAAGAACAACGGCAGTTTAGACAGGAAATCAGCATGATGCTTCTCCGATTTCAACAGCACCTCATAGAAGCCTCGGGGCCCAACAAAAATCTCCTCAACACACTCCCCTTGTAGTAGATTGTGCAACCACTGTCGAATATGGGAAATCATTGGGATCCTGCCAGTGAAGAATAGTATAACAACACGGTCATAAAACACCAAAAATGAGCGCAAGATATTTTTCGGGTCCACCGTGGCTTCCAAAACATCTTCAGTTCCAGAGTCAGAAAAAGCTTCATGATTATGTTGGACATAATCACCAAGCAGAGTGTTGGCAAACTCCAGCGAATGCTCCCAGTCAACATCCTGAGAATCCACAGAATCAGAGGCAACCTGAGTATAAGAACATTCCTAATGACCCATTGTCTCTTTTGAAGTATGCTTGGAGCGTTTGCCCGCAGGCTGGAAGTCAGGACCAGGGGGCATCTCCTCTGTGCAAGGAACCATATCCTCTGGTTCCTCTGTATCATAATCCGGACCAAGGGCTGCCACCGTTTGGTCGATAAAAGCCATATCCAGACCAGCCATGCTTCTCGCTTCTCTCTCTCTCTCTCTCGCTCTCTCACTCTCTCTCGCTCGCTCTACAAGGGCAGGTCAGCTCTGTGATTTGTGCAGAGTCGCTCCCTGTACAGGGGCAGGTCAGCTCTGTGATCTATATCAGAATCCAGACCAAGGGCTGCCACCGTTTGGACGATAAAAGCCATATCCAGACCAGCCATGCTTCTCACTTCTCTTTTTCTTTCGTAAAAGGTAATTGTATTAATTACGAAAAAAAATACAAGATTACTTGATTACAAGATACATGACGACAATCTAAGCCATCATGTGAAGAGGTTCTAAGTACTACAAGTTACAACGTCATGGCAAAGATGCAGAGGAAATTGCCATATGCCAGGGACGTAAGTCCTCCCTAGAGAGCAAATCAGAATGCTGGAGAAGATCTAACTGCCAATACAAGAGGCCCTTAAGCCTCGCAATATGTCGCTGAACATTATAGGTGGAGTCAAAAAGAAAAGCATTCCGAATGGTCCAGTTATGCCAACAGCCCCAATATCGAAGAAAATGATACATGAGCTTCATATGTGGCTGTGCCGGAGTGGGGTATTTGGGCTGCCCAAAAACCCAATCAAAGGGGCGCAGGGTGAAACCAACCACCCCTTGCCAAACGGCCGACAAAAATAACCAAACTTTCTTAGCGATGGGGCAAGAAATAAATCGGTGGCGGGCGGATTCCACAGTAGTGGTGCAAAAGAAACAGTTGTCATTGGAGATTCGTCGCTTGGAAAGAGCTGAAGCAAGCGGAAGACCACCAATCATCACTCTCCAAAGAAAGACTTTATATTTGAAGGGTGTCTTGTTCAACCAGCCCTCCATCACAGTTGCCCTCCACCATGACCGGGATTTACGCAATCCCCATAAAGCATTCGCTTTAGTAACTAGCCATTGATAATCTTTAATCAGAAGATGATACACTTGGTTAGCAGAAGCTTTGCTTAAATTCAGCCGGCCTTGTAGGTCCCAATCCTGCCAGGGATGATCCGAAGCAAGGGCAGGAAAGGGTTGTCTGCTCTGGAGCACCCTCAAAAGTTGTTCCCATAAAGGCCTATATCCACGAGGGATCCTGAAAATCCTCCTAGCTGTACGAAACGATATAAGCACATTGCGACTGGCAAGGGTGGCATCCGCAACTGAAGACAAGCCCAAACGTGCCATCCGGTTGAATTGTGGTCTAAGCTTATGTTTACCTTCCCATGAAAGTAAACGCGAGACTGCCAGCAATTCCAATTGAAAAGAGTTAGTAGCTATGCGATCCTCCGCTGGATGCCACTGAGCCTTCTGGAGGACCTGTTTCCAAGAACATACCAAATGAGTAAGCAGCGACGAAGAAGAACTGGAGAACCGCGAATCAGCATTAAGAACATGTCACCAAGAACTCCGGATTTGGGTATTGCCATGCAGAAGCCCATGGCCCTCAAGGAAATAACGGGCTATATCGACCCATGAATGATGATCCGAGCACATGGCGCGGAAAATAGACCAACGGAGTGCCTGCATGTGAGTTTGGACATCTAAAATAGCTCCATCACCCATGCGTTTGGGGGTGCATGCATGCGACCAAGAGATCCAGGAAATACCTGCATGCAATGAGTCCTTCCATAGCATGAAACGAATAGACTGAGTAAGAGCATTCAGAGTCGTAGTGGTCCAAGGCAACAATGGCAAGAAATATGTGAGCATTGGCAACATAATTGTCTGGGCTACTTTGAGGCGAACATGGAAGGGCCAGGCTTAAAACTTCCAATACATAAACTTAGCCACCATTTTCTGAGAAATCCACTGCAGAAGCTGCTTTGGCGGAACATCAACACCCAAAGGGTACCCAAGGTGCCTGACAATGGAGCCACGAGGAACAACCAGACCCTGCCAGTCCAAGGACTGTAAATCCGACTCCATGCAGCTGAGAATGGCTGATTTGAGCGCATTGATACGAAGGTCGGACGCCTGACCAAAGAGACCCCAAACATCCAATGCTTTTCGAAGGTTATCCTTGTCCGCATGCAAAATCATAAAACTATCATCCGCCAGGGATTGGCTAATGAAGTGCTGCCCTGTAGGAAGCGACAGTCCGGCCAACTCAGAAGAGGCTGCCATATGAGATAACATTGAAAGAACTGGATGTGTCGCAAGGGCAAAGAATAGAGGGCTCAAAGGGCACCCTTGTCTGATAGAGCGGGCAAGGACAAATGGCTCAGTAACACCTCCGTTCAGCATGACTCGCGAAGACGCTGCAGCGCTAATGGTGTAGATTAGACGAGACATCCGAGCCCCAAAGCCCATAGCAGACATAAGTTCAGCAACAAAAGACCAATCCAGATAGTTAAAAGCCTTTTCCAGGTCCAGTTGAATCAGTACTACCTCCTGATTAGAATGCCTTGCATAATCAATTGCCAGTTGAGCATTCAATACATTGTGCAGAATATTTCGGCCCTTAATGAAACCATAATGTAGAGGGTGCACAATGGCAGGGAGATGCTTATGGAGCCGATTCGCTATTACTTTGGAAAAGATTTTGTTCATTGAACCCATCAAAGAAATTGGGCGCCACTGTGTCAACTTAGATGGCAAAGGAACTTTTGAAAGCAGTTTAACAAGTCCTTTCCATGAGGAAGGCATGATCCCCGTTTCCCACACCTGCTGAAACAAAGCCTGCAATGGTTTCGCCAGTTGGGTAGCAAAAGCTTCAAAGAACTCATTGGTGAGACCATCCCAACCCGGACTTTTATCCTTGGGCAAGTGTAACAAGACGTCCATAACCTCTACCTCACAAATATCTGACTCCATAGTAGCTTGCATGTCCTGCGGAAGCTGATTGCGGACCAGGTCATAAAAAACCGAACGGGCCTGAGTAATTTGGGCTGAAGGTGGAGAAGTGGAACCGAGAAGGTCACGGAAATAATTCCTGCACATATGCACAATAGTCTGCGGATCCAGGATAAGGTGGCCTTCTGCATCCTGGAGTCTGGTCATATTCTCTCGAGCAGGAGAGGCGTGGAGAGCTCGAAAGAACTTATGGGTCTGACATGCACTATCTTGCAAAGTCTCCGTCAGATGTTGCAGTTTGGCCTGCAGATATGATTTCAACTGGAACTCTTTAATAAGATCGGCCACCTGCATGGCCAAACGAGCACAAATGCATCATCCGGAGTGTCCACCAGCAGAGAACGAACCAAAACCAGCAGGTCCTCCGCTGCCTGGCGACGCCGCCGACAAAGAGAGGCATGATAGATCCCATACTGCCGAGCAACCCGCTGCACATTAGAGAGCAATCTTTCAAATGACGCAGTGCCCTGAGAGGAGAAGTCCAAGAAGAATCCGTCAATCAATTGCTGCATATAGCCCTGAAAGATTGCATGCTTCAAGTAAGACGAGTTGAAACGCAAAGGGAGTCTCTCCAAAAATTGCTTGAAAGGTGCAATGGGTTGTGCAAGCAGCTCGAGCTGCAGAGGGAAATGGTCCAACAAGGCATATTGCTGCAACACTTTTATTTCGAGCATCTCGGGAAGAAAATCATCATTCTGCATGATATATATACGGTCCAATCGCGACCATGTTGTTGCATACTGGACAGAATGGAAAGTAAACCCTGTAGAAGACAGGTGTAGCCAAGACCAAAGATCTTGCTTAAGAACAGCAAGAGCCAACTCATGCCACATACGACTTTCCGGCGCATCCATTACCGAATGCTCCGATGTGGACTGGGAAGAATCAACACGCATATTGAAATCCCCCATGAAGAAGCCCCGTCTGCCAAGTGACAAGGAGGTCTGCAAAGTCTGCCAAAGCTCCCGACGAGATAACGAATCATTCAGAGCATAGAGGCCAAGTAACCATAAGATTTCCCCTTCGAATAAAATTTCAATCACCAAAAAGCGGCCATGAACATCATTTTTAATAAGAACAGGCTGGTATTTGCCATGTACAATCATGAGCACACCCGAATAATGCATGGCCTGTGTCCCTGCATAAAACAAACGAAAGCCATGGCAATCCACAACTTTTCCGGCTTCACGGTGACTCTTGTGCTCAACAGCGCACAGGACATCCCACTGATTCTCATACAATACAGTCCACATGGCATGTTGCTTGTGTCGAGAACAAATTCCTCGCACATTCCACGTGGCTATTTTCATGTGTATTCAAAACAAAATCAGGTACGAGGCCCAGCTTGCCTCGATTTGACTTTGTCGGCAAGAATGTCCAGGACTCCCTCGTCCAAGAAATCCGCCAACACCGCAAAAGAGTTCTGAGGACCAGATTTGGAAGTAGACGGCATATCTGCGGGCTTGGGGTTGAAACGGGGATAACGACGGTCCCACAGGGTAATGACGTTGCCTCTGTTATCAAAAGCCAGCTTAGCAGGTGGACCCTTTGGACGATCCGAATACATTTTCCTAACGGGCTGAGGACGGGGGGGCAGAGGAAACCATAGCAGGAGCAGAGCGCTCGGAAGACAACATTTCCTTCCTGCGCATATATGTACGCATGGAATCTTGTGAGGTAGTAGGCACAGTATTCTCCATGCCAGCAACAACCCTGTTGCCTTTTTTTGCACGTACTTCAACCCAATCAGTGGCACGGAAATCCAGACCCGAAACTTGTTGTTTACCTTTGGCCAGAACTTGGGGCTGGTGGATAGTATCCAGCGACGGAGCATCACACACCATATCTTCCATGGGTGGCGCAACATGGCCAACATCTGAAGTGTGTTGCTGTTCCGGGCATTCGGCCATAAAATGCCCCAACTGTCCACAGGAAAAGCAATGTCCTGCAAAATTGCCCCATTTCAAACGAAAGTGTAACGGATGCATGCCAGAGCAATTGAGGTGTAACCAAGCAGGCCTTTTTCTTGCAGTGTCCCATAACATACACAAGCGGTTGCGATTCACAGCCCTGAGACTGGAAGGGACCAGAACAGTGCCCACCGCGGCCATAGCATCCTTCAATAGTGGCCAATAAACAGCCGGACAATTTTCCACTTCTACCCACATAGGGCATTCACGTTGCAGCAGACGCTGAAAATCTGCCATTGGGCGCCATGGAACCACATGAACCAACCGGCAATCAAAAAACAAAGGCAGTTTAGACAGGAGAGCAGCACGGTGCGTCTCTGATTTCAACAGGACCTCAAAAAAACCTCGGGACCCAACAAAAATCTCTTCAACACATTCCCCTTGTAGCAGACTGTGCAGCCACTGGCGAATACGGGAAAGCAGCGGGATTCGACCAGTGAAGAAGAGTATCACAGCGCGATCATAAAACACCAAAAAGGAGCGTAGGACAGTTTTTGGGTCCACGGTGGCTTCCAGAAAATCGTCAGGTGCAGAGTCAGAAAAGACTTCCTGATTATGTTGAACATAATCACCAAGCAAAGTGTTGGCAAATTCCAGCAAATGCTCCCAGTCAACATCCTGAGAGTCCACAGAATCCGAAGCAACCTGAGCATAGGAACGATCCTGATGAACACCTATCTCTTCCGAAGTATGCTTGGTACGTTTACCCGCAGGCTGGATGTCAGGACCAGGCGGCATCTCTTCGTTGCACGGAACCATATCCTCAGGTTCCTCAGCATCAGAATGTGGACCAAGTGCTGCCACCGTTTGGTCTATGAAATCCAGATCCAAACCAGCCATCGTGTATCACGATCTGATCTCGAAGGAGGACTGACCCTCTCTCTCTCCCACTCTCTCTCTCTCTCCCTTTTTTCTGTACAGAGGCGCTATCCAGGGGTGTGCTCTACAAGGACAGCTAATGAAAGCGGAGCTTTACCTGTCACCATGCAGGGGCAGAAGGGCGAAACAAAGGCCTGGCAGTCTCAACGGCAGAGCGGGACAGGCTAGGGCGCAGGGCAGGGATCCATCGGCAGCGAAACCCTAACTGACAAGGCGAAGGAGCGAGAAGCAGGCGCAGAGGTCACAGCTCAGGCGGGTGAGGGGCGCAGGCGATGGGCCGTCCAAACGCAGGGCGGGGGACTTAGCGGCCGTGGACAGGGCGTCAGGGGCAAGCGACGGACCTGGGGTGAGCACAACGTCGGCTGACAAGTGACTGACAGGCGATGGCGGAGAGGTCGAACAGCGGGCGGCGGGATCGGATGGCGAGCAAGTCCGACGGCGTGCACGTCTGAAGGCGGACAGGACTGACAGGCACCGACGGCGACCCAGACCTGTAGGTCTGACGGCCGACGGCAGGCAAGCGTGATGGCGGGCAGGGCCGACAGGTCAGAAGACCAACGGCAAGGCGGCACACGCAGGCGGCGACATCACGTCCTTCACCATCATTCCTCTCTCTTTTTTTTCGTAAAATCGTTCCTCTCTCTCTCTCTCTCTCTCTCTCTCTCTCTCTCTCTCTCTCTCTCTCTCTCTCTCTCTCTCTCTCTCTCTCCGCTTCTCACTTCTCTCTCGCTCTCTCTGTACAGGGGCAGGTCAGCTCTGTGATCTCTGCAGAGTCGCAGTCCCGTGCTCCCCGATTATGTCTCTCTCTCTCTCTCTCTCTCTTTTTTCGTAAAAGGTAATTATATTAATTACGAAAAAAATACAAGATTACTGGATTACAAGATACATGATGACACAAAGCCATCATGTGAAGAGGTTTTCTCTTTCTCTCTCTCTCTCTTTTTTCTGATTACAAGATACACGAGGGCCCTAGGCCAACGTGTGGGGAAGCCCCGTAGTAATGCACTGAAAAAGTTACACCAATCATGGCAACGACCCAGAGGCAATTGCCATATGCCACGGATGCAAATCCTCTCGAGGGAGCAAGTCGGAGTGTCGGATGATATCCAGCTGCCAATGCAAGAGCCCTTTAAGCCTGGCAATATGTCGGGGTACATTAGAGGCCGAATCAAAGAGAAAAGCATTGCGCGTGGTCCAAATGTGCCAGCATCCCCAATATCTGAAAAAGTGAAATAAGATCTTCTCATGCAACTGTGGCGGTGCGGAATACATCGGGCGCACAAAAACCCAATCGAAAGGAGTTAGCGAGGATCCCACCACCGCGCGCCAAATGTGCGACAAGAGTGACCAAATATTCTTGGCGAGCGGGCAAGAGAGAAAACGATGTCGGGCCGATTCCGCCGGTGTGGTACAGAAGAAACAATTGCCATTCGAGATGCGACGCTTGGCAAGGGCCGAGGCCAGAGGAAGACCACCAATCATTACCCGCCAAAGAAAAACCTTGCATTTGAAAGGTGTCTTATTTTGCCAGCCCTCCATCAGCGTTTTGTGCCACCATGACAGCGATTTCCGCAGTCCCCAAACAGTGTTAGCTTTCTCTCCCAGCCATTGGTGATCTTGAACAAGAAGATGATACACCTGATTAGTGGAGGCCTTTTCCAGACTCAGGCGGCCTGCAAGATTCCAGTCCTGCCAAGGGCGATCCACCGTCAAGGCAGGAAAGGGTTGCCGACCCTGAAGCTTCGACGAAAGCTGCTCCCACAAATCACGGTATCCAGGCGGGATTTTAAAGAGTCGCCGAGCAGTCCAAAATGAGACGAGGACATTGCGAGTAGCAAGGGTAGCATCCGCAACCGACATCACACCTAAACGGGCCATGCGATTAAATCTTGGTCTGAGTTGATGTTTATCTTCCCATGAAAGGAGTCTCGATACTGCCAACAATTCCAGCTGAAAGGAGTTAGTCTGCAAGCGGTCCCCCACTGGGTGCCAGCAGGCCTTTTGGAGCACCACTTTCCAAGAGGCGACCAAGTGCAGTAACAAAGAGGAAGAGGGACTGGAAACACGAGAGTCAGCATTAAGGACATGCCACCAGGAGGCCCGAAGCCGTGTGTTGCCATGGCGGAGCCCGCTGTCCTCAAGAAAATAACGGGCTATGATGGACCATGGGTGGTGATCCACACACATGGCACGAAAAAGGGACCAACGGAGAGCTAACATATGAGTGTGTGCATCCAAAATCGCTCCGCCACCCATGCGCTTAGGGGTACATGCGTGTGACCAAGAAATCCAGGAAATGCTGGCCTGCAGTGAGTCCTTCTTCCATAGCATGAAACGGATGGGCTGAGTGAGGGCCTTCAAAGTAGTAGGAGTCCATGGCAACAATGGCAGGAAATACGTTAGCATTGGAAGCATGATTGTCTGGGCCACTTTGAGGCGGACATGGAATGGCCACACTTGCGACTTCCAATACATAAACTTTGCTGCCAATTTTTGTGAAATCCACTCCAGCAGGGCTTTTGGCCGTACATCCACCCCCAATGGGTATCCAAGATGCCTGACAATGGAGCCACGGGAAACCACCCGGCCTTGCCAGCCTAAGGACTGCAAATCAGGCTCCGTACAACTGAGAAGGGCTGACTTAAGGGCATTGATGCGAAGCCCAGAGGCCTGACCAAAGAGTGTCCAAACATCTAATGCCCTTCGAATGTTGTCCCTGTCCGCCTGCAAAATCATAAAGGTGTCATCCGCCAAAGATTGGCTAACGAAGTGCTGACCCAACGGAAGAGACAGACCGGCCAGCTGGGCAGAGGCTGCCATGGAGGATAACATTGAAAGGACCGGGTGAGTCGCCAGGGCAAAGAAGAGAGGGCTCAAAGGACAACCCTGTCGGACCGAGCGTGCAAGGACAAATGGCTCTGTAACTCCACCATTAAGCATAACTCTGGAGGAAGCCTCAGCACTAATGGTGTAGATCAATCGGGACATTCGGGTACCAAAGCCCATAGCCGACATGAGGTCTGCAATGAAAGACCAGTCCACATAATCAAATGCCTTTTCCAAGTCCAATTGGATCAATACCACTTCCTGACCGGAGTGCCGCGCATAGTCAATGGCCATTTGCACATTTAAGATATTATGCAGAATGTTGCGGCCCTTAATGAAACCATATTGGAGAGGATGCACAATAGCTGGAAGGTGCTTGTGGAGCCGATTCGCCAGCACTTTGGAGTAGATTTTATACATGGAGCCCATCAAAGAGATTGGTCGCCAGTGTTGCAACTTTGACGGCGAAGGGACCTTTGGAATTAGTTTGATAAGGCCTTCTTTCCATGCGGAGGGCATGACCCCCGTTTCCCACACCTGCTGAAACATGGCCACCAATGGCTTCGCCAACTGCGTGGCCGAGGTCTGAAAGAATTCATTAGTGAGACCATCCCAGCCAGGGCTTTTATCATTCGGCAGGTGCAACAAAACATCCATAACCTCGTCCTCGCAAATATCCGTCTCCAAAGCGGCTTGCATATCAACTGGAACCTGCTGGCGGACCAAATGATAGAAGACCGCACGGGCATGCGTAACCTGGCTAGAAGGCAAGGAAGAGGAACCAAGAAGATCCATAAAATAGTTTCTGCACATAGTGACAATGGTCTGCGGATCCGTGACCATGCGACCTTCCGAATCCTGGAGTCTGGTCATATTTTCGCGGGGCGGAGATGCATGCAAGGCGCGAAAGAACTTATGAGACTGGCAGGTGCTATCTTGCATTGTGTCCATCAAGTTGTGCAGCTTGGCCTGTTGATAAGATTTCAACTGAAACACTTGAATAAGATGGGCCAACCGCCTCTCCAGAGACAGCAGAAAATCATCATCAGGGGAATCCAGGAGCAAGGAACGGACCAAGGCCAGTAAGTCTTCTGCTGCATGTCGACGTCGGCGGCAAAGCGAGGCATGATGGATCCCATACTGGCGAGCAACCCGCTGCACATTAGAGAGCAGCCGTGCAAATGAAGGCCAGCCCTCAGAGGCGAAGTCCAATAGGAACCTCTCAATCAACTGCTGCATATAGCCCTGGAAAACTGAATGCTTCAGATAAGAGGAGTTGAAACGTAAAGGGAGCCTATCCAGGAATTGCACAAAAGGTGCAATAGAGTGTGCCCGCATCTCAAGCTGGAGGGGGAAATGGTCCGACAACGCATATTGCCGCAAGACCTTCATTTCCAGCATGTCGGGAAGAAAGTCATCGCCCTGCATGATATACATTCTGTCCAGCCGCGACCAGGTAGTTGCATATTGTGCGGAATGAAAAGTAAACCCTGAAAAAGAAGGGTGAAGCCACGACCAAAGATCTTGCTTGAGCACGTGCAAAGCAAAAGAACTCCACACCCGGCTTTCCGACGTATCCATTACCGAATGCCCTGAAGTGGACTGAGAAGAGTCGACACACATATTGAAATCTCCCATCAAGAATCCCCTTCGGCCGAGTGACATGGAGCCCTGCAAAGTGGACCAAAGATTCCGCCGGGATGCGGGATCATTCGGAGCATAGAGGCCCAACAGCCATAAAATCTCGCCTTCAAATAAGACTTCGATCACCAGAAAGCGGCCCTGCACATCATTTTTAACAAGGACAGGCTGATATTTCTCATGGACAATCATCAGCACGCCCGAATAGTGCGTAGCATGGGTCCCTGCATAAAACAGGCGGAATCCATGACAATCCATCACTTTTCCTGCTGCACCGTGACTTTTGTGCTCAACTGCACACAATACATCCCACTGGTTCTCATGCAAGATGGTCCACATGGCATGTTGCTTATGGCGAGAGCAAATGCCTCGCACATTCCACGTGGCTATCTTCATGTATCCTCAAAGAAGGAAGTCAGGAACGAGGCACCTGCTGCCTCGATATCACCTTTTCCGCGAGAGCATCCAGGACACCCTCATCCAAAAAATCAGCCAATACTGCAAAAGAATTCTGGCGACCTGCGTTGGAGGTAGAAGGGCAATCCACTGCCTTGGGAGAGGGGCGGGGATAACGCCGATCCCAAGGTGTAATAACATTTCCTTTGGCATCGAACGCCAGCTTGGCAGGTGGGCCTCTGGGGCCGTCGGTATAGGCTCTCCTTGGAGACTGATTGCGGGGGCCCGACGGGGCCCTAGGACGCGGAGCCTGCTGTGAAGTGGCCATTTCTTTCCGGCGCGTATACGTGCGCACGGAATCCTGGGAAGCGGGAGGCCCAGGATCCGCCAGGCCTGTATCCAACTTTTTACCTTTTTGAGGACGTGCCTCAATCCAGTCAGTACGACGGGAATCCACACTTCGGACCTGTTGTTTGCCTTTGTCCATGACATGAGGAGACTGAAGGGCTTCCTGGGGCGTGGCATCAAGCACCATGTCGTCCTTGGGCAGCACAACCTGCGCATCATCCGAAGACGATTGCTTTTCAGGGCATTCGGCCATGAAATGCCCCAATTTACCACATGAAAAGCAGTGGCCCGCAAAGTTGCCCCATTTTAAGCGAAAATACAAAGGATGCATGCCCGAACAATTGAGGCGAAGCCACGCAGGCCTTTTCCTGGCCGTGTCCCATAGCATGCATAAACGGTTGCGGTTCATCGCCCTGAGGCTTGGGGGAACCAGCACTGTTCCCACAACTGCCATCGCATCCTTCAACATGGGCCAATAGACCGCCGGACAGTTTTCCACCTCTACCCACACCGGGCATTCGCGTTGAAGCAGACGCTGGAAGTCGGCCATGGGGCGCCATGGCACAACATGAACCAGGCGGCGATCAAAGAATAGCGGCAACTTGGACAGGAGCTCAGCGCGATGCGTTTCCGATTTCAACAGGACCTCATAAAACCCGCGAGGTCCAAGGAAAATCTCCTCAACCGACTCCCCTTGCAATAGATGGTGCAGCCACTGGCGAATATGCGAAAGCATTGGGATCCTGCCAGTGAAGAAAAGAATAACTGCACGGTCATAGAACACCGAGAAGGATCGCAAGACTGATTTGGGGTCCACCGTGGCTTCCAGCACATCATCCGTTCCCGCAACAGAAAAAGATTCGGTATTATGCTGGACATAATCGCCAAGCAGAGTATTGGCGAAGTCCAGCAAATGCTCCCAGTCGATTTCCTGCGAATCCACCGGATCAGAGGCCACTTGCGCATAGGAGCGTTCCGGAGGACTCATGGGCTCATCAGGCGTAGGCTTGGAGCGTTTGCCGGCAAGCGGCTGTTCAGAACTCGGCGGCAACTCCTCCGTGCATGGCACCATATCTTCCGGCTCCTCTGCATCGGAATCAGGGCCAAGGGCTGCCACCGTCCGATCAAGAAAATCCAAATCCAGGCCAGCCATACTGCTGTCTTCACACAGAGGACGAACTCTCTCTCTCTCTCTCTCTCTCTCTCTCTCTCTCTCTCTCTCTCTCTCGGCACAAGAACATGCACTTTGCAGGCACCCAAAGGCAGCAGACGCAGTACGGATGGCTGGCGGGGCAACAGCTGGGGTGTACGGGTTAACTGGACAGCTGGCGGAGCATGTCGAAGTGGCCAGGCGTGCAGCACGTGAGCAGCGAGGAAGAGACTGCCTGACGAAAGCAGTCGGGCACAGAACCAGACGTCGACGGGGGTGCAGCGAACAGGCAAACAGGAGACAGGGCGAACGGAGCGAACAGGCGAACAGGCGACAGGGCGAACAGGCGACGGGGCGAACAGAACAAAAAGTCGAAGGCAGAGCTCGACGTCAACTTCAGGTGCAGGACGAACCCTACGCTGGTCTGAGGGCGATCTCCCGCAGCGCACAGGGCAGGAATCACATCGCCAGGTCAAGGGGGGGAGCCAGGTCTGCCATCTCTCTTTCTCTCTCTTTGACCTCTCTCTCTCCTCGTTGTGTGTTCTCTACTCCTTGCTCGAATTCTGTCTGTTGCACGGTGCAATTTCCATAGAAAGCTCAGTCGCCACACTTTGATAATGCTTAACATTTTTATTTTGGATCTGTATTCAATTGTTGAAGTTCCAAGCTAGTTTCCTCTTTCCAGCCCTAACCAAATGGAATTCCTAATGAGGTGCTTCTGTAAGCCCAGGAAATGGCCCAATAAGGTGCCAGGTGCACCAGTACCCTACAATGCCAGCCAAGGAAAGCGTCTACTTTGTCACGCTTCCTGATTTTCAGGCTTACAATGCAGCACAATCTACATAATGGAGATTATTCCTCACAGCTTTTCCCCAAAAATTAACGAGTTTTCCAAAATGCGTACAGTTGGAAGTTTGCTCCAAGCCAAGATATTGTTTGCAACAACTTTATGAACTCTGGTTCATTTTGGCCAACTTTTGTTGCAAATACCTGCATCTCGCTCTTCTTTGCAGCATGTATAGCTTTACCCACAACATGTCCCTTGGAGTATGTCTAGATTAAAATCAAAATTAAAGAAAATTGTCCCAACACAATTTCACATGAAAAGGAGCAATGCAGCCACTAGTTCAGTCATCTGCACTCGTTAAAAGAAGTAATGTGACTTCCAATGTAATCAAGAAAAAACATTTAAATGCACTTTGCCTACAGACATTTATGTATATGAACCAAAACCTATTCTGATCAATCAACAGAAGTAGTTCTCCAATAGTCTAACAAGCAGGATTCAGGAAGAACATGGCAAACAACTCCCTTGTTGCCTTTTACACAGTGAGATGCAGCACCCATTAAAAGAAGTAATGTGGCTTCCAATGTGATCAAGAAAAGACAGGTTTTAAATGCACTTTGCTTACAGACATTTATGTATATGAACCAAAACATATTCTGATCAATCAACAGAAGTAGTTCTCCCATAGGCTAACAAGCAGGAAGAACACGGCATACAACTCCCTTGTTGGCTTCTACACAGTGAGATGCAGCACCTAATTTCTACATATGCTTAAAGATCCTCAACAGTTTATTCAGAAACCTATGAATAAAACATAAACAGGAATTTGAACTACCCTTTTCATCTATGAACCTTTAATTATATAGCCATTCTTACAAATTGCTGCAGACAGCGTATCAAAGGGTCTCCACGTACCTGTAGAACTGTTTCCATAGGCTTTAATTTGACCGATGGCCCAGCATCTGGCCTTGTAGAAAGCTCGTATGCTTCATTACTTAGTCCTAATGACTCGGTGAAAAGTCTGGCAAGCCCCAAGTGGCTTCCTTGTGCAGCATATAGCAAAGTAGACTCTACAATATTGGCTAATGTAAATAAGGCTATCATAAACAAAATCCACAAAACGATAGATGGCTCCTGCAAGTCAACTCACCTAAGGGTGTTGAAAATATACGCTGAACAGCTGTGTAGAAAATGTACTGCATGGGCCCTTTTGGGGATGGCTCGAGCTTTCTGCCTACTGTGCTTTCTTCACTGAAGTTTTCAACCTCAAGTGCTGAGTTCTCACCTGTGTTTTCTTTTGTTGTCTTCAGTTTATTCTCCTCTTCAAGGAAATACAGTGACAACCCTAAACCATCATCTTCAAGTATTGCATACTGATTTTCATTGTAGCCAATGAAAGCTCCATCACAACCTACAAAATTTCTGAAATCAAACTTCATTGCTGGCAGGCATATATGAAGAAATTTTTACAGCTCAAAAAAAAGCACCTGTATGATCGCAATTATTTTAGTAGCAGAGGGGGGAAAAATCCACGGGGTCAGCTAATATCTTGGAGCCACCAATCTTAAAGCCATATAGCCATATGTACAATCTTTACTTGGCAGCAAACAATGGGAACATGTATTGAACAGCTAGCATGTTGTAAAAGATATAGCAAAAGATTGAGAAAACCATTCACTTGAAATAAAACATTGAAACATCACAATGTTGTTTAGTTTGTCTCATGTAACGTAAGAGTTTCACCCAACCTGGTGTGCATACTCATGGGTGCATGTGTGTGCATCTGCAGGCATGCATGTGAATGTGCAAGCGAACATCTATGTATGGATACATTGTGTCCGTAATCTGACATCACACTGACCTAGGCCTAATGATTCAGAACCTGTGCTGAGCAGAAAAGTTAAAAGGTGGATCAATTTTATTCAAACATGAGCCACTGCCAGAATTCACTGGAATCTTGTAGCATGCACAAGCAGGCTCAGCATGGCTGAACAAGAAGCAGCTCAAATGATATAAAATGTCACAATGGCACTTGGCCATTGTTTTAGAGAATCACACACACCACTACTCACATCTCAATCCAAATCAAACATATACATTGGCAACCTCCACAGCCCACGCATTCTCACATACGGAAGCATGCCCACTTACACATGGTCAAACTTGTCCACTTTCATGTCCTCAACTGACCACTTCTATCATGTTGCTTCTTCTTCATTTTCTCAGAATGAATACCATTCAGAGCAAGAGAACCAAATGCTGGCAGGCCAATGCTCTGCAGCAGATATCTAAATGGTGGTATAAATTTTGTAACCTGAAACTATTCAGTAAAGCAAAAAGATAAAATCTACCCAGCCTCTAAAGTTTTAGGCTCACTCGTGAGGCACCATTTTATGGGCCCAAAAGTTGTTGATAGATCCCATTTTGCCAACGTGAAAAGGCTTTAAACACGTGGAAAATCACCGTCTCTTTGGTGTGTGGCAGGGCTGGTGGTTGTGCAATAACTCATGTGCAAGTTGGTTATGGTACAAAATGTGTGCACAAACAATGAGGGCAAGGTGGTTCAAACATATAATGAAGCCAACAACAGTCACCTCAATATTTAATTTTTATGAATAAGATTATAATGAAGCCAGTGACAGTCACCTCAAGATTTATTTTTAATGTATGAGATGATAGAGCAAAGTCAGATGGCAAGGCAGTTCAAGCATACCTTTAAGCCAACAACAGTCACGCCAGCATTCATTTCTTATGAATTAGATAAGGCAGCAGCACCAAATGGTAAATGGACACAAGTTACTAGAATTCTAGAAAGAATGAGCATTTTTTGGAAAACTGAATCTTAGCAAACCAAATGGTAAGTGGGACATGAAAGCAGACTGTATGATCATTGGAAAATAGAACTAGAGTGTCTTGTGTGTAGAGAGTCTGGACGTGATGCTACAGAGAGAAATCACTCTGCCTATTTGCCTGCTGATCAGATCTCAGCCTGCTTGCCACATCCTGTCCCCATGATTGGATTTCTTCTATATTCCTCAGCCCTTCCTACATGTGTAATTATTCAGCCTTCCTGTTTATACCCAAATTTCTACTCTATTTTGCCTCAGTTACATCGGGGCAGTGTTTCTCTAATGCTACATGCCTCTACAAACCCACATTTCTTGACTGTGATCTATCTCCTGCATGTGCCTCAAGCCTTCAGTTTTGTATACTACAGCAAAGTTGCATACCCAGATTTCTCTGCTGAATTTGCAGACAGACAATCTAAAAGGAAAGTAACTAAATTTGCAGTCTTCTTCTTCACCTTGGCAGTTTGCAGTTGTGAGTACATTAAGCTGCCATGTAAGGAAGAAGTCCTCAGGATTCAGCATCTGTTGATAAATACCCGAGAAGGATTCATTTTGCAGTTGTGCCTACAGCAAGCCACTAAGGTCAGGAACAACTGCTGGGATATGGTATTTGTCAATAATGACCCAAGATGTGTCTGCCTCAAAGGTTATCCTTTGTTATCTCCATTCAACTTGCAAGAAACAGTAACAGGCTTAAAGTCTGTTCTCGGCCAATACTCTCTCTTAAAGATGTGTCTGCCTCAAAGGTTATCCTTTGTTATCTCCATTCAACTTGCAAGAAACAGTAACAGGCTTAAAGTCTGTTCTCGGCCAATACTCTCTCAAAGTACCACATACTAACCAATGTAAGCAATAATGTGAAATACATCTGCTCTACAGTTTGAGCAGGCACAATGATGTACCAGCTAACATGTTGAATCTTAATCACAAAGCTACCTGTTGTGGTATTTACTCTTTCAGTGGGACTATGTAAATCCACTTGATCACGATATATCACCACCTCACTTGTAGCTCCACGACATTCAAAGAAAATAAGAAAGACATGCTGCTTTATACTATAGAGCATATGCTTTGCCTGTCGTTCATTTCCTCCGAGAGCCTGCCAAGAACACAGAACTAACATGAAAATCCGAACTTAAGACAATTTGACACAACTATATTTATGAACTACATGGACATTTGATAGAGCTATTAATAAAATTTCCCCCTTCCTTACATTAACTTCCACCAGTCAAGGATTATAGGTTTCTTCGTCCTCCTCCAAAGCTTATGGAAATAAGTCACTTCTTTACTGGTGTAAAAGAAATATTTCCACTATCTTGAATAGTAAAATCTCATTGAAGCAAAGAGTGTTTTTATGGAAGTTTTTGGCGGGTGCATTCTCACTTGGACATTTATTGGCAAAACAGAGTAGGCATTAGATTCTTGTCAAAGATGTTCCAACAGTTAGTCTATTGTATGTTAGTGTCCAGCTAGAAAGTCCTTCCAAAGCATTATCAGGTTCCTTGAAACCTCGATTTTCAAGCCATAAGTTTGGCTTACTTTCTCCTTCATTGTTGGATTTCTCCCTGCTCATCACGTGGACTAAGTTTTAGCCTCTGTGGACTATCTACACTGTATGCAACGATTTGATTTTCACAGGGCTGCCTTCCCTACCATTGGCACACTCACACTCTCACATTCTCTCTTCAAGACTCCTTTGATCTTGAAGATATTTCTCCAAATCAGTTAGAGCTGTTCCAGTACTGCTTTTTCTTATAGATATCTCACCTTGAGTCATGTATCAATATCTTTTAACCATTATTAGCGAAACAAGTATTCCACAAAAATAAAAAATGTATGTGTCCCCTGCTTATACCACCTTGGATTCACACATAGACACACAAATTATGGCATTTGACTACATCTACAACTTGGTAGACAGAAGACCTTCAAATGATACAAGAAATCAAACTTTCTTTGAAACAAAGGTTATTTCCAAGTTGAAACAAGGGTCAAGACTTGAAGGAGAACATGGTACAGTAGGGCGCAGAAGAGATGGGAGATGGTTGAGTGAGTGTGATGTAGAGAATTAAGGGAAACTTGAAGAGGTGGTATGGGCTGTGCAATGGAAGGTAGAGTCAAAGATGCTAAAAACAGCAGGTTTAGAGTTTGTCGTACACACTTATACAGATGCAGAACAGCCAACTAGCACTCAAAAGCAGGGGAACAAATTGTAAGGATAGATGTGCTTTTTGAATGCCAACCAAGAAGAAAATTCCATGCTTTGGCTGTAGCCGCAGTCCTCAGCATTTGGCTCCTACTTTACTACGTTATAGCTTGCCTACATTAGTATACCAGTTATTCGTTTTTATGATTCTATTTTTCCCTTTATCACATAGATCATCAGCATTCTGTTGTGATTTGAATTCGTTCATACTTTGTGCACTTTGTTAACTTCACTTGTTCATGTATGGTATAAAATCTTCATAAGAGTTTCACCTCTAAACCAGGGGATTACATTGCCCTTGTCACAAAGCAAACTCTACATGTGAAAAAAAAAAGTCAAACATGAATGTTACAGGCAGGCTAGGGTGGTACTTGTTCCATCTTTCCTTAATCCTACAGGAAATGGCAATTATGTACTTCTCCTGAAGCTCCCACCTCTTCTCTAGTGTAACATGAGAGCACCAATGAACGTCATGCCCGCAGCCCAAGCTTGTGCAAAAGTGACCATTCACTCTGTTAGTCACACTCCACTTAAAGGGGTAAAGCTTGCATGACCAGGAACACACGATGTTACCATCCTCCCCCACTTCTAAAGCAGTCAACATTGCATGACCAGGAACGTGCGACATTCCCCCTCTTCTAAAGCACTCAACATTGGCTTTGATTGATTACAGTCAATATCAGCTTCAATTGATTAAGTGTCCAATCAACTAACTTTGCCACTGGCAGTGGCACAACATGGTGTTGCTAGGGGTGTACAAAAATTCATTTTTGGGCTAGAATGGTGCTGAGATGGTCTGGGATATGCTGAGAAGGGGCTCAAAATGAGCCAGGATAACAAAAGCAATGCGAAAGCCGAGTGGAATAAAAGCACTCGCATAAGTGGGATGGGTGCATGCAGCAAGGCAGGAGGTGTGCTCATACAAGTGTCCCTCTAACCAGAGGAGAATCAACAAATTCTCAAGACACATACATTAGTTGGAGGCACTAGAGACCTCGCATAATCACCACTCCTTACTTGTTGAGCAGTTATCACAACCATGCCGATGTACTAGAGAAAAGCCACTGTTGGGACCCTCCAACCAAGACCCAGTGCACAATAAGTCTACCAGTTCCAAATCCATGTTGCGTGGTGGACCATTGGCTGGCTTATAGTGTCTTCAGTCAAGCTGCAAGTATGGAAAGTCAGAAAAAGGATAGTTTTCCATGACAAAGTATTCATAATAAGGACTCAGATGAGAGGATGTAATATTTATACTGTGTGAGGTAGCGATGGAGATAAAGAAACAGTATCTATATGGATGTACTGTCTAGAATGAGATTCAGAGACAATTTCGCTATTTACTCCAAAAGAATATTTGGCCCCTCATCACTGTCACTTTCAAAGAGATTCAGTCTTACAATCTGGCAACCATCAACTTTCAAGAGCAGAGCAGCTAGCTCCATTGGTAGGAGAAGCCCACTGCAAAGAAATTGAGCCTTACAATGACAACCACGAGTTTTTAAGAAAAGAGCAGCTAGCTCCATTAATAAGAGACTCTAAAAACCTTGCATGCCTAACTGTCACAACTCCGACTAGAAGTTACCACAGACCAAGCCTGTGCACTACAATGGAGCCATCGCCTTCATCCTCCAAGAACTAGACCACAATTGACCTACAAACTTCGGATCAAAAGACATGGATCCAATGCCATCTCATGACAGTCAAAAAGTCCACCATGGAGAGGGAATGTTCTTACTGTCCTCTGGCATACTAAATTAAATCAGATATTGGATGTACTAGAGAGTCAGGCTTAGGTAAATAGTTACACTTGTATACACTGCATCCAATCTTATCTTGGTTATACAGCAGTTCTACTTCCATATTCCATGATCAGCAACCCATGCAGCTATTGTATATTTCTTGATGCAAGGAACTGTCTTCCTCCTGAGAGCCAATACAGACTCCCTACAACACATACACTACATTCAATCTTATCTTGGTTTTATACTAGTTCTACTTTCCTATTCCATGATAAGCAACCCATGGGCCTATTGTATCTTTCTTGATGCAAGAGACTATCTTCCTCCTGAGAGCCCATGCAGACTCCCATTCCATGAGCCCATGGAGCTACTGTACCTTTCTTGATGCATGAAACTATCTTCCTATTGAGAGCCAATGCAGACTCTCTACAACACGCATACACTGCATTCAATCTTATCTTGCTTTCATAGTAGTTCTACTTTCCTATTCCATGATAAGCAACACATGGAGCTATTGTATATTTCATGATGCAAGAAATTATCTTCCTCTTGAGAGCCAATGCAGACTCCCTACAACACACATGACAAGCTTTCCATTTAAAACCCCTAGTTTTTGGTGGTTCTACTTTTGGTTTTCCCTGATAAGTTATTCCATGGAACCATTGTAGGTAGCTTTCTTCATACAATGTGCCACTTTCCCCTTGGAGCCCATGATAATTCCCTACAACCTTTCTCAACACCCTCAACCTCCGACCTGATAGCTGCACAACCAGGCCTATAAAACATCAGAACATCTCCATAAATCCCACCTCGGTTGCCAAAATCTACTTGATATATCTGAATTTGATGCCACTACCATAGGTGTATACCAACTGTCATCATTTCAGAGTTCAATTTTCCTGTTAAACAATTCAAAGTTCATCATGAACTTCAGTGTCTACCTCCCTAAAAAAGAGCTGTGGTCATGATAACACCAAATCATCCAGTACATCGAGATATAACCTTGTGATTTTGAAGCTAATACCAATCCCTCCATTGGTATTTATTCCATAATTAACCTTTCTTATTTAAACAATTGATATTTCAGGAGTAGGTGCTAGCATGCCATGGAAAACCATCCAGCATCCTGAGATATAACCGTGTCGGTTTGAAGCCAGTAACAACCCCTTCACTTTAAAACTCAACCACATACAACTTAAGAAACACGTGAATTTCTACATTTCTGTAATCCAGTTACAGACCTTATAAACTATTGGCCATTTCTTTTTTGATACATAAAAGCATATCCCATAATACATTTTAAAAAAAGGTGATATGCTACCCCAAAAACATTAGAATATCAAAAACTTTTCTAATCGGAGGACATTCAGCTCTATCCAAACTTGCAACAGCTCCAAGCATCATGAAGTACTGTAATAAATGCTATAAATTTTCAGAAAACATTACCGTGGGGGACAGCTTCTTATATATATTGTATTCACCAGATGACAGATTGTAAGCTGTTAGATTGGATCCATCCATAAAGAAAATTCGAACTGGGTACTCAAAAATCCTCTGCTCTGAGTTAAAGAATTTTAAAGCCTGATGTATTGGCTGCAAAACCAGTAGATCTATTAGTTTATAAAACCAAACTGAAAGAAGAAAGGAGCAATGCCGATTGCAGTAACTTGCTATTACCTCTCTCAAAGATGTGGAAATTTTCAACCTCATATTCATGGAAGCAGCAGAATGATTGGATTGTGTGACAAACCTGGCAAACTGGGATGTCTCGCAGTAGATATTTTGGCTCTGAGATTGTCAAAAGTGGCAAATGTAATATCGGCCCAGCTTTTGCTTTTACATCGACTGAATTCTGCATACATCAGAATTTCAAGTTCTTGATTCTTCCAATGCTGGTTTGCGAGTGGTTCTTAAACAACTTGACATAAACTTAAACACATTTAACATGATACATTTCAAAATTAGCACAGAAAGACAGGCTTCTAACTTCCAATTCCTTCTAGTAGCATAGCTGGCACATTGCAAAACGACAATATACGATCACAGTCAGGTACTGATGTGCAACTAGAAACAGAAACATGGAATGGAAAAGACATAGAAATGTAGCTTCATAGATTATACAGCATTGCAAAAAGACATTATATGATCACACTTAGGGACTAATGCACAACTAGAAACAAAAACATGCAACAAAAAAGACACAGAAGTTTATCTTCCCTGGACTACACAGCAGTCACAAACAAGAATATCACATGACCCACAAAATCACCACCAGCAACAAGTGGTGCATCCTCAGCTGTATCAAATGAAACTCGAGGAAACCAGATCAGCTGTATCAAGTAGTCTTTGCATCCTATTATCATGCTTTAAAGAAAATTTCAAAATTCGCAGTGACCTAGTTTTAAAAAAAGCATAAATATTATGTATAACACATCCAAAGACAACACTGAAATACTCAGCTGAGGCTTGTATTGGTATAAAGATACTTCTGTTCACATGAATTTTATATGTGCAGAGAAGATAAATATCAGCATATTGCTTTCACTGCTAACCATTTGTATTTCCTAAGTAGATATTGTGTGCCATAGTTGGCAAAACAAACAATTGTCTCAAGAGTTACTCACAAAGATATCAATGCATGAGACGTAACAAATTCATGAGACCAAGTACAGCAGAGTGAGTGTGTGCATGCCAATGTTCAGCCTGGTCAAGGCCCTAATGGTGGTGTGCCCTCAGGCTTGCACATGATTGTGTTTGTGAATATGCAAACTAATCCACCTAATGTTATGCATGGAAAAGTCGGCATTGAACCATGTTTTCAGGTTGGGATGATGCACCCCCCTCCACAGAGTATGTTCACACCAGTATCTGATAATGTAAATTCAGTACCATTGGTTGGAATGTGGGTCAAGCAGTTGGTAGTGCAAGTCAACCTACATTCTTATAGATTCGTTTCGGAACGCGAGCTCCCTGCCCATCGCATCATGAATGCTGCCCCTGCCCTCGTCTGTACCATCGCGCCACATCCCCCCTGATCCTGGCTGCACCTGTGCCCGACCTGCCACCCCGCTTGCTCCACCTGCGCTCAACCAATCCCCCACCTGCTATATCCCCCCCCCCCGCTAGATAAGGCTCTGCTATCCACCCCCGCCCTGACCCCCCCCCCCCCCGCGTGCTGCCCCGCCTCCTCTACCTTGAGGCCCGGCCCGGTCAGGCAGACACACCACCTGCATCAAAAACAGCAATCCCCCCCCCCCCCCTTTCCAGTTGCTCCCTTCCTCTGCAACAACTTCCCCCTCCAGTAGCACAGCAGCATGATAGGTAGGTTCTCAGCAAGGACGTGCAATGGAAACCTCTGGTCAAACGCTGGTGCATTCTGTGAGTGCCCCCAATCAAACACCTTGCGCATCGTCCTCTCTGAGGAATAGCTCTTAACCGTCCAAGCCACAGAGCTAGAGCTTAAAGAAATAGTGATATTTGGTCAGGTAGTTGGACACTCCCCTTCAAGAGCTTAGCTTCGGGATTGGCTTCACTCCACCCTCCGCATCGGCACAGCGCAGATCGTGGAGGCGGTCTTAATGGGTCAAGGGATCTTCACCGTACAATTCACCTCGGCAAACGCAGCCCGTGAGCTACTGGTCAGTTCACCCTATGCTTCTACAAAGGGGGTCATCTACATGGTTCCTTGGTACAGTGGTTTCACAGTGGAGGCATTCGCACTCCACAACAAGTTCCTTAGACACCCGATCACCCTACTCTTCCCTGGACTGGTAATAGAGTATCGCCAGTTAGTGGAAGACTTTGGACGGCTCTTCGGCACTGTCCTTCTCGCCTCTTTTCCGGACGTAGTGACAGCCGTAAGAGTCCCAAAGGTACCGATGGCAGTGAAGGAGACAAAGAATATACCACAGTTTTTAGAGATTGAGGTAGGCGGTCACTCTTTCAGGCAACAAGTCATTGTGACTGGGCAGCCAGGGCAGTGCCTGCGTTGCCATGACTTTGGGCATCATACAGCAGAGTGCACGCGCTTCGGAGCCAAGACGGCCTTGCCGATAGGCCCATAGGTGGATGCGGATGGCTTTACATAGGTCTAAAGATGACAGAGAGGGAGACAGCAAGGGGGGGCGTAGTCAACCCCTTAGACACAACCACGACAGCAGGGTGCAAGAGGGCGAGCGTCGCCCCCCCGACAAAGCACCATGCGACCCCCCCTCCTCGCCCCACCCGACAGGACCACAAGCCCACACATCCACCACCCACAGAGGTGTCACAGGCCACCTCACCTATGGGCCCACACCCCCCACACGCTCCCCCCCCTCTTGAGCTACCTGCCCCCCCCCACACACCCGTCTTGTGCATCCCACCACCCCCACATCCCTCCATCCTTCCCCTCCCCATCATCACCCCCACCGATCACCCCCCCTAATCCCCAACCAGTACAAGTGACCCCCCCCCAACCCCCCACAGGAGGGGAGGAGCCCCATACACTGACATCCTCCACTCACCGGCAGTCGAGCCTCCCTCTCCCCCCCCCCCAAACGACCAGCTCATCCGTCCATGCCGCGTGTCACTCTCTCCCGAGACCGGAGCAGCTGCTACCACAGGAGTTTTTTTGCAGTGGGTTGTGGTTTTACCTAAGAGTTGCAGAGCGCAGAGAGTTTCCACTACCCTAGAGGTGGGAATCTTTGTGGTACGCAAGTCTCAAGGAGCAGCAAGGTCCTACTAGCACCACCGGATGGACCAAACTACACCTTCTTCCTTCAGTCCTCTCACACAGGAGACTAGATGACGACACGAATAGAGGAGGAGGTGAAGAGCCAAGTGGCAAACCACATCTCCCACTGGATGGGAGAAGGTGGACTGGTACTTTTCTCCCAGCAATGGCCAGGTTGTATAATGGACATTAGCTGGTGGACTAGGGCTAAGGTCCCACATTTGAGCATTATCTTTCGAGCCCCTCCGTAGTGGAGAGCTCCAATCGATGTGATGGAGTGGCCATTGGCATAGGCGGCCAGCTTATACCAGTGTACAGAGTCTCGCTTCTCAACCTAGTTGATAGATGCCCTGGTGGTACCACCAAACGCATCCATCACCCCCATGGTCCGCCTGAGGGCTACTATGGGGGAATGGAGTTCACCGTCCAGGCTGGCAGCAAAGCATATCCACATGCCTCATAGCTCCTCTTCTTCGTCACTAGCTTCCACACCGAACATATGCTTGTTCAGTCAGTCACAAGTTTCCCTATGAATTTACATCATGCATCCTGGAATGTGAATAGCCTCCACTATACTGGAGCACGCGGTTCCAAGAAGTTGACTGTTCGACAGGAGCTGTAGCCTGCCCTTGCCGGACGGATCAACATCTTACTTCTACAGGAGCACTAGCTCACTCCTGCCCAGGCCTAGCGAGTAGGGAAGGTACTCCCGGGCAATTCACATATACTGGGAGCACGCCATCAGTGCCCACGGTAGGAGTGGAGGCATACGCACCTTTATTGGCCCGAGTCTCACCGCCTGTGTAAGAGACCACATGACGATAGTGGCAGGGAGGGTTCTATGGTCCATAGGTATTTCAAGTGTCTCCTTGGCCTTGAAACGAGCCACAACCTCTACCACCTCTTCAATGCTGGCTAGAATAAAGAACAGTGTCTCTGCTTTGAGGCATACTAGAACATGTGTTCAATCCAAGCTTTACTTCCTCATGCAACACAAGGCAAGCAGCTCATCCCAGTCAAGGGGTTCAACTCTAACAGACAATGCTTTATATTCCTTGCCAAGTCCATTCAGAGTGACAGCAATTCTCATAGATGGTAGGCGAGGGGAGGAATTTCGGTTGAAGAGATCGGTCCGGCAAGGCTGCCCCTTGGCCCCGTACCTGTTCTTACTCTTTGCAAAGGAGTTGTCTGACTTCCTCAGGTCACATGTGAGTGGATTACACGGCCTCCGACTACTAGTGAGAGAGGAGACGAAACTGTTAGACTCAGAGTATGCATATGATCTCTACATAGAGGATGATGAGTTGATGCTCAAGAGAGTAAGATTGGCTCTCGAGGTGTTGTGTGTACAGCAGCGGGAGCGAAAGTCGGTTAGTTTTCTTATAGACCCGGACTCTAGCACAAAGTGGGGCATCCACTTGGGATTTAGATGGGTGTGCAGATGGCAAACTATTCATTACCTAGGGTTCCAAGTGGGACTCGACAACAATTTCTTCTAGTCCTTGACTCTATTCGGAGAAAGCTGACCTACTGGAGTACTGCTTGCCTTTCCCTAGCAAAAAGTCCTGGTTGTTAACCACGTCCTCCTAGCGACGGCTTGGTACATCCCCTCATGTTGGTGCTTCTCCTTGTCCTGTATAGTTCAACTTCACCGCCTAGTGCGGAACTTCCTTTGGCCCGGGTCAAACGGTTCCAGGGATTCCCGGGCCAAGGTGGTGTGGGCGACCATCTTCCAACATTGGTCAGAGAAAGGGCTTGGGATCATAGACCCAGAGTATCAGAGTATGGCCCTCTTGGGCAAGCTAGTAGTCCGCAGCCTCACACCAAGAGGGCAAACCTGGAAGGTCCTATTGCAAGAGGATCTCCAGGATTCTAAACCGAGGCTTGCCGGTGATTGGAGGCCGTCCCTGAGATGGATCTTCACGACGGCCCAGATCACCCCCCCCCCCCCCCCCGCTCCCCCAAATCGTAAGGCCATGCCGCCAGGAGGAGATAGACCGCCAGTCGGTGATCTGGAACCCCCAAGTTAGAGATCGGGATGGGGTACAGATTGGTGAGTGCCCCCACATCCAGTGGACTCGTTGGGAGGCCGTACCATCGAGAGGTGTACAGGATGGTGGACAAGGAGGTGCTACAGTGAGCATCAGGTTGCTAGAGAGGAGTTGAGTTGAGGAGAAGGAAAATAGACACAGCAATACCTCAGGAGTGGCTTGTCCCCCTGATACGAGAGCCGGTAGAGCCCGAGGAGATATGGGCCGCTAGGTTCTCACCATCAAGCATCCCCCTACAGGTGGGGGGTAGAGTGGGCGATGCGCTACTTGGGACATTCTTCACCATGCAGGAGGGGGCCGTCTGGCCCTTAACAGAGGGCAACAAAATAAGGGGATGGCTGTTCTTTCATAGAGGATGATTCGGGTGGTTGGCCTTCAAGGGAAGACATGGCGACTCGATCCCTATCTCTTCTGGGAGGAGCTCAGGGAGTGGCATCTCTGGATTTAGGAGGACAAGCCACTTGATGAGCTAGAGTGGGATCCGAGAGAGTGGCTATGGCCGGCCACTGCGGTCGCCAAGAAGCCACCGAGGTTCCTAGAGTACACAGCCAGGATTGGCAAACACGTATTGATGCAGGAGGACATGGATTGGGCGCCGTCACATAGGAGATACTGGGCGGAGCACAGTATCACGGAGGCTTTCCGACAGACCTTTTGGCGTCGCCTATGGGATAGCTGGAGGCCGAGGAGGATATCGTATTTCTTATGGTTGGTGGCACATAGTGGCCTAGCGGTGGGAAGTTGGTTAGCCCAGATGCAAAACGAGGGTGGTGTAAACGTTGCACACAGCAGCCTCTGGAAACTCCAAAGCACTGCCTTTGGTCGTGTGAGATAGCGCAGCTCATGTGGAGAGGAGCATGCCGCATCCTCCGCCGTATAGCACCCAGCCTTGGATGTATCTCATGGGGAGCTTCCTGCTGGCAAGCAATCAGCTAGGGCCGTCACCTTCTGTATGAGGCTTGGATGCAAGACACGATATTCATTATTGAGGCAGGTTCTTTCGCAGTGGTCTATTTGAAGGCTCTACCCATCTGCCACGTACTAGAGCCCACAACAGACCACTTTGAGCTATGGGAGATCATATGGAGTCTTACTGGATGGCATATATAGAAGGCACAGTGTCAGGAGGTTTTTGGCAGAGAGAGACTTTCAGTACAGGCGACTTTAGCAGAGCTTTGGACCTACATCAGCCACTCCCTCCGCGACCGATGGAACCAGGTGCAGGGCGAGTCTTGAGCTCGTCAAGAGCTCCGTTTTCATTTCATGCGCACTTGGGGCGGCCAGGACCTATTTTTTGCGATGCAAGCAAGCGGCTCCAAATGGCGATACAACCTCCCCTCCATGGCTTCTTGCCCCCATCCCCCCTAGACCGCCCTGAGAGACTTGTACACTTGATATATCTGTGACTCTACATCAGCTCCAACTAGTCTGTTGAGCATGAGCACTTCCTTGTATTCAAGTTTTTTCTCAAGTAATATAATTAGCCACACTTTATTTGCACAAAAAACAAAAAAAAAAAACCAAAAAAAAAAAAAAAAAAAACTACATTCTTGCAGCCATGTTTGTATGACAACCTTGCTCCGAAGAAAGAAGCAAAAGACTGTAAAAGGGCAAGATAATCAATAAAGTTTGAGACCTTCAATGGAATACAAGACAATATAAAAGTGTTGTCTTTCATCCAACAGCCTAGCATAGGTTACTCAAGTGGAAAATATATAGAGTGATCCAAATTACAAAGGCATCTACTTTTCCCAAAGGCAATGCCCAATGGTGGTGGGCAAACATCTTGGTCAGATTGGATATCATTTCAGCAAGATTTTCGTAGCATATGGCTCACTATCACAATTGAGGTGAAAGTGAACACTGCTTGGAATCAATTGACAGCAGCACAGTGCAAAGATTTGGAGGAGTACAAGAAAATATTTTTGGGGAAGCTTGCTACTTGTTAGTTCTTACAGGGAGGTTGGACATAACACGTAGAAAAGTATTGTTGTGGGCTGCCCAAGAAAGTGTGTGACTATTATAGAAAGTCTAAACTGCACATGATATATCAGGTCATTGAGAATGCTGTCTTTATGCTGTCTTTAATGAACTTCTGCATGGAAAAGTTGTTTGTGATAACACCAACAAACCAGAGAATGACAAGAAACCTTTCAAGATGGGTAATGGTGGAAAGAGTGTAATCTGCACCAAGCAGGCAGCAAGGACAGAATGGTAAGACACATGAACAGTGAAGCTCTGATGGCTGGCAATCAGTGTTTAACTCAAAGAGGCGGGTCATATGCCACGTGAATACCCTAACAAGAAACAGGCTGCCAATAGTAAACATGAGTGGGAATCTTAGAGGAAGAAACCAACAGTTGATTTACTTCTGGATATCGTTAGCGAAAAGCTCAATTCAGATGCTATAAAGTTGTCCAGCCTTCGGCCAAAGCCAGAAATCAAACGACCTTGATCAGAGCAAGCATTAACGATACCTAAACTGAACTACAAATGTTACCACTTAATCTTGGACAGTGGCCCCAACAACTAGCGCCCCTTGTGATATTTCTTTATCTTGTATTGCTCTAAGGTTGAAATATAGTGAGATATAAGCTGACTCCTTCGATCTTCAATACACTTGCTGTCATAAAATGACCAGCACTGATTGGCCACAATTTGCCCCTTGATTGTAGAACAATCCAGACTCAGATTGGATCACAATCTCTTGTATGCAGGCCACAATAATTGGTGAATGTGCTACCCCTTGGTTCAGCTGCAAATCTCTTTTCCTTGAGCTGCAACACAAGTGCTCGGTCTTCAATAATTGGGCATGAGGTGGATGTGGAAACCCTGATTTCTATTGTAAATTAGGGTTTCAGCAGCAATTTCTGCAATTCTCTTCACTCCAAGCTGCAAATGGTTGAGAATTGTTGAAGGATTATTATAGAATGAAGGGGGAAGCTGTAGAGAGAAATTTCTCAATTCTGTTGTGAGAAACTGCCCAAATCAGAACTCGTCAAAGAGAGTTTTCTTCACAAGATCCCGTGTCAACCAAAATGATCCTCTTGTGCCTTTTTTCTCAAATATGATATTCTTGGTCTTGAGTGGTGAGACTATATAGATAGATATACTTGAGCAGTGTAGATTGTATGAAACCAGTCTTCCTTCTATGGATGGGTGGTAATTCCCTGATTACAACTTAGTTACAATAGCAACATTCCCTGATTACAACTTAGCTACAATAGCAACATTTATTACAAAACTGAGAAATGCAAATTAACTCACAATCTTGGACAATGGACACCCTGTTGGCCCCAAAATTGGTGCCGCTTTCGGTATTTCTTTGACTTAATTGAAGAAGAAGTTGATATACAATGGAATTTTTCCAATCCCTTTCAGTATTCCAACTCTCCTTGCTGTCCAAAACGACTAGCAAGTCTTTAATCTGATTTGCCCCTTGATTTGGGGAGTCAATTGGCCTTCACTCACTTTGATGGAGATAGACTTAAATTTTACTAAAAACAACTTCAACCTTGTTGAATCCAAGTCTTGGAGCTTCCAATTTCTGGCACACTTCTCGAAGCTGTTGCTAAACCCTAATTTCTGCATGTGGATTAGGGTTTATAGTAGAGAAATCTGAAATTTCTCAGCCTCTGGTGATCTCAATGCTGTAATCTTCCAAGCAAGGCTGTAAAAAGGTTGGGAGATGAGAGATAATGCTAGAAAGAAAATTCAGACTTTCTTCGCAAAGAACTAACGAAAATCAGTCATTTATTGTTGTTGCCCCGTCTCGACAGCCTGCAGATGCTATCACCTGCTGTTGATTGGTCTTCTCCTACCCCTGGCTGCCTCAAAAGGTCCTCCAATGGCTGCAAATCAGACTAACAACATCTCCTTTATCTCTCTTACAAGCTGAATCCACTCAAATGCCTCTCTCCACCCTCTAAAGACGTTTTTCAGTCTTGCATGGGCATTTTTAACAAGTGGCAACCTTCCCAAATGGTTTTTCTATCATTATCCATAATTAAATATTACTTTTTAGTCTTTAAACACTGAAAATTAATCTAATAATTATTTCAATGTCTTGAAAAATAATCTGACTGGCCAATAATTAAATTGGCTAGGCAACTTCCATTCCGGAGTATCTCTATGGCATCTTTGACTATCAAATTGGTGTTAGGTACCATTAAACGTCACTTCTCTAATGTCACCAATTGACACTTATGACCAAATGAATGACCTAGGCCAACAACTAGCACCAAATACCACCAAGTACGAGTGTAACATAACTTACATCAACTTTTTTCTTTGACATCCCGTGAGTTCCTCGGGTCTCAAGCTCGTAAATTCACTCTAATCCCAGTTATATCTCACATGCACAACACATACATGTCCTCATGACACTCTGAGCACTTGCATTAGATTGTTCTATTGAAGGGGCTAAAATTGGAAAGTGAACGATCGAAGCTTTCCAAATAGTAACAATTCTACATGCAATTCAATAATGATAAGGAAACACCACAAGGGGTACTAAGCTTTGGAGCCAATCTTTCTTTGTGTCCAGTGCACAAGCATTCTAGCTCCACCTTTGATTTGTTTTTCTATTACTAGATGTCTATTTTTAGCTTAAGTGCTTGCAAGTTGCCTTTTAAGCTTTGATTTGCCTAAGCTAGGTAGTTAGGTATGATCTATCTGATCCACTCAATTTGTGGACTTAGTATGATACCAAATATTCACAAAGAAATGTCCGAAAAAATCCAGTGTTTTATACAATCATTAAGAAATACAAAGGAAATTAAGGGTTAGACTAGTAAATATTATTTGTTTTAACATGAGAGTGGCTACCCATGAGATAGAGTGTCACAAGGCATCATTCATTCAATATTACTACAATTTACAAACCACAAATGCATTTGCTTCAATTTTCAACAATGAGTCATGAACATAACGAGGGACTAAGATAAAAGGTAAATCCAAGATTCTAGTCACAAGAAATTTCCAATTTTCATTTATAAGATTGAGGATATGTACAATAGATCAAAAAAAGAAGCTAGTTGCAATGATGGATAGTGATTCATGGATCATGGTATGGCAAGTCACGAGTGCCAAGTGGCTACAAAAAGTTGTAGATACAAAAAGAACCTATGAGCTGAGACTCAAGGTGAGCTATATGTAATGCGAAGGCTTCCTGAAGAGGCTTAGGCATTGTGATAGGGATAAAGAATATAGAGATATAGGTATAGATAGGGCAAGGGGAAGAAGAGGAGGTAAAGGAAGAAGAAAAAGAAATAGAGCTACACAAAAGGGATGAGACACGAGGAAGTGGAGGACGTAGAGGTAGAGAGAGATGGATGGAAGAGAGAGAAGAGTAGAGACAATTGTAAGGGAGGTAGAAGAAGAGGGGGTGGTAAGTGAGGTATAGGTAGAGATAAATGAGGATAAAGAGGAGAAGCTTCAAGCAAAAAACCACTTTTCTTTTAGCACTAACTCCAAAAAAAAAAAAAGGAAATGAAAACTGGACAAATCATGCACATCTGATCAGACTAGACAGATTGTATTAATTGGATCTATCCACGGATAGAATGCAACCATGCACCAAAGGCTAGTAAAATAGAAGTACAAGAATCCCCGAGATAAAATGCAAAGTGCAAAAAGCCTTGTTGAGGCCCTAAGTGAAAGAAAAGTCTGCATAAAAGCATCACTTTGTGAAGATATCACATAGATACCCTATGAGCTATGGAAACTCTAATACTATGTGTCCTCCAAGAATCAGTCTAGAGTATAGCAAACCACCGAAGATGAAGTGAAAATATGATGTAGAGAGCTGAAGACAGCAAGGCAGCAAGCCGGATGTGAAAACGTAACAATCTTTAGGGGAGGAAATGACCAAAACCTAACAAGTACAGCCTGGTGACACAGTTGATGATATGTGGAGCAGCTAGCATCCAAAACACAGCCACCCAGACCAGAAATGGAAGAAAGTGATTGCTGCAAATGAGGATGTCGATCCTAGACAGCAGCCTGGAACCAAAAATGTAGCCTCCAGGGTCGGGAGATGAACGGTGACAGAAACTGGATGCTGAAGGTGATAGCTGGGGCAGAGAATGCAGGCTATAAGAAACTACCAAAAGCTGGGTTGCACAACCTGGAGTCAGCAACACCAGTAGGAACTCCTCAAGAAGCTGAGCAGCACCCGGAGAAGTTAGGCAACATGTTCCGGGTGTTGGCAATAAGGGCAGCAGCATGGCAGCAGCAACTGACAGTAGAGGGAAGGCTGATGCTGAAAGTCATGATGATGATGGTGATGGAGTGCTTGCACAATCCGAGAGAGAGGAATGAATCAACTCATGGATGCCCACCAACATGTCCCCATATAGAGGATTTTTAAGCACCTGTATTCCTATCAAAAGTAAAAACTTTTTTAATGGATAAATCTTTTTGGGGTTTTTTCTGTGGAGCTAAATTTGGACTTAATGCATGATAATTTTGTGTTAATGCAATCCTTTAATTTTGGTTGCTCAACGCTCTCCTCCTCATCGGCTCAAGGTCATCCAAATCTCTCCCATCTCCCTCCAAGAGCATGAATAGTCTCTATCCAAGCTTGCATAGAGTACCTGCAATGAGCCATCCTCGAGGTCAATGGCATGACTACATCTCACAATCAACTCCCATCCATGGCAGTGCCTCTAAGTCCACTATTGTCTATGAGTAATTTGGTGTGGGGATCCTACTCAAGTGTTGACCAATGATGAGAAACAAGTGACTACCCTAAAAATCCTCATGTCCACAAGTTAGGCCTTTGTCCATGATCCAAGCTAATGCCCCACATCAGTACCATAGTCTCAGTTGCGTCATGAAAGACCATCCTAAAGGCTCTCCTCCACACCTCTTAAGCTCTAGGACAAACCCATACACAGCACCTCTTTGTCCCCTCTGTAAGTACTCTTAGCTCTTTCATGCATCCTATGTCATAGATGGTCCGTCTAGATTATCTATCTGCTCCCACAAAGGATGGCATCAGCAAAATATTTTTTGCTACAGGCTGTGGTCAATAGAACCACTAGAAGATGCTCTTTTTTGGTGGGAAAATATTATATTAATTATCAATGAGAATACAGATTCTAGTGGAAGTAATTTCACAGACACTAGCCCAATTTCTTGATGCTTTTGATGATACAATGAGGTATGTAAGAGATATAATGCAAGGGGAAAGAGAAACAACAAACTTCACATCTTATAATGTAATCTAAAGCTGTGTCTGAGACAAACATCAAAGGTCATGATTCACGTGCTAACTTTTAGATCAATAGAGACTACTTTAGCTCCCATTTCCTAGAAGGCCTTTGAACAAGAAACAATGGGCAGTTGTAACTCATACATTGTGAAGAAAAGCCTTTCTTGCAAGATCAGAGATGGTTAGATATGGTTGCCTGCATCATAAGATTTCCAACCAAGGTAAGTGTCTTCTTAAAACCATTTTTAACTTCTTAGAATAAGAAATTAAGCGTTTAATCATGCTTAAGCACAATGGTTATACATTTCTAGGGTTGTTCTAAACCTACCCTGGCTGTCCTCTGGCATGCTGCATTTGCAGTTGTATTTGCTGATCTGGTAAAATTCCAGCTGACCCTAGTATAGCAAGTTTTTCTTTCAATACAGAGCCTGAAAAACAAAAATAATATTAGTCACACAATTCATGATGGAGAAACTAGACAGGGTGTCAAAAGACATCGAACACAATTTGAGTAACTTGAATATTTGGATACCAGGAGAGCCTCTTGCACTCTGCAAAACAGCAAATAACTGTTTTCTCCCCTCTCGAGAGAGAGTTGCACCTCTAGCCCTTGATTCATCTACTTTTGCAGCACTCTGTCAGCAAGCACAAGGAGTAATTGATTGGGGGAGGACATGCAGCTTGATGGAATCAATTCAATGCTAAACATAGAAGCTTGAATGCAGTCCAGATAGACATGAATTTGGACAGTAAATTCCAGGTATGTACATAATGTATAGTCAACTTAATGAATTTAACAAAATTGCTTGAATGTATAAAGAACCAATGGGCCAGTCCACAACAAACTTTCATATTGTTTACACCAATTCAGGTGTTCACTACAGCATGGCCTTATATCTTAAACACTGGCATGTCACACAAGTTTTCGGCACAATAGCACACACTACTGCTGAAACCATATCAATGGTTTGCATAAACTCATCTACATTACCATTAGCATCTCATGAAGGAAGAGACTCTCTGACGTTGCAATGCATCAAGAAAGATGTTTCTATAGCAAGATATGGTAGTTGAGTACACTTGAAAGTTACACATTATACATTTGTGTCTCTCATATGATTTATAGCACAGTGCACATCTTTGTGTTAAAAAATACAACTTTCTACTCCACTTCAAATTCAGCAGAAAGATACAAGAATATGACCGAATAAGAGAATCATACAGCAAGTAAACAAGTCGCTAGGTTGAGCTTTGGATGGACAAGTAGCTCTTTAATGCGTGGCAAAGGATAGATTGCAGAACCTCCCTTCTGTGTCAAAATGTTTGCAACATCAAAAGCCTCCAGACCTAGCCCCCAGAAAAGATACACCCAAAAAAGAAAACGAAAAGTTTGAGTACATAAAACATTAGTCAAGAATGATTGAAGACTCTAAAAGTATCCTGCATTATTAGTTTTCAAGTACAGACTGACACGTCTATATGTCCTCATGAATTTGGAGGAGTTATTTGTGAGAATAAAGGGAAACTTTGATGCTTCAGTAATTAAACAACACCATGTCAAGACAAGATTGCTCATAGAAAAAGAAGAAAAACCAGACTGTATTATTCCATTGTTTATATAAAGATCTCATTTTCATAAAAATAAATATTGAAATCGTGACTTTCTGCATGAAATCAGGATGTCCATAGATGGGGGATGGAAGCGAACTCAAGAGTTACTGCAAACCACCCACTCACTTTTTCCTTTTTTGGCTGAAACTACTATTTTTATTTATGATAACGTGCAACAGGGCCTGCCTCAAAGTATCTGTCTATTCAGATGATGTTTGCAAGTTTGACTGAGGACAAATATAAACTCCTGAAAAAGGTGATAGAAAAGCTCTCAATTTGGACCATGCAAACCATACACACGTTTCTTCTGAAAAGAAACCAATCTTCTTGATTTGGTTAATATAAACGAGGCAGCTTCCTCAAAGTGTGGAGAGTCAAAAAAACGCCAATGTGGTGTCAAACCGCATGAAACTGTTGTTAAACTAAATCTTTAAAAAATCACTAGCTGCTACAAGGCGGTTGCAAAGAGCAGCTAAAGCAAGCATATGCATCGACTTCCAAAGCTCCACATGCAAGCATAGAAAATAATGCAGTACTTTATAGCTGCTAGGGAAATCTGCATTGGATGCGAACTCCATATGCAATCACACTTAAAAGTATAGGAACTACATCAACCTTTGGAAAAATCACCATCACTGAGTGAAGCACGACCATATAGTGATTGTCTGAAGAACCATATTAAATAGAGAGAGGCTGAAAGGATAAACACCAGAGGAAGCATGGTTGTGTGCTATCCATATTTCTCATATGACCTAAATTTTGACGTTAGGATACAAATAATCTTCACTAAATTAATCTCTTTTTTTGGATTTTCTTGGCTCTTAAAAACGGTCCCAAAGCATTAAATCAAATAAGACGAGATTAGTCCCTAGAACCACTAGCTCAGAATGTTCTACAAAAAGCAACTCAATGTGCACTACCACTTCCACCCCTTTATCCCCCCTCTACACACTTTCAACGCCAGCTCTCCTACATCAATATCATCATCATTCTCCCCTCCTACAGCTTTATCAGTCACCACTCTGGTGATCCCATTCCTCCAGGAGATATCCTTCAGAACATCCCAAAATCCATTAACAACTCATCCCACTCTGATGTTGTCCTAGCTACAAAATTTTTGAGCTACCTGCATTGGCTTCATTCAGCCAGTGTAATATAAGTTCAGCTTCCAACCTAGATGCCGCTACAACCTGTGCTCTATTTTGAATCCACTTAATGGATGAATGGATTGTTGTTTCTGATTCATTCTGCAGATTCTTTCAGAACAGGACTTAAAAGAGCAACCCTTCTCTTGAATAGGTTTCAACCCTGCTCGTCTGCCGTTTGTTAACGGTATTTTGAGAAGGCTGCAGAAAGCGCAAGTGCTGGATACTATTTTTTAGTGGATTACTATTTTGTGAAGCTTCATTGTATTACTTTGGGCACTTGTGTATTACTTTTTACTCATGGACATCATTAGACTATCATGGTTGTATTATTTTGTGAGAGCCGGGCTCACTCCCGTGCACATTGTATTTATCACCCGTAGTTGTATTTGTCGCACCCGCATGTGTTGCGTGGATTGTGCACATGTAATTGTGATTAGAATAGTGTAGGCTTGGTCTATTTAGGCTAAGGTTCAAGCATGTTTCGAGGATTGACCGGCCTAAAGCCCACTATGTGGGTAGGATTCCCAAAGAGGGTGCAAACCCTAATTCACAGTTGTGGAAACCCTAAACGCAAAAGGGGCGTAAACCCTAACCCTAACCCTAATTCTATGTCTATATAAGGGTGGGAGGTCTCAGTTGTATTCACCCCCTTTGGCACATTCATGGTGCGGAAGCTCTGTCAGTGCAACCATTCAATCTTTCTATGCTATCATCTTGCTTCCACTGTGTTGAGAGTGACTGAGAGGGAGAGAGTGAGAGGTGTGTTGAGCGAGGGACTGAGGGAAGGTGAAGCTCTTCGTCGTCTTCTTGCTTTTCTCGTCGTCTCTACTAGCTCTTCGACTCGTTGGTGTGCTTGGTGGTGGATGCGAAGGAGAGACGGCATCGAATCGTGTTGATCGTGGTCGTGGAACTATCTTCGAGCCTTTGAAAGGTAAGTTAGGTGAGTTCACTACAACTCGAGCTAGTCTTGTGTTCTTGCTTCCTTGGGTTGGAGAGGAGAATGCTTGGTTAGTTAGAGCGGAGCGTGAGAGACAAGGTGAGAGATTGTCGCCAACGTGAGTTGCAACTTCTGAAAGAATAGAAGTCCGTCCAAAGTCCCGACTGTTGGTGCGTTTGCCTCAACATTTTGGTTTCGTTGCCGGGACCTAGGATGGTGCAACCGCCGAGGTTCTCACACTCCCACCGTGTGGCGGAATAGGAGGCTTGTGCATGGGCGTGGATAGGATCGATGTGATTCCGATCGTCCGCGTTTGTGGCTAGCTTCCGAAACCCATGCGGCTAGGTTAGGAAGGGCCAAATTGGAAGGAACCGGTTTGTTGGATTGAGATTGGAATAGGGTGGAATAGAAAAAAACACAAACCATAAACTCAAAAACACAAAAACACAAGAAAACACAAAACTCAAAACTCAAAACTCAAAACTCAAAGCGCTCTTCTTGTTGTTGGACATCTTGTGTGGGAACGTTGGGAGATGAGGGTTCATCGTTCTTGCTTTTGTCATTGGTTACATACATGTTTATGGTTGAGATCTAACCAAATATACTGCTTGCCTTTGTACTCGTCTTCTAAAGTTCTTGGCTTGTGAGGTAGAGGAAGGAGAAAGCAAAGAAGGCCAAGAAGAAGTAGATAGAAGATGGTTGGGAAGAAGAAGAGATAGATGAGAAAAAGGGTGAAATAGAGAAAAAGGAAGGGCAAGAGGTAGTGAGGAAGAGAGCTAGAAGAAGAAGAGTAAGAAGAAGAGAAGAAGAATACAAGAAGAAGAAGAAGAAGAAGAAGAAGAAGAAGAAAAAGAAGAAAAAGATGCAAGGAATGAGATAGAAGAACGATAGAAGAAGAAGAAGAAGAAGAAGTAGAGGATAGAAAAACAAGAGAAGAAGAAAGTAAGAAGGAGTGAGGAAGAAGAATAAGAGAAGTGGAAGAAAGAGGGGAAGAAGGTGAGGTAGATGAAGGGAAAAACAGGTGTAAGTGGAAGGTGAAGGGGATAGAAGAAGAGCAGTGTTCCAAGAGTAAGAAGAAGAAGGTGAATAAGAAGAATAAGAAGAATAAGAAGAATAAGAAGAAGGGGATAGAAGAAGATAAGAGTACGAAGAAGAGGAAGCGTAGGAGAATATGAGAAGTTGAGGAAGAAGACTAGGAGAGAAGGGAAGTGGAAGCAGTTGAGAAGGAGAAGCGGATTAACGAGAATAAGTAGGGAAGTCGGCCAGAAGGGTCGGTAGGGGAATAGGAAAGAGATATATATATATATATATATTTTTTTTTTTTTTTCTCTCTCTCTTTTTTTTCTCACCCTTGCTCTAACACATCAACTCGCACCACCTCACTTACTCGCACCACCATCCTTGAACCGCCTAGGGTTTGCACAATCCTACAACTCGCACCACCTCATTTGCACTAGGTCATACTCATTCGCACCACCTAGGTCATACTCATTCGCACCACCTCATTCGCACCACCTAGGTCACACTCATTCGCACCACCTCATTCGCATTCGCACCACCTCATTCGCACCCACCTAGCACCTTATTCACTCGCACCACCTCTTATCACTCACTAGTACCACCCCAACCCTAATCCCTCACAAACCCTAATTATCACTTGCACCAATCACCCCTCACTCGTACTCCTCTCTCACTAATCCCCCACTTACTTCTCCACACTCATCTCTCACTCATCCCTACTCACTCATCCTCTCTTAACTCTCACTGACATTCCCACCCCTTCTCAGTCCAGTAGTTCCTTATTTCATCAGTTGCTGCAAGCCCAACATCACCATGCAACTCCTGTTAGTCACGCCTCAAAACCCACGCCTATGAAGTTTCCTCACTTCTAGTGGCGACCTCGCCTCCCCTCACCACCTCCATTTCCACCTTCACCACCCTCAAAGCCGTTGCATCGGCAACCGAGTCGACGTCGTCGAACTCCTCCAAAGCCCACAATTTCCTTGTGTTGGGTGGCACGTGCTCTCTTGGAGGCTCAGGGCTATTACCAGGGTAACACCTACATTTGGATTCCCAAACGATCTAACTTCTCATCTATCCCTTTTTCTTGGGCTTCGTCCACCGTTCCTCCAGGCTGCTCGAAGCACCGAATGTCTTATCCGTGGGTTTCTCATTCTTTCCTACCTCCAGTCACCCCGTCTCATGACGAGTCAGAGTCTACGCCCCATTCTGCTTCCCTTAACCATCCACCTCCTAATAAGAAGTCATTTCCACTACCTTCCTCTGTCTCCTCATCTCCATCTCTCTCTCCGGAACCCCCTCCTGACCCTCTTCTCACACCTTCCCTTGGGCCCTCAGCTTCCTCTGAGGCATCCTCCTCTTCCAATCTCTCTCGGCTAGTTCACCAGTTGGATCAGGCAGCCCAAGCTAAACTCCAACATGAACGCGGGGACCCGGTTCCACCTCATCTTCAGATTAGTTCCACCGCTCCTAATCCCCCTTATGGTCTAAAACCTCTGCTCATTTGCCGCTCTCTTAGTGGCATGGCTGCGGACTTGGCCACGAAGGACAACTCCTCCGACGCTAGTTCGTTACTCCAATTCGATTCTATGTTTACCACCTTTGCGAAATTGTTTGCTATGATTGACCTCGGCCTTGCCGACAATGAGGCACTTGAACTTGCTACTCGATGGAATCCCACGTGGGAGGAGCATGAACATCTTTTCCGCAAAAGTCTCTTGGTGCAGGCTGAGTACGTCAAGACTCTTCCTCAAAAGCGTCTCCAGTCCTCCCGATTAATCTCTTCTTATGCTCCAGTGACCAAACGTGTTGATTCCGCCGCGCTTGCAGCTCTTACCACCAAACAAACCACTTCTAGTCTTTTCTTACGCCTCTGGTATAACCATCGGCTTGAGATTGCTCAAGCTGGCAGTCGTCTGATGACCACTGCCGAGCAACGGTGCGCCATTAGTAACCTTCAGTCTGATCCTACATCTCATTCTCATGTTTCACTCCATCCCATCATTTTGGCTCGTGACCTAGAAGTGCCTTCCAATTTGCAACACCATCCCCTGTTTAATAAAATTCTAATGGCAGAAGAACTACATGTGGCTAGTCGCTTTGCTGGTCCATGTCTCCTCACAGATATTACCACTTATTTGTGTGGTTTGGCTATGCACCCATTTGACCTTGATACATTTGCGGAATTGGAGTATAACCCCAACTTTTACGCTTGGTGGATGTCCATCCTTCCTTCATTTTCCCCGTCCACCTAGTTGTCTTTCCATTTTCTTTGTCCATACTTCATCTTCTTTTTCTTTTTCCTTTTTGTGTTGCCCTGTCATCTTTTCTGCCCTTTGTTGCTTACCCCTGCAAGCTAGGAAGCTTGCTAGGTCTTTTTGTTGCAGGAGGGCAATTGGCAATCCATTTTGGCATTATTTTTATAAAAAGGCAAAGGTATAGTTTGACTTTTATATTTTGTGTGATGGTTAGCTAGAAATTTTTCAAGATGTGGTCTTATCTTTTGATTAAGCAGATGACAGGTTCACAGTTTGAAATGTCTACAATGTCGACATTGGTGGCTGTCAAGGATCATCATTATGAGGACAGGGGAGTATTCACTATGGAGCAATGCAAGGAGTTTGGTCTAGAGACCAGCATATGGAGTTTTGGGGCCTTGAAGTTTCGTCAACTTACCAACTTGGAGAATATTGTCAACAAGTATCCTAAAATTGGAGAGTTGGTGGCTAAATGTGGGCTAACCGACTATATTAGAGCAACCAATGGGCCTATTCACTTTGCCAATTGCTACAACTTTGTTCAAAACTACGATCCTAAGACTAAAACAAGTAGGATGAGCTACTGGGATGAAAAAGAGCAAAAAGTTGGGGAGGTAGCACTTACTTCTAAGCTAATAGAACAAGCCTTAGGTCTTTGTCAAGGGTCAAGAGGGCATGGTAAAGCTAGTAAAACTCATCTAGTGGATCAAAGGTGGGAGGGTAAGCCTAATGTTACTACAGGTGGTCTATTGTTCTCTGCCATTGAGGAGTTGGATCTTAGAGCCACTGCACAGGTGTTTCACCATTTGTTTACCTACAACAAAACCAGCACTCGTGCAGGGAGAATACCCAAGGGCTTCATGGAAGATATCTTATCAGACAGGATACTTGATGAGGATTTAAATAAGTTTTGGATGGATCAAATTTGTGAATCCCTTGCCAAGGCACATGAGACTCTTCCTAAAACTCCTGAAGGGAGACTCACCACTACTGAGGCCAAGATATGCATGATAAATTACGGTGGTGCACTCAGTAAGGTCATCACCACAGCCTTGGGACTCTCCGAGCCCTTTCAGGTGACACCCGCAGTTGCTGAGATGGGTCAACTGAAGGACAAACGACCAAGGGAGGAACAAGAGCCAAGTGTTGAGAGTTCACTAAAGAAGATGGGTCAAAAAAAAAAGTAAGAAAGGAAAATTTAAGACAGAGCACCACGTAGCGATCGAGGAGTCGCTAGAGAATGCACAACACTTGGGGGAAGCTCTCCACAAGGAAAAGGAGAATCAAGCCACAACCATACAGGAATCATCCATTAACGACATGAGAGGGAAGGAAGCCTCCGCTCCACAGGAAGTTGAAGAAGACGTTGCTAGGAAACCTGGAGATTCTGACAAAGGAAAGGGAAAGACTCAAGGAAAACAATCGGTGATTGGTCCAGGAGATTTTCAGATGCTCATGACCACTTTACAAACCATGCAAGCCCAGATAAACATGTTGGAACATGGTAGACAGAATGAAGAAATTACAGTCACTTCTAGTGTAGAGAAGCTGCGACCGGATGAGACTACCACTAGTTCAAAAGTTTGCACAAGAAGGACATCAGCGAATTTGGATGGTCTTACCACATTAGAGCTCTTATGTGAAGAGTTGAAACAGGACAAGGATCAAGCAATTCTAGAAAAATTGAAATTACAAAAGAAGTATGAGGCAGAGAGATCATCTCATCATTTGAAACACTCAGCCCAGCAGTTACACGACTTACAGACTCAGATTGTGGAGAACAATAAGGAGATGGAGGGGCTAAGGGAACAGTTGCACGAAGTTGAGGTCCTGAGGAAAAGGGAAGAAATTCTCTGTGCTCAGGTTGCAAATCTTGTGGTTCAATTAAAGGAGGAAAAGGCAAGGACATCAACTCTCACCAAAGAGTTGTCAGAAGCACATCGGACTCAGACGCACATGAAGATAGCCTTTACAGGGTTGCAAGGTACAATTGCAATGAGTCTGACTACTGCTGTCAATCAAGTTGAGGAAAAAGCTAACAAAGCTTACGAGGAGATGTTACAACAGCTACTCACAGACTTGGCTCATTCCCTTCACAAGGAACGCCAGTTTAAGCTTCATGCAACTGCCTATCAACATGCACTATCATTACAGCAGGGGCTTTATCGTCAGGCCATTTGCACTTTATCATCCAAAAGCACCGATGATGTGGAGGAACTCAAAGCTCAGTTGGGAATTGCTACCGGTGCCTTAGCCGCTTTTGACCAGGGTAAGGAGCTCATGTTGTTGACCTCAAACCCAACTAGCAGCCAGATGATTGATCATTTGCATGACATGGGCTATAATGATCAAGAATTGAGGGATGTAGGAATGATGCAGCCAACATCTACTGAGCCATGTGACTTACAATATGAGACACTTGTTGAAGACCCTATTGCAGTAGAGCCTTTTGAAGATATGGTTCCTTCTGAGGATTATATGGATCCTCAAGATTTTGCTGAGCAGGAAGATGGAGCTACTGAGGAAATACAGGTACCCCCAACAGTGTCGGACAAGGAACTTGAGGTCCAAGAGCGCTTTGATAGGATGGTTCAAGTTCTTAGGGCTACCCCTCAGGATGTGCCAGAGTATTCCATTGACATGCAAGGCATCGAGGCACAGAGAGAGGATCTAGATGAGCCCATTAAGACCTATCATGAGAAGCAGACGAGGGAGGAGACCATCATTTTTTATTTCAATGTCTATGGAGATGCCAAATTCAGAACACCCTTACCAGTCAGTATAGTGCAAAAGCTTATTAAAGTGGGAGAGAAGATTGCTAAGAAGTGGTTGAAGAAACAGGATAGGTCGGCTTTGAAAGGAGCTTGTAAGATTCCCAAGGAGAAGAACAAGAGGGAGTATCTCACCGAGAAGCCACGAGAGGTGTGGAAGCTTCAACCAGAATGGCGATATCCTATCCTTGAGCCGGATGAAATGGCCCATTCCGCCTTTTGCTACTCAAATTGGAAGACAGATGTACTCCATTGCCCCTATCCGAGAAGGTATGGCAGAAACTATGATGCTAAGAAGCATGGCAGGCATAACTTTCCCAAAATTCCCAATATCAATGCTCCGCATGAGAGTGATATCTATCACTTCCAGTTGCGTGATCTACTACCCTCTTTTGACAGTTTCCTTAAACTCTACTCAAATTGCCCCGATCCTGCCTTCATAGTCACTTGCAATTATCTCCGCCTCATAGTCAAGCTCTTACAGCAGCCACCGACTCCCTATGAGGATGGCCTGCTACCCTTATTCTTCGACATCAACACAGGGATTGACCGCATTGCCATGGCAAGACTTCTTCTTCGAGCTGTATTATTCCCCTCTTACTGCGTAGCCTTGCTTGAGGATATGGTGGATAGCAGATTTGCTCGGTGTACCCATCCTTTTTATCCAGAATCACCCATTTATCTCTGAACCTTTCTTAAGCCATATCTTTTGAGCAAAGGGTGTCTTTCACTTACCTTGCAGCCACTTCCTGAGGAGTGACTCCCTTGTGCATCACATGATGGGAAAAAAAAAAAAAAGAGCAAAAAAAAAGATATATATATATATATATGCACTCACATGCACTGCACTGCACCTAGGGGTCCTCAAGTTGGATGCGTCCAGTGGCTTTGGTCGGCTGGCTCCGTCTCTAACCCCCTAGCCCTTTTTCCATTTCCCCACACATTTGCTTAGGGCACATCAAGGTCAGGACATACCTAGGGAGTCTTGGCTCGCCTAGGTTAGACCTGTCTCCCTGAGTCACGTGCACTTTTCATTTCTACTTCATTTATCTCAGTAACACCACATTACCTCAAGTCACCTACCACATGTGGTTGATCCAGTGGAGAACCATGCGCTTCAAGAATTCCTTTATCTATCCCACTTAGGTGTCTCCCTTGCATCTTCAACAACAACCTTTTTTTTTCTCAGTACCTACCATTCTTTCCATCTTCATCAGATCAAGCTCCCTTGCTTCCTCATCATCGAGCATCATCATCAACAAAAGCACCCATGGAGAAGTCTTCTACCTATGTATTAGACTATGTATGCACGTGCACACACTATAGTATTTGCACCATAACCTATTCACGGTTTTGGGTCCTCAAGTGTGGGACAACACTTCAGGCTTGCCTGGAGTTCGACCCATCTCCCAAACCAACATCATCATATGTCATGTGCACGATCAGAAGACTAGCACTTTTCCCCTAGGGAGTGACTGCACGAGAGGTTTTACTTTGCAGGTATTCAAGTTGTGGAGAATCATGCGCATCACTTCTACATCAACATTGCATCTCCCATCTTCTACGACCTCTATTCCATTTTCCAATGACCATTCAAGTTCTATTCATCAGAAGGATCAACAGTCAAGTGTATCTTTAGCATAGCCAACTTTTACAGGATTTGTCACCAGCAACACCATCACTCTCACCATCTACCACAATTTGAGCAACATCATTTGTACCACCCGCAACAGGCAACATCCTCATCTTCAACAACCACCGTTCTTCATCAGCCACATCCATTTCTTCTCCATCAGGACTACTACTTGATCAGGACTGTTCCCAGCATTCTGCGTCTTCGGTGCAAGCTACAACATGCTACCTACAACGTGAGTGCCCTGGGACTGGCACTCGTCTAGGGGGGAAATAAATGTTAACGGTATTTTGAGAAGGCTGCAGAAAGCGCAAGTGCTGGATACTATTTTTTAGTGGATTACTATTTTGTGGAGCTTCATTGTATTACTTTGGGCACTTGTGTATTACTTTTTACTCATGGACATCATCAGACTATCATGGTTGTATTATTTTGTGAGAGACGGGCTCACTCCCGTGCACATTGTATTTATCACCCATAGTTGTATTTGTCGCACCGGCATGTGTTGCGTGGGTTGCGCACATGTAATTGTGATTAGAATAGTGTAGGCTTGGTCTATTTAGGCTATGGTTCAAGCATGTTTCAAGGATTGACCGGCCTAAAGCCCACTATGTGGGTAGGATGCCCAAAGAGGATGCAAACCCTAATTCACAGTTGTGGAAACCCTAAACGCAAAAGGGACGCAAACCCTAATCCTAACCCTAAACGCAAAAGGGGCGTAAACCCTAACACTAACCCTAATTCTATGTCTATATAAGGGTGGGAGGTCTCAGTTGTATTCACCCCCTTTGGCACATTCATGGTGCGGAAGCTCTGTCAGTGCAACCATTCAATCTTTCTATGCTATCATCTTGCTTCCATTGTGTTGAGAGTGACTGAGAGGGAGAGAGTGAGAGGTGTGTTGAGCGAGGGACTGAGGGAAGGTGAAGCTCTTCGTCGTCTTCTTGCTTTTCTCGTCGCCTCTACTAGCTCTTCGACACGTTGGTGTGCTTGGTGGTGGATGCGAAGGAGCGACGGCATCGGATCGTGTTGATCGTGGTCGTGGAACTATCTTCAAGCCTTTGAAAGGTAAGTTAGGTGAGTTCACTACAACTCAAGCTAGTCTTGTGTTCTTGCTTCCTTGGGTTGAAGAGGAGAATGCTTGGTTAGTTAGAGCTGAGCGTGAGAGACAAGGTGAGAGATTTTCGCCAACGTGAGTTACAGCTTCTGAAAGAATAGAAGTCCGTCCAAAGTCCCGACTATTGGTGCGTTTGCCTCAACACCGTTATCCCAGTATTATTGCATTATCTCTCTTGTATTATATGTTTACCCTAACATAAATGCAAACTTTTTGGTAAAATAAAATGCATTGTTGCTCAAGGAGACAGTCACAAAGGCCAGCAAAGAAAATTGAGTAGAAAAACCAAGGAAAATACTAGAAATTATTCTTGTGAAATCAAATCTCCGTATTGGGCCAATACATATGCACACACTCCATGTTAGGGGTTGATTTAAGATTAGAGACCCATAGACTTATTCAAAAAAAAAAAAAAAAAAAAGTGATACATTTGAAGAGGTTCTTAGTGTAACATTTGGTACCGTGCAACCGGTCTATGACTCACATAAAGCGGTAGTTCCTTCAATTAACACCTGGACTTTACATACACACACATAAACAAAGACCTCTCTCCCTAACTCAACACCAGATTGGCTCCAAAGACCGGCGCCCCTCTCGGTATTTCTTTATCAATTAAAAGATAGAAAATTACAAAAATGGTAATGTTCCAAAATACATAACCTGTGAACAGTTGGTTTTCAACTCTTCTAAGTAAGTCCCAACTGCATAGGAACAGTACTGCATGTCTAGATCAACATCCCTTACTGTCCAGCATGTGCAAAATTCACTGTTCTTACTGTCCAGCACACTATTCTTACTGTTCAACATGTGCAGAGTTCACTGTTCTTATTCAGCATGAGTAGAGTTCACTGTTCTTACGATTCAGCATATGCAGAGTTCACTGTTCTTATTCAGCATGAGCAGAGTTCACTGTTCTTATTCAACATGAGCAGAGTTCACTGTTCTTACGATTCAGTATGTGCAAAGTTCACTGTTCTCATTTAGCATGAGTAGAGTTCACTGTTCTTATTCAACATGAGCAGAGAAAACACAGAATTGTACCTTCGATGGAATCAATCCATCATGCAAAGCATTTCTTCTGAGAATAGAGAGAGAGGTGATCAGAGGGAGCAAGCTCTACCTCTGTGCTAAAGTCAGAGACGTAGAAGTACTCTCCATGGCTGGTTTTCTTGCAGCAATCTGCCCTCAACTCCTCCAAACTTCATTCTCCCATCTGCCCCTTATACCTATTACGGTTTTTTTTTTAATGCTCTCTCTCTCTCTCTGTTGGGAATTTGTGCCACATGGCATACATGTAACAATTTTCTGTTTAAACCTTCCGGTCTAAAATTCTCCATGATCGGTGCAAAATTTGACTCGGCACAGACCAGAAAATTAATCCTCGTGGAAAAACGAAGACAATGACGCGAACAAATTCTGGGTCCAAAAATAGTAACTCCCTAAATTTTAGGGATGGTGACCCCTACATTCCTCAAGTTGTTCTGTGCAACTTTTATCATTGTGACCACATCAAAAGTTTAATGTGGCTCAGTTACAGTGACTTTTATTCCGTGAGCATTCTCACATGTGCATCTTCTATCTTGGCCAGGCTCATTGTCCTGCACCATCTCCAATGGCTAAGCACACAGCCCCAAACCACTGGCATTCTATTCTTCAATGCCCATTCAATATGGAACCGGTCCTAAGGCTCAAACAAACCATTAGTCCAATTTGTCCCAATGGCTGCCTCTTCTCGCCATGCAAAGATCCCGCTTATTCCAAGAGAACTCTGGGGGTAAAAAGCAATAGCAACAAAAGAAAAGAAAAATAAAATATTTATATAAGTAAATAAGAAAAGCAACTGTAAAAAGTATCACCACCTGGTGACATACTGTCTTTTGAATTGCATGTCATCATTTTGCTTGTATTAATATGTTTCACTTAACATAAATATAACTTCTTAGTCAAATGAAATTTGTCATTCCTCAAGGGGGCAATTACAAAGGGAAGCAATGAAAACCAAGTAAAACTCGAAAACTGACTAGGAAACACCAAGGAAAGTACCACAAGGACAAATTATTCTTATGAGACCATTCCTTTTTATGGCCCCGATACATACACACTCCACCTTAGGGCTTGATTATGTATATAATTATTTAAACTCTTTTTATGTAACAAATCTCTAGAGAGTTGAAATATTAATATTTCATGCCATCTTTTAAATTGCATGTTTTGCTTTCTCCACACTTCACCACGAAGCCCTGTCACACAGAAGACTCACAAATAGAGTGGGACCTCACATGAATTTTGTTTGTTAAACTAGAATGATCATACAAAGAGCAACAGTTCTAACCTGGTGAAGTTCACATGACAATTTTTCATTTGAAGGTGCCTGATTTTCATGGTGTTCGAGATTGACAAGCACTGAAGTGTGTGGAGGTAGAAGGCCCACAGATTGTAAACTACTTATACAAGGCAAAAATAGAAGACACATGATCATAAAGTAAGAACTCAATAACCAGAAAAGGGGGAGAGAAATTTCAAAGCTAAAGACCGACGAGCTAAAAATGAAGTGGAGGAGATATATAGGCCACTTAAAAATTAAAAATCCCATGCAGTCAATTCTTGTCCCCAGCAAATTGAAATGCCTCCCCCTCAAATTTGTGATCATAAAGTGGAACCTTCTTACATGTCCATATTTCACTTCTAAAGATCAATATCCAAAACTACATGACTTTAATCTATATGCATGAGCTTTGTTTATTCTACTATAATCATAGGCCACAAATAATTCAACAAAGAAGCACAAATATTGTAGCTAAAATACACCTACTGGATTTAACATTTTTGCCTTTAAAGAGGCATAATTATTTTAGTGTCTAATCCTAACAGAGAAATGCAGTGTTGAGATACCAGGCCCACTGGTTATAAACTACTTGGAGAAGAAGCAATCACTTATATACAATGAATAAGTATTAAGAACCATAAAATACAGCATGCATGAAGTTACAAACTCAATGAACAAAAAATACACTGCCTGAGGATGTATACAGGCAAGTTAAAACTGATTTGTTATTGCAAATGCTAAATGGATAGGGAATTGCAAATGTTTCATTGAGAAAAGGCATTGTAATATAGTTGGAATGAAAGTTATTCTTGGAATAAATACCTCTCCCCACTATTGGTCCCTATTATTATCTCTACCTCAATGACCTTCTTGTTAAATGTCTTGCAAAGCCTGGTACCATTGTTTAAACCTATGAAAGGATTCAAATTCCTAAGCAACATTATGCAAGCATTTATTTTCAGTAGCAAAATATGAAGAGGAATACCTCCACCAAGGTCAAGGGAGTTAAGATATTCCATATTGTGGAGAAGAGAGTTTTCATCTCTCTTATCGAAAGAATCAACAGCAAGGTATTGTTTCACCTCTCTTGGCATCAACTGCAATGCATGGTTATCTCCATCTCACTATTTTGAGATGCAAGAATGGCACATTCACTAAAGAAGAATCTATAATCATGCATACAATGCACATTCTGATAGACAACATTAATGAAGTCTTCCATTCACCCTCCCGTCAATAGCATTCTAGATGGAATTTGCAACATGTTATTACTATGTGGCAAACAGTTTCCATCCCCAATGCCTTACAACCATGCAATAAAGTGGTCCTTATCTACTATCACACGCATATTCTACGTAAGTTCCAAATATCAATATACTGCCACAGATTGAAACAACATAGAGTCACACCAACAATGTCTTCATGGATGCATCATAAGAGTCAATCAGTGTTCCTAGCAAGTTTATCCCATAAGCCTTAAGTTTGTAACAAGAAAGTGAAATATACAAAATATATGTATATGCCTCTTCTTAATCATATGCATAGAAAATTATGTAGAACCAGGGTGATCATGAATATTGCAAAATATACACCAAGAATTGTAGTAAGTGCTAGTTATTATTCATCCCCATGTGTGAGCACATTACTGTGTGTAAGATTATGTATTTAGGTGTGAACACCTTTTACACCACTTGACATTAAATAAGGGTTAAAGGGTTAGGTACACACCTTAGCCTACATATTCACACCCTATCTTATACTTTCATATCAACTATGATTATGTCTATTCTTATAGTTTGGGTACTTTCAAGAGTTCTCTCCCTCCCACTCTCTGTTGTTTCTCACCTACTTGGAGTTTCATCTACCATAGCCAACTGGTCCTCTCTGAAGCTCCATACCCAACAGTGATATCAGAGCAGAAGATCCCTTCTCAACCAGCGAGAGTTCGGCTGTAACAGAAGTAGAAGAAAGAGAAGTAGAACATGTTCCCAAACACCGTCGCTTGCCTGCTGGTCGTAGTGATGCAGCAGCAGCAAGAGGAAGAGGATAAGAAGAAGAAGATAGCAGCCAGCCTGCGCCTGCCCTGACCACCACCTGCACTCATCTTCAATGCACATCACTGCCTGCTCATGCCAGTCACCTTCTCATTGACCTCTCCATTTATCTCATGATAACCTGCTCACAGCACAGCCACATCTCCAGTGGGCTACCAATCCATTGTCATCATTGCAAAATCCGGCTGTCATGGGCATGTTCTGGACACACACAAGCTGAGTGGCAATGTTGTTGGACAGGTCAGAACCTCCAACAGGTTGGACTCGGCAACCTGTCCTGCTCCACCTGCCATAACTGGACCATCTAGCACCCGTCACCTGCCTCTTGCACAACCTGCCTCTTGCCCATCTACTGCCTCTCGCATGTCTGCCTCCAAAATACCTGCTGGTCAACCTGCCCTTTCCAACAGCCACTATGCCAGAAGATAAGGCTCCAAAAAAATTATCAACATTGCTTCAGAAAAACTTCGGACTCCTTCAATCAAAGCCAAAATCTTTAAAATTTTACAGTAAAATCTGGGCCTTTTTCATACTAGTGCCTTCTGCTATCAAATTGAGGCCTCCGATAATGTGTCCAAGATGGCCCAAGCACTCATCTTTGATGACAGGTGAAAAATGACCCGCCTGCCAAGCATCCACTGCTTGGCAATGCCACCACAAGTGATCAGTATTGATCATGTTGTCCTCAACATCAACAGCAAGAGGGATTCTTGATCCTCTTTTTAAAAATTTAACTGAAAATAATTACAAATAATGAATAATGTGTCTGGAATGAGACACTTACCATACTACTACATGTGTTAAAACTTATCCACTACATCTATTTTCTGTGTGGGGTACTTTGCCTGGGTTTCTATCCAAAAAGATTAGTATTTTCATTTTATAAATCTATGAAGAGTTGTCTCAAGGGAGTTGTAACCACTTTATGCACAACCTCTCAATTGATCCTGACAGCTATAACTAGGCACTCGGCCTCTAGTCACGTGTCTAGTACCTCCAAGCCATGCTCACATTTGATCAACCTCTAAGCCATGCACACACACCTTTGAACCATGCCCTACCTCAGGTCCCTGAGCTTGTCAGTAGACCATGTCATGGCCATCCTCATGTTACATCTCTAGACACTCTCACTTACGTATCTCCTTTCTACAATCACTCTATGGGATTAGACACTCCTGCTCAGAGGTAGGACCTTCCCATTTTCTTTTCTCTAGGTTTCATGTCACGAGTTCAATAGCCATGACCCGGAGGGGGTTTTGTTAGTTATTATTGATCCACATGTATAAAGACACATTATTGTCTAAGAGTATGTGTTTAGGTGTGAACACCTTTTACACCACTTCGCATTAGATAAGGGTCAAAGGGCTTGGTACGCACCTTGGCCTATATATTCAGGCCTATCAATTGTACTCTCATATCAGTTATAATAATCAGTTTATTCTTACAGTTTGTGTACTTTCAAGAGTTTTCTCCCTCTCTCACCTCCATGGAGTTTCATCAACCATACCCTACTGGTCCTCGGTCAAGCTCCATACTCAACAATAAGTCTAGAACAGTAGACTTTGTACACAAATATATATGCACACCTAGAATCAAAGCAACATGGAAAGGGGGATTGAAAGCTAGGAATGGGGGAATACTAATCCAAAACAGATGGGAATGTGTTCCTAATTGGTTAAGGAACACTCTTGTCCACTTCCAATTCCAGGCCTTCAAGGCAGCATGATGTTTGCACATGTGAGGTACATCTGTGAACACAAGCTAAAGCCAATTAGATAACAGGGTCAAGCCATTTAACATGTGTGAAAAGGTGGCCAAAGCCAAGTAAGTGGGTGATGTGGTAGCCATGGATACACACTTGATAACAATTAATGTACTGATCAATATTTGCGCCAAAGCCTGGGAGATGTTCAACAGTTCAAATTCCAACGTTTTTCCTTCTTCTCACTTCATTGTTCTCTGCAAAACGCTAATCTTGAAATCAAACCCACAATCAGGAATAATCCAGCTGACATAGGTGTAGCTCAATGGTAAGTTGAGTGTATGGGAATAGGAAGGTCTTTTTGGGCAGTCATCTAGAAACAGGAATTAAAAAGGAGAATCGACCCCAGGTCAACAGACTAAGAGCCGGTGGCATGACCACTCAGATACGTTAAAGGACACGAGAGACAGAGACAGAGACAGAGACAGAGACAAAGAGCATGTATACCATAGCAACATGGAACAGTAGGCATGCCGTCTTGGAATGGGGAACACTGTTTCTTTGACAGTGAGGAAGAACAATTCCCTAATTGGAATGTTCCGATCATGTTTCCCATGTAGAAAACAAGCTGGCTGGAACACAAAAGAAAAAGACTGTTTAATAAATTTATTTGACCTAGAGTGGGTCGTTTCTTGCCTATGCTCCTTCTTAATACTTGGGGCTTGATTTTCTTGAAGCATTCCTCTCTCTATATTGGCCTTGGCCGTTTTTCCATATGACCTCAGGATTTGCCTTTATGTATGGCTTGGACCTTACTTCATTCAGCTCTTATTATGTGGTATGCACTCTTTTTGCAGCATTGAGTGCTCTCAATATGTGGCGCACTGTTCATTTTGTTTCTAATGGTGCATTAGAGTGTCTTTGAGATCTTGTGAAATCTTCACCTTGGAATTCTGAAAATTTCCTCTTCTCAATATCACGGCAGGTACAGGCCAAAAGCAAATTGTATGTAAAAACCAATGCACCTCATGCAAACAAAAAATGTGACCACATCATAATTATAAACTCAAAAAGTCGCCAGACTTCCATGTCTCAGAAGGTGTATGTTGGGAACCTATTAAACATTAGTAACTCATTCATTTTTCCCTGAACTGGCACCCAGAACTGTTTCTCATGTATGGCAGTTTCATAGTTAACAGAATGTCAGAGAGAAAAATGCCCTGACTGCTTAAGGTGTAGGCAACTTGCCTCCCAATGTCAACTGTAACAACTGCCTGCCTATGTACAGCTCCCACTCTCATTTTTCACCAGACCAAAACACGAAAAAGAAAACTAGCCACCAGAAAAAAAAAAAAACAAAATGAGTGCATTAACATCAGCAATAACAAACACGAGCTGACCAGCAGGCTCGAAAAATTGTGCCCTCATGGGTGGCCGGTTGGGATTTGACATAACACGAGTTTTCCAGGCTTGCACATTTCCTTCCTTAGTAAGTGTGATTAATAGCTTCAGCATTGGATTCCAAGTAACAGTAGGTATGGAGTTTGAGCCAACCTGGGTGCTGCAAATAAGAACAAAACGAAACATGTAGTAGCCCGTTATGTGAGTCCCAAACTAGATTACTTAGACAGTCAATATACAGAAACACATATCAGGATGCTAAAGAAAGCAAAAGACAAAACCAGTAATGACTAGCATAAGAGGGATAATTGCAAATATTGATGGGACTACATTTCAAGAAGACTGGAAAGGCAGGTTGATAGGATCAATCAAAAGAGTCCTAATGGTCAAAATCTAAGAGGTTTAGTCCCAAAGACACAAGAACAACATAGTTAGAGATTTTCACATTCTAGTTGGGCCCCTTCCATACATGTACACCTTGTAGAAGGCATACCTATCCTCTCTAATTTTTAAGATGGCATGCTCGAGAAAGACCGAAACTGTGAGGGAAAGAGTTTTAATGAAGACAACCAAAATTGTGTTATTTAATAGAACGTAGGACAAAACCAAAGCACCCTAATAAAAGATAATTAAACAAGAATCGCCCACATTAGCCACCAGTTGATATTCACAACAACCAAGTCAGCTTGCTGAGAACAAGAGCACATGTACTGTGAATTAGTGAAAAAGTGTAGCTGATTGGCCAGGGAGCTATTTGAGGTGCCCCTTATCCTATTTGTGATCATCACCACCACTTTTTTGCAGAACTTAAATGTGTGCTTCATAGCACACGTTCAATACTGCATGTGTGTTTCCCAACATACAGGAGAGCTGTACATGCAATTGAGCACGTGACCTGAAAAGAGGATTCAGACTCACGTCTCCTTACAGTAATGCTGTGCCTCTACAAGACAAGTAAACAGGATATCTACACCTTGAGGGAAGACTTTTAACAACTGAAAACTAGAAGGCAAACAAACAGATAGGAAAGACATAATAACAATCGCAATTACAAAATAGATCCACTTACATTCCAATCATGTTAGGACGATTTGGGACTGAGACATCCCAAGCTAACAATGTTCCACTTCTATCTCCAACAAAGATCCATTCCAAGGTTGAGTGAAATGCAATTGCACCTGCTCCTACTAGTTTGATGGTGTTTATAGTAGTGTCAACTGCCCCAACAAGAAAATGACTGACATAATCAGTAGCGGAGTGGAATGAGGAAATCTGCTAAGCAGCTACTGAAAAGAAGGCAAAAGATGAGTTCAAATCTTGGTAACCATCTCATTTTCCTATTCAAAAACCAGAATATTCACTCACGGAAAGCTGTTCAGACCCATCACAAGATCCCATCACACGTTCTGTACTAGTACATACAGTTAACAGAACCTCAATTAGATGAATTCAGACTACACAAAGCAGAGGAAATAACTATGACCATGAGCAATATCGTTAGACCTTACTTGGTCAACAAAATAACCAGACCTGTGAAAAGCAACCAAAATGAATATTTGCAAAGCAATTCTACAAAATCTTAGAATCACACAATCAGCCAGAATGGATTTATAAAGCACTTCTACTCAACACCAGAACACATGTGCAAGAGAAAGAAGAAAGAGAGCAAGCCATATCATCTATTGGATACCAAAATGACCTATGAAAGCAAAATATTGAGTAACATTGATCCATGATACAAATGGTTGTGGATAAACAAATGCAAATAAATAACAAGTTGTATATATGTACCAGAGCTTCTAGCTCTCTTACCATCTAAAATATCAAACAAGGGTTTCTATGGAGCTATTTCAGTACATATATGATGTCACCCATGAGGTGAGGCTCTCGAAGAATGTGCATTGGTGATGGAATGTGATAGCCCAAATCCTCAACTAATCCCATGGGTGACATCTAGCACCAACAAGGCAGGGCCATGGTCTACCTAGCTCTACACAGCTATGTGGCTCTCTCAATGGTCACCCTGACTGCTCCTCTACTCAATAGAGCCAGTATGTATGGTGAAGCCTGGACTTGTGATGGAGCTTGGATTGATGGTGGGGCCCTAGTGAAGAAGTCTTAAGTGCCCCATGTCTGCTACCATATGCACCCACAACTACTGCCACCAAAGGACAGATTATAAATTTGAGTCATGGAAGGGTATGGCAAGGCAACAAGGGACAAATCCCCCATGGAAAAGGAAATGGTGGCATCCTCGTATCTCATAATAAGTGGGGCATTTGCATATGAGAGTGGATTCTCTAGCATAGCTCGTCTCCCATGCCTCTCCTATGTATCTCCTTGTCTCAATTTGAAGTTGGTATGAGGAGGTTTGTGTCTCGCCAATGGCGCACTACATCCAGAACAACATGTGCACATCCATGTACCCTACTCAGATGATGAAGCCATCCTCAGAAAGCTGGAGAAGATGGTCCTTGTAGAAGGCCATCTTTGTGCCAAGTGGTATGTCTAGGAAACCCATGTCTCTCAATCTAACATCCATCTTATGAGATGATTCGACAATGTATGGCTGGCCACTGAGCCACATGGTGGGTGCATCTACACTATACCACAGTGGTGGTGAAGCACCTATCAGTAGACCATGGTCCCTCACCCATGCACTAGTCTATGTAAACCAACATCATCTAGCTCTTAATACTCCCAGCTACAGAGAGAATGCTTGCACTTTCTTAGACAGGATGGGAAATAATAGACCTTGATTATAGTAACATCATCGTGCAGTTTGGTCTAATCTAACTACATTTAAAAATCCCCAAAAAGAATTATCAAAGGAAAAATATATTTTGTGCGTGGTAGGACAAATGCCCAATAATCTTGTATTTGTTGACATATTGTGGGCATTCCTCTTTATCCGACATCTTCACTCTGTGCTAGCTCTCCATCATCATCATTTAGTATTTTTTCATATTTCCTTGTTACTTTTATGTGCCGGCTAATGCCCAATGTGGAATGTAATGAGTTATTTGATTTGTCCTATAGGTCAATTTTGGCCCCCAAAGGACATTACTAAATCTTTCTTTCTTTCTTTCTCTACCAGCTGCTCCCTCTATCCAACCAGCTACCACCTCCTCCTGCAAGCTGCCACAACTGCTGCTGCTAGTGCCACCTACCTGTTGGAGCATCTACAGCCTGTGTTTCTGCTGCTGGGGCTGCCGCCTACTTATATCAGCTGCTACCTGCCATTTGAGGTGCTACGATATAGTTCAGACTGCTGCATTTTGAGTCCAGCAGCTGTAGCCTTGTTTCAAGCCATCTCCAAAAGGCTGCGTCTCCCCGAAGTTGCTGCCTTTTCAGACTAGCTCTTCTTCTTCCCCAAAGTCTATCACCAAGTAGTGCATTCCTGTGTTTTGCTGTTTCCAGTCTCAGACACTGCTGCATTTCAACATCCAGCCTGCTGCCCTTCATCCCTGTGCACATCTTTCCTCATCAACATTAGTGGTTTGCTGCACTCAGATCCATTCTTAGAGGTGACACTCTCTAACAATCTCCCTCAGCCCACTCCCATGAGAGATTGGCTGTGGGACAACCTCTGCTCCGTAAGCTCCTCACTTGTATCTCTTCCCTTTATCATTCGATCATTACACAATTCTTTTATTCTTCAGTTCCTTCTTATTTCTATGCATTCTCCTTAAAGTTCATTGTGTTTGTCATGCTCACTCTCTGTGTTTTATTCGCAAACCCTAGTATATCTTCAAATGGCATCAAAGCCAGTGCTCTTTTGAAGAGCATCCTACACCAATATCGTGAGATACTTGGCTTGCCTAAACAACACCCTGTTGAGCTAAAAATAAGTTAGCTTCTTTAAAACAAACCCAAAACATGATAAATTGATGAATTAAAACTCTTTATTAAAAAGAAATGTGTTCCTAGAAAGTGTGTCTGTCCCACAATCACAAACCCTGTTGGCAGGACCCAAAATTTCTATAAATAGGCATGCTGCCCTCCATCCAGCCTCAATCTCGTTTTTACAATTTGCAAGTGCCATATCTCTGCTGTGCACACCCAAATTGCAGAGGATATCTCAGCCAGAGCTGCCACTATTCCTATTACCACCAGCGCCTACCACCCATGGAGCCTTCCACTGCTTATTACAAAGGTTTCATAGCCTCTTCTTCATCATATCTACCCGGCGGGATGGTGGAGACCCAAAGCTCTACTAAGGTTGCCTGTACTGAAAATCTCTCCCCGCCAAAAACCGACACTGCGCCTTCCAGACATGCCATCCAATACTCAAAATCTCTCCCGGCCAAAAACCTCCTGACACTGCGCCTTCCAGACATGCCATCCAGTAAGACTCCCTATGATCTCCCATACCTCAGAGTGGTCTGCTGTGGGCTCCAATACCTAGTGGATGGGTAGAGCCTCCAAACCGACCACTGCACACGACCCTACCTCAATAATGAATATGGTGTCCTGCATCCTAGCCTCATACAAAAGGTGACGGCCCTGGCTGACTGCCTACCAACAAAAAGCTCCCCATGAGATACATCCAAGGTTGGGTGCTATATAGCGGAGGATGCGGCATGCTCCTCTCCACATAAGTTGTGCCGCCTCACACAACCAAAGAAAGTGCTTAGGAGTTTCCAGAGGCTGTTGTGTGCAGCGTTTACAACCTCCCTCCTGCATCTAGCCTAACCAACTTCCTACCACCAGGCCTCCATGTGCCACCAACCATAAGAAATACGCTACCCTCCTCGGCCTCCAGCTATCCCATAAGAGGCGCCAGAAGGTCCGTCGGAAAGCCTCCGTGATGCTATGCTCCGCCCAGTACCTGCTACGTGACGGCGCCCAATCCATGTCCTCTTGCATCAATACGTGTCTGCCAATCCTAGCTGTGTACTCCAAGAACCTTGGTGGCTTCTTGGCGACTACACTAGCCAGCCATAGCCACTCTCCTGGATCCCACTCCAGTTCATCAAGTGGCCTACCCTCCCAAATCCAAAGGCCAACCACTCGAATCCTTCTCCATGAAAGGGCAGCTATCCCCTCATCCTGCTGCCCTCTGTCAAGGGCCAAATGCCCCCCCTCCAGCACGGTGAAGAAAGTCCCATGTGGAGCGCCACCCACTCTACCTGCCACCTATAAGGGGATACCTGCTAGTGAAAACCTAGCGGCCCATAACTCCCCAGGCTCTACCGGCTCTCGTATCGGGGGAGCAAGTCACTCCTAAGATATTGCTGCATCTATCTTCTTTGGGGGAGGCTTAGCCTCCACCTTATGAACCTCTCGCTTACTCATAGCATGGGGTACGTACCCCTACTTACCCACGTGTCGACTAGTTGATACCACAGTTTACCTGCAGTTGACACTTGCACAAAGTTTAAGAGTCCTCATCATTGCTCCACACGTACTTGTGGGTTCCTCTCTAACTTTTTCTCTCTATCCAACAAATCTCCCTCCCTATCCTTACTACCCTCCTTACACTCAAGTACCTCAAAGTTCTTTGTCCTCAACCAAGAATGCATTCACTAGCATGACTTGCTTCAACAGGTCTAACTATACCACTAAATCAAATCTGATGAGGTGTGTTCTTGACTCACAAAACTTGTAGGACCCTATCCAAGGGCTAAAACCCCAACCAAACTTGCGCCTTATTCCACTAGAGGTTGTCCACTCATGAAAGTCTAGCCCCCTCTGAGAGCAAAGAAATAACATCCTCCTCTGAATCCTCCTTTGAAGTAGATGGGGAATCCAAAAACTCATGGATCACGAACTCCGAAATGTCTGATGACTAAGGAAGTGCCGCCGGTCATGCTAAAGAAGGTATCTGGGGTGCCGAAGAGCTCCTAGAGGTAGCCTCTCGAACCTGAGTACTCGAGGGTGGGGAAGGGTAGGGCTCAAAATGAGCCAGAGGTGGGCAACAATCATTGTCTCTCAGTGGAGCGGACTGGGTAGCTGAAGAAGAGGAAGGAGTCGAGTAGCCACTATCCCTCGAAGGAGCAAACTGACAAGGAGACAATATCAAACAATCACTATCTCTCGATGGAGCGGACTGCAGATCCGTAGGTCGTGGAAGCCACTGTACCTGAAAATAAGTGGAAGAAGACTGCCACTCACATTGCGACAATCTCCAGGAGGTCGTAGCGCCAATCGATCCTCCATGTGCTCGAAAGAACTTAGTGCGCATCGGATGTGTCTCATTGCCTTGTGCATAGTACTCTGATAGCCGATGCAGAACAATCTCTATGGCCCAGAAAGAAGAGGTGGCACAAGGAGTACCTGGTGGAAGACGCATATACTTCAGGGAGTGGGAAGCAAAGGTCGAAGTCAGCAAGCATCGGTGGTGTGTCCGGTGATGCCACAATAGGAGCACCCAGTAGTCTGGTCATCTGTTGGTAAAGAAGCCATGGATACCAGTGTGCCTTGCTGAAGAAGAAAGAGGTTAGCCACCATGAACCACGAACCGCAATGTCCATCTCGAGGGGTGTGAGGGTAGTGTGAAGCACAAACTGCAACGTCGAGGAAGGGTTGGAAGTGAGCTGCCAGTGGAAGGAGGATGCGACCAGCAGTAAGAGATTGCAACCAATAGAAAATCACAGGTGAGGAGAGAGAAATACTAAAAACGCAGAAAAAAACAACAGCAGCAGTCAATATGCTGAAATCAGCTCCAAACAATGTGTGATAGGCTGGAAACAAGCGCCAGACTCTTGTAGACAGCAATGGCCAGCTTGGACCACGATGTCCTCCGCATTCAGGGTGTGAGAAACAGGCTGAAATACCTGAAATCTGCAAAAACGAAATTGTTTTTGAATGGAGAGTGATCAGCAACAGTCGCTTTGCTGTAAACAGCTGCAAACTGTGGGTGGAAGGCTGGAAACAGATGCCAGACTGTAGATGACAGCAAGGGACAGCTGAGACTATGATGTCCTCCACAAAAGGGGTATGGGCAGCAAGCTAAAAACACCTAAAACCTACAAAAACGAGATTTTGATGCAACAGAAGAAGAGAAGTGGATGCCGAACCTGCCACCGGTCTTTGCCTTCACCGGAGTGGAGGATCTTTGCCACTATTTGAGCAGATCCAACTCTGATACCATGTCAAAAGATGACGTACCAACGAGACAGTAGGGTTTGCGGAGAGGAACACAAAGTGAACTCCGCAAACATGGAGAAGAGAAGAGAAGAGAGAAGAAACTTTGATTAATGAAATGATGAAGTTTTGAATCATGGAGTGAATGTGCTACAAGGGAACAAGGGTGTCGTAGCACAAGGAAGATGATGAAGACAGCCACAAACACGAACCGCAATGTCCTCCTGAAGGGGTGTGAGGATAGTGGAGAGGCTAGAGAAAAGAGGTGACAGACAAAATGAATCGGCCATAAAGAATAAGAGAGTGAGTGGCCTATAAATAGACACAGTAAGTCAAGGGTGGCACCCCTTTTTGGGGCTGCAAACCCTAAACGCAAAACGCAGAAACGTAAACTGGGGGTGAAGGGTGAAGGGTTTCTCAACAATCAAAGGCTTTGAGCTTAGTCCACATTTGCGAGTTACCTCTTAACAAGGCAATTACAAAGGCCCACTCTACCTAACCGAGCATGTCTTCTGTTTGGATCATGGATAGTGGAGCCACCCACCACATGACCCATCCAAGACATTTTTATATCCCGAGCCTCTACAATCAGAAATGTTTGGTTTGGGAACAACTCCTCGGTTAAGATCCATGTGTCAGAGTGAAGCAATGCAAAAGCGAATGACCGTGACAAAGAGTGAACAAAGAGAAAAGAGAGAGAGAGAGAGAAAGAGACAGTGAAACGCAGAAAATCTGCAGTGAAGAATGTTGTATAAGGATATAGAATTATACACGGGTGCAGAGAAAATATCTATGTATGTCTCCACCTCAAGGGTCTCGATCTTTGTCAGCCCCAATAGCAATCTCCGCAATCAGCAAACTGAAATCTGTCAAAGACAATGTGTAGACAGCTGAAAACTCAGCCTATTTATAGGCTGTAAATAAATCAATAAATGATCAGGTCGGCTGCATTAAATGCAGCGGATAGCAATCCAATTGTCCGACTACTGCCACGTGGCAATCTACAACATGGCACTACTACGGTGGCCGCATCCAAGAAATGACTCTCAACACCCCCTCTCAGATCATGGACAAGGCAACAGATAGAGGGATCTGGCGTGTCAGTGAAGTAAAGCCTAGGGAAGTGCCTTCGTAAACAAATCTCCAAGATTGTCTTCGATCTTACAGTATCCCATATCAATGGTCTCATCGAGAAGCTTCTCCCTAATGAAGTGATACTCCATCTCTATGTGCTTCATCCGAGAATGGAAGACAGGATTCCGTGCCAAGGCAATGCAACTCTCATTGTCGCACCGCAAGATAGTAGGACAAGTCTCGGAGCAGCCAAGCTCCTCCAACAACCGCCAAAGCCACACAGTGTCACATGTGGTAAAAGACGCAGCCCGATACTCTGCCTCAATCAAAGATAGGGCCATCGTGGGCTGCTTCTTGCTACTCCAAGAGATAGCACCAACACCCAAGGTAAAACAATAACTAGATACTAGATTTAACAAGAATGATCTTAAATATCACCAAAGCGTTGCATAATTGCTAGATAGAAGCCATCTTATCCAAGATGAATGACCAAATAGAGTAACTTCCCTTCCAAAGTATTTCAAGAAGGCTATCGGTGCAAGCCCTAGTGCGGATGTCATTGGTTAACAAGAAGATCAACAGGGACAAGGACACTATTATACATGCTCACAAATCATCACTACACAAACTATTGGCATCCCCTTCAATCCACTTAAGCCAAGCAAGGTCCTCAAGCAAGGTGTCTTCAAGCAATGTGTAGAAGTCACAATAGATAATCGCCAGCCCAATCCAAATCACTCCAACCTGCAAGAACAAGATCAGAAACACCTGTACCTGCTGGATACGAAATCCTGAGGTCAGAGGCCCCCCTCAGAAACCGAAGTATCCTCTAAGCAGCCTGCCAATGCACCTACTGAGGTACACTCATGAACCCAGCCCAAAGTCCTACAACAAAACATAGATCAACCCATGTGTTGAGGAGCTAAATCAATGATCCAATCAACTGATGGTAGCGGGGAGCATCCGCCAAAGGAGAATTTGCGTGTGAAGTGGCCTTCTAGTTCAAATCCATAGGAGTAGAAATGGACCGACAATCCTCCATCTCAAAAGTCGCCAAGAGCTCTTGTGCATATCTTTGCTGAGAGATGAAAATCCCCCTCTAAGATTGATAAATCTCGTGGCCCAAAAAGAAATGGAGAAGTCCTAAATCCACCATCTCGAACTTCCGATGTAGGGCTGCCTTCGTCTCTTCAAACTTCTTGGAATGATCACCTATAACAATCAAGTCATCAACATACAAAACAAACAACACACGACCACCCTCAGAAGTGTGCACATAAAGCTGCGGATCAGCCCTAGAGCGCCGATATCCCAACTTGGCATGGAGAAATGAATCAATCTTCTCATTCCAAGCACGTGGAGCCTGCTTTAGACCATACAAAGGCTTCTTCAACCTGTAAACCTTCCCATCTGAGGAACCAAAGCCAAGAAGCTACTCTACATAGATCTCCTCCTTCAAATCACCATTTAAGAAGACCGACTTCACATCCAACTGAAAGGCAGGCCATCTCCTATGATCAGCTAGTTGGTTCGTACTATACGGTTCATACCGTACCATACCGTACGAATTCGTACCAAAAAACAAGCACTTTTTTTCTTTCTTTCTTTTTTTTTTTGCATGGTTGTTGTTGTTGGTGGTGGTTTGGGTTGTTGACAGTTATTGTTGTGGTGGTGGTGGTGATTTTGTAGCCTTGATCAATCAACCAAGAAAGGGGGTGGAAGCTTGATTAGACTCCCCATACATGTTTTGTTATGATTTATCCTAAAACCAAAGGCCATACATAAGGTATTCGAGCAAGTTTCAAACGTTTCTAATTGATGTCCCATCATTTTTCAGAATATGTTAGTGTCATCAATAAATAAATTCAGCACCATTTGAGAATCATCAAGTAGCTTAATCCTATTGATTTTACCTTTGTTCACAGCTCATTTTGCACCACCCAACCCAAAGCATTAGTGCACATTGCTAATAAAGCTAGGCCAGAGGATAGCTTGGCCTAATGTACCTTCTGAGAGTACACAAATTAGTGAATATACCATCGGTAGCTACTTTAGCCTTAGCAATGCCAAACAAAACCATAACAAAATTCATAAATCTTTTACCAAAACCTTTGGTGGTTTGTTTGGTAACTCTTGGTCTCACAGGTCATTTTGGCCTCTTGTAGACGTTAATAAAGCATCTCATGTCATTCTCTCTCTCTCTTTTTTTTTCGTAAAAGGTAATTGTATTAATTACGAAAAAATGTACAAGTTCACATGATTACATGATTACAAAATACACAAGGGCCCTAGGCCAACGTGTGTAAAATCCCAGTACTAATCCATGAAAAAAGTTACACAAATCATGGCAAAGACCCAGAGGCAATTGCCATATGCCAGGGAAGCAAGTCCTCCTGAGGGAGCAAGTCCGAGTGCCGAATGAGATCTATCTGCCAATGCAAGAGACCTTTAAGCCGGGCAATGTGTCTCGGTACATTAGAGGCCGCATCAAAGAGAAAGGCATTCCGCGTGGTCCAAATGTGCCAGCATCCCCAGTATCTGAAAAGGTGGAATAAGATCTTCATATGTAACTGTGGCGGTGTGGGGTAGTTTGGGCGCACAAAGACCCAATCGAAAGGAGTTAGTGAGGACCCCACCACTGCGCGTCAAACTTGTGACAAGAGTGACCAGATATTCTTGGCGAGCGAGCAAGAAAGAAATCGATGTCGGGCCGATTCCACAGTAGTGGTACAGAAGAAACAATTTCCATTCGAGATTCTACGCTTGGAAGGGTCGAGGCAAGAGGAAGACCACCAGTCTCTCTCTCTCTCTCTCTCTCTCTCTCTCTCTCTCTCTCTCAACCTTCTCTCTCTCAAGCATACATGTCTCTTATTTGTATGATCATTCATGTATGATGTATCCACTCTTATGTATGTACTTGTAAGTTATAGCACATGTTGCACATGCGGCATATACCATAGAGGTTTTGGCATGTTACCCTCAAGTATTCATCTTATATACTCCAATAGCATTGCTATTCAAACTTTAAACATCTGTTCTATCATCTATAGTTCAAAATAATGAAGTTTTTTTTTTTCATACTAATATTGTACCGTACCTTATAAAATCTTAAGGTACCATTTAGTACCGTATTTTATCGTACCGTACCGTACCATACTTTTCGTACCTGACAACTATGCCTGGGCCTTGTGCAAAACCTTTAGCAACAAGGCGAGCCTTGTGCTTATCCAAAGAGCCATCACTATGGTGTTTGGTATTGAAGATCCATTTGACACCAATCATCTTCTTATGAGAGGAACGAGGCACAAGATACCAAGTGCCATTCCGCTCAATAACCTCCAACTCGGCTTCCATCGCCTTTCGCCAATGATCGAACTGTAAAAGCCTCCTTCATTAATGTAGGCTCTCTATCCTGCATAACACCGGACATCAAACAATAGTTAGAGCAAACAAGCTCCATAGTATGTGCCTGGTGCCGTTGTGACCTCCTCGATCCATCTTGTGGTTACCACTCCTCAGGGACCCTCTCGATCCTTGAATCTCGAAGCATGTCACGGGCCCAACAAGGAGGAGACCGAATCTCACCTCGGCGCTCTCCGTCTGCTGAAGTTTCTAGAAGATCCACCATCAACGAAGGACCAAGCGGTGAATCCATTGGCTAGGTAGTAGGCTCCTCATTCGAAAAAGAGTCCTCAAGAGACACAGGCTCGAGAAGAACAGTCGCTACGGCCAAGCTAACACTAGAATCTCCAAATACAAGGTGATCCTCACCACCCTCTGGGGCTGGAACCTCCACGAACCGAACATCACGGCTCGTGTAGATATCCCGCTTAATAGGATCATACAGTCGGTAGCCTTGAGATTGCGAGCTATACCCCACAAACACCTATCTTCTAGAAGCTGCTTCAAATTTGCCACGCTGTGACTTCGAGATGTGAACATAAGCATCACAACCAAAAACCCTGAAATAAGAAACATGTCTGACAGTGCTCCATCATAGTACAGGCCATCTTGATCACACTGCGATTCTTCCGCTCCAAAGTGCCATTCTCCTAAGGGATATTTGTATTGGCAAACTCTTGGTGTAAGCCACAATATGCACAAAACCGAGAAAACTCATTAGAAACAAATTCTCCGCCCTTATCCAATCGTAAGGTCTTCAACTTCCGCCCCAATCGGTTCTCCTCAAAGACCAACCAATCTTTTAAGTTGGAGAAAGCCTCCGACTTCAGCTTCAAGAAATAGACCCATGTCATCCTTTTGTCATCATCTACAATGAGCATGAAATACAAACTCCCTCGAAGGGATTCCGTCCTCATCGGTCCACAAAGATTGCTGGAAACAAGCTCCAAGGTTGCTGAAGACCACCTCGAAGCCTTGCTGGGAACAACATCACAAGTCTGCTTCTCACGAATGCAGGATACACAAGGCTGCTAACTCACCACAATATCTAGCAAACCTCGAACAAACTAATCCTTAGACACCTTCCGAAGGTATTCATAATTGAGGTAACCAAACCGAGCATGCCAAAGCTCGAACGGAGTTTAGGAGGTAAAAAGAAGAGAAGTCAAGGCAGAAGAATACCGCAACTTGTAGACTCCATTCTCCTCATAACCTGAAGAAAGAACCACTCTTGATCCTCGATCAAGAAACCGAAAAGAATCCACATCAAATTCGACCAAGAGGGTGAGGGTATAAATCTTGTGCATCGAGAGAATAAGATATCCCAAAGCCGGCACATGAAGTACCTCAAATGCATAGGCACCACCATGCCCATTTGGAATAAGATACATGGCCACATCCTCGAATAGGAATAGACGAAATATCTCCAATAAGAATCTGACCATGAGAAGGCCACAAATGAGTAATACATGCTGAAGAAGGAGTCATGTGCCTAGAGGCACCACTGTCAACAATCCACTCCCAAGTAAATGGGGCTATCAACGCAACATCAAAAGCCGACAAGGTCAATCCTCAATCACCTCCAAATGGAGGAAAGTAGTTGACGAGGGAGCAGCCACCCCTTTGGAATCCTTTGAAGATTTCTCCTTCTTCTCCTTCTCCTTCTTTTCCTTGTCGAGACAATCCTTTTTCCAATGACCTGTTTTGCCACAAATATAACAAGTAGACTCATTGTATTTGTCCTTCTTAGATTTGTCTTCCTTCTTCTTTTTTTGGTCTTTCCTCTTCTTCTAAGAGGATTGACCAACCAAGGCTTCAGATTTCAAAGCATTGGTTCCTTTCAGTTGCTCCTCTTGGTCTAAGACCATAGGAACCAACTCTTCCCACCGAAGAGTCTCAAACCGCCCTAAAGCAATCAAGGAGGAATAAAAACCACTAAAGCGAGGCGGTAACTATGAAAGGAGAGTTATCGCCATGTCTTTAGAAGTGATCACCTTTCCTGCATTTTGAACCTGCATCTGAAGCTGCCTTAGCTTGTTGATTACTCGCGCATGGATAATGACTTGTTGACACTAATAGTCCTCATTTGCACTTCCAAAGAAACTTGCTTCATGACGGTCATCCGATTATACATCTAATCCAACTCCAATCATATCTCCCTAGCCACCGTCAAATGCTCTATGTGAGAGATAACAGTTGTGGTACATGAGAGAAATAAAAACAAGTGAATGCATACATTGAGTTTATCCCACTGTGCCTGAGCCTTTGCCAACTCCGCCTTCTCACTAGAAGAGAGTTTAGACTCGTCTCGTAAAGAGAAACAATTAATATCCTCCATAACAAGCTCCGCCAAATCATAGGACTCCAATATGGCAAGCATCATGACCCGCCAGATGCGGTAGTTCTCACCATCGAGCTTTGATCTAAAGGAAGAGTCGATAGGATGGGCACCTTGCGGTCCATGATCGCCTGAAACTCTGTCTTGGCCTCAGAAGACATCTTCACCTACGATGCCTGCACAAAACACAAAAGCAGCCCCCTCTGACTGTGAAAATACAGCCTGCTAGGGCTGAGGGTTGCTCATCCCGTTCCTTCTTTACCCGCCGAAGGCAATGAAAATGTAAAACCTGCAGTTGAAGGCCAAAAACGCAGCCCTCTTCCTTCTCTAACAGCAAAAAAAACAACAGCAGCTTCAGCAAATCTTCTCTTTTCTCGCACGCTCACATTCACCTCAGCCTTGTTCTGATGCGCAGCCCACTTGCTCGCACTTGAACACTGAAAACGTAGCCTTCTGTCACGCTGAAAACTCCTCTTCAGATTAGGTCCAATCCTTCAATGCTCTGATACCATGTCAGAGTGAAGCAATGCGGAAGCGAATGACCGTGACAAAGAGTGAACAAAGAGAGGAGAGAGAGAGAGAGAAAGAGACTGTGAAACGCGGAAAACCTACAGTGAAGAATGTTGTATAAGGATGCAGAATTATACATGGATGCAAAGAAAATATATGTGTATGTCTCCACCTCGAGGGTCTCGATCTCCGTCAGCCCCAAGAGCAATCTCCGCAATCAGCAGAACTGAAATCTACCAGAGACAATGTGTAGACTGCTCAAAACTCAGCCTATTTATAAGCTGAAACTAGCATACCGTGCAGGATTCACAAATTCTTCCATCAGATTCAATTCTGAAGAGCCCTAGAAGATCTACCTGCCAGCTTGCACCTAGTATTTCATTTGCATCTATCTTTACAGCAAATTATATAGTGCATTCTAAGCCAAAGAGTTAACAAGAGACTCTAAAGCATCCCCAATGGAGTGAGGCCATGGAAAAGGAGCTTGCGAGCATTGATCAAAATGAGGCTTGGACCTTGGTGGATTGTTTGAGCCACAAGAAAGTCATCAAACCAAGTGGATCTTTAGGACCAAATTCAAAGTTGATGGAGCTTTGAATACATATAAGGCTCGCCTTGTAATGCAAGATTTTCGATAAAAACACGGCATAGATAATGAGGAGACCTTTGCACCCACTGTGCAGTTGACATCATTCCGTTTGTCAATTGTACTAGCCACTCATGACGGTTGGCCGATTTATCAAATGGATGTAACTTCCTTCCTAAACCATTATTTGCAGGAGGAAGTCTATGTGGAGCAACTTCCCAAATTTCCTTCTACAAACCGTAAAGATAAGTTCTTTCATTTACAGAAAGCTCTTTATGGGCTGAAGCAAGGATCATGTTCTTGGTTCCATAGGATAGATGAGTTCCTCAAAACTCATGGATTTCATTCAACCCCTTATCACCCAAACTTATATGTTAAAATGACTTCAAAGTGGATCACCTACATCCTTCTATACTTTAATGATTTACCTATCACTGGCTCAAATTCTACTATCATAGCAGATATAAAAGCCCACTTTTATTCTAGTTTTGAGATGACTGACCTTGGTCAATTGTCCTATTTTTTGGGGATGAAGGTAGTTCGTTCTAGGGATAGTATTTTTGTCTCACGGAAAAAGTATGCCCTTCAATTAGTTGAGCAGTGTTACACTAATCAAACATGGCTTGTGGCCACACCTCTTGATCCCGCTATGAAGCTTTCTAAGGATTCCCTAGGTCAGCCCTTCAATGAGCGTACCTATAGATCTATTATAGGAAAACTTCTTTGGTTAATTTATACTAGGCCAGATCTTGCATATTCTGTCTCTTTACTCAATCAACGTTTCAATGCACCTAAAATGTCACATTGGATTGCTTGCATGTGTGTGTGGAGATATGTTCGGTGTACTTATTCTTATGTTCTAACATATGTTCATGGTTTGCTTTTGTAAGGGTAGACTGATTCGAACTAGGTTGGAGATCTCGACACATGACGTTCTCACAATGGCTACATTATCTCTTTGGGTATAGCTTCCATTTCTTAGTAAAGCCATAAGGAGAAGACAGTGGTTTGAGGGATTGCTGGCTGTTCTACACTTCTTGTGTGCTTCATCAATTGTCCTCTACTCCGACAACCAAAGTGTTATTGCACTAGCTGGTACCTCGATCATCAGTCCACAAATGGGGCATGTTGGTGTACACTACCATTTCACCAAAGAGTAGGTTGAGCTTGCTAGGCACCATCTGCATAGAGTTTGTACAGACATCATACTATTTTGCATATATATTGACCAAAGCCGTCAATTGCCCGATTCTCCAATACTTACTACCTAGGATCACCGTGGGTGCACCCTCCCCTACTACTTTGGATTGACAAGGAGAGAGTGGTTCCCTCTAGCTTTCCCTTCCACATTGAGAGGGGGCGGCCTTTTTCTCTTGAGGATGACAAGATTTTGGTTCATTATTACTTCATAAACATTTATTATTTGCATATTGTATCACTTTCCGCATCTTAGGGATAACTATGATTGTAGAAGGGTGCATGGGCAAGTGAACAATTCCCTTGCGATGACATTGTCCAAGTGGCACAATTGCATAGCATTTTGCATGAGCATGATGATTTGCATTGTCTCTTGCATAATCCCATGCATGGGCATTTTGTTCTTGTAAACATGCATCTCTGTGCACTTATCTCTTTTCGGTCTTTTGAAGTGGTCGACTCTAGATCCACCATATTAGCAACAGCCACGTGACAATCTCCCTTTTGCTACCGCCTATCTTTTTTGCTTCACCACATACCCCCCATAGATTTTCCCCCACACACTTTCCTCGTCGTTAACACCTAGTGGTGGTTGGGATAGCTTGTTTGATTTATGAAGGTCTTGGGTTTGAGCATCTCTTTTTTCTCCCAACCTCAATCTCGTTTTTGCAACTTGCAGATGTCATATCTCTGCAGTCCACACCCTATTCATGAAGGATATCTCAACCAGATCTACCCATCATTGTTGTTACCACTTGGCGCCTATTGTCCAGCCTTCCACTACTGATTACAGAGGTTTCACAGCTTATTCTTCACCATATCCAGCTGGCGATTGCATACAAAAGCTGGAACAGCCTGCACTTGATGCACACACACCTTATCCAGTTGCCATACAGCCTGCTTTAACATTGTCCAGCTGCCACATGGCAGTCCACTGCTGCGTGTTGCCCTGATTCCTACCATATAGCATGTCTTCAACTGCTGCAGATTTGTGTTTTGCTGCCAAACTGATCTGTACAACTGGCACGTCATTGTGCCTACTGCGATTGCAGTTTCTGCACAGTCTACTGCCCATCACACACTGCTCCAACTTCATACAGCTGAGTTTGCTACTCCCAAACATATCCGGAGGCTGCCTGAGCATCTCGAAATCCTTTAGAGTACAACACACTCTCGGCTCATTATCTCTACCCTGGCTCTTGAGACATGGGAGTTCAAGGTTTAATATCCTTCACTGCAGAGTGTGTTTGCTGCATTTAGCATTGTGTTATATTCAGTATTCGTTCATTATCATTCACAGTGTTCATTGTCTCTGATTTACCCAAACCCTATCTATGTTTCTTTATCAGTCTATGCATTTGTTGTACGATTGTGTTGTGTTTTCTATGGCGGAGCATTTCTTTACACACCCAACTAATGTGTGGTGTCTCAAACTCCATTCTTCCACTTCTTTTCCTCCGTCGACTAGGTATCATTACCCAAATCCCAACTTTCCTCCTTTACATATTCTTTTTTCAAAAGGTGCTTTTCAATTGGTGCACTTAGCTAATGAGAATGTTCAAGTTGGCAGAGAACAAACCACGTATGCTACAATCGGCAATTCAAAGTCTTCATCTCAACCATACCTAGTGGTAGATTCATATCATGGTTGCTAGATACGAAACGTACAACATGTGATAGAATATAAAATATGGTACTAAATGATATCTGAAGTCTTTTTAAGGTATGGTATGAGAAAAGTACATTATTCTCTCCTAAAAGCTAGTTACAACCTGTTTTTAAACAGAAAAGGGTAGAAAAGTTACTTGAATCTCAAAGAACATAATGTCATGAGAGAATTGTATTAGTATAAGAAGCATTTAACTCATACCAAAGTGTGGATTGGACCAGGAAAGAAGTATCCATTAAGTAAGTATCTTATTGTAGTAATACATACGATACAATACATTGAGTGTACACTATAATATGAACCATTTCAAGACATGGTGCTAGAGCAACTATGATTCTATAATCCTTTTGAATTGCATGAACCAAATTATCTCTATATTTCTCCTTCTGTTATGCAAGAACCAGCTGTAAGTTGGTGCACAAACTCAAATCTGCACCATTGTGGAAATAGAGGAAGTTATATAAGCAGCAGTACTCAACCAAGTACAGATTTACCTTCTATTCCATAGGTACTTTGCATTCTCTTCCCACCCATCTCTTCCAATCCTCTCACTCATTGAGAGTCTATGGGACATGATGTTGTCTAATTTGGAAAATGAGATCCAAGGGTATAAAGAGAATCTTAATTCCCAAATTATGAATATGCATATGACAAATATAGGTCTAGGGAAACAATGGATTTGAAGTCTATAATCGTCTTTAGAAACGAGCCTTTATCATAACATGCTGGAATTCAGAAAAGACAGTACAACTATTATAAATTAAGCAGACATAATGTGCCAGACTATCCTTTAATTTGTTCACTTGATCTACAGCAGTTGATGGAAAAGAAGCAACGTGAGGTATATTTTGGTTGGTCTTTGCCTATTGAACAAACTTTTTCTAATGTGCAATCGGACCAAAACAACATGCTATTCTTTTGAAAAGGATAATAGTACAGGAGTAGCACAATTCTCAAGTAAATTTAGGGATGTATTCCCTAGTGATGGCCTGCAGGTTTAACAATTGAGAAAGGTGTCATTGACCATCCTATAAACTTAATTAGCGATACCCACCCAATTTTAAATTCACGAAAACCCAACATCAAGAAGTGAAAAGAAAAAATAAAGGAATATTTAAAAAAGTTGTGAAACCCCAGGTACTTCACCACGGGTTTCACCAAATTTATTGGTGAAAAAGAAGGATGGCTCCATGCAACTTTATTGGCGAAAAAGAAGGATGGCTCCATGCAGCTTTTTGTCAATTATAGAGCATTGTATAAGATAATGATGAAGAATAAATTTCCTATACCCAATATTGAGGATCTTTTCATCAATCGTAAGAGACAAAAGTGTTCACAAAAATAGTTTCAATATCATGCTACCATCAAACTTAGATTAAAGCCAATGGTATTTTTGAGATGGCATTTAGGACCAAATATGGCACTATGGCTTTTTGCAATGTCATTTTGTCCGACCAATGTGCCCGCCACATACATGAAACTCATGCATTTTGTCTATAGCCATCTATGTCATTTTATGGCAGTCTTCTTTGATGAAGGCACCCTATCTCAAAAGTGGGAATCAAGATGGATGTAGAAAAAGTTAGGGCCATTATAGAGTGGCCACCTCTAATAAAACTAGAAGAGCTATAGGTCTTCATAGGTTTTATCTCAATTTTACCACACTTTCATTCAAGATTATACCAAGATAGCGCCAAGTTAAAATATTGTGGATCTTTATAAATCTTTTGTGGTTGAAACTAATACAAGTGATTTTGCAATAGGTACGGTCTTGTTACAAGAGGGTCCACAAATAGCTTTTGAGAGCAAGAAACTTGACCATGCACAATAGAACTATTATGTTTAGAATAGGGAATTGTATGCAATAGTATATGCTTTAAAGAAATGGCAGCACTACATTTATGGTGCCAACGTAACGACCATGCCTAAACCACAAAAGCATTGGGTGGCTTATCAATCAAACTTATCTAAATGGCTAGACAGCTAGATGGCCTATGCTAACTCAAGAATTCAACTATGAAAGGTATAGAAAAAGGAACTACAACACTGTTGCAGATTCCCTTAGCATGCTGCCCATGATTACTTAAGTGAGTTTTATTCAATGCACTCATGATTTGGTTGAACCCATTAAAGGGAAATGTCAAGAGCTAGGGAATCCAACCAATGGAAAGGACCTCCAGCAAGGAAGGAACATCAAGGGATATTCAAGAGCAATTCAAGAGAAGAAGTTTGCCATAGATGATGGCTATTTACTCTACAAAGGTAGAGTATGTCCTAAAAGATCAATTACTTTGGTGTTGGATATTCTAGGAGTGTAGTGCAAGACACCGAAGGGTTAACAAGACTGTTAAGAGGCACTTTTATTGGTCTGGAATGTATGGCGTCCCAGATCATATGATTATTTTAGTAAGTGCCAGGTCAATAAATTCAAAAGACTAAATTTGGAAGGTCTCCTCCACCCTTTAGAAAGACCCACATTCTATCCATTGTACCAAAAGAAGCCTAAGAAATAATCCTAACTAGGATTAATGCACACCCTCTAGCCCCATGGTTGTTTGACCCCTAGTTATAAGGTATTCGAGTCCAAATATAAGATTTATCATCCTATCTGCTTTTCTTAAAAATATATCAAGTCCTCGTCTAAGCCACACCTATCTTTAAAGAAAAAACTTCAAGTTTAAAAAGCTTCAAGCTCACTATTCCATAGTTTTCTCAAACCAAATACTTACTGAGCTTGGCTTGCTAGCAACCATCCTAACAAACAAAACCCAAACAATATTGGCAAAAAGAAAACTGAAGTTCAGGTTCAACCATGGGCCAAAACCTGATCAACCCTCTGCTTTAAGTTAGAATTGAGGCTTGACGCTTAAGTAGAACACACTCAAATCTTGTAAGTTGTGGCTTGTACTTTAACATAATATTTCCTTTTCCCCCTTCATGAGATCAAACTCATTTCTGCTCTTTCATTACAGATCATCTTCAGCATCAGCTTTCACCACACACTGTGTTTTACTGTTGGGGCATTCAAACAAAAGTAATCATTTATCTACTCTAACAATGTAATCACTTAATCTTTACTGAACATGAGCAGACAACACCACACAAACAGCAATCATAACAGTGTTTGTACTTTAAACAGCACGTAGCAAAACTTTTAACACTTGCCTAAGGATGTTCTCGTAGGAATATTGAATTCCTTCACTTACTTTGCAATGTATATTGCACACCAAAAGTTTGAATGTTGTATGCACGAACAATACCATCAAGATATGCAACATACTGCAGGAAGACACAATCTACATAAATCATTCAAGAATTTCACAAGATATTACGAGCAGATATTCGACCAGATGGACCGAAACCTGTTGCCATATCAAAACCCCAGAACATACCAAAAGAGGACTTCGGGGGTGACATGCAAGATCAGTAATTGGTTTCTTCAAGTCAGTTCTGATCTTTGTGACAGCTTTCGCCCCTTCCACTGTGCCCACAACTGTCCAACATGACAAATAAAAATGCCACTACACTTAACAATGATTTAGGAATGTGCTTCAAAGAAAACCCAGGCTTGCAATCTTTAAAAAGGCTGCATTCAGAAGTATTAGCTATGCTACTGGCATCACAGACCATACCATTGACAATCATTTGCCGATGTGCTCCAAAGAAAAGCCAAGGGTGCAATGGTGTCAATGCTATATGTACTTCAATTGACACCCCAGCAAGCTTATCAGATTTCTTTTCTGGTGAATATAGGACATGTGTATGTTCTGTGTCAATATCACAGGATTTGATTGTCCAGTCCTGCAAATGACAGTTTCATGTCAATTCTGTTTACTGTTTCAAATACAAAAGTACTTTCACTGTCAGATAAGTAAAAATAATGAATCATAAAGCTTAAAAGGCATGGGTAAAAGAGAGCACATTTTTCATAAATAATACCCTACATTGTACCCATACATACTATCCAAGATAATCAGAATGCATTTTGCAAATGGAATTGATAGACCTCCTTCAAATATTAAAACAATCACTGGTCATCTTGATGTTAGGTACAAACCAGGTTGCCATGACTGCGAGAGAAAATGAAGCAGTAATATGAAAGTAAACCTGCAAAATGCAGATGTGCCAACTAAAGAAACCGAAAAGCAGCAAGCAAAAAGTCCTAGCACTCAGCACGGGGAGGGGACTTCCCACTTGTAAGAGTGAAAGGAGGAGCTGGAACATGGGCATACACAGTTTACAAATCCCAACCACCCAGCACATGGTGCAGATACTCCTCTCAAGAGGGAGACGAGAGCTGAAGGATATGAGTTCAGATGATTCCCTACACATTGTGGATTTTCTTGCCCCTCACAAGGCTACAGGGATTGCAAAGAGGGGCAGGAGTGGCATCAGCCAATCCAGGAGGTTAGTGGGGTGACGAGCAGGCAAGCAGGAAGGTCAGTGCTGGTCATCACCCCCCGTCCCATCAGCACCACATAAACAATAGGCAAGTCAATGTCAAGTTTTGGTGCTTGGAACTTACATGGAATGGCGGTTGGAAGGGTAAGAGGTCACATGATGTCAAGGGGAGAGTGAGCGGGTGGTCCGTGCGATTGGGAGATAGGTTTGTGCTAAGAGAGCCAAGAGTCCTTAGGACTGTCCTACACTTGAGGACCCAATCAGTGAAAGGTTATTGGTGCAGTGAGGTGGTTGTCAAAGAGACAAGTCTGCCAATTTCTTGGGATGTCCTGCCGTTCAGGACCCTAACAATCCGTGGGGAAATGGGCTCGGGGGTTGAGGATAGAGCCAACTGACTGAAGTCATTGGATACCCTCAACTTGAGGACCCATACGTATATGTGCACGTGCTTTTTTTTTTGGGTGTAATATAAGCACTACTCCTGCTTTCCCTTGTCTTTAGGTGGTGGAAGTAAGGGCTTTAGTGAACGCTCAAAACAAGCTTTGCACATCAAGTATCCCTTGATAGAGATACGAGCGCTCATTGGGGTAGATGGCAGGAATGGGTAATCATAGCTGGTAAAGTAACTTTCGTTCATATCTTCCAAGAGGTTGAGACAGAAGGACCGCAACATGGTAGCCCAAAGGATCAATCTGGTCATGGCAATCCTTGCGTTAATATCAAAAAATAAGGGATGCAGCCTTTCCTCCTCTACAGCTCTTTTCTAGTTCATTAGAACCAGCAACTTAAGATAATTGTATGTAGTTGATAAGGCTGGGTCGGGACAATTCTAGAAGGTGTCCACGAAATTGCAGAAGGAAGGGACTAGATCCCATTCTTGGAACCTCAAGCTATCTTCACGATCTTTGGCGTTGATGTTGAAGATGAAAGGATAGTCATATCTGACATGAAGGTCAAGGTTGAAGTCAACCCCATGCCTCTATGGGTAGGGTAGGTAGGTAAAGTTTTCTCTCTCTATAGAAATAGCTCCACAAAAGGCCATCCAAGCTTCATTGATGGCTTCGAGGATGGGGTTCCTCCAAGCTGGAAGCGCATCAAACCCTCGCACCTTCTTGGGTGTTTCCAACATCTCGTTCTGCTACTAGCCTTCCTCCTACTACTGCCATAAGTTAAGGTTTTGGATTTTCTATTCAATCCATTGCTTCCCCAACGCCTCACCCACCTCAATCACTTGGTTCATAATGTTGACTAGAAGTATTAACATTAGCTTTTGTGTCATGGTGAAGGTGAAAATCATTGGTGCATCTAATGGCTCTCTTCTCTCTAGTTCTCTAGTCTTCTCTTCCAATCGGATGATGACCACCTTTGGTTCTTTCAAGAATGGTATATCCGGTACCTGTTGAGGTGCTTTAAGCACAACTTCATCCAACTACTTCTTCCGCCCTTGTTTTGGATCCTTAGGTGCATCTGAAGAAGTAGATTGATCAGGAAATTGCTCTATGTTTGGTTACTCAAGATGGAATCCTAGATCCTCCGCCAGCAGCCACATCCCAATCTCTTGTGTAAATCAAGGGTGGTGTCAATGCAAGCTCCTCTTGAATCACAAAGCCCAGTCTCGTCAGCTATTCCTCAGTGAGCCCTTCTTCCTTAAGTTGGTGTATCACTTCATCTCTTGTGATCTTATACTTGAGTGGCTAAGGCAATGGTCCTAAGGTGCTTTGAAGAGCCTCTCTAGCCATTTGCAATTTTCTTTTAAGCCCTTCCATTGTGTCCTCAATTGGCTTGATGATTTTTGTTAGAGCTTTCGTGAAGCTCCTCTAGTGAATCTTCATTATTATCTCTACCATTTCAGTCTTATCCCTGGCCACTTCCTTGTCGTGCCTTGCTTTCGCGAGACTGCGAGCAAGCCCCTGCATAGGTCCTACACTTCTCTTCTCTAGCTACTCAATCTTTTTCTTAGCTTGCTCCAAGCCCCAATCCTGCCACTTGTTAATGCTTCCAACATGGTAGTTTGCCCCTTTTTGCTTCACTTGACTCCTCCTTTTCCTTAGTTAATTCCTCCACCTTCTATTCAATGCGCTCCTGGTTCTTAGTGCCTTCTTCCCATTGCTCTACCAATTTGAGCAACCTAGTCTTCATCTAGAATATTTCCTCTTCATCGCATAGCAGTGGCTGATTTGGTCTGCTTGTTGTTTTAGCTTGCCTTCTAATTGGGCAATGATGGTTGTGGTTTCCTTATGGCACGTCTCCCATCTTTCCATGTTCTCCTTTTCTTGCTCATACTGGCACAGCACTTCCTCATACTTTTCATTTCTACCCCTTTCCTTGCCAAGGTTGCTACTTCCATCTTAAGGGCGTAGATGTCTCTTGTATAGTACCTTCTCCAATGTCAACACTCCTTGCTTTCTTTCTTTTCCTTTTCCTTCTCCAATGTAAGCACTGCTTGCTTTCTTTCTTTTTCCTTGTGGTCCCTTTGTTCTTCCAGGGTCTTGAGTAGGTCATCAACATCTTGCTTGTGGGTGATAAGGGGCATGTGTAAGGGCGTTCCTTCTGTTCTTGGGACCTTTTCTTCCCTCCCTTCTGATTTTTCCTCTTCCACAACCAATCTTTTTGATCCTATGACAATTGGTCCCTCTGACTTGCTTTTGGAAACCAATGAGTAAATGGCATCTAACCATTGCAACTATTATGCCAAGGTCGCATGGCTGCCTCCTTCACTTGCAAGGGGTGGTGGTACGAGTGGTTTGCTATGTGGTAAGGTGGCTTTTACTACCAATTGGCTTGGTTGGGGTAGTGGTGGTGAAGATTGAACCGGTTCCTTTCCCTTGCCTTCGATTGTCTTAGGCTCCTCCCCGCTTGTGGTGCTCCCCACTTTCTCTGCACTTTTGCTTGAAATTATTCCAAGTTGGGGTGGGTTAGGTGCAACTTCACACTCTGTACTTCTTCCCCTTCCAGTCTCTTCTACTAAGTTTCTTACAGCCTGATGATAATCTTCCCCCTCCTTCCATTCCAACACCTATTTATCTTTCTGAAGTTTAGCTAGGCACTCCACCTCTATCCTTCACAAGGTTGTCCACCTCCGATGGACGAGTCAACTCGTCCGACCCGTCCAATCCCATCTGACATGTCCGTCCCCCTCCAAACCTGTCCTCACTATGGCCATGCATTCTGTACACCAACGGCCAATTTTGTGACCATTTTTCTCCTTTTTTTCAGCGCGTTTCTTTTCTTTCATTTCCTTCTTCTTTCTCTCTTCTCTATTCTTTCTGCCTTTTTTTTCTCTCTTCTCTATTCTTTTCTCTCTCTTATATTTTCCTTCTCTCTTATCTTTCTTTTCTCTCTCTTTGTATCTTTTCTTTCTCCACCACACTTTTGTACATGGTTCTATCAGATCTGACTCTCCTTTCCTTTCCTTTTCTTTTCTATCGATGGAACAATACTACACATGGTTCAACCCTAGTATAGTCCCATCGTATAGTTATTTTCAATATTATTTCATAGGCCACCCACTTATTGTAATGTTATCTTTACCTTACTGATGAGACATTAGACATAGATGTACTCTGGATTTTGTCTCATAGCCCACATTGGCCTTATGTAGACATTAATATATCTTCTTTCTTTCTTTCTTACACAAAGACTCAAGAGAAAAGTTTAAAGATTAAACTAATGAGCTTAAAAACTCTCACCTTCCCTCTCCCTCTCTCATGATTCATCCACATCTCTCTCTCATATATACACAATGACACAATGCCACCATTCTCTCCCATGGGCCACCATTCAAATTTCAAAAGCTGAAATCTGTGTGTGTGTGTGTGTGTGTGTGTGTGTGTGTGTGTGTGTGTGTGTGTGTGAACCCTAAACCCTAAACCACTCTTCTTTTCTATAGAAATCTCCCTCCCCCCTCCTCCATCTCATTGATCCTTTCAAGTTCTCCACCCCTCCTTTCAAGCTCTCCATCTCTCCTACTCTCTCAAGCTCTCTCCTCCCTTAACTTCTCAACAATTCCAACTTCCTCCTCCATCAAGCTCTAGTCTCTCTCTAATCCCTCAAGCTCTCTACCCTTTCCACTCCTTTCTTCAATCATCTCACCCTCCACTCATAACCCTCTCTCTATACATCATCAATGGCACCCTCTCTTTATGAGGCCTTTCGCTTGCATTGTGCCTACTTCAAACCGATGAAGGAGAAATCCAATACTTGCAAGTGGCAATGCAAGTATTGCCCAAAGATTCAAATCTCATCTGTCACTCGCATTCTCATCCACCTTTACAAATTAGGAGGAAAGGCCACACCATGCCTCGGTATTCCTGACGATGTCTATGAAGATTGTCGTCGGAAATACTTGCCATTGAAGCGGCGCAAAAACCTTTCAACGGCAAGTGAGGAGGTGGTCTCTCTCGATCGTGAGATCTCGGATGTAGAAAAGGATCCCTCTCCAACTATCTCAATTTATTCCGTTGGAGGGGCCTCTTCTATCCCGCCTAGAAAAGGCCATTCGAGTTGTGTACCTATTCCCAAGAGACAAGCCACTCTTGCCCAAGCAACAAGGCAAGTTTCCGGTCCTCTCTCCTTTCTCGAGCAGAGGCAAAGATAAGCGGAAATAGAGATTACACACACCATAATTGAGTGCAATCTCTCTTTCCATATTCTCAAAGTGGATCAATGGAAGCAAATGGTGAAAGCCATTGCTGCTATCGGTCCATGCGAGGGATGATACAATGTCACATACAATGACAAGCATACCAAGAAACTCGATGAGAGAGAGAGGATTGACAAGTCCATTGAGCTTATGCGTACCGGTTGCACGGTGGATGCTCTATCCTATTTGATGGATGGAGTGACCACAAAAAAAGAGGAATCATCAACATTCTCGTCTCTTACCCGCTTGGCACATACTTCCTACAAGCGGTGGATACGAGCACAACGCAAAGGAGAACCACACGCTTATTTATGTATCTGCACATACAACAAGCCATCATTGAGGTAATGCTTCTAAATCCATTATTTTGCAATCTCTCTTTTTTTTAAACCTCCCAAATTTATTATAACTTCATCATGTGTAATCTTTTAGCTTGGGCCACAAAATGTGATGCAAGTTGTCACGGACAACGCCTCGAATTGTGCATCTATGGGTCAAAAACTCAAGGCCGAGTTTTCGTCTATATTATGGACGCCATGCATTACACATTGTCTAGATCTTCTTATGAAAGATATAGGCAAGTTGGAGTAGGTGGCAAGAATTATTAACGATTCTTGCACAATCGTCGGCTTCGTCAACTTCCAATTCCAAGTTTTTGTGATTTATCGTTCATACTCAAACTCGGAGTTAAAGAAACCTTCGAAGACTCGATTTGCAGCCATATCGCTTCTCCCTAAGCATCTCTATGATATTCACAATAAGCTATAAAAAACGGTTGTGTCAGATGAGTTCAAGGAGTGGCTTGAAGAGGAGTCCACATCAAGCCAAGTGGAAGTAAAGGCCATTCAAATGCTTTGCTTAAAGGAGCAATTTTGGATGGATGTGAGAGGCATTGTCATTGCCATCACTCCCATCTACAAGGTGCTTTGCATGACGGACATGGAGAGGGCTACTATTAACCTCCTCTTTCATCTTATCGCGGATGCGATAGAGGAGGTACAATCATCGATCATCTTAGATGGGAAGGCCTCTTCTTCATGGTATTTTTTTTATTTTCTTTTTCATTTTTTAATGATTCATATTTCTTTTTAGTTTTAGAATTTATAATTCACATTGTCTCACTCTTTCTTTTCAAATTTCATCTCTAAATCTCCTTCAAAATCTCTATCCTCTTATACCTATTGTAGTGACATCTTGGATACTACCCCTAAAAAAGATAATATTATCTTTTTTACGAAGAAAAGAAGGGAGTAGATGAAGCGACCTATACATGGGTTTGATGGAACTCTTGCATTCCGCTTTCAAAAAACCCTCTCTCTCTTCATGGATACCAATGTCCTTACCAATCGCAATGCCTTTCTTCCAAAGGCTTTGATAGAAGAGCACCATAGTGCCTTTCTCCAAGAGCTCATCAATTATAGAGATCAAAGGGGCACCACTTTCGCATCTACCATTTGTTGCAAGCGAAAATCGTTGGTGAAGCCTCTTTTTGTGGAAATCATTTGGCTACCAACTGCCCCACCTCCCAAGAGTGGCCTTACACATTCTTGCACAGGTTTGAAAATCTCTCCTCCTTTTTCATTTGATTCTAGTTACAACTTGCAAGTTTGAAATTTAAACTTATTTTCTCTTCATATGGTTTAGGATTGTTCGTTAGGTGCATGTGAAAGGAATTAAACCACCTATTTTCTCATACACATCAAAATTCATAATAAGCTTAGCACGCAGCAATTGAAGCGACTAATTTATTGTCGCTCCAATTTACGCATGCTACCCAGTATGCATGAGATGTCTATGGCAAGACAAATATCGTATATTTAATTTTTATATTTTTTAGTTTATAACTTTATTCATAAATTATGAAATATATTTAGAGATGTTTCATTTCTTTAATTTAAGTTTTTCATACTTTAAATGTATAGGTGAATGTGGATGCACTCAAGCTCTCTGCTAGCATACTTAAAAGTGTGACTTACGAGAGAAACTTGGAGAAGCAAATATTTAGGGAGCTTTATTTGGAGTTCATAGAGATAGACCAGCAAGTCTCTCGCACTCGTGCACACCATGCTAGTATTGTTATTTGCCCTTGCACTAGTAGTGATGGAGCTTCCACTTCGGCATTCACATCGGCTATCCATGATGCTCGTGGGACCCTTAAATGCTACACGAGACGTGGGAGTGACTCAAGAAGTACTCCTAGTTCGGCCTACAAGGATATATCTGTCACTACTTCTCACATAGAGCTTAGAGAGCCCGAGTATGATAACGAGGGTAATGTCATTAGTAAGGATGATTTTGTTGAGGAGAGTGATAGCTCCTTAAGCGGCAACCAGGATGCTTCTGCCTTCAATGCCGAGAGTGATATGAGCACTTAAGAGTGATCATGTATCTTGATTCAAATTAAGCCATGAATGATGGCTTTTATCTCAATTCATTCTTGTATACTTCTTGTATGAGATTGCAATGTGGCTCATAATAAAGTTGTTGGTTTCATTATTCATACTACACTCTTGGGTCTTGACTCTTGAGTCTTATTTCAACTCCCTTTTGCACTTACTTTTGACTTGAATCTCCAAGTTTAATAAGTCCAAACATTAAGTATAGACTTAAAATTAAATGTATTTTGTTTCTTCGAGCGTAAGATTGAACGTAGATCCAAGATTTATTAGTCTGATTAGCAATATACTAGTATCGAACTGTACTAATCAGATGCGACAACCCTAGTCCTTCGTAAGTTCTCTAGAACAATCTCCAAGGCGTCTTTCTCTTCTAAGGACGTTTTCTCCTCCTCACCATCTTTCTTTCTGGTCTCTGTCATCTTTCCTCCTTTGGTGAAACCTTTGTTCTTGCTCTTCTCTTGGTTATCCTTGTGTGCATCTTCTCTTGATTTTACTTTTTCTATTTTCTACTTTTGAATGGCCTCTAAATTGGCTTGTTGCACTTCTTTGGCCATTTTCCTTCTCTCCTTTTTAGTCTTCCTTTCCTTCTAAGTCTATAGCTTTTTCTTGGTTTATGATGTCTGAGAGCCCTCTACTTCTTGCATCTATCCCTATTTTCCCTATATATTGGACCTATCTTACTAGCCTCCCTTTCTTTTGAAGTTACCTCCTCCACTAAGGGTGTTGTAATGTCTTCCTAAGGTTCTTGTTACCAACTCCCTAGCTATATTGGGGTCATTCAATGCTCCCTCGATGATGGCAATTAGTATATCTCCAAACCCAACCATGGCAACCTTACCTGTAGCCTTTCCCCTTGCAAGTTTCTTGCTTCCCATCATAACCTCCTTAGACTCAATAGCATCATTGATCACTTTGGCTGCTGCATGGATTGTGCTCCTTGTATTGTTGGGGATAAAGGCGCCACCGCCTAGCCGCCCGTGTATTACTACACCGACAGTCATCGCCACTCACACTGCAGGTGGCGGGCGCTCGTCACAATCTCTTTATTCTTTATTCTTTTAGTGACAGTTTCAATAAAAGAAGGCCCGATTACACATTGTGACTGTTGGAGTTCCCATTTCTTGTCTCTCTCTTTCTTGCTTTTGCTCTCTCGCCATAGCTCTCGAGTGCAAGCTTCAATCCTTCTCTCCTTTCAACTGGTATCAGAGCACGGCTTCCCAACTCTTGAGCTTGGCTCATGGCATTCTTAGCTTCCCATCGACTCCCCACTCGCATTGGGTCTCCTTTCCAGCAGCCATAGCTCATTCTCTTGAGCTCCCGTCACTCCCCGACTTCCCGAGCTTCCTCCCGACCTATTGAGGCACCATCAGGGCATTGACATTGAGATATTGCTTCATTATTTCAGAGATTTATCTCAGTCCACAGGTCTAGGCAAACAGAGTTTTCACAGGTTGGGGACAGTCATAGCTCACACCTCTTGGAGCTTCCTTCACCTAGATCTTGCTTCCAGCCTATCAAGGCTTGCTGAGGCTTGGTGTAGGCCTTCTTTGGCCCCCATTTGTGCCCCCTTTGGGTCCCATTGTTGACATGTGGGACAGCAGACCCCCCTAGCCAGCTCACGTTTTTTTTTTGCACTTGTTTCAAAATCTGGCCCAAAAATCACTCTTTTTGTCATATCTCGAGCATTCAGAACCCGATTCAGGCAAGGTAAGAGTCTAAGTTGGGGTTTTGGCATGCTCCGGACGCGATGGTGATGTCGGATTTACCAAATTCTGATGACAGAATATTCTGCAACAGATTTCAAGTCTGAGACAGCATGTATTTGTATGCCTATGGCTTATGTCATGCTTCTACTAATGTCTATTGATACCGGATCACTTGTGGATGTTATGTCTCTTCTGTGAAACGCATTTGGAGCTGATTTAGCTCAGCCATTGACTGTTTTGAACAATCCCAGATCTGTCCAAAACAGAGCAACCACCTGTTACTTCAATTTTATGCTTACAGGTCGTGGCATTTGATACCCGATTATGCCCGGTTGGTACCTATACATACGAGAATGTATGCCTACGGTTTGCCTATGGATTTGAGCTTGGATTGAGCACTGATTTTCTCAGTTTACAGAGGTTATATGCTGCTGGAAACTTCAGGGCTGAAGCTATTTATGCTACACTTGGGTTATGCCTATTAGTCACGGGGTGCTCCCGGCTACTCGGTATGATGTCATGATGTATTTGGACTATGCCACATGTCTTGTTTATGCTCCGGAATGCTTTTGAGCTGAGATTAGAGCTCGATTTGGGTTTGACTATCACTTCTTTGCAGCTGGCATTTCATCTATGACATGGTTTATGCCTAGGCTACCCAATACGGGTTATGATGTCTTGGTGAATGCTTTATGCTTTGGCTATGGATGGCAGTTGTTTGAGCTCCTCTCGACATTCATTTGAGTATTCCCTTGAGCAGTTGGACATTTACTTGGATTTTTCCGTTACGACTTGGCTCTTTCCATTACAGCCTTGGATGCTATTGAGGCATTGTCTTGGTTACCTATCTTTGGTACTTTGACTTGGTTTGCTTGAGCTGTTAAGCTCGTTTATCCGCCTTTTGAGCCAGTGGGAGCATATTGTATGCTTGACCGACATTGAGCACGAGGTTTATGCTATTTGAGCATTTTGCAGATACTTGAGACTTTGGGATCTCTTACACTTACATGTTACATGGTTCATGCACTGATATCTTGGCATTGCTTTTGACCTGAGCTTGGGCTTTGCACTCTAGTGAGCATACACCTATTGGTGTCAGGTCTTGCCAATGTTATGTATACTTTGCTCTACTGTCCAGGGGATATGCCTACTCACTAACGGATGCTTTGGTGACATGTTTGGGTGTTTGCTCAGGGTCTTGATGACTGTTTGGTGCTGATTTATGCCTATCTATGGCTGGTCATGTCTTGGCTGTCATTTATTAACTTGGTGCAGTGATTTGGTCAGCAATTGACTCTCACAGTACCCTGCTGTCATTTATTACAGCGAGCATATAACTCCGGACTGACATGGATTTTTCATACTGAAATATTCTAAAATTATGTACTTTCACTAGTAGTTGGTGGGCAATAGCTTTGGTTACACTTTTCTCGCCATTTTTCTCTCGATTTTGGTGATGTTTTCATCATTTTCTACAGTAAACAGCAAGCAGTTTTAAACTGTTTGCAGTCTTCCAACCTGCATTATGGCGAGTTTATCCACTGATCATGCTATTTTCAACATCACTAAGCTTGATGGTACGAATTACTCTTATTGGAATAGCCAAATTTGGCAGGTGTTGGTGCAGAAATCGCAGATCAAACCTTTGAGGTTGGGCGGGCATCCGCCTGCAACTATGCCAGATGAGGAATGGCTTGAGCTTGATGAGTTATGCAAATCCACTATTGTATTATCTCTCACAGAACAGGTTCATTACAATGTATTTGAGAAAGAACAGAGTGCATGGCAGTTGTGGGATAAAATCAAGAATCTCTATGACAAGAAAAGTCCAGCGAGTCAGATGTATTGGCTGAAGCAGCTTATGGATCTGCGCATGAAGGAGAATGTGACTATGTCTGCTCACTTGAGCGAGTTCCGTGCTATACTCAAGAACTTGACTTCGCAAGACATCACTTTTGCAGAGGATGTCACTCCTCTTTTCTTGCTTGGTACTCTTAATGAGTCATGGGATGTATTCCGCACTGCATTATGTGCCTCTATTGCTACCTTGAAATTTCTGATATTGAGAGTGCTCTTCTGCAGGAAGAGGTTAACCGTAAGAATTTGGATGCCTCTCGTGTGTCGCATGCTATGACAGTTAGAGGCACGAATGATGGATATGGAAAAAGTGGCAGTGGCCGTGGACGGGATTCTCAGAAATCTCGGTCCAAGTCTCGTGGGAAGTCACGTAGCAAATCCCGTGGTAGGAATGCAGATGTTACTTGTTACCATTGTGGGAAAAAGGGCCATATTAGGCCACAATGCCATGAACTGCGCAATGAAAGGCACAAAGATAAGGGGAAAGACAAAGTGCAGGGTAAGTATTCTGATCGCAGCATAGTGCCTGCAAAGTCCAGTGTTAAAATTGAAGAGATCAATGTTATGCAACCTGAGAATGTTGATGATGATTATATCCTTGCAGCTTCTTCTAGTGCTTCGCAAATGACAAAGATACACTCTATGTATGCACAGTGTTGGCTCTTGGACTCAGGTGCGTCCTTTCATGTGACACCTTGTCAAGAGTGATTTCATTCATACAGTACTGTTTCGGATTCTGTGCGCTTGGATGATGACAACTCTCTTGATATTGTGGGCATTGGTAATATTAGGCTGCAGTTTTCTTCTGGCAGCAGTTTTGTTATGCAGGATGTATGTCATGTACCTCCTTTGACACGCAATCTCATGTCAGCTGCACAGCTTGATGATGGAAGTTATCATGTATCTTTTGGAGACTCTACATGGAAGATCACTCGTGGCAGACTTGTGATTGCGAGAGGTGCCATTGTTTGTGGGTTCTATCCCACACGTATCTCTTTGGCATGCCCATTTGGGCCATATATCTTTGAAGGGAATGAAAATGCTTTCTGGTTTGCAGTACTTATCACCCCTTGATTATGCTTGTTTTGATTCATGTGAGCATTGTCTTTATGGCAGGCAAACTAGGTCTACGCATAAGAAGTCTAGTAGGCCACGCATGAGTAAACCCTTGGCATTGGTACATTCGGATGTCTATGGGCCCATACCTTGTCAGTCTATGGGTGGTGCCAAGTATTTTGTTACTCTCATAGATGATTTTTCACGGAAAGTTTAGGCTTATCCCATTAAGCTGAAATCCGATGTCTTAGCTGTGTTTCAGAGATGGCTTACATTGATTGAAAACCAGTCTGAGTATAGGCTAAAATGCCCAAGGACAGATAATGGGGGTGAGTATGTCTCACGTGCTTTTGAGTAGTTATGTGATGAGAGGGGTATTAAGTGTCAGTTGACCGCCCCCTACACCCCCCTCCAGAATGGTTTGGCTGAGCGAATTAATAGAACTATCCAAGAGCGTGTACGTAGTATGCTTAGCCACGCAGGCCTACCACAGAGCTTTTGGGCTCAGGCAGTTAGTACAGCTGTGCATATCATAAACAAATCACCTTCTAGTGGTTTGGATTTCCAAGTTACCGAGGAGGTATGGACTGAAAAACCTCCCTCCTATGCGTATCTCCGTGTCTTTGGATGTGAAGCATTTTGCCATGTGCCCACGGACAAGAGAAGTAAGTTGGATCCTAAGAGTGTCAAATGCATTTTCCTTGGTTATGGGGATGCAGGCGAGATGGATTACTATCTCTGGGATCCACAAGCGCGGAAAGTCATCCGCAATCATGATGTAGTCTTCCATGAAAACAAGATATATAGGCAACCTGAGAGAGTTGTTGAGATCCGCAGGGTCATATTTCAGGAGGAGCCAAGAGCTCCCGCACAGCCAGTTGGACAGCCTACAGCTGCAGCATGAGCATCCGCAGGGTCATATTTCAAGAGGAGCCAAGAGCTTCCGCACAGCCAGTTGGACAGCCTACAACTACAACAGATGCTCATGGTCAGGGTGTTGGACGAGCAGCTGGGCACGCAGCAGAGCCTGCCGTGAGACGGTCTACTAGAGACAGACGTGCACCTGATAGATTTCAACCCTCAATGCATTATGTCTTGGTTATAGATGCAGGAGAGCCTTTCACTTATGATGAGGCTATGCACAAGGGTGATAGTCACTCCTGGGAGAGGGCTATGCAGTCTGAGATAGACTCCTTGCATAAAAATAAGACTTGGGATTTGGTTTCCTTGCTTAAGGGCAAGAAGGCTTTGCCATGCAAGTGGGTGTACAAGCTGAAAAGTACCCCTGGACACCCCAAGCCGGCATACAAGGCTAGATTGGTAGCAAAGGGTCTTAAGCAAGAGCATGGTGTGAACTTTGATGAGGTCTTTACTCCTGTGGTTAAGATGACCACCCTGCGCTTAGTCTTGCCTTTGGTTGCTCACCTTGACTTGGATTTATACCAGATGGATGCTAAGACGGCTTTCTTACATGGGGACTTGCATGATGAGATTTATATGGAGCAGCCTAAGGACTTTGCAAAACCTAGCAGGGAGCACCTAGTGTGCAAATTGAACAAAAGTCTTTATGGCTTGAAACAGACACCTAGGGAGTGGTATCATAAGTTTGATGCCTTTATACAGTCACAAGGCTACAGCAGGAGTGCTATGGATCCGTGTCTTTACAGAAGAAAGCCCGTGATGGTTCTTTATTGATTTTGATACTCTATGTGGATGATATGCTGATAGCAGGGAAAGCTCATGATGAGCTAGATGCTCTTAAGGCTCGGCTTAAAAAGTGCTTTGAGATGAAAGATCTGGGACAGGCCTCTCACATACTTGGTATGCGGATTAGACCGCGACAAGCATCAGGGACTCCTCTACTTGTCACAGAGGAAGTACATTCATAAAGTCCTTGAGCGCTTCCGCATGCAGGACGTAAAGCCTATTGGCTGTCCATTGCCTTCTTATGTGAAGGTATCACAGGCTGATTGTCCGCAGACAGATGAGCAGAGGGCTGAGATGGCCAAGATTCCCTATGCATCCGCAGTGGGCAGTCTTATGTATGCCATGATCACCACTCATCCAGATATTGCCTTTGCAGTTGGTGTTGTGGCATGCTATATGGCTATGTTGCTATATGGCTACACCTGGCAAGAAGCATTGGGATGCCGTGAAGGGTATCATGAGGTACCTGAAGGGCACTGCAGATATGTGCATATGCGATGGCAACCAGGATACAGGAGTCGTGGGGTACACTGACTCTGATTATGCAGAACATGCAGATAGTAGAAAGTCCACTTCCGGATATGTATTCACCTATATTGGAGGTGCTGTTTCTTGGATGTCCAGGGTGCAGAAATGCACGGCCCTTTCTAATACACAGGCCGAGTATGTTACAGCCATTGAGGCTTGCAAGGAGGCCATTTGGTTGGGTCATTTTGTTGCTGACCTTGGTATTGATGCTATCCCTACACTGCATTCAGATTCTATGAGTGCTATTCAATTAGCCAAGAATCCGGTCTTCCATGCGAAGACGAAACACATTGAGGTGAGGTATCACTTCATACGTGGGGTCGTTGAGGACAAGTCTATTGACCTTATCAAGATCTCGACTGACCAGAATCTTGCAAATCTACTCAGGAAAAGCCTCTCTACAGAGCGCTTTGCCTTCCTCAAGAGGTTGATGGGCGTGGGATGAGATGACGTCTTTCCTCATCCTGTTGTATATGTGTTCATGTTGTACTGTCTTTTTCCTTTTTCTTTTCACTCCTCACTAGGGCGAATTCGCCTTTAAGTGGGAGGTTGTTGGGGGTAAAGGCGCCTCCGCCTAGCCGCCCGTATATTACTACACTGACAGTCACCGCCACTGCACACTGCAGGTGGCGGGCGCCTGTCACCGTCACTTTATTCTTTATTCTTTTAATGACAGTTTGAATAAAGGAAGGCCCGGTCACACATTGTGACTGTTGGAGTTCCCATTTATTGTCTCTCTCTTTCTTGCTATTGCTCTCCCGCCACAGCTCTCGAGTGCAAGCTTCGTTCCTTCTCTCCTTTCATGTATAAGCATTCAAATCCACATTCCTCAAGTGTCCTGTAACCAAATCGTCAAACATGCCTAAGTGGATCCTATTTTCCATAGGCCCCAGTTTTGCCTCATTAGCTGTCCCAGGGATAACAACACCTGAGTGGACACAAGGGCTGCTAGCAGTCCTGTGTTGACCTCATCGAATTTGTTCCTTCTTGATGACTAAGCTTCTATCTCCAAGTCCTGTTGAGGCAAGGTAGGTTCACCTAGTTGGTTGTGCGGTTCCTGCCCTTGGCTCGCCAATGGTCATATGTAAGTTCGAGAGGAAGGCAACTCTATATTGGACATATCTTGATCCTCATGGTCTAGTATTGACTCTCCTATATGCACTTGAGCTTCCTCTACCCAGCCTCCCTCTTTCTAGTCTTTGGGGTTGAGGTTTCCGGTTCTACATCCAGTACTCTTCTCCCTGACATCAATGTAGTGGCACTATCACTTTTTAGGTTGATCTTTCATTTAGCTATCTTCTTCTTCTTCCTATTTTGTTTACCAAAAGGTCCAAGCTCCAGATTGCAAAAAGGTGAAAATCCAAATTACTAGGACACTCAAAAATGCCTCCTATGAGTGGCTCTTGAGGCATGGGGATGATAAGCACTATTCCTCAAAGAAGGGCCTTGTTATGATGCATCATCTCCATGTATTATTGCCTTGGCTAAAGAGTCATCACTCAAGTTTGAACTTGAGTATGTGGGTCTCTTGCAAGTCTAGTGCTCAATGCCAAGAGGGAAGACCGTACTTTTATGACATCTTAACAAGCTCCAAAACTTGCCCAAGATGTGATTAGTCTATCCCATGAGATTGTGGAACCACATAGGTGATTACCCAATCTCCTATGACTCTCTATGGAGTGATGTAGCTCAAGGGCACAATCACCAAGCGATTCTGCAAGGTCATAAGCTACCCCTTCGACTTCAGAGCGGAATCCCTATCAATGGCTTAGTGATCTCCAACATAAATAAGTAGATCACTAAGTCAAGCGCATGTCATTCTCTCCAAACCCGAAAAGGCAAGCTAGACACTAGACTATGTCTAGTCACCCACTTCCTTATATCACTCAATACCAAAAGAGTAGATATGCAAGGGGAGGCTATGGCTGGTGCTAAAACCTGCAATTTCAGTAAAAAACCTGCAATTCCCATGATCAATGGTCGTGCGAATGAAAGGACACTAATTCAATCAAAACTATGTCTTGCAAGGAGCCTAAACTAGCCTTTTAGGTGTCCCAAAAAGCCTGCAATAGGCCTTTTAGTTGTCCCAAAAAGCCTGCAAGGAGCCTAAACTAGCCTTTTAGGTGTCCCAAAAAGCCTGCAATAGGCCTGCAGCCACACCCCCAAATCCAATTGATCCAAAGCTCCTCTCTTTCAGAGAATTACAGTAAATTTACTGATACGCAAGTGCAAATCAACTTTCTTTACAATTCACGTCTTACCTCCTCATACTATGCCCTTTCTTGCACCCATAGAAGAAAACTAGTTAACATTGCAGGAGACTATCTCTATATACCCTGCAACTTCTTCAGTTTTTGTGATTGGAGAACCTCAACTTTCAGAAATTTGCAGGTTGATGACCTACTGTGGCTGCATACTTCAAGTTTTAGGCAAATCTAAAAGCTCTATTTCATAGACAGTTGATTAGACTAGCTAGCTACTCTAACTAGTTTGGCACCCTATTTGTCCTGAATGAATCTTATGACCACTAATTCAGCAAAAGTTCAGAGTTTTTCTCAAGAAAATCACAGTATCATGAAATCATGATTTCCAATGCAATCTCAGCCCTTCAAAACTGAATATTATCCTAATTTTCTAATGCTAAAAGATCAGCACTCAATGTTTACCCATGCACCCATGCTTGTGCTTTTTGGGCTGCTTGCCAACAATGACTACAACTACCTAGTTGTCTTCTAATGCTTTGCCCATGGTATAATCATAATTCTTCATAAAAAGCACGATGAAAATAAGGGGAAATCAACAAAAAAGCAGAGATTTACTAAACTCAAATCCCTTAGACACACAGATTTAATGATTGTTAGTCGGTGCCTAGAATGCAAGTTCAAACCATACCCGTCAAGTGGTGATGTCTTATTTTTGTATTTTCAATATTTTTATGTTCCAAAAAAGTAAGTTTCCTAAATCTAATCAATCTTTTGAAATTCAATCCTACTCTAAGAACACGAAAAACCACCACGGATCAATTCCCTTCCAATCTGCCCTTCTTAAACTAAGATGCACGAGGTTTCCACATCAAGCTCTTCATGGTGAGAAAGTCCATCTTGCTCAAGCTTGGTGTATTCCAAGGTCAATGGTTGAAGACTCGACGAGAGAGATTCCATCGTGTCCCAGCAATGGAACCAAAATATAGGATCACCTCGCCTATAGGCCAGATCTAGACAAACACACATATCAATCATGCACCCTCTCTAACTAAGATGTCTCACAGTCTCTCACCCTACAAGCTCTCCTACCATCTACTCCCACTCACTCTGGACTAAATCTCCAACCTATCAAGCAAGAAAAATAAATCAAGTGAACAGCCAAATCTAGAGAACTCACCAACTGTTGTAGTCTAAACTCCGTTGATAAGCTTCAAAGCTCTGACAATCCCATCAACCACACTCGCAAGCTCCACACTTCTCGCTTCTCCATCTCTCATGTACAAGAAGTCGATGTCCTCCACTTACTTCTCCAAGCTGAAGCACCCCACCCCCCCCAAAAGCCCTCTCAAGCTCTCTAGCTTTTGTCACACACTCTCTTTCTCTACCTCTCAAACTGGAAAACCCAAGGAGAGAAGAAAAGATGGAGATGTTATAGACAAGGTGCAGGGGAGCAAGCTCATAAGCCCACTTGGAAAAGAAAAAGAAAAAGCTTCAATGAGGATCAACACAAAAAGAGAATAGGGATAATCTTTTGATTATTAATCATTTGGAATGCTTACATTAAGATTTTTTCAACCTTATATATGAATTTTGACTTTTAAACCTTGGGCAAGGCCTAATTCTCATCAATGCCCACTGTCTATTCCTTTCAAGCCTGCCTTCAAGGTCCTGTGACCCTTCAAATTATCTAATTCCTTGAAAAACCTGATTCACTACACTGGTACACTATTAAATGCACTTTAATTTACAATTTGCACAGGAGTGAGCCTAGCACTCAAAAGAATTTAATTTTTTTTCATTTTTCCATTCAAGCCCTATGATATTTCAATGTCAATATATTTGTCATTTTTCGTGCCACGAAATACTTTGTCCCTTTCTGCTATCTACACTTTCCAAATTTTGAATTTTTGTAAATTTTCTTAATTCCCGTCTTTTGATCTACTTCTCTCTTTTCTCCACCTTTTGTCACAAGGACATGAAAATTTCATACTTTGCTTATGTTTAATTGACATTTGATTAAAGAATTGATCAAATGTGCAATTAAAAGATGCACATGTGTTGCACATGTGAGGTGCAAGCTACTTTTTCACAGTTGATGACCGAAGAACCCTGTGAAAAAGATGGGTGTCAAAGGCAAAAGTTGTAACAAGTTACACTTATTAGATTCTAGGTGAATATTGGTGTCAATTTGCCCCTAGGACCATTAATTGGCCATTAAGTGTCAGTGGTGACACTAGGGACTAGGCATTAATTAATGGATTAATGCTTGTCCAAGGGTCAATTAATGCATGGGACCACTTTGGGTTGCAAATGGCCTAGCCAATTCATTTTTGGATGGGCAAGGACAATTTTCTGGGCATGGATTAAGGGCTGAATTAATTTTCAGAATTAATTAATTCTGAAAATTAAGTAAATGGCTGAAAATTGCTGAAAATGGATTAAGAAAGCTGCCACTTGGCAAAACTTTCCTATGTAAGTGGGGGAAAGGCTAAATAGGGCTGAAGGGAGAGGGAAATCTCGTTTTTTCATTTTGGAGTTGTTGGGAAGAGGTGTTGGACTGTTGCTGCCAGCTTTTGGGGCCATTTCCCAGTCATTGGAGACCATTTTGGTGATGGAGATTGCATATTCTTGACCTTGGGAAGCTGGCAATTGCTGCTAATGCACTTTCTCCTGAAGATCACAGTCTTTGATGCTCCTATTGTTGTTGGTGCATCCGTTTGGGGCTGGTACAGCAGGGCAGCAGCTGATTTTGATCAGTTCTTCACGATAAATCTCAGAATTTTCTCTCTCTACAGCATTCTCTCATCTCCTTCAACCTATGCTCAGTCATTCTCAACAATTCTCAGCCATTCGAAGGAGATCTCAGCCATTTTTGGTGGGCTGATCTGTAATTTCTGCAGTAAACCCTAATTTACAGCAAAAATTAAGGTTTAACAGCCACCTTGAGATCCGTGCCAGAGATTGAAGGCTCAAGGGACTGAAATCAACAGCTAATAATTCAAGATTATCAAGGGATTTCAGAAGCCAATCCATCCAGAATTGATTTGGGGCAGCATTTGGCCAGCCAAGGGTCAAATTGGAGAAGAAGTCCTGCGTGAATCAAGGGGCAAATGACCCAAAAGGCTTGCTGGTCATTTATGACAGCAAGAGCAATTGGTTAGCAGGAGGAGATTGAAGAATCTTGAGTTGTACTCCTTCCAATTGAATGAAAGCTAAAGAAATACCACAAGGGGTGCCAATTTTGGAGCCAACAGGGTGTCTACTATCCAAGAATGTTATGATAAAGTGTGTATTTCATTTTATGTGCATTTATTTATTGCTGTAATTAACTCTTAAATCAGGTTATCACCACCAATTCCAAGAAGGAAGGCTGGTTTCACCTTTTCTTGCTTCTTGGCCATTTTCTTTGCTTTTTTGAACTCGTAACTAGTTAACGCATTGAATGCAAAGAACTATTTGCTACACATAAATGCTTTGCATGTGAACAAGAAAGGGCATAAGGCAAAAGATGTCCTAATAGACAATGATTTGAAAATTTTGAGGATCTAGCTAATCCTAAGGGCAAATGGCTTGAAACCTAGTATGTTTTTAAAGAAAAGGTATGTTAGAGGCCAAATTCCCATGCACATGGATTCAAATGGATGGAGGATGATGGCTTGAAAGATCATCCTCAACAGTTGCAGCCTTCCCTCATTCTCTTTTGGCAAGTTATGGCACTTTCGATAGCTCCTTGCTATCATTCCTCATTTGGGTCAAAGGCATGGCTCACCCATGCCCAACTAGACTTTTCTAGAGTATTTTGTTTGAGGCCTTTCTACTTCCATTGGCCTATGGTGGCCTCCCATTGGATTCTCGAGGGGGTTCTTACTCCTTGGCTTGTGCTCATCATCAATGAACTTCATTGACAGTGGCACTCTTCATGCTACTCTTTTGATTCATATCCAGCCTTCCATCACATCTAGGATGTGCAAGGGGTTGTTAGTAGTCTTGTGTCATGTTTGGTCGTTTCTGTCATTTTATTAGTCCTAAACACTTTAGGTGGAGTTTACACCACCGCATTTCATTTCTGGCAGGGTGGACACTTTGAGAATGGACGGGCTGATCTACGTTGCCATATTTTGGACCATGACCAGTTATAGTGTGTGAGTTGTGGCATCACTTTGGCTATTTATAGGCAGCCCCGCTGCCCTAACTCCATCCATCCATTGTTCATTCAGCTAGACCTCCTTATTCTTTTGTCTCATCCCCCTACCTCCATCTCGCACCTACATTGATGTTCCCAATTGCATGTCAGGGCTGACTGCTACAGCCTTGTGTCATTTAGTCTATTGTCAATTTGTTCCTTCTTTCTCCTACATTTCTTTCAGCATCCATGATCTCTATTCCCTCCTTATTCACTTTCCTTTCTACCCATTATTATTCAACAAGATACAAAAATGGATTTGGGATCATTGACCTAGACCGTTCAAGGAGAATTGATTGTTAAGCTCGCCCGTCTTCCAAGTGAGGAGCCTTGGAGAGGTTACGATTGTTGATTTGGTGGAGACTAGACTAGAGTCTCGTAGCAATCAACCATCACTTGGATTTTTTATCAAATTAAAGGTAGAGACTTCAGGCGAGATGTAAAGATCTAGTATGTAATTATGCTTATCTCATCTTGTCAATGTTGTAAGATAGGAAAAGGCACCCTCATCTCTTCAAAGATCACATCAAGTTACACAAGCTGATCTCCAACATGCTCAAAGATGGAGACTATGGAGACTTGGAGGAAGACAATTGACAATGCAGTCTAATTATCACAGGGTTCTAGACAATTAGAGGACAAACTTGTTACTTGACTCCACAAACCTTTTCTCACCAGCAATCAAGGATCCTTCTCATTTTCGGTCGGAAAGGATAGCAGACTCACAAGGAAGGATGTTGATTTGACAAAGTATGCAGGCTGCACTGATCAAAGAGTTAGGGTATTAGCTCTTTGTGATAGATCCAGGAGTGGGTCTGGAGAGATCCCTTCTAGACAAGTCACTTCGCTTCAATGTATGACCAGATTAGGGAGGAATCAAATGAGTAGAACCATACAGACTTACAGCAGCTTCGTAGCATTGATATATACACTTCACCACTCAAGCTTATATGGGGACTTCTGAAGGACCTTACAAAGAGAGCTCTAGGTGGAAAACTTCCACACTTTCATTGGTCTATGCCACATAGATGACAGAGACCACATGGAAACTCAATGTATATGACAAGACATGAGGCCTTTCTAGCCACTTGCATTTGTTCCATCCAAGAATTACACAAACGGTTTGCATCACAGATCTCCCAACTTGTTTTTCTGATAGATCTTATGCTAGATATTTTTCCCAAGAAGGTGGCCAAGCTCAACTTTATCTCTCTATGTTTACTTAACTCATTATTTGCGATTCTCGCCTTGTATTCCACCATGGTGATGTTTATTGCTGACAGCTCTTCAATAGAAACTAATTTTCTTAGCAGGAAAAGGACACCACTGCTATTCAACCATTTGGAAAAAGTAGATGTGCATGCCAAGTTGATTAAAGGACATCCTTAAGGGTAAAGCCAGATTCTACACATTACCAACTGCTACCAGGTGCTTAGAGATCAGGTAAAATTTAGCAGACAATATTATTGTGATCTAACCTCGAGGACAGCAATGATACTGTGACCACCAGCAGGACTATAGGCCATTCGAACAGCAGGAGCACCCACATCAATGCTTGCAAGTTTGCATCCTGTAAGAACATCATATTCTGCAACAAACAACAAAAACAATGATGCTAATCTTTTCAAAATATTTCGCTATAGAACACAGCCTAAAACTACAACTGCAAAACTAGGCCTCTGACTTTCAAGTCTGTCAATGAGCAAGCTTCTGTAAACACTAATGTTGTATGCTATATCAGTACACAAACTTCGAACAGAAAATTCATTAAACATACAGGTTATCCAGTGCCAACTGTAAACTCTTTCATCATGACAGATCATACATCATGGAGACTTCATCAAAAAAGGTTGGATCCAGCTTAAACAGCACATTCACAAAACATTTGAGTAATCCAGTGCCAGCTGTGAGCTGTTTAATCAAGAAAGATCATACATCATTTAGACTTAACAAGAAAAAGTTGGGTCCAGCTCACACAAATATCTCATGAACAGACTCAGCCAAAACATATGAACCTTGTGCGTGTCACATGGAGAGTTTCACGAATCGGTCAAGCATCTAAGACTGATCTATCAGTTTGCAAGTGGGTATTTGCAAATGCCTAATCAAGAAAGTGGCATTTCTTTACTAATGCTTTTCTCTGTCACTTCCAAGGCAGCTACCACCTGAAAGGCCTAAGAATCATGCCATGGATCTTATGCCTGCATACACATACGGGTACGAAAGTATGAAAAAAGTATGTTTCACTAGTACTGTTTGAACCATACATGACCTGAAAAGTTAACATACTTTTCTAGTATACATTTAATTAACCACTATTTCCCATGACACATGGATTTTAAAGCGCACATTATAATGTGAAAACTTGACAAATTTTGAACCATAGATGACCTGAAATTTTAGCATACTTTTCTACTAGTATACATTTAATTAACCACATTTTCCCATGACACATACACATTTTAAAACACAAATTACTATGTGAAGACTTGATATACTTGAGCCACATCATGTAGACATTGTGTAAGCTTGTAGACTCACCGTAGACATTAGATCCAAAGAACAAAGAAAAAATTAACCTAAAACAGTCCAAAGCAGTATGCTGATCTAGAGAAGTGGATTGAACTACTCAACAAAGTCTTAAGTACACAAAAAGGGTTGCTAGATAAGAAGTCGATTTTTCCAAATAACAAGTCGCTTGGGCCCTATGGAGTAAAATCACAGAAGTTTTGGGGACGCTAAGATATAATCATTAAATTTTAAGCACTTCAGACTGTTTGTTTTAAAAAATTTGACAAGATAAGTATGTTATGAATAACATACTTTCATACTTTTCATACGTTTGCAAAGAATATTATCCGAAAAATACTTCACCGATGGGACAAGTATGTTATGCATAACATACTTCATTTTTTTCAAACATTTGCAAACGTTTGTTTGCTCAAACATACGAGTATGAAAAAAACTCTGCCCAACAAGAGGAGATTGTTAGAAAAAGGACTGATTCAGCCCAGCTCATCTTGTTTTAGCTCCCCAATGCTTTTAGTGCAAAAAAAGGATGGTGGTCCATGGCGTATCTGCGTTGATTATCATGCTTTGAATAAAATCACGATATAGAATCAATTTTGATCCCACAGATCAATGATATTTTGGAAAGAATGCAAGGGACAGCAATATTCAGCCACATTGATTTCAAAAGTGGATATCATCATAGACATATAAGGCCAAAGGATGCACCTAAGATAGCTTTTAAGACATCTTTTGAAATGTATGAGTTTTTTGTCATATCATTTGCACTTATGAATGTTCCTACCACGTTTAATCGGATGATGGATCGTATATTTCGACCACATAGAGCATTTGGGGAGACCTTTGATGACACGATTGTCTTCTCAAAGAATGAGGCAAAGCATCAGAAACACTTGGCAGTAGTGTACAATGATTTATCAAAGCATCAACTAGTTATCAATGACAAGAAAAGTGAGTTTTCTTGCATGAAATCCACTTCTTAGAGCACATTGTATTAATTGATGGAATACACATGGATCCCGCAAAGGTTGAAGTAATACACTCATGGCCACATTTGAGGTATATGCACAAGATCCGTAGTATCATGGGTCTATGTTCCTATTACAAAAAGTACATGCATACCTTTGTTAAAATTGCATCTCCATTGCATGCTTTGCAAAAGAAGGGTGTGCTATTTAAGTGGACAACAATGGAAATTTTAACTTTGATAAGTTACAAGAAAATATGACTTCAAATCATGTGCTTGTGTTGCCCAATCTAAGGATTCATTTGTTGTTCAATGTGATGCATGTGGAAATAGCATTGGGACTGTTTTAATACAAGATGACTGAGTGGTAGTATATGAAAGTTGTGTTCTCCATATGGTGCAAAGAACAAATTACAGGTCTATGAGAAAGAACTACTGTTGTAATTCATGCAGTTTCTACTGGAAACACTATTTTTTAGGGGTTGATTTATGGTGCAATTAGTAATTAATCATCACACTATTTTCTGACTCAAACTAAGTTATTTTAGAGGCATATGAGATGGGCAATTTCTTTGTATGTTTCACTTTCAGATTATGCACATACATGAGAAAAAGAATGTAGTGGCTCATACATTGTCGTGTAAACCTCACATAGATGGAAAAAAGAATGTAGTGACTAATGCACTATTTCATAAACCTCAAATTTCAGCTGCAAATTTTGTTTATTGCACTGAGTTGGATGCCATGAAGGATCAATATGTTGCTCATTCAAACTCTAGTGTTGAGCTAAATTACCATTAGCTTTAATTAAATAGCCCCAAAACTCAAGTTAATTAATGAATTTCAACCATTCTTTCAAACCAGGAGCGGTTCGAGAGAGTTTCAATATCCCACATGTAAACCCTAATTTGGGAGGCCCCAAACTTTTTATGAATATACAACCTGCCTTTCTATTCATCAATCTCCTTTTTGCATGTTTCAAGTGCTTTAGCTTCACTGCCCACACCTTGTTTGTAGAGGACATCTCAACCGAGGCTGCCCGATATTGTCTACAACCATTCTGCACCTGTTTCCAATCTCCTTCACACAGTTTACACCATTCTTTGTTGTGTTTGCTGCATCGGCCACATTGTCTATAGCTGGTGACTTACACAATTGCTGCATTTTTTATCTTTTCTCTCTTATTGCATCTCCAACATTGATCCAGGTATCACTTTTGCTGCATTTGTTGTTGTCTAACATCTTGGAGGCTGCCTTGCTGTGTTTCAGGATCTGTCAAGAGTACGACACACTCTCCAACACATTAGCTCTGGCTCGATCCTCAAGACATGAGAGTTTAGGGTACAATATTCCTTCACTACATAGTGTATTCGTTGCATAAGCATTGTATTATTCAAATTCATCACTTATGATTTTCAATATGTTCATTGTCTCTAAGTTACCCTAACCCTAACCATGTTCCATTCAGTTTATGCTTTGTCATACGCTTGTATTTGTGTTTCTACATTAGGGTATGCCTTTACATGGTATCAGAGCCAAAATCTCTTCGAAGAAACCTATGCCTTTGATCAAAAAGCCCTTCACAAGAAGCAAGAACAACAGGAGGGCAAGATGACTTCGAACACGACATCACCACTTCATTCTCCCAGGACAAATCCATCAAGAAACAAATTGGGTTGTACACCTTGCTCAACCATCCTCCGACATGATTGGTAAGACTTGGGACTACCATAGAGTTCAAAGACCATATGAAATTTCTAGAGCCAAATATGACCTCATACTTACATATTAGGCTCTGCAATAAATTGAAGGTAAATCTAAGCTTTCTCTTTAGATTCGGTGCACTGGTCTAATGATTTTGTAGAAAGGACAAAAGCTCCACAAAGGATTGGCCATTTTAACGTGGAAATTGGCATGGAGCACAAACCCTTAATCTCTTTACCACATTCATCTCGATCTCTACCACTTTCATCTATGTCATTTACACCTCCACCTTCATTCACCCCTATGTCAAAGACACAAAACAACACTTCTCCATCTTTTGAGTTTTCTTCCTCTTTTCAACAAGATATAGGTGATTCTCATGCAAAAGGGACTATGCAAACACCGTATTAGTTCATAAGTCCTAAAGAGAATATATTTTTATTTTGGAACACAAAGAAAGGTGATGAGTCCAAAAGATTTAACTCAAGCACCTGTAAGTTCTCTCCCTTCTTTTCCTTCAGTTTTTCATTCTCAAGGTCATTTTAAAGTTAATGAGCCATCTTCATCTTCATTTAATGCATTTAATGAACAAAAGAAACAAAAATCATTTCCAACAACTCCATCAACCAACCCATTTAGTCTCCCACCCATGCCTCCCTCTACTTTGGTTGCACCTTTCTTTTCATCTCCACTAAGTGCACCTTACATGTCATCACACATCACATCGAGGAGTCCACCCTGTGGCAGAGCCTTTAGGTCCTCGCCTTTTCCTCAACCGTGGGTGGTATACCCATAATGGAGGTTTGTCCTTCCCCATACTTTTGGACCTTTCATGGCCTGCGAATGTCACCCAGCCTTTAACGAGTGACAATCAATTGGTTCCTCGATTTGCCTCCATTGCATTACCTAGTGGGCCTTCTAGTCATTGCATTGTGCCCCAACCGACATTTGGACAAGACTCGCATGTCTCAGTACCTCCACCTCCACCAGCACTCTATAAAAACATTTATGTTTCAGTGCCTCCATATCAATCAGCACCCATTGGACACTTCTAGTCTATTTCTGTCTATCTATCTTCTCTTCCTACTCCTTATCTACCTCCACCACCTCCTCCTTATCCATCTTATCCCACTTATCCAACACCTCATGGTTCTCGTCCTTATCAGCCAAACATGCCTTTAAGGACAAGACACATTTTAATAGGTCAAACTTCATTACTTGGTTCAATCTGATGAGACATACCCTTGACTCCTAGAACTTATGGGATATTGTGCAAGCTTGAAACCCCAACCTAATCCCCCACTTGTTTCATACAAGGTCACCAGCTCATGGAAGGGTAGCCTCTAGGAATACCTCTGCTATTGTCGAGCTAATGCAAGGCTTGTTGCCTGAGTTTCATTCTCAGTTTCAACATTTTGATTTAATGTCCAAGAATTGGGCACACTTGACTAACCCCTATGCAGCTTGGAATAAGACACGTCACATAAATCTACACCATGAGCTTTGAAAATATTTAAAATCACTGACCAGGATGACTTGAAAGTCAAGTTGGTTGTGTATTAGTGACTTCTCACCGAGTTCTCTACCACGGGAACTCCTAAATCCTCAGACAATCAGGTCACATTGTTCCTTAATAAGCTGCCGCAGAAATACTTCCATTTTGTGCAGCATGTGATCTCACAACCCACCATGCCCACATTCTATGAATTTGAGTACCAACTACTATGTTACGCTCAGTTGTTTGATCAGTTTCATAGTATGACCTCTTCAAAGGCGACTCTTGTTGCTTCTTCTCAAAAGGGGCAGCAAGAGAAGGTAAATAAAATCAAAACTCAAATCAAACTCAAAAGCAAAATCAAAATTAAAACCAAGCTAGTGAGACCCAAGGGAACACCTAGTCTTCTCTTAAGCTTGAGTGGCAGAACCTAAAAAGAATAGGTATTGTCGGTATTGTCAAAAGATTGGCCACTTTGATAACAAGTGTTGATCAAAGGCAAGAGGCACAACACCAAAATCCAAGAATCAAACCCCTTCCCGCCAATCAGGCAACCCCCAATAGGGGAGGTAAGGTGGTGGCAACCCTCAACAAGGGTAGTGGCGAGGCCAAACCGAAACTACCACCAATTAGCTATCACAGTCTACATCATTCTCAACACCAGAGGACATGTCGAATTGGTCTGCAAAGACCCACATTGTCTCCATAGAGACATTTGAGGATGAGAATCTTATCCACATCTACGAGTTGCCTCTTGATGAGATGACTGCAAAAACCCACTCATAGTTGAGTACTTCAACAACGTTACTACTCCTTGGATTGTGGATAGTCTCAAATATTTTCATCTCCCAAGCCCTTGCATGCCAAGATAGTCCGTATCAAGAACAACTTCGTCAAGATTCAAGCTCGTAGTCGTGTCAATTTTGCCGCTAACCAGAGCCTGAATCTTGCTACATTAGATGATTTATACTTGTCCCCTAGCTTGGGGTGAACTTGTTATCCATTTAGCAGCTTTGTCGATTGGGACACGTAACCTTCTTCACGACGACCACAATCAAGGTCCTTGACTCTCAAACTAGTTTAGTAATTGCTCGTGGTAAGGCATAGCCTAGTGGCCTATACCACATAATAGTTCTTTCTAAGCCGACAACTAAGGGCTCTGAGTTCCACCACTTCCAGGGTTTTGCCACTGCATGGGAGCCTAGGGACACTAAGCATCTCTGGCATTTTCCCTTAGGACATCTCGAATACAACTCTCTTTATGAGTTGTCATGTCCGTAGATGGTTGAGAGCCTTCCACACCTAAAGCTATCTCAAAGATTTAAAGCACCTCTTAGATTGATTCATGTTGATCTTTGTGGGCCAACATCTAGTACCACCTTGAATGGCACATTGTACTTCTTTTTTATAGAGGATGATCATTCTACATATATGTGGATATAATTTCTCAAATATAAGTCCAACATATTTACCTATTTCTCTGCTTGGGTGTTGTTGGTTCATAACCAGATAGGTTGCATGAGGACTAATAGTGGTGGCGAGTTTACCTCCCACAAGTTTTCTAAGTTTCTACAAGAGAAAATATATCTCGCCAACTTACCTCTACCAACTCCCCCTCTCAGAATGGAATCATAGAGCATAGAAACCGGACCATCATGAACATGCATGCTCTATGCTTTCGCAGCATAGCTCCTTGAGCACCTTTGGATCAAGATTGTTAACACTTTGGTGTACATCCTCAACAGGTGCCCAACTACCACTATCCCTCAGAGGACACCATATGAGGCATTTTTTGGCTCTCGGCTTATTATTTCCTGCTTTAAAGTCTTTGGGACTCGTGTATACACACACACCCCTAATGACAAGATAAGAAAGCTCACTCCCTCCTAATTTTTGTAGGTTATTCCTCCGAACCAAAGGCCTATCATTCATTCAATGCTCAAACAAACAAGGTAATCATTAGGAGAGAGTTTTTTATTAGAGGGATTGTGCAGTCTTCTATAGCAAACTATGCACCGTTTCTTGATATCATTCCATCCGAGATGGTGCCTTCTAAGTTGGGTCTACTGCCCGCTCTTGACCTTTCCACAAATTCTTTAGCTCCTAAGTCCCCCTCTGCAAGACGTCCTACCTCATTGGTACCAACAAACCATGCGGGGTTCAAGGATCCTTTCATCAGATTACACTCCAGAGGGCTCTAAAAGATCTATCTGGCTTATGTCTTGGGCTTCATTTGCATCATTGTTCATAGGCAATTACATAATGTATCCTAAGCCAAATAGTTGACAGGAGGCTCTTAAGCACCCTCGATAGCAAGATGCCATGGAGAAGGAGCTTGAGAGTATTGACCGAAATGGGACTTGGACCTTGGTGGATTGTCCAAGTCACAAGAAAGTCAGTGGGACAAAGTGGACTTTTAGGACCAAGCTCAAAGCTAATGGAACTTTAGACAAGTATAAGGCTCATCTAGTAGTGGAAGGGTTTCAAGAAAAGCAAGACATTGATTATGAAGAGACCTTTGCTCCTACTACACAGTTGACATCATTTTGTCTGTTGGTTGCACTAGCCACTCGCTACAGTTGGCCAATCTATCAGATGGAAATCAAAAGTGCCTTTCTAAATGGTTATCTTGAGAAGGAAATCTATGTGGAGCAGCCATCTCAGTTTTATTCTATTGACCAAAAAGATAAGGTCTTTCACTTGCAAAAAGCTCTTTATGGACTAAAGCAAGTACCATGGTTTTGGTTCCAGAAGATGAATGAGTTCCTTTGAACTCATGGATACCACTCTACCCCTTATGACCCGAACTTATATGTCTGTATCACTTCAAAGGGGATCAACTATATGCTACCATATGTAGAAAATTTACTTTTCACTGGCTCAAAATCTGCTACCATAAGGGAAATTAAGGCCAAGCTTTGTGCTACCTTTAAGATAATAGAGCTCAATTTTATGTCTTACTTTTTGGAAATGGGGATTCTTTGATTTGGGGGATGTATTTTTGTGTCACAACAAAAGTATGCTCTTCAATTGGTGGATCAATATTGGCAAGATCAAACACGGCCCACATCTCTCAATCCCACTGTCCACTTGTCTAAGGATATCCTGTCGAGATTTCACTGCACCTAGAATGTCACACTAGATTGTATATCTTTGTATTTTGAGATATTTGAGGTGTAGCTATTATTATGGCATGACTTATAGTTTGGTTTATGTTTGCAAGGGTACACAAATTTTGATTGGATAGAAGATCTTGACATCCAATGTTCCTATGGCAGCTACCTCTTTACCTTGGACACAACTCCCATCTCTTGGGCCAACCATAAGCAGAAGACGGCAGCTTCCACAACCAAGACTGAGTGTAGAGTCATTTGATGGTACCATGGAGGCCATCTACTTGAGGAGCTTACTAGCGGTACTTTAGTTCCCATGTGCTACACGGATTGTCCTCTACTACAACAATCAAAGTGCGATTGCATTAGCTAGTGACCCAATCATTATATCTTGGGCGCAGTATGGTGGCGTACATTTCTATTTCACCAAACAGCAAGTTGAGCTAGGCACCATACACCTAGACTTTATGCCATCATCACATAATTTTATACACATATTGACCAAGGGGATCAATCGGTCGGTGCTACAGCATCTACTGCCCAAGATCGGCTTGGATGCTTCCTCCCCTACTTCTTCATATTGACAGGGTGAGGTTGATTCCCTCTAGCTTTCTCTTCCAATTTGAGAGGGGGCAGCTTTCTTCTTGTTGGTGACAGGGTGTTGATTACACATTTTGATTCAAACATTACATATGTTACACTTTGTATGTTCATCTACATCATCAGGATGACTATGATTGTTAAAGAGCGCTTGGACAAGTGAACAATTTCCCTACGAGGGCACCCTCCAGGTGGCACTATTACAATAGCATTTTACATGAGCATGATCACATGCATTGCCCTTTACATAACTCTAGTGCATTGGCATTCTATTCTTGTAAACATAAATATGTGCACATTTATCCATTTTCAGCCTTTGGAGTATCAAGTGGGCGGCTCTGGATCCACCATATTCATGGCATTGCACATGGTGGTCTCTCTTTATTGCTTAGCTTGTCCAGCTTGTTATCCGCACTTCTTTTTTGTCTCTCCACATACCCACTCTTTCCTTCATCATTGACAGCCGATAGTGGTTGAGATAGGTCGGTTTGTTTTATAAAGGTCTTGGGACTAACCAGCCCTACCGCCCCTTGGGACACTACTACTCAATCGACTAGAATTTTATTAAACCCTCACTTAATGATTGATCCTTTGGAAAAAAACAATAAGCCCTTCACCAAAAAAAAACAAACCACCACCACCATCACCTTTGCAAGACTTAGTAGCCCACTGGGCAGCCGACAAAACACCCTTTATCTAAAGCTCTATCTTATCTAGAATGAACACCTAGGCTCCCTTGGTAAGATAACTATGCCTCTATAGTCTTGGTAGATCACCAGGTAGGGGACATGCACCCTTTGCTCGATGCCCTGCTTGCTTTGGATTGTGTGTTTGCTGCATAAGCATTGTATTGTTCAGATTCATTCATTTATGATCTTCACTACGTTCATGGTCTCTAAGTTACCCGAGCCCTAACTATGTTTTGTTCAGTTTACACTTTGTCATACACTTATATTTGTGTTTCTACATTAGGGTATTTCTTTACAACTAGTAATGTATATGATTAGCTTTGCAAGGGCCAAAGGCATGAACACTATGTGCTTAGAGATGGTTTTCTAATGACACATGGATGGCTATCATGACAAAGCTGTTGAGGCCCAAGGTGATGATTATTCTTATATAGGACATAGAGGTATAGATGCGACTCTTAAGGCAATGGAGCACTTTTTCTATTTAGCTTGCTTTGAGGTACAATATTAATTAGTTGTTTAGGACATGCATTGTATGCCAAAAGGTTAAGTATAATAGGCAAAAGATGTCAGGTTTATTACAGCTCTTACTTGTACCTAATAGGCCTTGGCAAAACATTGCAATGGATTTCATTTGTTATCTTCCTAGGATACCTATACGGAATGATGAGATATCAACTATCAACTGCGGGTTTAGTAAGCACGCCCATTTCATTCTAGTGAGGAAGAAAATAAAGGCTAATCATACGGCACATTTGTTTATGTAGCATGCGTTTTAAGTATCATGGCATGCCAAATCGGACTAACCATCCACACAAATGGTTAATCCAAAGAAGCAAATTCCACAAGGTTAGATCTTTTGAGATACTATTTGTCAAATAATAAGAGACTGGGAGTAATACTTGTCTTTGGTTGAGTTTGCCTATAATAATACAATGCATAGTTCCACACAAGGCGCCATTTGAAGTAGTGGAAGGTGGCAAGAAAGCAACTCCTATTTTGCACACTAAGAATGAGATCTTTGAGGCTGATCACTATGTGAAGAATATGGATGCAACCAATGAAAAGGTTAAATATGCACTTCAAAGATTGTAGGAAAAGTAAAAAAGGACAGCTAATCACAATAGACGGACTTTGCCACGGGCAAGCATGTATTTCTACGTTTTAAAAAGGCATGGGTGAAAAAAATGAAAGATAGAGAGAGATTGTATCCAAAGCTAAATATATGTTATTATGGGCATTTTCATGTGTTGGAGATGATCAATGATGTTGCTTATCAAGTGAAATTATCTCTACACTAACAGATACACAATGACTTTCATGGGAGTTTATTAAGGCCTTTTCATGGTGATATGCCAGAGGATGTATCTACAGAAATTCAGCTAGAGGTTGAGGATTTGGATAAGATATTAGTACCCAAGCAAATTTTGGCACATGAGAGAAAGATCAAAGGTAAAGTTCCAAGAGATATTTAGTGAATTTTCAAAATTATTCACCAATGGATGCTAAATGGATGGAAGAGAATGACATGATAGATCATTCTAAGTTGTTGCAGCTTTACCTCAATGCTTTTTATCTAGAGCTAACTTCAGATCAGGCTCAATGAAGTTCAACAAAGCAATGGTCCAAAGAATTGCCCAATGCTCAAGGGAGAGATACCAGTTCCACTCCTCTAGTAATGGACAACTCTAGTGTATAGTGAATCTCAGATGTACTCAGCATCTTCTGTTAGCCTGCTTATGTTAGTCATGTCAGTTTGTTATCTCCTAGTTCTGAGCTCCTCTCAGAGTCTGACAAAGAAATAGAAGCTTTGGAAGTTTAGGTGCATTTTCTTCATTTGTCAGCTTCCTATGTGCATTCCTAGGCTAGTTAGTGCTTTCCACAGTTTGCCTACACCCGCCAAACATTGTCTTTGTCATCTGGGATTTTTCCAGGGTATCCCCTATTCTTTCAAGTTTCTAGTATTTCTTTCTATGTAACCAGCATTTATTGCTGGTCAGCCAACATTTTTGGCCTCCACTCATGCAAGTCAGCCAGATTTGGGTAGTTATGGCTATTTATAGCCAGCCCTTCACTTGGCAAACACACGCAGTCTTCAATCTTCAACCTTACCCTTTGCAAGTGCACACTCTAGTACTCCAACTCTCCGTGCTTGGTGCTACCATTGTCATCAGCCTGATCTAGTGCCCTCACTAACGCTTTAGGCTGCATGCAAGGACTAATCAATCCATCATCATTGCATCAACATTCTTCTTTAGTTAGTGCAATATTCTTCCCTCATCTTCTACTTCCTCTCTCTCTCTCTCTCTCTCTCTCTCTCTCTCTCTCTCTCTCTCTGTGCTCTCTATATTTGTGTTTCTCTTCCATTGCACACTCACATGGTATCATCACCTAAGTGAGGACATAGTTAAGAGATTTCCCAAACTCGGATTTTCAGCCTGCATTTACTCTGCTTACTGCCTGAACACGTGGTCTTTTGCCCACTTGCATCCCCAAGAAGCTAGGTGAGAGTCTCCAAGGACCAGGCAGCAACTTTCTGGCATCAAGTAGCATCAAGCAACATCAACTCTTGCGTTTTGATCAAAATGCAAATTTGTGTTTTTGCTGGTGTTCCCTACCTGGTGCAAGTGTCAATATATTGTTGTAGGCGACAGCTTCCTAGGACTTGGTGACAACTTTCTACCATAGCGACAGCTTTCTACCATAGGCGACAATTTCCTAGTTGAAGGCGATAGTTGTTTCTCTATCAAACACAACTTTCTGGGTGATTGCAAATTTAAAGATGTCTTACCACTTCACGAGCCTTGATGACTTAGAGGAGGAGCTTCTTTCCAAACACTCTTCTGAGTGGAGTCATGATTCTCGTGCTTATAGTCAGCACGAGGAGTCACCCACCCATCCCCCTTCTATTCATCTTTCATAGAAGGCTCCATCCTCAATGAATATACTATCCTTGATACCTTCTGTACAAGTGCCTATCTTACCTTCATTACCCAAAGAAGACAAACTTGATAGTTCGAACTATTCGTTGTGGTCGTGTAAGGTGGAGTGCATACTCGATACCTTCGATCTTTGGGCTCTTGTTTCAGATTCCATCCCCTGTCCTAAGGAGGATCTTGCATATGGAACTCCTATGGACCGTGCAACGTTGTAGAATCAGCTCAACTCTCGAGCCCGATCCTTCCTTTTTATGAGTTTGCAGGATTCTATCCTTGTGCATGTTTGCAAATTGAAGACAACGACAAAAGTGTGGATGAAGCTTGCATGACGCGTCTTTGTATCAACATAAGACGTTTTCCCACAAGATTTCCCTAGAGAAGAAGGTGCAGATGCTTAGTCTTGATGATTCCTCCTCTATGAAGAAGCACATCACAAGATGGAGAACATGAGAGGTGAGCTTGCCTCTCTTCGTCAAATGATATCCTCTAAAGACATGGCTATGATCCTTTTGACTCCCATCTCCTTGTTTCGATGCCTTCTACACCAACCTTATCACATCAAGGACCTACGAGACCCTCTTATGGGAGGAGATTTCACTGCTTGACTTGGAGCATCATAAGCGACTCAGAGAGGTTGAGACCCATAGTTTTGGCTCCACCAAGGCATTTACTACAAGTACAAGTGGCGGGAAGAAGAAGGTATAGGCCAAGGACAAGAAGCAGGAGGACAAAAAGGATGAGAAGGAGAAAAAGCCCAAGCGCCCACATTGTGGGAAGGGTCCTCATGTCGAGGAGAAGTGTTGGAAAAAGTACCCCCATTTGAAGCCAAAGGAGAAGAATTCAAAAGCTGTCCCGGTGATGACAGAGTCTATCTTTGTATATGTATTTTCCAAGGTGGATATAGCTCTTGCTTCTTCCACTCAAGAGAAGCCTTGGCTCGTTGACAATGGGGCCTCTTCTCACATGACCTATCGATAGGATTGGCTTTAGGACCTCCATGCCAGAGGGGGCACAATCACCATTGGTAACAACTCTACTATTTCCATTTAAGGAGTAGGGACTATTCCTTTATTGCCCAACAAGCAGTCTTCTTCAGCCAAAGTTCTCTATGTACTGGATTTAAGTCTTAACCTACCGTCTATTCATGGTCTTACACAGCTTGGTACCCATGCGGTCTTTACACAAGATGCGGTGACAGTGGAGGATGCTTCTACAGGTACCGTTCTTTGGACAAGCTCCCAGAAGGGTGGGCTTTACAGGCTCACAACCTTAGCCACACAGTCTTCCCACAAGCTTGGGCTGCTTTGGCACGCTCGTCGTGGTCAACTCCACTTTGATACGATCAAACGGGCTTCTCCAAAGAAGATAGTGGAGGAACTTCCTAATTTCCCTCCTATTCACACCTTGTGCCCTAGCTGTTTGAGGGGCCAACATCTTAGGCAACCACATCCCCAAGTTACCACTAGGAGGGCTTCTACCCCACTTGAGCTGGTTCACGTTGACCTTTGCAGACCTATGGGCACGACCTCCCTTGAAAAGGCCAAGTATTTGATGTTGATTATAGACGACTCCAATCGTTATGTGTGGCCTTATTATCTGGAGCACAAGAGCGAGGCATACTCTTGTTTCTACGAGAGGAATATATTTGTGGAGACACAGACTACTTCCTGTCAGAGTGCAGCGGTGCGGAAGCGTAGGACTGAGAGAGAGAGAACGCAGAGAGAGAAGAGAGAGAAAGAGACAATGGACGATGAAGATCTGCTATATAAAGAATGCTGAATACAAAGATATACACGGGCGCAGTGCGCTGGACTGCGTGTCTCCACCTCGACGATGCAACCTGCTGTCCACCTCGAAGTCTGCTGCAGTCTGCACTGTCTGCTGTCTGAAATCTGTGAGCAGAGACAGAATCTGCGCGCCACCGGTCTGTAATCTGCATCAGAGAAGTGTGTAAGACTGCTGAAGATGTCGGGTATTTATAGCCGAAAACTGGGGCAAAAGAGGGCGCCAGAAAACAGCCAATCAGCTGCATTAAATGCAGCCGACTGACTGCACTGGTCGGACTGCCACGTGGCAGTCCGACTGTGCAGTCCGACTGCACACTGCCACCAAACCTGCCCTGCTGCCCCTAATCCCCTGATCAGGCTATGATCTCTAACACCCCCTCTCAGAGCCTGGACAGGGCAGAAGCCTGAGGGATCTAGAATGTCTCCGAAGTAGAGCCTGGGGAAGTGCCTTCGTAAACAAATCCGCAAGATTGTCCTCCGTCTTGCAATACTCCACAGTGATGGTCTCATCCAGAAGCTTTTCTCGGATGAAGTGGTACTGGATCTCAATGTGCTTCGTCCGGGCATGAAAAACAAGATTCCTTGCCAAGGCAATGCAACTCTCATTGTCACATCGCAGCAATGTAGGACGAGTCTGGGGACACCCAAGCTCCTCCAATAATCTCCGAAGCCACACAACCTCGCATGTGGTGGAGGACGCGGCCCGATACGCCGCCTCAGTAGACGAAAGGGCTACCGTGGGCTGCTTCTTGCTACTCCATGAAATAACACCTGCACCCAAAGTAAAGCAGTAACCTGTAGTAGACCGCCTGTGGTCTACGTCATCGGCCCAATCCGAGTCGCTCCAACCTGCAAGTACAAGATCTGACCCATCTGTCCCTGCGGGGTAATGAATCCCCAAATCAGACGTCCCCCTCAGATACCGAAGTATCCTCTGAGCAGCCTGTCAATGCACCGTTGTAGGTTCACTCATGAACCCTGCCAAGAGCCCAACAGCAAAACATAGATCAACCCTGGTGTTGAGAAGCCAAATCAAGGACCCAATCAACTGTCGATAGCGGGACGCATCCGCCAAAGGAGAAGCTGAATGGGAAGTGGCCTTCCAGTTCGGATCCATAGGAGTAGAGAGGGCCCGACAATCCTCCATCTCAAAAGACACCAAGAGCTCCTATACATATCTCTGCTGAGAGATAAAGATCCCCCTCTGAGACTGATAAATCTCATGGCCCAAAAAGAAATGGAGTAGACCCAAATCCGTCATCTCGAACGTCCAATGTAAAGCTGACTTCGTCTCCTGGACCTGCTGTGCAGCATCACCTGTGACAATTAAATCATCAATATACAATACAAACAGCACACAACCATCCTCGGAAGTGTGAACATACAGCTGCGGATCGGCCTTGGACTGCCGATATCCCAACTAAGACTGGAGGAACGAATCAATCTTCTCGTTCCATGCACGCGGAGCCTGCTTGAGGCCATACAAGGCCTTCTTCAACCTGTAGACTTTCCCATCTGAAGAACCAAAGCCAGGAGGCTGCTCAACATAGATCTCCTCCTTCAAATCACCATTCAGGAAGGCTGACTTCACATCCAACTGATAAACAAGTCATCTCCTATGGCCAGCCAAAGCAAGAACAGCTCTAATGGTCGCCATCCGAGCTGTGGGGGCAAAAGTATCATGACAATCAATACCTGGGCGCTGTGCAAAACCTTTAGCAACAAGGCGAGCCTTGTGCTTATCCAAAGTACCATCACTGAGGTATTTGGTCTTAAAGACCCACTTGACTCCAATCACCTTCTTCTTCGGGGGGCGGGGCACGAGTGACCAAGTGCCATTCCTCTCAATAGCCTCCAACTCAGCTTCCATAGCTTTCTTCCATGGGGCGGACTGTAAAGCCTCCTTTACGGAGGTGGGCTCTCGATCCTGCATCACACGGGTCATCAAACAATAGTTGGAGCAAACAAGCTCCGTAGAATGTGCCTGGTGCCGCCGTGACCGCCGCGGACCATCCTGCGGTCCCCACTCCTCAGGAACCCCCTCGATCCCTGAATCATGGAGTGTGTCACGGGCCCAACGAGGAGGAGGCCGAACCTCCCCTCGTCGTTCTCCATCAGCAGAAGACTCTGAAATATCCACCGATGGTAACTCCTCAGAGGTGTCTGGTGGAACAGTAGACTCTGTGTCAGAAACAGAATCATAATCAAAAGGCATGGGCTCCAGTGGAACTGTAGAAGGAGCCCAACTCTCCCCTGGATCTCCAAGAACGGGATGCTCCTCACCCGTTGAAGTAGCCGGAACCTCCCCAAACCGCACATCACGGCTAGTGTACACATCCCGCTTGACGGGATCATACAGTCGATAGCCTTGGAACTGGGAGTTGTAGCCAACAAATACCTGTTTTCGGGAAGCCGCTTCAAATTTATCACGGTGAGCCTTGGAAATGTGAACATAGGCATCACACCCAAAGACCCGAAAGTAAGAAACATCTGGCTTCGTCCCAAAATAAGCCTCAAATGGGGTCATCCCTTCCACGGCCGAAGTAGGGGATCGATTGAGGATGTGGACTGCAGTAGCCATAGCCTCGGCCCACAGAACCTGAGGGGTCTGTCGGTGCTCCATCATGGTGCGCGCCATCTCGATCACACTGCGGTTCTTCCGTTCAAGAATACCATTTTCTTGAGGAGTATTGGTATTGGCAAATGCCTGGTGAATTCCTCTATCTGCACAAAACCGAGCAAACTCATTAGACACAAATTCACCTCCCTTGTCGGATCGCAAGGTCTTCAACTTCCGGCCTGATCGGTTCTCCTCAAAGAGAAGCCAATCCTTGAAGTGCGAGAAAGCTTCTGACTTTAATGCCAAAAAGTAGGCCCATGTCATCCTGCTATAGTCATCCACGATCAGCATGAAGTACGAGCTCCCACGCAGGGACTCATTCCTCATAGGGCCACATAGATCCGTAGATACTAGCTCCATCGAGGAAGTAGACCGCCGCGAAGCTGTGTGGGGAATGGCATCCCTATGCTGCTTCCCCCGAATGCAGGAGACACATGGCTGCTGGCTCACCATTATATCCGGCAACCCTCGAACAAGCTGTCCAAGTGACGCCCTCCGAAGATAGTCATAGTTCAGGTGACCAAACCGAGCATGCCATAATTCTGACTGTGACTGTGAGGTAAGAAGAAGAGTAGATAGGGCGGTGGAAGACTTCAGTTTGTAAATGCCGTTCTCCTCATACCCGGATGAGAGAACCTTCCTCGATCCACGATCAAGGACTCGCACCGTAGAACTGTCAAACTCCACCAAAAGACCAAGGGAGCAAATCTTATGAACTGAAAGGAGATGGTACCCTAATCCTGATACATGCAAAACCTCTAAGGTATGAGTACCACCTCGTTCATCCGGAATAAGCTGCATCTTACCCCGACCTGCAACAGAAACGGAAGAGCTGTCTCCAATGAGAATCTGCCCACGCGAGGGTCGCAACTGGGCAACACCATCTGATGAAGGAGTCATGTGCCGTGAGGCACCACTATCAACAATCCACTCTCGAGCGTGGGGAGCCGTCATCGCAGCATCAGAAGCATTCGGTGAAGCGTCCTCAATGACAGCTAGATGAAGAAATGCAGCTGATGAGGGTGTAGCCACCGCTCCAGAATCCTTAGTGTCCTTCTTCTTGGTGTCCTTCGTGTCTTTGTCAGGGCAATCCTTCTTCCAATGGCCAGTCTTTCCACAAATATGGCATGTGGAGTCTTTGTCCTTGTCCTTCTCCTTGTCCTTCTTGGACTTGTTATCCCCCTTCTTCTTCTTTTGGTCCTTCCCCTTCTTCTGAGAGGCTTGACCTGTCAGCGCCTCCGACTTGGAAGCATTCTGTCCCTTTAACTGTTCCTCTTGGTCCAAAACCATAGGAACCAACTCTTCCCAGCGAAGAGTAGACTCTCGCCCCGAAGCAATAAGGGCAGAGTAAAATGTACCGAATCGTGGCGGCAACTGGGATAATAGTGTGATCGCCATGTCTTCGGAGGAAATCGGCTTCCCCGCATTCTGAACCTGCATCTGTAGCTGCCTTAGCTTGTTAATGTGTTCCCGTAGCGAAGAACACTTATTGACGGACAAGGTCCGCATCTGTACCTCCAAAGAAACCCTCTTCATCAGGGTCATCCGATTGTACATTTGATCAAGCTCCAGCCATATCTCCCGAGCCACCGTCAAGTGTAGTGCATGATAGAAAGAGAAAGGATCGAATCCTGGCATTCAGTTTGTCCCAATGAGACTGGGCCTTGGCCAACTCCGCACGAGCATCGGAAGAGAGTTTGGACTCATCTCTTACCGAGGGCCGGTCAATCTCCTCCTGTACCAACTCCGCCAAATCATAGGACTCAAGGATGGCCAACATCATGACGCGCCAAATGCGGTAGTTGTCGCCGTCGAGCTTCTAATCTGTAGAAAGAGCCGGTAAGACAGGCACCTTCCGGTCCATAATCGCCTGGAACTCCAAGTCCATCTCTGTAGACATCTTCACCTGCAATGCCTTCACAAACGCAAAAGCAACCCCCTCTGACTGGGAAAACTCAGCCTGCTAAGGCTCTTCCGCGTCCTGAAGCTTCTTCACCCGCCAGAGGCGATGAAAAAGCAAAACCTGCACTTGTAGGCTGAAAACTCAAACTTCCTCCGCGTCAAACAGTAGTAAACAGCAGCAAATCCACCACCTGTACTCCTTTCCTGTGCGCCCACACTCGTTTCAGCCTTGTTCCAAGGCGCAGCCCTCCTGTCTGCCCTTAAACGCAAAAAAAAAACGCAAATTTGTGTCGCGATGGAAACTCCTCTTCAGGTTGATTCTGCGCTCAGTCAGCCCTCAAACACTGCTCTGATACCATGTCAGAGTGCAGCGGTGCGGAAGCGTAGGACTAAGAGAGAGAGAACGCAGAGAGAGAAGAGAGAGAAAGAGACAGTGGACGATGAAGATCTGCTGTATAAAGAATGCTGAATACAAAGATATACACGGGCGCAGTGCGCTGGACTGCGTGTCTCCACCTCGACGATGCAACCTGCTGTCCACCTCGAAGTCTGCTGCAGTCTGCACTGTCTACTGTCTGAAATCTGTGAACAGAGACAGAATCTGCGCGCCACCGGTCTGTAATCTGCGTCAGAGAAGTGTGTAAGACTGCTGAAGATGTCGGGTATTTATAGCCGAAAACTGGGGCAAAAGAGGGCGCCAGAAAACAGCCTGTCGGCTGCATTAAATGCAGCCGACTGACTGCACTGGTCGGACTGCCACATGGCAGTCCGACTGTGCAGTCCGACTGCACACTGCCACCAAACCTGCCCTGCTGCCCCTGATCCCCTGATCAGGCTATGATCTCTAACACTTCCAAAGTCTATGGCGTATAAGCAAATCATGGTGGTGAGTTTACTTATAACCTCTTTTCTCAAATTTGCTAGGATCACCGCATTCGAGTGGAGTATACCCATTGGAACACACCTTCGGAGAATGGTGTGGTGGAGCGTGCAAATTAGACCATGCTAGAGATGGCCCATAAAGCATCGAGGTCTTCCTTATACCCTTTGGGATGAGGCAATGGCTACTATAGTTCACATCCACAACCGCTTCCCCACTTCTCCATTACACCACATGACTCCTTACAAAGCTTTCTTTGGTCGAAAGCCTTCCGTGTCTCATTTTCACACCTTTGGATGTGATGCATTTGTGCATGTGGACAAGAAGAGGAAGACGAAGCTTGACTCAAAGTCCAGAAAGCTTATTTTCGTGGTCTACAGCACTACCATGAAGGACTATCAACTCTACGACCCAACGACACGAAAGCTTGAGGTGAGTAGGAATGTGATCTTCGATGAAACTTCGGCATTCAAGGATCCTATTGATGGTTCTATTACAAGTGATTCTTCATCATCAACTAACTGTCCCCCACCCTCAGTTCTACTTCTCCCTTCCAAGTTTCCTCTTTACACTCCTTTGTCTTTGGCTCCTCCCTCACCTCCTTCTCCATCCTCTACTCCGGCTTCCCTACCACCTCTCTGATGGATGCCACTACTCCTCCGTCATCACATACTTCCACCCCTTCCGTCTCCCCTCTAGAGTCTTCTAGGGATACTCAACCGTCAACAAGGAAAACTTCTTCAAATGAGCAGACCCCTTCCCTTGGTGAGGGGAAGTCCCTACTTCCGACAAGTGCATTGCAGGTACCGGAGGCTATATAGTCTCCCTCGTAGGAAGATGACCCTATTCGGATTCCCCTTTGGTATCAACGGCTCATGCAAAATTCAAGTGTTTCTCACTTTCTTGCTTCCCCTACAAGTCCACGCAGATCAGCTCGCTTACAGGCCCAACGGAATAGTTCACTTTGTGTAAACTACGCTCTTATGTCACAGATTCTTCATGCTCATGAACCTACTACAGTTGAGGAGGCTCTTGTACAGGATATTTGGCATCACGCCATGCAAGACAAGCTCAATTCCATCAAACATAATCAGACTTAGGAGTTGGTTCCGCAACCCTCGAACCGAAAGGTGATAGGTGTGAAGATGGATCTATAAGACCAAGTACCTTGCAAATGGTTCCTTGGACAAGCACAAAGCTACGCTTGTTGCCAAGGGTTTTGCTCAGTAGGCAAGGTTGGACCATTTTGAGACTTTTGCACCTATGACTCGGATGTCTACTATTCAGGTTATTTTGGCTCTTGCAACCCACCACCGTTGGCCTATTTATCAGATGGATGTAAAGTTTTCTTTCTTCAATGGTGTCCTTGAGGAGGAGATTTATGTTTTCCAGCCTCCTGGTTTTCTTGTGCAGGGAAAGGAGGACCATGTCTTCCGATTGTAGAAGGCCCCCTATGGCCTGAAGCAAGCTCCTAGAGCTTGGTACCAGAGGATTGATCACTTCTTTCTTCAAAGGGGCTTCCATCGCCCAACACATGACCCCAATGTCAAAAATAACAAATATGCTCTAATACCATGTCAAAATAAGAGAGAGTACAAAGAGACACTAGGGCTTGTAGGGAGTAACACAGAGTGTACCGTGTACGACAAACACTAAGAGAAAGAAGAAACTCGGAAACACAAGAAGAACGCGGTGATGATGCACTAAATCATGTTACGAGAAGAAAAGCTAATATAGCAAAGCCGAAGCTCAAAAGATAACTGCAGTCTTGTATGAATCAAGCGGCAGCACCTGTGAAAATCTGTACAGTGAAGGGAGCGAAACGCATGGGCTATCAAAGTAATCACTGGAAAGCTGAAGGAAAGCTATTGAGGGAGCGAACCGCAGTCCTCTGATGCCACCGGAGATGTGGAAGGTGATCACCAGTGTCACAACTCTATAGAAACAAAATTTGTATCATTTTTCATTAATTTGTCTATATAATGATTTATTAAATTTGTTTCCTTTGCACTAATTAGATATAAAGAAAAGTGCATTGGAGCTGGCCACTGATGAGTGGTCACAGGTTATGGTGGACCCACGCGGTGGGTTAGAGAAAAGATAGTTCACACTTCCACCTATATGGCCCGATTGGGCACCTGTGACCAGAACTCGCGCATATCAGGGTTAGACTCGCACATAGAAAGGATTGATGCCTTGAAGTGTGGGCTAGATCCGCCAGAACAGATAGTTACAATCAACAAGATGGTATGATCATGAAATGCTTGTACAATGTGCATGTGTGGGCTGAAAGCTAGAAATGCACATTTCTTTGCATAGGAAAGTCACATGAAGATTCTGATACCATTTTTGCGATGTACACGGAAAAATCTTTCATATGACACCCATATTGGGGGGTCCCTAGATTTTAGGAGCCTCGAATTAGCCTAAAAATGCTAGTCCTATGCATGATCTTGTGAGAGTGAGAATTACTTCTCCTCACTCTCAAGTTGATTGTAACTAAGCTCTTCCCTAAGGGACTTGGGTTGAGCAGAAATACATTCCTTCGGGCGGGGGGGGGGGTTTGCCCATCTTCAACCCTCAATCTTGTCTCCGTTACTTTTACATTTTCATGGCTGTAATTTTGTGAGTAATTTTCATTTTCAGCTTTAAGTGTTCATTCTCTTTTATATTAAATCTCGAAAACAAGCAAATATCATAATTATTAAGCATACTACGTTGTTCGGGGTGTTTACAACCAGTTGTTGAGCAAGCAGACAACAGTCCTCTGATGCCGGGGAGTGACCTCAGCAGCAAAACACAAATCCAAGAATGTCGGAGCCATTGAACATAGGGAGAGCAGCCCCGATATTGACGCCAGGTTGATAATGATGACATCAGATCATGGAGGATGAACCGGGCTGCAAAAACACAAGTCCTAGCAGCCTTTGTAACAGACTAATGACACCAAGTGATGGAGGAGGAGCCAGACTGCAAAAACGCACGTCCCAACAGCCCTTGTGATAGACAAGTGATGAAATCATTGACGCTCGGTGATGTAGACTATCACCAAAGGCTAGGATGTTGACGCCAAGCTAGAGATGATGATGTCATGCAAGGAGAAGACCACACTGAAAAATGCGGGTGAAGGTTGGGCCTGAAGGAGAAGGGTGCTAACGCCAAGCAGATGATGGTGATGCCAGATGGAAGATATCCCAAACAAAGGCCTGATGAGGGAACAAGGCACCTGAAGCAAAAGAGGAAGGGTGAAGGCAGCCAAAGCCACAAATTGCAATGTCCTCTTCAAGGGGTGTGAGGACAGTGAAAGGGGCTAGTGAGGGAAGGAAAGTGGTGGTGGTGACCGAAGAAGGTATTGAAGAATGACTGAAGAGAGAGTGGTGAAGAATAAATGAAGTAATTGCTTATTTATAGACATAAGTTGTCTAGGGTGGCGCACCACTGTGTAGGCACCCACTGAAAAAGTGGCCAAAATGTGGACACTACCCCTTTTTGGGATTGTCAATGTGAAACCCTAAATGAAATATGTGAAACTAAAGAAGTGGTTTCTCAACACCCAACCTATACTTCCAAGTTGCGGATGATAGGTGTGTTTTGCTCATCTTGTATGTAGATGATATTATCATCACAGGAAGACATAGTCAGGAGGTTTGATTGTACTCTGGAGATTTTGTAGCAGGTTCCTTGGTTTGGAGATTTATCACATGGCACAAGGTATTTTTATTTCGTAGTACATGTACATTTCTCATCTTCTCTTGGAGTTTGGTATGGCTGATTGCCGACCTATTTCATGCCCCATGGACCCAAACTCCAAGCTTTTGGCAACCAAAATTCCCCTTACAAATACCAACCGTTTCAAGTGTCTTATTGGCTCCTTTATTTGGCTTATTCACACTCAGCCAAATATTTCCTTTGTTGCGGCTCTATTGTCTTCTTTCATGAAGATTCCCACTTAGGAACATTGGAGCACGGCCTTGCGCGTTCATTATTTACACGGGACTCGATCCTACAGGATCATGTATGGAGAGGGGGTTACTCTCTCTGGTTGGAGTAATTCTGCTTGGGCAAGTGATGTGGATTCATAAAGGTCCACTATAGGTTATGCCTTCTCCCTTGGATCCGGAGTTATCTCGTGGAGGAACAAGAAGCAACCTACACTAGCCTTTTCTTCTATAGAGGGAAAGTATCATGCCTTATGTTCTACAGCTATGGAGGCGATTTGGCTTTGCCACATGTTGGCAGAGCTTGGCTTTCCTCAGCCCGGACCTACGACGTTGCATGTGGACAACCAAAGTGCTCTAGCTCTGGCCAAGAACCGTGTTTTACACTCGCACGAAGCATATCGAGATTCTGTACCACTATGTTTGAGAGCGAATCCTGGATTTTGAGTTGGCAGTGGCCTATGGTCTCACAAAGAACAACGTAGCTGATCTCTTCACGAAGCCTTTGCCCAAGGCTTCTATGCTTCATTACATGAGGTTCTTGGGTCTTCAAACACTCCCAAGATTTGAGAGGGGGTGTTAGCCTATTTGTGTTAGTTATGTCAATCTGTCATCTCTTGGTTGTGAGCTCCTGTCAAAGTCTAATGAAGACATAGGAGCTCTAGCAATTTAGGTGCATTTTCTTTATTTGTTAGCTTCTTGTATGTAAAGAAATGCCATAACACAAATACATAGACAGAAACCGTACGATAAAGCACAGACTGATAAAAGAACACAATTAGGGTTAGGGTAACTCAGAGACAATGAACACAGTAAATAAATGAAGTAATATAACTACTGAATAATACGATGCTCATGCAACAAACACACTATGCAATGAATGAATACTGAACCTCGAACTCCTGTATCTCAAGAATCAGGACAGGGGTAATGAGCTGAAGAGTGTGTCGTACTCCGAACAAATCCCGAATCTTAGCAAGGCAACCTTCGAATATCAAACACCAGCAAACGCAGCAGTGAGAAAATCTGATACAGGCAGTAGTGAGGAGAGAGAAAGACTAAAAACGCAGGCAGGACAGCTTATAAGAGAGATAAAGACTAAAAACGCAAGCAGGGCAGCTTACAAGAGAGAGAAAGACTAAAAATATAGGCAACAAGTGAGAGAAAAACTAAAAACGCAGGCTGTCCAAACGTAGGTAGCAGGTGAGAGACTAAAAACGCAGGCTGTCCAAACGTAGGTAGCAGGTGAGAGACTAAAAACGCAGGCAAGGCAACCTGCAGAGAGAGAAATACTAAAAACGCAGGCAACAGATGAAAGAAAGACTAAAAACGTAGGCAAGACAGCCTGCAAGAGAAAGAAAGACTAAAAACGCAGGCAGCAGAACTGTGATGACATGGTGGATTGTACGGCAGTAGGTTTGCACACAGAAACAGCAGTCGCCTAGCTAGAATCAACTCCAAACTGCGTGAAGAGGGCTGGAAATCAAGCGCCAACTGATGGAGACAGCAATGGATAGCTTCGGCTGAGATGTCCTTCGCGAACGGGGTGTGGACAGCAAGCTAAAACACCTAAAATCTGCAAAAACGAGATTAGAGAAGAGTGGAGGGCTGGCTACCTATTTATAGAAAATTAGGGTTCTAGATTCTCTCCCACTTAACTCTCTCGATCCACTCCCCATTTTAGGGTTTTGGCTAAAATAAGCCTAAAATAAGCATGCTTTGGGACTGTTTAAGTAGCTAAGTGCATTTCTTAGCACAACACCCCCTCTCAAGCCCAAAATAGGACTAGAAAAGTAGACCAACCTAAATTTTAATTTACCCCAAGGCGTCCCACCCCAAAGCAGCCAGGGCATCGGACAAAGAATGCACGGCGGCTGCCCAGTGGCCTACCAAGACTACAGAGGCAATGGTTATCTTACTAAGGGAGCCCAAGTGATCAGCCCAAAGAGGCCAGGGCATCGGACCAAGGGTGCTCGACGGCTACCCAAGGGCCTACCAAGTCCTACAAAGGCGGATGGAATCAATCGACTTGTTTGGGTTTTTTTTTTTTTTTAGTTGTCTAAAAAGTGTGTGAAAATACATAAGTAATATAGGGGCAGCGGCCGATTAAGTGACAGATAGGAAAAGATAAAGAGAGTTTTAAACCCAAGTCATTCACAAAACTAGCAAACCAATCCCTCACACTGACTAGGATAAGCGTCTAAGGATGATAAAAATGTGTGTGTGTGCCAATCATGTGGTGAATATGGGGAGAGACAAAAAAGATGATGGTGGGCTTAGCAAGACAAGCAAAGCAAGCAAGGGTAGGGAATTTGCCTTTAGGAGAACTGCCATGTGTTATGCCACAAATATGGTGGATCCTAGAGTCGACCACTCCAAAAGACCAAAGAGGGATAAATGCATACAAATGCATGATTACATGAACAGAATGCCAATTCATGGGGTAATGCAAAGGGAGATGCAAGATGTCATGCTCATGCAATATGCTATGCAACGGTGCCACTTGGACAGTGCCCTCGCAAGGGAATTATTCACTTGTCCAAGTGCTCTTTTACAATCAGTTCATCCTGACAGTGCGGATAAAGTTACAAATGTCCATAATACAATACAAAAGAATAAATGAATGTAATGTCTAAAAATTGTAAGCATCATCACTGTCACGATCAAGAGTAGAAGCCGCCCCCCCTCAAACTAAAAGGGAAAGCAAGAGAAAAGCACCCTCTCCCCGTCAAGCTGAAGAAGTAGGGGAGGGTGTATCCAAGCCGATCCTAGGTAGCAGGTACTAAAGAACCGGCTAGTTGACCGCTTTGGTCAAAATGTCTGCAAAATTATCTGATAAAGGCACAAACTCTAGGCGAATAGTACCTAGCTCAACCTGCTCTCGAGAAAAGTGAAAGTGGACTTCCACATGCCGCGTCCGTGTTGTGATGATCGGATTGCCCGCAAGAGCAATGGCACTCAAGTTATCGTAGTAGACAACAATGGGAGAGACACAAAGAAAATGAAGTGCTGCCAGTAAACTCCTTCGAAAGATGGCCTTGGTGGTGCCATCGAAGAGAGCCCAGTACTCAGCCTCAGCCGAGGAAACCGCCACCATCTCCTGCTTACGGCTCGACCAAGAAATGAAAGCCATGCCCAAGGTAAAGAGGTAGCCGCCATGGGAACATCGGGTGTCAGGATCTCCTGCCCAATCAGAATCAGTGTACCCTTGCAAATATAAACCAGAACCATATGTCAGGCCATAAGAATAAGTACACCACAAATAACACAACACACAAAGACATGCAATCCAATGTGACATCCTAGATGCCGTGAAATACTAATTGAGTAAGCTAAATCTGGCCTACTGTAAATTAACCAAAGAAGTTTTTCTACAACAAAGCGATAGGTATGTGCATGTGCCATTTCCATTTCCATGACTGTCCGGTTCCTACGCTCTACGACTCCATTCTAAGAGGGGGAGTTGGTAGAGGTGAGCTCGCAAGAGATGCCATGCTTCTATAGAAACTTGAAAAACTCGTAGGAGATGAACTCACCACCGGCATCACTCCTCATGCAACCGACACGACAACCAATCTAGTTATGAACCACCAGCACCCAAGCAAGAAAGTATGTGAAAGCATCGAACTTATGCTTGAGCAAGTACAACCACGTGTATCTAGAATGATCATTCACTATCAAAAAGAAGTATAGTGCACCATTCAAGGCAGCAATGGATGTCGGCCCACAAAGATCAACATGAATAAATCTAAGAGGCGCCTCAACTCTATGTGAGGTCTGCTGAGGAAATGGAGTATAGTGCTACTTCCCGAGCTGACAAGCTTTACAGACATCTCGAGCTAGCTTCAAGCATGGAAGACCCTCAGCCAGCTCACGACGTGACAACTCATAAAGTGAGTCAAAACCAAGATGCTTTAAGTGAAAATGCCAAAGACGCTCATTGTTTGTAGGCTCACGAGATGTGGCTAAGGCCTGGAAGCTATGGAACACGGAGTCCTCGGCTATCGGCTCAGTCAAAAAGTGTCATGTGGTATAGGCCATTATGTTGTGCCTCACCGCGAGCAATCACTAAACTAGTCTGAGAGTCAAGCATCTCGGCTGTAGTCGCTGCAAAGAAAACATCTCGCTCCAACTGGCAAAGCTGGAAAACAAATAATAAGTTTACCCCAAGCTATGGAACATGATATACATTGTCCAACGTAGTCAGATCCGAACCCTTGTCAATGGCAAAACTGACGCAATCTTGAGCCTGAATCTTGACCGAGAAGTTGTTTCCTACGTGGACCCATCCAGCTACAGGAGCTTGGAAACAGAAAATGTCCGCTATAGGAGTCATATGATGTGTAGCTCCACTGTCCACAATCAAAACAGGAGCTGAAGTGCTCGACTGTGACGAGTGGGTTTGTACAGTAACCTCATCGAGAGGCAACTCACAGATATGGACAAGACTCGCATCTGATGTCTCTATGGAGATGATGTGGGCCTTTGCAAACCAGTCAGACAAGCCCTCTAGCGTTGAGAACATTGTCGACTAAGATGCTTCTGCGGTAGCAGTATGAGTCTGACCTTTAAACTGCCCCTTGTCATCACCCTACCTCCCCTGCTAGGGGTTGCCCGACTGAGGGGCGAGGGTCTGAGACTTAGGTTTTGGTGTTGTGCCTCTTGCCTTTAATCGATACTCGTAGTCAAAATGGCCAGCCTTTTGACAATGTTGACAATACCTATTCTTTTTAGGTACATTCTACCACCCAAGTTTGAGAGATTGGAATGTTCCTTGTGATTTCTCGGATGGATTTTACTTTTGATTTTGATTTTCAGTGGAGGTTTGGTTTTGTTTTCCCTTCCCTTGTTACCCTTTCTGAGAATGAGCAATAAGAGCCCCCTCTAAAGAGAAATTCATATGAAACAAATCGAACAACCGTGCGTAACGCAACAACTGACACTCAAATTCATAGAATGTAGGCATGGTAGGTTTTGAAACTATGCCTTCCATAAAATTGAAGTATTTCTTGGGGAGTTTATTTAGGAACAATGTGACATGATCGTCAGACAACTTAGGAGTCTCCGTAGTGGAGAATTTAGCGAGGAGACGCCAATACTCAATCAACTTATCTTTCAAGTCATCCCGGTCAGTGATTTTGAAAAGCTGAAGCTCATGGTCAAGAATAATACGACGGGTCCTATCTCAAGCCGCATAGCGGTCAGTCAAGTGTGCCCATCGCTCTGACGCTAAGTCAAAATGTTGAAGCTGAGAATGAAACTCAAGCAATAAGCCATGCATCAGCTCGACAATAGCAGAGGCATTCCTAGCCTTCCATGAGCGGACAACCTCATATGGAGCAAACGTGGGATCGGGTTGGGGTTCCAACCCCTGCACAAGATCCCATAGGTTCTAGGGATCAAGGACATGTCTCATCAAGTTCGACCAAGTAGTAAAGTTTGACCCGTTAAAAGGAGTCTTGTCATTAAATGTATGCTTGAGCTAAAACCATGAGATGTTGAGTAGATAGGGTAAGATGGATGTGGGGGATAAGATTGTGGAGGGTAAGATAGTGGAGGTGGATGTGTTTGATAAGAAGGAGGAAGAGGGGGAAAAGATGGGTAGGCACAAGTAGACTGTGAATGTCCAATGAGCGCCGATGGAGGCAGAGGCACTGGAACATGAATGTTTCCATAAGGTGCCGGTGTAGGTGGAGGCACTAGGACACAGAAGCCCTATCCAAAGTGAGGCTAGGGCACAACAGTATGACCAAAAGATCCACTAGGTAAAACCATGGAGGCAAACTGTGAAGTTAACTGATCCACACTCGGGAGAGATTGGGGAGGATACCCAGGCTGCAATGATCGCGAAAATGTATGTGAAGTAGATGGAACACCACCTGATTGAGGAAAGGATGAGGTCCTAAAGGATGTGCCTATGTTTTCATAACTCCCCGGTGTGATGTGCGGTGCGACATGAGGTGTCTGAAATGGAAATGTAAATGGTGTCAATGGAAGTGGAGAAGCAACGGAATAATGTGGTGGGATGGATGGGATGTGGTGTGTCAGGTGCAGATGCATTTTGTTCATTATTATCATTTAATGATTGAAAATGAAAATGTAAAGATGATGATACACCATACAATGAAGAAAAAGAAACACCAAATTCATTCTAGTTTTGTGAAGTAGACAGAAAAAAAGAAATGATAGAAAAAGAGGTATCTGACTTTTACTTATAATCCCCACGATGTGTGTTAACATACAAGAATTGATCCTCAAGAGGACCTTTTCTTTAGTCAACAGACTAGACTCTTTACTCCACGTGATCTCTATCATAATATTGCAAAGCAGAAGAGGTAAAAGAAGAAGGAACAAAAGACGAATCTAAAGTACCTTGCACCGGAGTGGAAGGAAGAGGATGAAAGAAAGGAATATACTCCGAGTCTTGTTCTCCAAGAGGGGGGCCCATCCCTGATGGAGATCTCGATAGCCCTGCAACATCATTAGATTTACGCACAACATCTGAAGAGAAATTCATTCATACCTTCATTTAGAAGCTTTTCTTGAAGGGCAATCCTTCAATCAAGCTTCTCAATCTTCTTTCATCTATAAGCTATGATCAATTTGTATTCTTTCGAGGTCAACTTGCCTAGCTTTTCTTCCATGTAATCAGAAGTGTCTTCCACCATGTCGGAACTTTGTGAAGCAAGCTAATCGGCCCACTCTCGCTCAATTCTCAGCATAGTTGGTTTTGGAGACTGAATCAGTGTTGTTGCGTTCAAAGTCATTTGAACCTATTGTAGTTTTTGCTTCTTATTCTACGTAGAGCTTTCAGATCAAAGGCCTAGGTTTCTCAAAGAAACCAGACTCTGATACCATGTAAAGAAATGCCCTAACACAAAAACATAAACGAAAGCCGTACAACAAAGCATAAACTGATAAAAGAACACAGTTAGGGTTAGGATAACTCAAAGACAATGAACACAGTAAATAAATGAAGTGATATAACTACTGAATAATACGATACTCATGCAACAAACACGCTATGCAATGAATGAATACTGAACCTCAAACTCCTGTATCTCAAGGATCAAGGTAGGGGTAATGAGCTGAAGAGTATGTCGTACTCCGAACGGATCCCAAATCGCAGCAAGGCAACCTCCGAATGTCAAACACTAGCAAACGCACCAGTAAGAAGCTGGATCTGATACAGACAGCAATGAGGAGAGAGAAATACTAAAAATGCAAGCAACATGTCAGAGAAAGACTAAAAACGCAGGCAGGACAGCCTGCAGAAGAGAAATAGTAAAAAACATATGCAGGATAACCTGTAGGAGAGAGAAAGACTAAAAACCCAAGCAACATGACTCTGATAACGCGGCAAGCTATATGGCAGTAAGTCAGCACAGGAACAGCAGTCACCTGATTGGAATTAACTCTTCAATTGGAATCAACTCCAAACTACGTGAAAAGGGCTAAAAATCAGGTGCCAACAAAAGGAGACAGCAATGGACAACTTCGGCTAAGATGTCCTCCGCGAACAAGATGTGGGTAGAAAGTTGAAACACCTAAAATCTGAAAAAATGAGATTAGAGAAGAGTGGAGGGCTGGCTACCTATTTATAGAAAATTAGGGTTCTAGATTCTCTCCCACTTAACTCTCTCAATCCGCTTCCCATTTTAGGGTTTTGGCTAAAATAAGCCTAGAATAAGCATACTTTGGGACTGTTTAAGTGGCTAAGTGCATTTCTTAAAACAACACTTTGTGCATTCTTAGACCAACTATTGCTTTCCACAGTCTAGCTACACCCACCAAACATTGTCTTTGTCATCTAGGATTTTTTCAAGGTGTCCCCTATTTTTTCTAACATTTCCTTCTATGTGACCAGCATTTATTGCTGATTGGTCAACATTTTTTGGCCTCCACTAATGCAAGTCGGCCAGATTTAGGCATTTATGGCTATTTGTAGAGCCAACCCCCCACTTGCCAAACACACACACACACACTCTTCACTCTTAAGTCTTTCCCTTTGCAAGTGCGCACTCCAACACTTTTGTGCTTGGTGCTGCCATCGTCATCCACCTGATCTGGTGCCCTCATTGATGCTTTGGGCTCTGTGCAAGGACTAATCAATCCATCATCATTGTATCAGCATTCTTCTTCAATATGTGCAATATTCTTCCTTCATTTTCTTCTTCCTCTCTCTCTCTCTCTCTTTCTGCTTCTCTTTGTGTTTATGTTTCTCTTCCGTTGCGTACTCTCACAACATCCAAGGTACTTGTGCTAATAGTATATCCATCATGGGGTCACTATTTAGTATACTAGTCATTGCAATTGATTCGCATTTGGATATAGTTATTAGCACAACCTTAAAATTATCCATTTGCATCAATTTATGATCATCAAATATTCATTACCATGTGTTGGTTTGTAAAGCATGATCATTGGCTTTTAGTGGTATTCAGCTGGTTTCATAAACAGCAAAGTGTTTTGTGAATGCCATTGATAATTCAGCTATGGTTTACATCTAATTTATCTTTACCTATAGTTGCTCACCAAAACAATTAAGAAACGCTACTAAGAGATGCATCCTATAGATTTTTGGAAACACCCTTCAATTCTTTTTCAATTTTATAAATTGATTATGCTAACTGAAATTTTTGAGCAAGAGTTTGTTGGTAGCATGGTTAAGTAGCAACGGCCAATGTTGTTTTTACTATGATGCCTTATGAAAATTCTGATGCAGTATCTTGTTTTCAGCACAATGCAATGTAATCAAGAGCGATTGCGGGGATTTCAAGGGGGAGGTTTATGACAGGGACATGCAATTCTAATGCATTGCTTCGCATTTGATTAAGTTATTAATCAAACATGCAAATGTGATGTGCAAGTTAATTAATTCACAATGTTGGACCAAGGACCTTCAGAAGTCAGTGGGCGTCAAAGTCAAAAGTTGTAAGAAGTTATATTGGTTAGAGGCTTTTCATGTTCTAAATCTAGATTTCAATCTTTTGTTTGAGTATGGTTTGGCGCAGCAACTAGTTGCTCTAAGGAAGATGTGACAATCAATAAGATTTGGATCAATGAGTCACTTTGGGTTGGGCCATCACAAATAGATTGCCAATTTTAGAAAAGATTATTTGAATGGGAATGTCATTACATGTGTGCTACAGCCAAAAGAAACATCGGCAAATAGAAAAGGTAGCTGCTATACAAGGCCCACGTGTGCTCCTTGCCTGATAAATACATTTCCATTTCAAGTAGATATTATTTAAGCGGGATGCCGTTAAACATGGACTACATATAGGAGTAACCATCAAAAATAGTTAGAATAGGTATTTCAAATTGGCCCAAGTGTGCTTCTTCTTTAGAAAAGTGCAGCACTTGCTTTGGGATTATCTTGGTACCGGCGAGTTTCCACAAAAGTTGTTTGTTTTGCTTCTTCTCCAATTTTCAATACTTGTTCAAATACATTTGTAGGTCTTTGATCGATATGGTAAACACTTACAAAGCATGCAAGGGTCTTGGCATGTACCAAAGATTGGCTCGTGCCTATATAGATTGACTATCACACAATGTTTGGTTGGTGCACCTTTCGGATCTTGTAGAGTAAAATAGTCCAAGAAAATTAGAAATGCATGTCTAAGCACTGAACAGTTGTGTGTATGTTTCTTTCTACCAAAATTTGAGGAAAGCTCCAAGCTCGGGTTTAACGGTTTTCCTTCAAAGAGATGTGCGCATAAATGAATTAGCAATAAGTAAGACTCGGATCTATAAAAGAAGACCATGTAAGGCTTTCATGACTATCCCAATGCACTTCTGAGTTTTCCAAATCAAAGCTCAAGCAATCGGTTTCAATGCATTGCAGCAGGATGTAAGAAAATGGAAGCGTACCGTGTATATGGTGGCCGACGGCAACGGCCAAGAGAGCCTGAGTGGGATGGAAGGCAGCATGATGGGGCTGGATCGCCCCGCCGCGACCATTACTGCGGCCTACTTCCAGATGGTGGATCGTTATCCACTCCATCTCTCCCTCCTCCGATCCAGTCCCACTGTCTCGGCGCAGGAGTATAACTTCGCTGAGATCGCTGTCTTTGGCTTAAGAATGGAGATGTAAATTCATGACTACGGGGCTTCTTAAGAAATTGATGAGCTTCGCTTTGTGAGAAATTGATGACTTTCAAGTTTCGCTTTATGTAAATTTGGGACTTGGGTTTAAGAAATTTGGGACTTTGGTTTAAGAAATTGACGAGGTGCTTCGTGCCGGGATTGGGCGGGCAGGATGGCTCAGGCAACCAGGCACATTTGTGGACGAGTTTGCGCGTGGACAGGCAGGATCGCTTGCTTGGGCAACCAGGCTCATTCACGGACGAGTTTGCGCATGGGCACACATATTTGTGCACAGGTGGGCAGGTGCAATGCCATGTGGCGATCGGGGAGGATAGACATGCATGTCTATCACTGGGAAAATTTCCATTCTCAAAAAAAAAGTTCCATTGCCACTCTTCGTCTCAGTGATGGTATAGGGGACATGATAGTCTTTCCTCTCTTTCTTGCACCTAAATTTTTAAAAGCCCACGACGTAAACGTGAACACATCTAAAAGATTACTTAACATTAGAATAACAATACCTGGCCTGATATTTGCAAACCACTCAATAGGCATTGTCACAGCTTGATGTAGCATCACAAAACAATTGAGGTCCTTAAATTCATACGTCGGCCACCCCCTCAATATTCTATCAGTGAGAGATCATTGAAACCTCTTTTCTTGCTTAGCTTCACCCATATGCACTCAAAAACACTAAGTATATCCACAATACACTATCTCAATAAAAACTGGAAGTAAAATCTCTATATTGACATCATCATATAAACACTCAATGACCCTTGCAAGCATTCTTCTTATAATATCATGCGTTGTCATTGTGCGCAATATACACTGCAGTTCCTTCTGATACTCAGAAGCTGGATAATAGCCCCAGCTTGGAGTAGGCATCTGCAATAGTCAAGCAAACAATTATATACAATGTAGAAAATATATACTCAACTACCAACAAGTATATGCCAACTAAATATAGCACAAAGGCCATTTCACATATATGCCAAGCAAGGACTGCAATGCCGTCAAAATTCAGTAGATACATCTCTACAAAAATGCAAGCATATCATTCCACCCTCCAAAAAATACATCTCTCTATGCATCTCTGCAAAAAAGCAATGCACCTTATTGCATCTTCTGAAGTACATCCTTATACACAATGTTTGTCATGACGTTCACAACACTTCCATTCTCATCCAGTAAGACCCTCACACCGCATGAGGATTTCACCCTTGAAAACGCAACATACAACTGTCCATGTGTAAATACTGGTGTCTTTAAGTAAAGACCAACAACAGATAGCATCTGGCCTTGTGACTTATTGATCGTCATCGAAAACGCCAATTGAACTTGAAATTGCCTTCGCCTCATAGTAAACGAAAATTATAAGGTGCTAGGAATAAAAGTGATTCTAGGAATAAAAACCCATTCCGCTACATTTGTCCCTGTTATTATCTCAACATCTATCACCTTTGTATTGAATACCTTACATATCAACCATGTACCATTATACAAACCTTTGCTAGATTTAAGTTTCTAAGTAGAATAATAGGTGCATTCATCTTTAGTAACAATAGATGGGGAGGAAATCCACCTCCAAGATCTAGTGTATTTAAATACTCTCCAAAGTATAAAAATAAGCTATCACCCGTCTCTGCAATTGAATCGGCACTATAGTACTGTATAACTTCTCCTGGCCTCGATTGCAATGCACAATGATTCAAAGAAGCCGCCTCTGTACTCCGCGCTGCAAGTATAATATGCTCCAAACTCTCTCACAATTGACACTTCACCGTACACACTATTAAACAAGGTTTCAATAGAGTATCCTTTCAACACCAGGCTCGATGGAATATGTAGCTTATCACAAGTCTCCATGATACCCACTCCATCCCCCATCCCTTGAATCCAACTAATAAATCAATTATCTATTATACCACCAATAGTTGACATCCTCATATTCCCAGACAACCTTAGCACCTTAACATACTATCATAAATGAGAGTAACATAGTAACGCATTAACAATATCTTTACGGAAGCCCTTCATCACAACAGGCAAGATCTGCCTAAAATCACCTTGAAGCAAAGTGCCCTTTCCACCAAATGGTTTATCACAACTCATAACATCTCTTAAAGTTTTTTCAACAGCTTCAAATGCAAACCTGTGCATCATGGGAGCCTCATCCCACAAAGTAAGGCTTGACTGTCCGAACAATTGAGCAAGATTGCTCTGAGCAGGAATATTATAGATGGATCGATTACATAGATCCAATGGTATTTTAAACCTTGAGTTAGTAGTACGACCGCTCTATAGAAGCAAAGCAGCAATGCTAGATGATGTTGTTGCTAATGCTATATGCTGATTAGTGCGCAACCTAGCAAGCAAACACTTGTAAAGAAATGTCTTTCCAGACCCACCAAGGCCATCCAAAAAAAAAAAACATCCCTAGAGTTTCCACCAATAGCACCTATAATTGCATTGTATGCAGCTCTCTGTCCGTCATTCAACATTGCCTCCATAGAAACACAAACTCTACGCTGCTCTAGTATATCGTATGCATATTCATCTTCTAAAAGAGAGTTAATACACAACTAAGAATCTGTTCGACGAGGTTCTTGCAATCCATCAAAGTCATATAATCTTCACCCATGCTATTGTAAAAGATTTTGAAGATGTAATAAAGCCCCGTTTGATACCTCTTGTTGTAGAACTGCAAAAGATATATGCACATGCTCTAGCTGTAAGTTATACAAAATATCCCCTACCATTGGTGACATGAACCTATCCCAAAGCTGACCAGGCTGCGTAGGCTCACAAAAGACAAATATTGCAACAAACAAAGCACGCAATTGGGCACCAATTTGTACATATGCAACTTCTTCCAAGCACACAGCACATTCATCATCATCCTCTAACATGCCCTTTGCAATGCAGGCTTCCTTAAAGGTGTTGTATACCATGTTGCCAACAATACCCAAATCATCAAAAGACATACATCCTTGAGACACTGTCAAGAGCATTCACAAGTAATAACACTCACTAGATGTGGGCAGCACAAAGTATATTCGACCACACGTATTTCCACGCTTTCTCTTTGTCCATACCTTTCATTGTCCATTCCACACCCAATACACTGGGAAGTCTTGACAGCGAATAGCTTGAGCCTCTGGATGAATACGATTGCACACAAACCAATCCGTACGAGTAGTTTTCCTGATATCTTCATTCTGCATAACATCTGATATATTGTCTATATCTTGAAACACCACACAATTCTCATCAGGCAGGTGCACCTGCAATTGATGTATATCAGGCTTCTCATTGTGCAATGCATAGTCATATTCACCAACACGCTTCTGAAGTAGAAACATACCATGCATCTAAATAACTCTTGATCTCATCCACTTCATGAAAGGTTGTACCATTTAACCTCGAGTTTCCAACAAAAAATTTAATGGTTGCACAATCATGTCCCTTGTATATATACTTATACAAATACTTAACAACTGCCACCGTTGAGCATACCTCAACATTTATATGTGCATTGTAATTTTTACTCAAGTAAGGACTGTATGGAACAATCCATCGATTATCAATAGTATTACCCTTTATTGGGACCATCTTTCCATCATCTCATCTTCTATAAACAGGATAGCCAGAGCTATCAACAATTGTTAGAGTCACAAACCTCCGAGGAAAATTTTTAGTGCATCAACCATTGGGCATGCAAAGGCTCTTGGGATTCATTGTATCTCAAGGACCATGCACATTGCATTTTGAGATAGTTTCAAACAAAGCTGAAAACTTTGCTTTATTAGGAAACTCAACACAAACAAATCTATCATAATGGCATGCTTCAGAGGGTTTAGAAAGGGTGCTCCAAAATTAGCAAAGTATGAGAATGCGGTAGCCCCCACTTTTGAAACTCAATCACACTAACATAGCCTACAACATTCCCAAATAGATTCCTTTTCAACTATGTATACATCATATCAGCATGTTTTTTATGAAATACTCTAGCAGTCAAATCAGGACGATCATAGCAGTCTGTCCAGGCAACAAAGCATTAGTTATCTCTAACCACTTTGGATTACATGTCATCGTTATAAAGAGATCAGCTTTTCCCTTACTCCACACTATAGCCATGGCATCCTGATACAACTAATACATGTGCCTTGGCCCACCAGTAAAAGAAGATGGCAAAACCACCCTTTTACCAATAGAGGCATCAATAATTCCCATTGGCCCATCATCAATCACTCCCATCATATCTGTTAAGTCCTTATAAACTTCCGAACGTAGAACTGATTGATTCTGATGACACCAAGCCAACCTACATTGCTTTATACTACAATAAGCATCAACAATAAATTGTTGCAACAATCAACCACCCCGTAACATGCACACCTTAGTGTTCTCACGCACTTGTAGTCGAAATGCATAAAATTATATCTGAGTAACACAATCCTTGTTAGACAATCCATGTATATTAATTGGAACATTGACACCATTACATGCAAACCATTATCACCCATAGGAAAAAGAAGAACGTATAGCATTAGCATATATGCCCTATGCAAGTTTGAAATAGCAATGCATCGTCCATCTCGACTATAAACATGTATGTCTCGACGATTAAGAGTATTCTCATCGCCTTGTCCTGGTATGATAGCCGCAACCTCAGTTGCCACTGGAGCTGATTATTGTCTATTAATCTGTTAAACCCCAAAAATAGTCATTCTCAAATCATGTAAGGGATTGTTTTGCAATTGTATACCCACAGATCTAAAAGCTTGTGCATATGCATTGTGTTGATGCATCATAGATTGAAGCTCCCTAAGCAAATCTGGCAATAAATTAGGCATAACATCCAACCGATTAGATAACTCATGCTCAGTATCATAAACATAAAGTTGTGCAAATCTTGGCATTTCCTATAGTTGCACATTAGGAATCAAAGGGCCTATACGATGATAAACTGAGCCATGCACTCTAAAGGTATAAGAAATTCCCACAACATATAAAAGCTCATTAACATTGGCACCAAGTGACACAAATGCAAGAGCACTATTATATGCTCGTATATTATATTTAAATACTCTACTTTGAGGATGCATACCATGCAAAAAATCATGCAATAACTGTGGTGGATGTTGCAATGGTGGCAACATTACTTTTCCATTTCAACAACAATGTTTACCAAACAAAACTGATCCCTGCACTTGAGTCTCACATCTCCACAATTTAGCCAAACATCGCTGACACATCTCAGAAAGACTCCCTATGGAATGCACAATTGGGTCTTGAAATAGCAATATTAGAGTTGCAGGATAAATATCCATTGCAGGCAAAGCATGTAAAATGGAGCAAATACTTGTATTTCAAGGACTAAATGTTGGAGCATTATTCACACGTGACTCATTAATCACAAGATTTCCTACATTTTGGTGATTTTCAACATCACAATTATAATCATTAGCAAATTGCTTCTCAATCAAACTATCACTACAAGATATAGACCTTATACCGATGTTTAAAGCGACGAAAATACAAACAACAAAATTTACCCCCGTTGTCGCAAAAAGCGTCATTATTAACGACGCCATAGAAACGTCGCTATCAGCGTCGCTATTGGCGTATAGCGACGCAACCAAAATGCGACGCTGATAGCGACGCAACCAGTAAATTTGCGACGCACATAGCGACACGAGCAGTAAATTTGCGATGGTAATAGTGACGGTAACATGGATTTAAAAAAAAATTGTGGCATATAGCACTGTGTGCTGTATGAGAGCCATACAAAATAGTTTATGTACTACTGTATACAAAGCGCTTGCAAACAAAAAGAATGTATACTGAAATCATAAAACTAATACATGATCGCATAAAAAGCGATTGGTACAATCATGACAGGATATCAGTAATACATAGAAAATGTCTACATAGATCAGGCGACTAAAAAACAAAGATGTGTGAGCTCCAAGGATCCAAGGGCGAGCTACAAATCCTCGTCCCCCGAAAGCTCGTCCCGCCGCAAAGGAGCATCGAACGGACTCTACAGAAAAAGAACCAACACATCAATCCACCATACAATAATGCATTCAAATATCTCATGGTAACTACGGACAAGAAAGATGAGTGACTTACAGGGCCGCCGCATCTACACAATCGGTCAATCAATGCATTGAGACTGTGCCTCTCTACATATCGAGTCTCAAGGCTTATCGGATCGCGATTTGTAATGAAGTGCTGCAAAAAAAACAAAATGCTAACTGTTAGAAACATGATTGTCAGTACAAAGAATATTTCAAAAAAACAAACAAGTAAAACAAAAGAAAAACTTACAAAGTCCTCCAAATATGTCCTGTGGCCGCCACTCCCAAGATGATGGACCACTCCGGCCTCGAGTCGTGCCCTCGCCGCCTCGCGCTGCTGACTCGAACGTCCTGGAGAATCTGTAGCCTCCTCCCTCAATCGGCGCCAGTCGTCTGCATCTAACCACTCGGGCTTTGCAGCCCCACTCTTGATTGCCTTGCATTCCTTGGCTCTCGCGCAAAGCCTGGGAAGGTAGAGTCAATGTGACTCCATGCGCGCGAATCTGCTGATATTCGTTGAACTCGATCCGTGGACCTATTCTGCACATGCCATGTTGTCAAGCTCGCCATGCCGAATGTACGAAACATGTGGTTTATGCGGGGGATGAGCGGAAAGTGTCTTAGAACTTTTTGAGGGATGGTTTGCCCTTGCAAGTCCTGTCGATACCTGTGAGCACCACACTTTGGACATGTCTCCATAGTCTCGTATTCTTCTCGAAACAGTATGCAATCGTTGATACATGCATGGATATTATTGTAGTCCATGCCAAGCTTCCGTAAAACATGTCGTACATCATCACGAGACTCAGGCATGGTATTTGTAGGTGGTAATATATGATATTTCAATAACCTGAAAAAAATCATAAAACACCTTGAAAAAGCATAAATATTTGTAATAATAGTGTCAAAAAAAATCAATGAAGCCTAAGTGCAAGGTACATGAATAACTCAGTCACACTCGTATCGCTCCACCCGTATTTTGCTTGCATACTTAAGAGTGCAAGCAGTGCCTTCAACCGAGATACTCAGCACCCATCATATAATGGTATGGATGCTTCCTCTCTAAGCGGATCAGATGTCTCGACATCCATGGGAATCAATGCATCGATCATTGCCTCCATCTCAGGCTCCAAGATTGTAGGTAGGTTTGGAAGGTTGTTTGTCTCCTATGGCATTGACGGTATAGATTGGCCTTGCGAGTGGTGGATTGGCTCCTGCACTCCATCCATCGTACGCCCACGAACTCTTCTAATTGGCCGCAAATGGTGCACTCCCCCTTGGGATGAGACATCACCTCCCTGGATAGAAAATTTTCCAACAAGACCCAATCTTATTGTATATGGTTTTCAATTAGCTTGCGAGTACAATGCATGATTGATATTAACTTCAAATTACCATTTGTTGAAAATCCGCAATCGCTTGATCAATGATCTTAGATTAAAACTCGCCAAATTGTCGTACGTGTTCTATAGAAAATTGGCGTTTTCGTCTAATTGCCAACTTGCATTGAGAGCAAGGACATGGGACACGCTGATTAAGATACGCCTCGCGATCTTGAACAATAAGACCTTATTCGTTTTCCATCTTATCTATATTACAACAAACGAGGCTCAAATGGATAGCTTTATGGAGATGTATGTCAAGTTGCAAGTTGACCATAAGCTCTTGCTTGAGAGGTTTTAGCCTCTGCAAGAGATTGAGAAGTAAATTTTGTAAAACATTGAGGTTGATATTGATGCATCCATGGTGTTGAAATCTAAACTTTAAGATATAAGAAATGCTTTATTGATTGATGTAAAGAATGCATTGGACATAGTAGTTGAGAGATTTATTGATGTTATATCTCGGCCATATACCATGCTCAAGGATTTGTTTGTCCCGGTAGATAATTATTCATTATTGTTTAAAAAAGAAGCATTGATTCATAAGGTTCATGAGTCGAAGACTAAATGTTTGGACTTGACTAAAAGATTGGATAATGCCTTAGATGCTAAAAGGAAAAGTGATGAATATGTTACTTCATCATTGCAACAAAAAGATTGGTGATAAGGATGCTATGATTAATGAAGTTCTTCATGAGGTGAATATAGAGTTGAAGGGGATGGAACACGATTCTTCTTTGGGATTTAGTGGTGATCAGTCAATTATTGAGGTGTCTTCTTGTGCAACCATTATACCTTATATACCTAGCTACGGTCTCTAGGTCATGTACTTTGAGTATCTTAGAGGGGCTCTACTAGGATTACTTATATAACTGCACTAGAGGGCTTTGAGCATAAGTAATCCATTTATGAGTATCATTGAGGATCTCTTAGTCTAATAATAAATCAGTCTCAACAAAAAGCATCTTAGTAATGTGGTTTTTTTGTCCTAGGTTCATGTATAAAAATTAATGCCATCTATGAAATTTATCAACTATAGTAATAAAATTTGTTTCAATCAATTCTACTCATAGTCATAACATTTGAAGAAAATATCCTATGCTCAATTTAAGGGATTCTTCTTCTATAGCAATACTTTTGGGTTCATTTTGATGAAGTACCATAATGACCATTAGCTAAGGTATCATTTTCTTTTAGTCCTTCCGTTGACTAGTTGGCATGATTACTAATTTGTTATGCTTATAAAGTTAATACAAAAATAATGAATTATGCATATCACAATTAGATCCCCTACTTGGACATTATGAAGGATATGACCAATTTTAAGCCATCTTAAAGAGTCACCAATGTACGTGGCCCATGGCAAAGCACATTGCATAGCATTATCGATAAGTCTATTATCGTGCATCTTAAATCTCTTAATTAGACTTTATAAAGTGTATGACTAATTTTTAGCCCTCTTAAGGAGTCGATGTAATGGTACCCATAAAAAAAGCAAAGTGCATACCATTACCATAATCATGGATATGTTATCGTTCCAATATATACACACACAGGTGGACTACATTTTGAGTAGACAAAAGCTATCCATTTGAGTAGACATACATCTCCATAAAGCTATCCATTTGAGTATACATCTCTTTCTCTTTATCTCTCTCTCTCCCTCTCCCTCTCTTTCTCTCTCATTTCCTCTCCCTTTCACAATATATCCTAACACTCTCCAAAAGCAAAAGGGAGAGGGAGAGAGAAAATGCACTCTCCCTCCCTCTCCCTCTCCCTCTCTTTCTCTTTCTCTCCCTCTCTCATTTCCTCCCCCTCCCTCTCCCTCTCCCTCTCTTTCTCTTTCTCTTTCTCCCTCTCTCTCTCTCTCTCTTTCTCTCCCTCCCTCTCCCTTTCCCTCTCTTTCTCTCGCATTTCCTCTCCCTCTCACAATATATCCTAACACTCTCCAAAAGCAGAAGGGAGAGGGAGAGAGAGAATGCACTCTCCCTCCCTCTCCCTCTCTTTCTCTTTCTCTCCCTCTCTCATTTCCTCCCCCTCCCCCTCCCTCTCTTTCTCTTTCTCTCCCTCTCTCTCCCTCTCCCTCTCTTTCTCTCTTTCTCTCTCATTTCCTCTCCTAAACAAGCAAAAGAGAAAGTGATTTAAACATTAAACAAGCAAAAGGGAGAGGGAGAGAGAGAATGCACTCTCCCTCCCTCTCCCTCTCTTTCTCTCTTATTTCCTCTTCTAAACAAGCAAAAGAGAAAGTGATTTAAACCTTAAACAAGCAAAAGGGAGAGGGAGAGAGAGAATGCACTCTCCCTCCCTCTCCCTCTCCCTCTCCCTCTCCCTCTCTTTCTCTTTCTCTCCCTCTCTCATTTCCTCCCCCTTCCTCTCTCTCTCCCTCTCTTTCTCTTTCTCTCTCATTTCCTCTCCTAAACAAGCAAAAGAGAAAGTGATTTAAACCTTAAACAAGCAAAAGAATGAGTGAGGGAGACTCACCGATGAGATATGGCAAGTGTGGGCGACTCCTCTTTGCGATGAAGGCTCCTCCTCTCCTTCGCGAACAACGGCGGCGGCGGCGGCGGTGGCGGCAAGTCTTCTTCCTCTCCTTCTCTCATGATGGTCGCTCTCTCCCTCGCTCTCGCTCTCAAAACATAAAACGCGAAAACGCGAAATAAAGCCGCGCTCGGTTTCGGCCCGTTTTTTTCCATGTGGACCGTCGCTATTTGCATCGGTATTTGCGTCGCAAATAGCGACCTCGCTACCTACCGTCGCTAATCGATGTCGCTATAAGCTCAAATCCTTGTAGTGTATGAAGTCCCTCATGAATCAAGCTACCATGATTTAGAGCCCCTCCTTGCAAAATGTTTTGACACTCAACTATAGTAGAATACATCTCTTTGTGCCCCTTTCAGTCATATTTTTGCCATTTGAGCCCTAAGCCTAGCAACTTGTCATCGTCTATGTTGCGTAGAGTTGAGTCTATGTCTATGAATACGTAACACATAATCCCTGCTAGTTGTCCGATGCAAAAATCCCATATTGATTGGATTCTCACAAAGCCTATCAAGAGAGACCATGCATTCTTTCAAGGAGAGACTTGATTGGGATTAGTATTTTCAAAAAGACTTAAAAGTAGAATCAATCTAGAATCACATCATCCAAAATAATATAGCTATTTAAATCAGCACAATCCTTCTACACACAAGGAATAATAGCAGTCAAAATCATAATCATCATATATTTTTATATGTTCTATACAATTAGATATCTAATCCAAAGATAGATGAAAAAAAACTATATCTAACCGGCAAGCGATCCCCCAAAGCCTATAACTCAAACCCAAACATCACTCTTCAACATGAATCCATAATATACCTAAAACGTTACGATTCTTAAATCAATGAACTCTTCTCTATAGATTGCAATACATAATAAGTCTTTCTATAGAACAAATCTCAAGAAAGAGGTAATATATTTAAAAATAAAAATATATTTAATATTTACAAATTCATCAAAAGAGAAAGAATGCACATTATTCCAATCCATAGCAAGTTCCTAGACATTGATACTAATATTGGGGACAGAGAGAGAGAGAGAGAGAGAGAGAGAGAGAGAGAGAGAGAGAGAGAGAGAGAGAGAGAGAGAGAGAGAGAGAGAGAGAGAGAGAGAGAGAGAGAGAGATGTCCATATCCAAGTATTTTACTGAGAATATTAATCTTTGATATATACTACATTGCAAAAATCAATGAAGTTTTCTCTCTAGATTGCAAGACATAATAAGTCTTTCTATAGATCAAACCTCAACAAAGAGACAATGGATACATATATAGAATTATAAATGCAATCAATGTTTACGAACTCTTTAAAAGAGAGAAAAATGCATATTAGTACTCTAGTCTAATTCAAGTCCCTATAAATTGAACCAAACATTATATATATATATATATATATATATATATATATATATATATATATATATATATATATATATATATATATATATATATATATATATATATATATATATATATATATATATATATATGAATATTCAAACATTACAATTAGACCATACAACTAGAGAACATTACTCACATGCATTACACTGTAAAAATGAATAAAGTTATATCCACATTGTTTGACATGACAATGATAATTCTTTGTACAAATCAAACGTCAAGAAAAAGACATCACACCACATCATAGGTATCCAATACATTTTACTCAATTTAGTCTCGTTACAAAAAAAAGAAGCACACGTTATCATAAAGAAAGTAGCGGCCCAAGCACTTCAAAATAACATAAGCGAGACAACAATAGATCATAAGCTTCATCCAAATGTTGGAGAGAGAGAGAGAGAGAGAGAGAGAGAGAGAGAGAGAGAGAGAGAGAGAGAGAGAGAGAGAGAGTGAATATTCAAACATTACAATCAGACCATACAATTAGAGAATATTACTCTCGCATGGATTACACTACAAAAATCAATAAAGTTGTATCCACATTGCAAGACATAATAATTCTTTATATAGATCAAACCTCAAGAAAGAGGCATCACATCACATTGTGAGACGTGCAAGGAACGCTAGTACATTTTACTCAGCTTAATTTTGTTACACAAAAAGGAAGTACACATCATCACAAAAAAAGCACTAACCCAAGCACTTTAAAATAAGACATAAGCGAGACAATAACAGATCATCAGCCTCAACTTGAGCAAGTCCTCCTTAATTGTGACCTCTCATTTGACGACTTAATTGCTATATCAAGGAATTAAACCTGCTAACATTCATTTGAAACTGCAAGAACGGTAGTTGACAACCCCTTTGGCAAATCACATGCTCATGGTCATCTCCAAGCTGTAACGTGTCCACTTATTCACTTGTAGGACACGTCTTAGCAGCCCATTGGGAAGAGAGTCCAGAAAGCACCGCCCGACACTTGCACGGAATGCCACGGGGTTTGCAATCTAGGTCTTCCTGAGTCTGCCACGAAGCAGAGGCATTCTGGCCATTCCCACTTAGGACCGACCTGAATCAGGGTTTTCCTAGTGGTCAAATTTCTAGAATGGTAGCTAACGTCGAACCCAAGGCGAACTACTTTATGTAGAAACGTCAGGATCGAAGCGAATTCATGCTGCACTTGGTTCAAGGAGAATGGAAAACGAGAGGGATGCAAAGCTCAACCTCTCTGCCCGTAAGGCATAGTCCCATTCCATTCTCCTAAAATAGTGAAAATTGGGACTCCAGGACTCTAGATTCTAGGTCATCGTTCCTTGCTGTCAATTTCCTTTGAGAAAAGTTCCCGGCCAACCGGGACCACCCTTCCGTAGGACGGACCCATGGTCACATCCATCGCACTTTCCTCAGGGTTGCTTTAGTTATCTAATTACCTACCACATTTAGTTGGACACGCAAAAAACAGCTTCCTTAATTAGCCAATTAGTCACCGGTTCCTTCACGTAATGTTAGCACTCATATAGAAAAACAATGTCAAGCAAGTTCCTTTTCAACAATTGATCTTATTTATCAGTCTTTGGAATACATCATATAATCCAGTCCGAAGGCTAATCCATAAATCCACCCGAAGGCAATTCCATAGTCCGCCCGAAGACAATCCATAATCCGCCCGAAGGCTATTCCAGCAATCCTCAGGGATTGCTATTCCAAGTTTCCGCCCATAGACTAGTATGCGGGCCTCGAGATCCAATATCAAGTCACGTCGGCCTCTTGTGCAGGACCTGGAAGGCAAGGGATTTACGGCCAGAGCCCCCCCTGGCACCCAAGCGTCCTCTTGCTCCAAGTAGCACCCACGGAGAGAACTCTCGCGGTGGGTTCAGTCCACGTACCCAACGCGGCTAACAACCCCCTTAATTAAGGTCAAGTAAATTGTCGGGGGTAACTGATGCTGCCTCTCCCTCCAGGCCTTCAATTGAAGCATTAATTATTTTTCCAGTATTAATTCCTTGAGCAAAGAAGTACAAAAAGTGCTCCTAACTGTACAAACACAATCAATCCAGTGGTCGTTTGTTTGGCTAACTGCTAAGGTGTAGTTCCTTCTCTCCGAATGCATCCAGCATTTGATCCGGGATCAATTTGCGACTTGGAAAGATCCCCAAGGGTTTTGTTGTTTGTTTACTCTTTTATCCTTGGGTTAGGGTTTATACCCTATTAACCCAAATTAACAAATACCTTAGGTTCCTTAAACTAAGACAGTAAATCCTGGGTAACCTCATCGCCCCAGCTTGATTGGTCAATTGCTTGCTAGGCAATACATAACTTCCCTAACTTGGCAAATCAGCCCAAGGAAGGGTGATGTAGCAGGATGACCACTCATCCTCTTGCAAGTTAGACTTGCACTAGAACCTGCCAACCTTGTTCTAAGGAGTGGCAACTCTACTTTGTGATTTAACACAAAACCATGCGACGTTGCAACTTGTTGCATAGGAGTCGCATTTGACTTGCGAGACCATCTTTCCCATCAAACATCATACCTTGGTCAAGAAATACGTTTATCAAGATGTAGGGTTTGGGAGTCCTCTAGATCCAACCCAACCCTAACCATACTAGGCCGACAACGTTTGGCCCTAGGGTTTCTAAACTCAATCGGAAGTCTAGTATTAGGCCAATTTATCCTAGGGTAAAAACCCTAGATCGTTATTGTATGGGCATCCCATTAACCCTAACATTCCGTGAATGTGGGTAGGATCTTGGGATCGAAAGTCTTGGCTTGGCATCCCAAGTGCGATACTAGGCAGAATTTTTAGTGTACTAAACTCTACCTAGCACATTGAGGTAGTCATCGTTTGAGTTACACCATTGCAAGTGAAATACCTAATCGAACTAATTGTCTTGCGACAAGAGGTGATCTTTCCTTAGAAGAGATGCAAGTCCTTTTCCTAAGATATGTAAATAATTGCAAGACATAACATTCCATGCAAATATGTGATTCATAGTCTTTTCCCTTCTATGCAACTATAAAATGTAAAATGACCATTTCTTTTCCTTGCCTAATCTATAATGATAGACAATTCATGGCTAACTCATATAAAAACCTACGTTGAATTTCAATAAGAACTATACTCATAACTCTTCACTTAATGCATTTAATTCTAGCTTTAATGTGAAATTTCATCCATTCCCAAATCCAACTTCGATAAACGAAGTCCATGCATGAATGACATGGGACCATTATTGATTTAATTTGTTTTTCAGCACTTAGCAAACCTAGGATGCAATTTTTCACCACATGCGATTTGCAAGGTACATAAATCCCTTTCATGCCATGCAACTACTTGGACAACATCAAATGGACGATAATGATTAACTCATATGAATCACAACTAGGAGATTATTATCTAAATACATTATGCGATGTTTCTTTTTCGCGAGGAAATCAAAGATGCATTTTAACAAATCCACCTTATAACCTATGCAATAAGCGTCTCGAATTGCAACTTGGAAGTGCAAACATTTTTCAAAGTCATGACATGCACTAACTTCGTAAACAAATGTATAATTGCATTTAAAATTTCCAAATGTATTTAACTCGTCTAGGTGTATTAAAGACATGCTTAAATGCATTCTTTCCATGCGAAATCAATTTCTAAGAACCTAGGCATTGAGGTTCGGGGTGTTATCCACACGCAAACTCAGAGTAGAAGCTCCTCCGTGTGCGCCTCTTGCCATTTTCTTGGGAGCCATAGACGACGTAGATACTTTGTTCAGCAACTTTCCCTTGGGTTACCTTCGCGTATCGAACCCTCTCTGCCCGGGAATTTCTATTTTGTGCGGGACACAGCCCTAGCAGATACGATTTTAGGAAAATCGAGATGGTATGGGTGAAAAGGGTTTAAGGAAGCCTTGTTTGGAAGCTGCTAAAGAAGCTTCTAAGCTTCTGAACAGAAGCTTACGTGGAGAGAGAAAGTAATAGTGGAGGAGATAATGATGTGCATAATGATGATAATGATGCTGACGATGATGATGATGGGTGGAGGTGTGGCAGCAGCGGCCCGGCGGCGTGCAGCCCGTGGCGGAGATATAGCGGCAGCACGATAGCCTGGTGGACGTCACGACTGTCTTCTCTCTTTTCCTTCCTTCCCCCAAGCTTAAGGGGGAGGCTATATAGAATAAGGGGAGGGATGGCCACTCATGTGGCTTATGTGCATGCCTCCTCCCTTCCCCATGGTCTCCACGTCTGAAGGCCTTCTCACACTCCCTCTCACACTCCTCTCCCCTGCCATGCATCGACTGAGGGGAGGGGGTAAATAATAAAGAAAATTGCCTTAATTTTAACCATTATCCTTGTGCCTTTTTCCCGAGAAGGGTGTTCCCGTGCGGCTTGCGGTCTTCAAGCCACGGCCTCTTTTGCACGTCACGGAGCTAGAATTTAACATTGCGCGCGAAGGGAACACTTAGCCACCAACATTAATTGACGTCCTGCTCTTCAAAATAATCTTTCCACCGGACGAGGTATTCTCTCAAGGTTTTGGATCTCAAATGCCTCTTCCTAACATCTAAGATCCTGTTAGGACGTAGCACAAGGACTCCTTGGCTAGGCATTACAACTTGTTGATCATCAAGTACATGACTAGGGTTAGGCACATATTTCTTCAATAGACTGATATGGAATACGTTATGAACCTTTAGGTTTTCAGGGAGTTGCAGTCTATAAGCATTAGGCCCTAAGCACTTGAGAATCTTGTAGGGTCCACAATACCTTGGACTTAGCTTTTTGCATTCACCCAAGGATAGGGAACTCTTCTTTGGACGTACGCGAATGAAAACCATATCTCCTTCAGCGAAGGATCTATCTTGATGTTTCAAGTCCGCGTAAGCCTTCTGTCTGTCCTTGGCGGCTTGGATGTCCTGTCTTATTGACTTGATTTGGTCATCCATATCTTCTAGTATCTGTTTCGAAGCTTCAACCCTTAAGGTTGGATCTGAAAAGTTTAAAGGACTACAACAATCATGCCCATACAATGCTTGAAAAGGGGTCATCTGTATGCTTTGTTGGTAAGAAGCATTGTAGGCAAACTCAACCAGTGGCAAATATTGAATCCACTTTTTGGGTTCACGGCAGCAGTGTGCCCTTAGCATATCCTCAATAACTTGTTTGACTCGCTCCGTTTGACCATCGGTTTGGGGATGGTAAGCTGTACTAAAACACAGTTGAGTCCCAATGGCCTCGAAGATAGCCTTCCAGAAGTGTGATGTGAAGAGAGAGTCACGATCACTAATGATTCTTCTGGGTAACCCATGTAGTTTGAATATCTCCTTGATGAATAACCTTGTAATGTCTGAGGCTTTATAGTTTGTCTTAACAGTGATAAGATGTGCAACCTTGGTGAGCATATCCACCACAACCATAATGGAGTTGTATCCTTCCTGAACTTGGGGTAGGCCAACAACAAAGTCCATACTAATGAATTCCCATTTTATTTGGGGAATGTCGTGGTTGCAATTTCCTTGGCATTTTGACATGTTTGGCCTTGATGCGTTGACAAGACAAACATTCAGTGTTATATTTAAGAACATCACCTTTAAGCCTCTCCCAATAATAGCTCTTTCTGACTATATTGAGGGTCTTGGCATAGCCAGGATGTCCTGAAAAAGGGCAGTCATGAGCTTCCCAAAGTATCTTTTGTTTGAGTGATTGGCTTGCCGGTATACATAATCTCGTTCTATAGTAGACAAGTCCACTATTGATAGAGAATTCTTGATATTTTTCCTGTAGCTTTGGGTCTTGATCCTTGATGGGGATCTCCCTTAGCAATTTCTGATAGGTTGGATCATGGTATACCTCTTTTTTAGCTTGCTCAAGTATTGGGTTGTTTGGCATGGATACCTTTGTGGCTAGAGATCTGGCTGTTGATGGATCTTGCAAGATTAGAGAATTTAGAAATGCCTTGCGACTGAGTGGATCAACAACTACATTCTTCTTTTGAGGGCTGGTATTTGATTTCAAAATCATATTCCTCCAGCACTTCAATCCATCGACGCTGCCTCATGTTAAGCTCATTCTGGGTAAAAATCCATTTAAGACTTTTATGATCCGTCACTAGGGTAAACTTGTTACCCAACAAAAAGTGTCTCCAAAACTTGAGAGCATGGATGACAGCTAACAGCTCCAGATTGTGGGTAGCATAATTCCTTTCATGGCTCTTCAGTTTCCTTGAAGAGTATGCTACATGATGACCTTCTTGCATAAGCACACATCCTAAGGCAAGTGTGCTAGCATCAGTTATTAGTTCAAACTCCTTACTAAGTTTCGGAAGTTTCAGGATGGGTGCTGATACCAAGCTTTGCTTTAATTTATCAAAGCTGGACTGTTCAGCAGGTGACCATACAATTGTTGTTTGCTTCTTCAGTAGATCGGTCAGCGGCGCTGCAATCAAAGCATAGTTTTTGATAAAGACTCTGTACCATCCTGTCAATCCAAGAAAACTGCGTATTTCTTTGACAGTTGTTGGTGTTGGCCACTCCAGAATGTCTCTGACCTTGGCCTAATCTACTGTGATTCCTTCTGCTTGTATAATGAATCCCAGATACTCAATTTGTTGCTTGAAAAATGCACACTTCTTCTTCTTGGTGTAAAGCTTGTGTGCCCTCAATGTTTCGAGGACAATGCGAAGCTGGGGTTCGTGATCTTTTTTCTGTTTAGAGTAGACTAAGGTATCGTCGAAGAAGATGAGTACGAAGTCATTAAGATATGGTCTAAAGATATCCTGCATTAACTTGTTGAAGGTAGCAGGTGCATTTGTCAGCCTAAATGACGTGACCAAGAACTCAAAGTGTCCATATCTTGTGCTGAATGCCGTCTTTGGGATATCCTCTTCCTTGATCCTTATCTGATAGTATCCAGACCTGAGATCAATCTTGGAGAAGATCTTCGTACCTTGAGGATGGTCAAGAAGTTCATCTATTCTTGGAATGGGATATTTGTTCTTAATGGTTGATTGATTCATCCCTCTGTAATCAATACATAGCCGAAGCGTTCCATCTTTCTTCTTCTGGAACAGCACTGGAGCTCCCCATGGTGAACTGCTAGGACGGATGTAGCCTTGGTCTAATAGTTGCTTGAGTTGCTCCTTTAGCTCAATCGCTTCCGAGATGGATATTCTATATGGTCTCTTTGCAATTGGTGCAGCTCCTAGCACTAGCTTGATTTTATGATCGACTTCCCTTTGAGGAGGAAGTTCTGTCAGCTCTTCAGGAAATACGTATGCGTGTTCCTTTAGCCATGAAGGTTCTTCCCTAGTCTCCTGATTTTGATCTAGCTTATTTAGCTTAATCAAATAGACAGGTAGCCCCTTTCTAACTCCTTTTATTATCCGAGATGCTTTGGCCAGTTGAATTTTTGTCTTTTCAGCCTCGCCTTGAGTTGTGACCAATTCCCCTTCAGAATTTCGAAAGGAAACTTGGCTCTTTCCATAGTGAATGTGGGCATCATTAGGTTTAAGCCAATCCATTCCGAGCAAACACTCGTGGATGCCTATGTTCATAACCCTGAATCTGACCGAAGTCAACTTTCCACCCAGTAGGAATTCCACCTTAGCAGTTTGCCTAGTACAAGTGACCTCACGACCATTTGCTAATTCCACAAGCAAGGTAGGTGTATCTTTTGTGGCTATTCCTAATCTTCTTGCACAAGTTGGTGAAATAAAGGAATGTGTATTGCCACAATCAATCAAGGTTTTGAAGCTTTTACCTTGATAATCCGATGGGGTTTGAATCACCAAGAACTGGCAATTCGGGCCTTTCTTATGAAGAGCGGCATGAATTGTTGCCCTCTCAAAGTCAGCTTCCATGGTTGGGTCTTCTTCATCAGACAGCTCCTTGTTGGCAACACTAGCGGTCCTCCCTTTGGCCCGGATGGCGACTCCTTGGCCACGGATGGTTCCTTGGGATGGTCCTTGACGTTGTCCTCCACTAAAATTGGGACATTGCCTTTTGAAATGACCATGCTCATTGCAATGGAAGCAACGGAGATTGCGGCCATTACCTTGGGTAGGAACGAAATTATTGACAGTGCTGGTCCTGGCTTTCTTCCTTTGTCTCGGATTTTGGCCTTGCGCTCTCTTCGCCTGGGACCTATATACTCCTTTGTTCTTATCCTTGTAAGACCAAGACTTGTTATTTCTTGGCCTGGTCTGCACCTCCTGTATTATGGGTGCAGCTCGAATGAGTGCGTCTTGAAGGTCTGTTGGGCGCATTGATTTGAGGCAGGTGTTTACAGGTGGGTTTAATCCAGCACAAAACTTTGACACATGTTGTGTCATATCCATTTGTGGCGCATACTTCAAAGGAGAGACGAACTTTGAATAGTAAGCATCAAGAGATAGACCAAGCTGCTTCAGTTCATAGAACTCGTTCATCTTCTGCGTGCGGTAAGCAGGTGGTAGAAATCTTCCGCGCACAGCCCTTTTAAGCTTTTCCCAAGTAACTAACCCTTCCGAGATCCCTTGGTCTCTACACCATTGCTTCCACCAAAGTCTTGCTTTGTGGTAAGCTTCAGGTTGGCGAGCATTGCTTGGTTAGCGGGTGTAGTACGTGCTGCTTTGAAATAATCTTCCATGGATTCGATTTAGATCTCGGCATCAGTTTGGACGGTCCTTCCCTTGCCATCAAATTCTGGTGGCTTCATTTGCTTGAGAAGAAACTTCTTCTCCTGAATCACGGCCGTGCTCGTATAGGGGTCGGACTAGGAATTTACACTTGAGGTTGTGTCTGGGTAATAAGACTCTTTATGTTAAAAAATTGCTAAGCGTTTCTCACATTACGTTCGAATTTCAGCCAAGTGACCTAATCACTTAACTTCTTTATCAATACTCACAGTCATGACAATCATTGATAAAAAGTCTATTTCATTCATATGGGCATAGCCCTTTCTGAGTACAATTATTCTTGGGAAGATGGAACAAGCTGATACATTAATTCGAGGAGAATAAGATTGCATTACATTCAGCTACGGGAACTGAGTAATAGTATGGATTGGGATCATGGATTTTCAGGAATCGATAGGTCATAGGAAGATTAGGGTATCCTTTCCTTTGATATCCGTTCTTTTCATAACGTCCCAACACCTTGATTCTATCGGCAGGGATTATTCGAGTCACTTCCTCGTACACATACGTGTTCTGTTTGACCTTTCGACCGCCGACATGTAGGGTTGCGTTTGTATGAGCCTCAACAAAAATGAATAGCTTCACGATCTTTAAGTCCTCCATCCACTTGATTCTTTTCAAGTTAGTCCGAAGGTACGCAAGTCGGTGGGCAGCTATGTAATAAATTCCTGAATCACCCATCCATCTTTGTTCCATGTACAGGGGCGAAGCATTGTAGATGCAATCTAGGATATTCATCCTATCGAGCCTCCATCGATAAGTTGAAGCACGCATCGCAGTCATAAACATAACATGGAACACCAAGAATTTGTTCCATGCTTTACGTCTCTACAGGTGATAAAAAAGTAAGAAAATATTCCACGCATCGATAAAAAAGTAAGAAAATGTTATTAAAAGTAACATTTGCTATACTTCTCCTCATTAAGTTTCCTTATAAATATTAGATCCTCCTTAGTTTGCTCTGATACCAACTGTAACGTGTCCATCTATTCACTTCTAGGACATGTCTTAGTAGCCCATCGGGAAGAGAGTCAAGAAAGTGCCGCTCGGCACTCCCACAGAATGCCACGGGGTTTGCGATCTAGGTCTTCCCGAGTCTACACGAAGCAAAAGCATTCTGATCGTTTCCACTTAGGACTGACCTGAATCAGGGTTTTCCTAGTGGTCTAATTTCTAGAACAGTAGCTAGCGTCGAACCCCAGGCGAACTACTTTACGCAGAAACATCAGGGTCGAAGCGGATTCATGCTGCACTTGGTTCAAGGAGAATGGAAAATGAGAGGGATGCAAAGCTCGACCTCTCTACCCATAAGGTATAGTCCCATTCCGCTCCCCTAAAACAACATAAATCGGGACTCTAGTACTCTAGATTCTAGGTCATCGTTCCTTGCTGTCAATTTCCTTCGAGAAAAGTTTTTGACCAACCGAGACCACCCTTCCATAGGACGGACCCATGGTCACATCCACCGCACTTTCCTTAGGGTTGCTTTAGTTATCTAATTACCACCATATTTAGTTTGACACGCAAAAAACAACTTCCTTAATTAGCCAATTAGTCACCGGTTCCTTCACGTAGTGTTAGCACTCACATAGAAAAACAATGCCAAGTAAGTTCCTTTTCAACAATTGATCTTATTTATCAGTCTTTGGAATATATCGTATAATCCAGCCCGAAGGCTAATCCATAAATCCGCCCGAAGGCAATTCCATAATCCGCCCGAAAGCAATCCATAATTTGCCTGAAGGCTATTCCAGGAATCCTCAGGGATCGCTATTCCAAGTTTCCGTCCATAGACTAGTATGCGGGCCTTGAGATCCAATCTCAAGTCACGTCAGCCTCTTGTGCAGGACCCGGAAGGCAAGGGATTTACGGCCAGAGCCCCCCTGGCACCCAAAAGTCCTCCTGCTCCAAGTAGCACCCACGGAGAGAACTCTCGCGGCGGGTTTGGTCCACGTATCCAACGCGGCTAACAACCCCCTTGGTTAGGGTCAAGCAGACAGTTGGGGGTAACTGATGCTGCATCTTCCTCCAGGCCTTCAACTGAAGCATTAATTATTTTTCCAGTATTAATTCCTTGAGCAAAGAAGTACAAAAAGTGCTCCTAACTGTACAAACACAATCAATCCAGTGGTCGTTTGTTTGGCTAACTGTTAAGGTGTAGTTCCTTCTCTCCGAATGCATCCAACATTCGATCCGGGATCAATTTGCGACTTGGCAAGATCCCCAAGGATTTTGTTGTTTGTTAACTCTTTTATCCTTGGATTAGGGTTTATACCCTATTAACCCAAATTAACAAATACCTTAGGTTCCTTAAACTAAGACAGTAAATCCTGGGTAACCTCGTCGCCCCAGCTTGATTGGTCAATTGCTTGCTAGGCAATACATAACTTCCCTAACTTGGCAAATCAGCCCAAGGAAGGGTGATGTAGCAGGATGACCACTCATCCTCTTGCAAGCTAGACTTGCACTAGAACCTGCCAACCTTATTCTAAGGAGTAGCAACTCTACTTTGTGATTTAACACAAAACCATGCGACGTTGCAACTTGTTGCATAGGAGTCGCATCTGACTTGCGGGATCATCTTTCCCATCAAATGGCGTACCTTGGTCAAGAAATACGTTTGGTCAAGATGTAGGGTTTGGGAGTCCTCTAGATCCAACCCAACCCTAACCATACTAGGCCGACAACGTTTGGCCCTAGGGTTTCTAAACTCAATCGAAAGTCTAGTATTAGGCCAATTTATCCTAGGGTAAAAACCCTAGATCGTTATTGTATGGGCGTCCCATTAACCCTAACATTCCGTGAATGTGGATAGGATCTTGGGATCGAAAGTCTTGGCTTGGCATCCCAAGTGCGATACTAGGCAGAATTTTTAGCGTACTAAACTCTACCTAGCGCATTGAGGTAGTCATCGTTTGAGTTACACCATTGCAAGTGAAATACCTAATCGAACTAATTGTCTTGCGACAAGAGGTGATCTTTCCTTAGAAGAGATGCAAGTCCTTTTCCTAAGATATGTAAATAATTGCAAGACATAACATTCCATGCAAATATGTGTTTCATAGTCTTCTCCCTTCTATGCAACTATAAAATGTAAAATGACCATTTCTTTTCCTTGCCTAATCTATAATGATAGACAATTCGCGGCTAACTCATATAAAAACCTACGTTGAATTTCAATAAGAACTATGCTCATAACCCTTCGCTTAATGCATTTAATTCTAGCTTTAACGTGAAATTTCATCCATTCCCAAATCCAACTTCGATAAACGAAGTCCATGCATGGATGACATGGGACCATTATTGATTTAATTTGTTCTTTAGCACTTAGCCAACCTAGGATGCAATTTTTCACCACATGTGATTTGCAAGGTACATAAATCCCTTTCATGCCATGCAACTACTTGGACAACATCAAATGGACGATAATGATTAACTCATACGAATCACAACTAGGAGATTATTATCTAAATGCATTATGAGATGTTTCTTTTTCGCGAGGAAATCAAAGATGCATTTTAACAAATCCACCTTATAACCTATGCAATAAGCGTTTGGGATTGCAACTTGGAAGTGCAAACATTTTTCAAAGTCATGACGTGCACTAACTTCATAAACGAATGGATAATTGCATTTAAAATTTCCAAATGTATTTAACTCGTCTACATGTATTAAAGACATGCTTAAATGCATTCTTTCCATGTGAAATCGATTTCTAAGAACCTAGGCATTGAGGTTCGGGGTGTTATCCACACGCGAACTCAGAGTAGAAGCTCCTCCGTGTGCGCCTCTTGCCATTTTCTTGGGAGCCATAGACGACGTAGATACTTTGTTCAGCAACTTTCCCTTGGGTTACCTTCGCGTATCGAGCCCTCTCTGCCCGGGAATTTCTATTTTGTGCGGGACATAGCCCTAGCAGATACGATTTTAGGAAAATCGAGATGGTGTGGGTGAAAAGGGTTTAAGGAAGCCTTGTTTGGAAGCTGCTAAAGAAGCTTCTAAGCTTCTGAACATAAGCTTACGTGGAGAGAGAAAGTAATAGTGGAGGAGATGATGATGAGCAGAATGATGATAATGATGCTGATGATGATGATGATGGGTGGAGGTGTGGCAGTAGCGGCCCAACTATAACAGCCCGTGGCGGAGATATGGCGGTAGCGCGGCAGCTTGGTGGATGTCATGACTGTCTTCTCTCTCTCTTCCTTCCTCCCCCCAAGCTTAAGGGGAAGGTTATATAGAACAAGGGTGGGGAGAGATGGCCACCCACGTGGCCTATGTACATGCCTCCTCCCTCCCCCATGGTCTCCACCTCTGAAGGCCTTGTCACACTCCTCTCCCCTGCCATGCATTGGCTGAGGGGAGGGGGTAAATAATAAAGAAAATTGCCTCAAATTTAACCATTATCCTTGTGCCTTCTTCCCGAGAAGGTTGTTCCCGTGCGGCTTGCGGTCTTCAAGCCACGGCCTCTTTTGCACGTCACGGAGCTGGAATTTAACATTGCGCGCAGAGGGAACACTTAGCCACCAACATTAATCGACGCGGGAGATTATTTTGCACTGCTTTTGATGCCAGGAGGCATATTCCACGGTGGATTCCGTGAGGTTTTACGGTGGATTCCGTAAACTTAGATGACCGGGGCTCATACGCAAAGAGGATTCTTTGTGCGAGAAGTTGATGGGGACGCCTGTCCTTTTCGGGCGTTTCATTAATTTAGTGTGTACATGGGTGATTCCATAGCGGGTGATTCCGCAAAATGCATATTAAATTAATAAACGTTTATGAGTTTAGAGTGCGCACTCGTAATAAATTAAGGTTAGGATTTATTTCTAACCAGTTGATTTATTTATGTAGCTGAAGACTGCTAGGTATTCACTTTTGTCGGTTTAATTGTGTTATTTTACTAACGATTGTGAATGCTTCAGTTGATGTGTAGAGATAGCAGCAGTGGCGGAGGAAAGCATTGGAGTCTAGCGGGTTTTCGACCTTTCGACTATATTTTGATAGGCGCCATGCCTATATTTTGATTATGTCTATAGAGACATCGACTATTTATTATTATTTTGTATGCGCTTATGTGCCTGGATATGTTATTTTTATTTGGACATTGAGATTGGGCGTGCCAGACTCTTTGGGCACCGTCCATTAGCTTTATTTTCCTATTTTTGGTAGAAAGCAAACTCAAAAGCTAAAAGCTTGTCATATTTTTGTAATTGGGCTATTTTTGAGCAAAAAGATTGGAAATATATATTAAATACATGCTTTGTGAAGCGCTCACACAAGGCATGGGGGAGATTCAACCCAATTTGTCTCTTGTCTCATGTCGTGCTTGTTTTTACATTGGTTTTTGTGCTAAAAAGTAGAGTGCTTTGTTCTTGGGGACCTTTGGGAATTCACTACGTGAGCTACCTGCGTCCGATCTGTGCACCAGTGGTATCAGAGCGGAGCAGAGATCAAGGGCTTCCAATGGCTACCAATCTCGGGCGAAGGCGGAGCTCCAAGAACAAACGGTCTCTACAGTCAATCTCGTCGCGAACCGTCGATACAGGCAGACTTCTGGCGATCAAGAACCCCTGTTTCCACTCTCAGATCGCGAAGGACCACTCTCTGTCGGCGGAGGACCACTCCCTCAACTCCATGAACAAGTCGTGATCAAACAGTGAGAAATTTCTAATCTTCTTCATTAAAAAAAGCTTAGTTTTAAGCTTAAGAAGCTTAAAAGCTTCATAATCTACAAATCGTGGCAAATCGTGGCAAGAGGAGGAAGCCCCCGAAAATTGCGCGGAATCAAAAACGCCCCCCCCCCCCCCCCACGATCAAAAACGGCGGCTTCTGTGGTCAACAATTAAGCTATTAAGCTTAATTACTAAGTTCAATTAAGGTTAAGACACACCATACTCTGCAAGTCAGTGAAGGCCAATAAGTCTGCAAACTCCGGGTCACGCACTCCAGAAGACAAGTTTCGCAAGTCGACACTAATCAAGTACTGCAAGTCCTGCAAATCAGCTAAGTTCAGCAAGTCAACAACCCTGCAAGTCTGTTAAGTCTGCAACTCTGCAAGTCAGACTAAATCAGAACTGACTAACGCTCGAAACTCCTAGAAGACTTGTTCGTTTGCAAAAACTCAGAACTGGAAAGTTGTTCGCAGCAAGCTGTTTTACCTATCTACAAGTTCGTTGAAGTACTTTCAGCAAACGGAGACAGAAATATTTCAGAATTTCTGAAAATTGGAGAAGAAAATACCCAAAATACATAGCCTTGTAACCCCAAATTTGAGCTACGCTCATCCCACTAACTGATTTTGAGTGAGAAAGGTTTGTTGAGTTTTACAGGATGACTACCCCACTTATGGATGATCCTATGGCTGAAGACGACCTACCCGAGCCTACCATGGAGCAAAAGCTGGATCTTATCATGTTGCAATTGGACGAAGAGCGAAGAGCTAGGCAAGCCTTGCAAGCGCAATTGACAAAGCTACAAGGAGCGTCCACTGATAAAGAAGAACCTCAAGCTGAAGATCTGATTCGCCGTACCATCGATGCCACTCTTGAAGCACAAACCATTCGCAAGGAATCCAAGATAAGTAAACGAAGTTTCAAGTTTCGCACTTTCAATGGCATAAGAGAAGGAAAGACTGTTTTATCGTTCATTAGCCAGTTTGATGACTATTTCCATGAGGAAACTTATCCTGAGAAAGATAAAATCAAGTGTGTTACTAATCATCTGATAGATAGAGCATCACTTTGGTGGACTGTCGTCCGCAAGAGCATAGAATGTCCTGCTACATGGGAAGATTTCAAGAAGAAGTTCATGCAAAATTTCCTACCACCGCAATTTCATGAGAAGGCTATCAAGCAATGGGATTTACTTCAACAACGCGACCGTGAGCCTATTCCACAGTATACAGAGCGTTTTTGGAATGCACTCCTACAGCTACGCATGCTTGAAGACGTACCAGAGACGACCCATAAGCGGAAGTACATGTCTGGACTTCTTGGACATTACTACGCTGAGGTGAATATGTTCAAGCCTGCTACCCTTGAAGATGCCATCTCCTTAGCTCACGACACTGAAGATAAATTACGTGGAAGAGATCGACGACCACAACCATTCCAAGCAAACGGTAATTATGGATCTAAACAATTCAATTCAAATTTCAGAAGGTTTAATCCAGGTCGTTTTTCATCACCATCTTTCCGCAAGAATTGGCCTAAACCACCTGCATTACCATCCACTGTCAATCCAAATCCTAAGCCTATCCAACAAGCAAATCCAAATATACCCAGACTCCCAGCCATTGCAAATAATGTGACCAAAGCCAAGCCTATCGTATGCTACAAGTGTCACCAGCCAGGCCATCTCGCAGCAAATTGTCATTCAAAAAAGCCATCAGCACATATCAACTACCTTGGAGCTATGGACGAAGACGAGCATGAGGATATGCCAGATTTCACTGAAGAAGAAGATGATCCTACTACTACTTCCGACACTTTACCAGGTATGCCTACTTTACATTCATTGTTGACTATGAAATGTATGGTGCATGGAAAAGAAAGAACTTTATTGCATGATGACGGTAGTACGCATGACTTTATTTCAGCAAAATTGGTAAAGGAATTGAAATTGCATACAGTACCTACGCATTATCGCATAAAAGCTGCATTTTTAGGCACTAGGTACAATGACACACAAGAAGTTCAAGATTTAGAAATTCAAATTGGTCCATATATTGAAAGAAGAAATTTCTTAGTTGTCCCATTACAATCTAGCGACATTATTCTAGGAATGCCATGGAGACACCAACATAATCCCAATATAGATTATTCCACACACACAATGAATATAAATTTTCAAGGAAAATCTATTACATTATTTGGTATGCATGCATCTCATATGTTTCCACTGCTTTCGCATACTCAAGCAAAACGTGCACTACGCAAGAATACTAAATCATATCTCATTTGGGTGAATGAATTGCACGCAAAAGAAACTCCTATGCACCCTAGGCATAAGGAATTTCTTGCATATTTTAAGGATTGTTTTGCAGAAGACCTACCACCAGGTTTACCTCCATCACGACCAGAAGACCATAAGATTGACCTAATACCTGGCACACAACCACCTTGCAAAGCCCCATATAGGCACAATCAAATAGAGCAAAAAGAAATCCAGACTCAAGTAGAAGAATTACTAAATAGAGGTTTAATTCGACCTAGCAGTTCTCCATTCGGTGCACCTGTGCTCTTAGTCAAGAAAAAGAATAATACTTATCGGATGTGTATTGACTACCGAGCATTAAACAAGATCACTGTAAAGAATAGGTATCCTATACCTAGAGTTGATGACCTTATGGACAAACTGCAAGGATCTTCTATATTTAGTAAAATTGACCTTAAATCTGGATATCATCAGGTGAGGCTAGATAGATCCGACATATTTAAGACTGCATTCAGGACACAGTTTGGCCATTACGAATTCTTAGTTATGCCATTCGGATTAACTAATGCACCTGCTACTTTCAGTAGAATGATGAACCGTATTTTTCTAAAATATCAGTATTGTGTGATTGTTTTCTTTGATGATATTTTAGTGTTCAGTCAAAGTGAAAAAGAGCATTACGAGCATTTATCAATAGTTTTTCAATTACTGAAAGAAAATCAATTGTTTGCAAATCCTGACAAGAGTGAATTCTTTAAGACAGAAATAGAATATCTAGGTCATATTGTATCAGAAGAAGGAATAAAAGTTGATCCTAAGAAAATTGACGCAATATTACATTGGCCTATTCCTAAAAATGTACATGAATTACGCTCATTCCTTGGTCTTGCTAGTTTCTATAGGAAGTTTGTACGTAATTTCTCATTACTTGCTTTACCACTGACCAAACTTCTTAAGAAAGGCATTGTTTATCAATGGACTGAAAACCAACAGAAATCCTTTAATTTACTTAAACGTGCATTGACCAATGCCCCTGTCCTACAATTGCCTGACTTTAACAGACCATTCTTTTTAGTTGTGACTGATGCTAGCGGATCAGGAATAGGAGCCGTGTTAATGCAAGATAACCATCCAATAGCATATTCTAGTTCTAAGCTGAAACCCTCTGAGCTTAAATATTCCACCTATGACAAGGAACTCTTAGCAGTTGTCCAAGCATTGAAACAATGGAAGCATTATTTAATGGGTTCAGAATTCATGATAAAGACCGACCAGCAAAGCATTAGACATCTACTTAGCCAACCCCAAATTTCTGACCGTCATATCAAATGGGCTTCATTCATTCAAAGTTTCCATCCTATCATTCAATACCAACCTGGAAAAGAAAATGTAGTTGCCGATGCATTAAGTAGAAGACCTGCAATTCATAACATTTCTATCATATCTTTTGATTCTTTGATTGCTATGAAAGACACATATCACCAGGATATTACTCTTCATTCTGATTGGCAAAAATTAGTTCAAAATAATTTCATTCCTGTTGATTCATTGTCATATAATGATGGATTCATGTTCTTTGAAAAGAGACTGTGTGTTACTATTCCATTCCGATCTTTTGTTTTAAATGAAATTCATTGTCCCCCATATCAAGGTCATAGAGGTATCATTTCTACATTACGCATGTTAACTGAAGATTTTTATTGGCCGCATATGGATGCAGATGTGTCTAATTTTGTTTCTGAATGTCTGATTTGTCAAAGAATAAAGAGACATCATGGTAAACAGTATGGGTTATTAATGCCTTTATCTATTCCATCTAAACCTTGGGAACATATATCTATGGATTTCATTACTGGATTACCAAATACTAAATCTAATCATGACATGATTTGGACAATTGTAGATAGATTTAGTAAGCAAGAATATTTCATTGCATGTAAGAAAACTTTAACAGCATCACAAGCAGCACAATTATTTTTGAAAACTGTTTTTACTAACCATGGATTGCCGAAAGTGATTATTTCAGATAGAGATTCTAGATTTTGTAATAATTTCTGGATTACACTGTTTTCAAATCTAGGCACAAAGATTGATTTTTCATCTGCATTTCATCCAGAAACAAATGGACAAACAGAAGCCACAAATAGCACTATTTTAGATCTTTTACGTGCATACACTATCTCTAAACCTCAGACATGGGATACTCATTTACATTTATTACAATTTGCATATAACAATACACCGCACACATCTACAAAGAAAGCACATTTTGAAGTTATTTATGGACATAGATTATCTACACCTGTTGCATCTTTGTCTAATAGAATACAAAGTGCCGATGATATTGCTGTTATGCATAACACTATTTTTGATGAGGTAAAGGATATGATTGCTAAAGCCCAACAATCATATACCAAACAAGCCAACAAGAAAAGACAAGCCATGAATTTCAAAGTTGATGATTATGTTTGGCTTAGAATAGAAAAGCGTAGACTGCAAAGTGTAGATAGACATCCAGTTGTCAAATTAGCCCCTAGATTCTACGGACCATTTAGAATCATTCATAAAATTAATGACAATGCATTCAAGTTAGAATTGCCATCTCATTGGAAAATTCATAATACCTTTCATATTAGTTTATTGAGACCATTTAGAGGACAATTACCTATCCACCCTATCTATGAAAACCCACCTTTATTAGAAGAAGAGACTGAAATCCTTGAACCAGAAGCCATTATAGACACTGATTACATGACCACTAGAACTGGCCGAAGGTACTCTAGATATCTCGTGAAATTTAAGAATCATCCTGTAGAAGAAGCACAATGGATGCACGCTAGAGACCTAAATGCTTTCCCCACTCTGTTAGCTCCACATTGAGCTAATAGCAATTGAGGTCAATTGCTATCCCACCCCGGGGGTATGATGCCAGGAGGCATATTCCACGGTGGATTCCGTGAGGTTTTACGGTGGATTCCGTAAACTTAGATGACCGGGGCTCATACGCAAAGAGGATTCTTTGTGCGAGAAGTTGATGGGGACGCCTGTCCTTTTCGGGCGTTTCATTAATTTAGTGTGTACATGGGTGATTCCATAGCGGGTGATTCCGCAAAATGCATATTAAATTAATAAACGTTTATGAGTTTAGAGTGCGCACTCGTAATAAATTAAGGTTAGGATTTATTTCTAACCAGTTGATTTATTTATGTAGCTGAAGACTGCTAGGTATTCACTTTTGTCGGTTTAATTGTGTTATTTTACTAACGATTGTGAATGCTTCAGTTGATGTGTAGAGATAGCAGCAGTGGCGGAGGAAAGCATTGGAGTCTAGCGGGTTTTCGACCTTTCGACTATATTTTGATAGGCGCCATGCCTATATTTTGATTATGTCTATAGAGACATCGACTATTTATTATTATTTTGTATGCGCTTATGCGCCTGGATATGTTATTTTTATTTGGACATTGAGATTGGGCGTGCCAGACTCTTTGGGCACCGTCCATTAGCTTTATTTTCCTATTTTTGGTAGAAAGCAAACTCAAAAGCTAAAAGCTTGTCATATTTTTGTAATTGGGCTATTTTTGAGCAAAAAGATTGGAAATATATATTAAATACATGCTTTGTGAAGCGCTCACACAAGGCATGGGGGAGATTCAACCCAATTTGTCTCTTGTCTCATGTCGTGCTTGTTTTTACATTGGTTTTTGTGCTAAAAAGTAGAGTGCTTTGTTCTTGGGGACCTTTGGGAATTCACTACGTGAGCTACCTGCGTCCGATCTGCACACCAGCTTTTGAGCAAGATGTGCGGGGTTTTTAAGGTCGATTAATATTTCAGGTGGAAATATTACACAAGCCCCCAAAACGATGACCACATATCATTCAGCAACAAATTCATCAATCTGCTTGTCTCAAAGACAATTACCGAAAGTTCTTTCATTTCACCACCCAATCCACTCGAGACTTGTTAAAGAACACTCTGGGTGCGCTTTGTCTCGCACACGACATCATATAAACCTTTAGCTTGTTCATGCAACTCTATAGAGTAAATGGCAAGCGCATGATCGACACGTGTGGATAAACTCATGTGTAATTCCATCAACTCATTCATATTGGTCTCAAGGCGTTTAAACTCCAAAGAACTTGAAGTAGTCTACATGTTTCTTTGAATCGTTGCTGTCCTTGTGGATTTAGTAACATGGCCTCCCTGTTGCCTTGCCACTTCTTTCATCTTTCGCACATTAACTTTAAACACTCTATTAAATTCCACATTTTGGCTGCAACAAAATACACAAATGACTATCTCCCCAAAAAGTATACAATACGACACAAATACAATTAGAATAAGTATCTCTCATACCCATGAAAACGGCTCCAAGCAGGCAAGCATCGAAGAGACGATGTTGTGGCTGTTTTCTTTACATCAACTGAGTCAATTGCATTCAATGGAGTTGAATGCACTATGTCTAGAACATCGTCCATAGATTTGCTTTGTTCCATGATGACTACACGAAACTTTCAATAGAGTATAAGAGTCCGAATAGAGAAATCTCAAAGCCATTGAAGACACAATTGATAAACACATTTGCAACTGAAAACCCTAAATCCAAAGTGTCTTGGACTCAAATATAAAAGAATAGTCATGCATGAACACATGCGTAAACAACTATGCATGAGCACATGCATACACAATGCTTGCCAAAAGCCAATTAATGATTCCCGTCTCCAATGGATATCCATTCATCCATATGTGCATATGACACTCACTAAAGGCCCAGCAAGCATCACTCAAACTTGAAGATATATTAGTCGTGAGGGTATCCTAGACTCGAAAGTGAAAGAATGCACATGTACTAGGCCCAACACACTTGAAGATATATTAGTCTTGAGGGTATCCTAGACTCGAAAGTGAAAGAATGCACATGTATTAGGCCCAACACACAACCAAATGTATATATGGCCAGGCCTGACCACATACACACATCGCTCCGGCTAAGTGTTGTTTAACCTCCCTCCTCTCCCCCCACGCCCTCTCTCTCTCTCTCTCTGTCTCATAGGCCAGTTTTGGTCTTTAGAAGACGTTAATATAACTTTCTTTCTTTCTTTCTCTCTCTCTCTCTCTCTCTCTCTCTCTCTCTCTCTCTCTCTCTCTCTCTCTCTCTCTCTGGGCCCCACTAATGGATGTTCATTCATCTACATCCGTACACATAGGTCTTGCTAAAGGCTCAAATGTGTTGAAGATCCAAAGGTGTTCGACGCTCAAAGATGGATGAATAAGGTGAAAATATGAAAAAATAAACTATTAAAACAATTTGGATGATATAAACAATGTTTTTGAAAATGGAGTTTTTCATCAATTGAATCAAATACAACAAACTCATTTAAAAAGTCTTGCAGAGGTTATATATATCAAGTAAAGCATGGATTCAAGGATGTGCTTATGCAACAACTCATCCAAGTTAACATTGCCAAAAAGCTATCTAGATAAACTTTGAAAAAACCAAGTTGCACATCAAGGGCGATGTTCTCAAGTGTAAGGGGATGACCCCACACGACGATTCATCTAGGTTAACATTGCCGAAAACCTATTAAGACAAACTTTCAAAGAAGTAAGTTGCACATCAAGGGAAACATTTTCCGATGCGACCAAGCTCTCATTCTTGTGAGCAATTAACTTACATATGCCATCCTCTATACGACCACTACTATCAATAAGATCTTTCGTCTTCTCATCATGATCATCCAAGGATCCAATATGTGGCCAATATTTTCGAACATGGTCATATATCTCCCCTATGTAACCCTTGATTTCTTCTAGCTCGTCCTATATCCTCACCCCATCACAAAGGCTCCCTTTGTATTTCTCCTCCAAAATTCTCTCAATCCTTTGTAGACAACTACCTATGCTCTCACCAAGAGAAATCAAAGCCCTTTGATGTCAAAATAGTGTTTTCACTTGCTTCTCAAGCCCATCCAAGATGAATGACTCTCAAGAAACTAACAGAACTTTCATATCCTCCAACATGCCTGAGTGCATGACGAACTGCCTTCTTCCTTATAACCTCTTTCCCTTTGCACATATTCATTTGCACGCTGGGAACGCACTGCACAACATTTGCTACAGACACATTTTTATCCTCCATGCTGCACAAAACACATGCGTCAACATCGAGGTGCATATCAACTATTATTATCTTATCTTAAAATTTAGAAATAGTAAAAAATCCTAGATGACATTAGATTAACTTCCAAAGCATTAAATTTAAAACACATTTGCATTAGACCATATAATTGATTACAATAGTAGGATTTACTATAGTAAGTAGCATCTAGAGTGAGGTTTCAATTTGTTTATCCGACACATAGGACTCAAGTGGGTCTTCACGTGAACAAATTCAAAGATAAGATCCTTATAGTTACACCCACTCATGAATTGCAATGAGCAAAGTCGAGAATCGATCTTTTGGTGAACCCAATGTCATAATGGCCAGTGAGTTGGCTTTTTAATTGGTGTACCTAACGTTGGATGGTGCATACCATACAATATTCCCACTCCTACCAATAGAATTATAGCTCACACACTAAATAACCTCCTAAGTTTAAAAATGTCAATAATAAATTTTTAATGCCATTAAGTGTTATTATATCCATACCAACCCCGTGAATCGCAATGAGCGAGGCAAAGGATAGTTGTATCTCTCAATAATGAAAGCCATGATCATAAATAAATAAATAGTATTATAATATATAATATAATTTAGCTCCACTTTGGTACCTTTAGGGGTTCACAATATAATACATATATCTTATAAAGTTACTACAGAACCTTCCACTCCATAAAATACACGTGTATTAGACCAGTGAGTTGGCTTTTTAATTGGTGTACCTAAGTTTGTATGGTGCACACCATACAATATCCTTTCTTAGAAAATCATGCCCTAGCATGATGACACAACACTCCCCACTCTTGCCAATAAAACTATAGCTCACACACTAAACAACTTCCTAAGTTTAAAAGTGTCAATATAGGTTTTTAATAATATCCCACGAATTGCAATCAATGAGGCAAATGATAGTTCTATCTCTCAATAATGAAAGTCGTGAGTAAATAAATAATATTATAATTATAATTTAGCTCCTCTAGTAGCTTTAAGGATCGACAATATAATACATATTTTAAAGTTACTACAGAATCTTCCACTCCATGTTTAAAAATCAATGTAAAAGATATCTTCCACTCCATGTTTTAAAATACATATCCTAAAACATTTATTCCAATCCAATGTAGATCCTCATATTTTAAAGTGAGTGGGTGGGTATTCTCTATACAAATCCAATATTAATAAAAAATCCCACAATTTCAAAAGGAGAGAGAGAGAGAGAGCTACTTTCCTTACTCAAATGTATACAACATATCACCATATCAAACAGTGGAGAAAGAGAGAGAGAGACACACACAGTTATTTATAACTAACTATATAATATAATATAACTAAATATTAACTATATTTATATATATTATTATTATATTAACTATAATATATAACTAAAACTAACTAATTCGGACGTGGGCCCAGGACATGAGGCGTAGCGCAGGCTGTGGACGCCGGGGGGGACCTACGGAGCGTGAACACGAAGTGAGGGGGCATGCGTCAGCGGCCAAGCGGGGGATATGCGTCAGCGGCGGTAGGGGGTGGGATGCATTGGCTAGCATGACCACCAGGGTGCACGTGACAATGGCCAGGCGGGGTGCGACGACCATGACGGACTTGGGGCGGGGCGAGGTAGTGTGGGAGCTGCGAGGGTAGACACAACAATGGCTAAGGGGTGACGACGGCCATCGGGTAGGGTAGGGTGGTGTAGGAGGCCATGGACAGGGAGACAGAGCCTTGCCCGCTCCCCTCCTTGGCACAGAGAGAGAGAGAGGGCGAGCTACTTTCCTTACTCGAATGTATACAACATATCACCATATCTATTTGTTTTCAAACAGAGGAGAGAGAGAGACACACACACTTATTTAATTTAAGTATTATTGATATTAATAACTATAACTAGTAATATAAATATATAATAATAATATAATTAGCTAACTATTAACTATAACTATATATATAACTAACTAATTCGGACGCGGGCCCAGCACACACGAGGTGTGGATGCGATCTGGGGGGGGGGCACGCTCATCAGCGGCCATGTGGGGGGATATGCGTCGGCGGCAGGGGGTGGAATGCATGAGCCAGCACGACTATCGGGGTGCACGTGACAATGGCCAGGCGGGGCACGACGACCACGACGGTCACGGGGCGATGCAGAGCGGGGCAAGGTAGTGTGGGAGCTGCGGGGGTAGACACAACAATGGCCTGCGGGCGACGATGGCCATGACAGCCACAGGGCAAGGTAGGGTGGTGTAGGAGGCCATGGACGGGGAGACAGAGCCTTGCGTGCCCCCCTCCTTGGCACAAAGAGAGAGAGAGAGAGAGAGAGAGAGAGAGAGAGAGGACCTGTTGCACATGAATGGCTCGACACCTCAACCACCTACTCCTTCGACTTGCTTGCTCTGTGCTCCCTGCTCCTTGGACTCGCCTGCTCCCTGGAATGAAAACCCAGATGTTTTTTTTTTTTTGCTTTTAGTCGTGCATGCATTAAAGGATGTCAATAGGTGATGATTGCAAATTTCAAATTCAAATGTAGGTTTGGGAGTACAGAGGTTCGGGGCCAAAAATGGAGGTTTGGGAGTTCACCGAGGCCACAACGAAAATAAAGAAGAAAATGATAGAAGATAGAAGATAGGAGAAGACAATGACTTTGGCTTTGTGTAAACTCATGACTTTGTCTTGAGATTTTAATAACCTTAGTTTAAGAACATGCTTGTAATTTGATAATATCTTTAGCAAGTGTAAATTGATGACTTTGTCTTAAGAAATTAATAGCCTTTGTTTTGTTTAAGCACAGGTTTTTAAATTGATAATCTCTTTAGCAACTTATGAGTCGTGTATGTGTATGGAACTACTAATGTCTTACTTTAGGACTGTCTTTATAGTTTTCTTAAAATTATGCTTTATTTATTAATAGTTGATATTGCATTTGTGTCTCTGTTTATTCATTTCAATGAGATGTTAGTGGATTTGCTTCACTCATGGAGTCATTTGATGGTTCTTTTTAAGTCTTTAAGAAATAAACTCAAAATTGAGAGGACAGCTTGTTGTAAAAAGAGACCCTGTTGAACAAAATAATGGCACATTTCTGAATCCATTGCCATCAAAACATTGTTTTGATATTGCAAACTATGATCATGGTGAGCCTTTTTAGGATGAAAGTGTGAAGTCTACGTCTATGCCACCAAAAAAGCTCATTTGGTGATTACTTTTCTAGTGCCAAGTTCTATTGTGAAGAAGTTTAAGTTTAGTGGCAAAGTTGCTCATTAGCATCTCCATGATTTCTACAATGCGTATGCAATTCACAAAAGAATAAAAAATTCTCAATTTTTTGAATGGAATGCTTAAAATGTTATATTTACTTATGTTTAGTCATTTGTCAATCATAAATCATGAAACAAGTAAGAAAATAGCAATTGCATTAGCACAAAGATGGGCTAAATTATATACTTAGCACAAGACACAATCTAAATGTATGATGCATAGTGTTTATCTAATAAGTAGAGTGTATTGCTTCTTCTTATAGTGCAGCTTTTAGGGGAACTACTTAGTAAAAGATACAATCTAAATGTATGATACATAGTTTATGCTAAGTAGAGTGTATTACTTCTCCTTATGGTGCTACTTTTAGGGGGAACGTTGGCCTCTAAATAGTTTACTAAACATAATGGTGTCATGCTCAATGAAGAACTCACATTTAAGATGACAATTATAAATAGTTAATTTGTCTAATCAAATTATTCCTCTTACTTGACCCTAAACCCTTTTGTGAGGCTTGCGCTAACCTTAGAGAAAAGAAAGAAGGAAGAGCAAGAGCAATTAAAGGAGCCTAAAGGCTGACCAAGAGACCAAGTCCTTATGTTCACCTAATGATGTGACAACCCTTACATTGCTCATATCAAGTTGTTACATATATGAGTTGGATCATGCCTATCAAATTTCGTACTCTCTAACCTATTATCTCACCTAGATGGCTTCAACAAATGTTGTCAATCAAAATTACTTGAAATGGTAAGGCTTCCTTGTTTAACTCATTTATGAAAATGTTTTAGATAACTATATATATATATATATATATATATATATATATATATATATATACTCTTGATGCCACAAATATGTTATGCCATCATCACATTGTCTTCTTATTGATTGCTCTATTGTATCCAACAATGTGCTAGCCTAATACAATTTTTGAGAAAGTAGGGTGTCAACCAAGGTTAATAATATATCATCTTGCTGTAGGATCATCCGTGAGACAATTTACTTGATGCAAAGTCTTGACTGCTTCAATAGACCTTGCGTTGATATAGTGGAGACATAGACAAGATCAATAATAACTTCGTGCATTTTTTGTGTGCATAGTCAAGCAAACATTTAAGTGGGATCAACAAGCAGCTATAGCATACAAGATTGCAATGAACATTTCTATGTTTTGCTTTTTGTTTGGTTTTTCATTTGAGTTAGAGGAAAGTGATTCATCAATCTAAGCATAAATTGGCCTAGAAATCACAAAATTTCAAGATGTAATTGAAAAACTTGAAGAGGATTTGTCATTACCAAACCTTAGTCAAGAAAAGTGTAGGATTAACAAATATATGAAATCATGGAAGGTGCGCCAATGGCACTTCATACTCCTAGGTAGTCTATAGTCATTATGATTGGAAACTCATTTACAAGACCAAAGTGGAGAGAGATTGAAATAATCGAGAAGAGGCTAACAATGTTCTTAGATGGTCATGTTATTTTGGTAGGGAAGTTTACGTTGAAGTCATAGGCCAACTATAGTGTTTTCCAAAGGCATATCCCTCTAAATATTGGATCGCAGCAAGACACCAATGTTATGGCTTTGTTTAAGAGGTCTATAGATCCTTAAAATAATTATGTCTCCAAATTGATGAGAATGAAAGATTTCTATCAATATCTTAGATGTTGAGTTTGATGTTCTTAGATGGTCGACACTAGTGTTTATTAGACATGTCTACATTGAACTATAAGATGTTTTTCCATGCTATGTAAGTCCATCAAAGTTTCATGTAGAAGTTGATAGGCAATGTCGGGGTCATATCTAGAAGGTTTTGAGGAGACGTTCAATGGGGGCTTTATGCTGGTTGTAAGATAAGATTTAAGGTTTAAACTGATTTGGAAAGAGGAAGAAGGAGATGCAATAGTGGTGGAAGTGAATTTGGATGGTGCACACATGGAAGTATGGCCCATTTATGGGCCCACAGTCTTAATGAGCATGGCAAAATTATGGGAGAAAATGGAACAACAAATGGATTCGCAATGTACCTTGTTGATTAGAGATTGCAATGTGTGAATGGATAGATCCCACAAAGAAAGTACAATGTTTGTCGATGAAAAGAAGAGCTAGAGAAACCTATGTAGAAGTTATCATATGATAGATATTGCTCACATGATGGATAATGGAGAAAAGGTAGCCTTCACACGGCACAATAGGTATAGGGATGAATCATGGAGAGTCATCACATTAGATTTTGCAAGTTCTAGCACAAATGTGCTTGACTTCGATCGTTGTCCTCTTATAAAAATTTCAAGTCCATGCAAGAGTGTTGGGTGCATATCATTGAAGAAGTCAATGACCCAATAAAAAGGTTAAGAAGAGGAGTTAAGACTATCACTAAGCTAACTAAAAATCATGGAAGGAGATAAGATAAAATGTAGGGATAAACCTAGATGCAACCACTAAATTCAAGAGAAGTATCTTGTCTACTCTAACAAAGCATTCTAATGATAGGAGTCTTATTTGTTTTTTGCAAAGATTACATTAGAACGGACAAGGAAAGCAAACCTGCAAAACTTCAAAATGTAGCTGAAGGAAATTTCCTAGAGAGGGATGCCCCAAGGCTAGCATACTCTAAAGCAAAGTCATAGATTATGTCTCCATTGCTAGGGTATTTGTAAGGCACTTATTTGGTATTGTTGGAAAACCTCCAATAGTGGATAGAGAGTATGATGATAATCTTAAGAAATTGCTAGAATTAATGGAGAAGATGATTGAGAAAGAGGCTATCTTGCTAGTGTCTGGACCCTTTTTAAAGGAGAAATCACATTTCATGTTAACCCCCTCAATGGAGCAAGCATAAGAAGGAAGGAAACATCCACCAATGGTAGTAAAATCATTTAATAGAAAGGCTATAATACATTGCATTTTTTTTTCCCAAAAGATATTGTTGATGTGAAATGGAGGGGCGAGCTTACTCCCATGCACATTATAACTATTAATTCAAAGACTCCATTGAATGTTGGAATTGTGAACAACCTGACATGTGTCCTTAAGATGCCCACAAAAGACTGATCCCCCAAGGACAATTAGCTAGACCAATGATGCCTCGAATGTGGGATAACACACATGTATCTTGATTGTCCTGGAAGGAAAACCAACACAAGTAAGGACAATTAGTTAGACCAACGATGCCATGAATGCGGGATAACACACATGTATCTTGATTGTCCTAGAAGGAAAGCCAACACAAGCAAGGCCAGTGTCCCGAGAGTGCCTCTTATGCTCTTCAAAGTGGAGATGATCCATGATAAGAACACTATACCAATTTTCCAATGCCATCACAAGAGCTCAAAGCAACAAAATTGGTATGAATATTCTATGATTCTCTATTGCTAATAGATTCATCATAAGGAAGAGAGATGCCAAAAAGTGGAAAAAGAGAATGGTTGAAAACTCATGTTATAAAGTTAAGGGATTACCATCGAACCTACTAATAAAGTCATGTCTAGTGTCGAGAGTGCCACTAGTACTCCTCAAATTGAGAAGGTTGCAATCTTAAAGGCAAAATAGTATCACAATGTTGAGCAATACAAAGTCAAGAAGTGAGTGTAAGAAGCCCATGAAATTGAGCAAGTGCCGAATGTTATATTTGGCATGAGTGCTCTTAGATTATCAAGTAATGAGCCATTTCTTACCCAAGACAAGGACCTAATATTGAAAAGTTAGTCTTTAACCCACCTAAAATTGGAATGAGCCAAAGCCTCGTGATCCTTGGATGAAAAAACAACCAACCAAATCATTGGTTTCAATCTAAAGATGTGTAATCTAGCCTTGTTGATGTTACCCTAGATTTGACTAGTGTGATAATACCACTTGGGAGTTTATTACATCGTGTCGGGGGTTAAACGTTGCTTACGCCTAGCTATCCACATTTACTCTCCATTTAATGCCTGCACACATGTCCACTACATGTGGTGGCTGCCCATCATTGTTATTTTATTCTTTATTCTTTGCAACAATGACAATATAATAAGGGAAGATAGGTCACACATCGTGATTGTTGGAGTTCCCATATATAGTCTTGCTCTCTTTTCTTGATCCAACCTTTGTGGCTCTTGTTTATTGCTTCTGCTTGTGCTCTCATTCTTGCTCACTCTTTTCACCTTTCAAGTAGTATCATAGTGGATGTTTGAGGAACTTCATCCATTCTTCTTTAGCGTGTGGGAAAATGAGATTCAACCAAGCTTCCATGGTAGTCACATCTTCTTCCAATTGAGGTATTTAAAAGCGCAAATATTACCTATGTTGCTATCAATCCTTTAAAAGGCTCTTTGGGAGCTACCTAGCAACTAGCTCCCCTCATTCTCTAGCTTTCTTTCTAGCATGTAGAGCACCTTTAATCAATAGACCAAGTGATCCCTAGAAGGTCACCCACATTAGAGACAATCCCTAAGGAATAACCCACAAATTGCAATCACATGTTTAGGGGTTGTCCTTGCCCTTCTTGCTTCAGATATTGCTTCATTTGCGCTTCTTGCTCATTGTCAAGCATTTGGGGAATCTTCTTGGTATCTTGCACTCCACCTTGGGTATCATTTGGGGCTGAGATGATCATTGACAATTGTGGACAGACCTACTCTTCATAGTTTGGGGTAGCAAAATTTTGAATGTTTATGCTTTGTTGCTACTTATACAATAGAGATTCAATTTTGGAATGATGTGTTAATGATCGAGAAGCCTTTGCGGATCAATTAGGGCTTACTTTACTTAGCCATTGGAGGGTTTATCGCTATAGCATCCTATGGACGACAAGCATAAAACTTAAATGCTTATATATTTGATGCCTACATGCTACATGGGGATGCTAAATGGACATATGGATACTTGCCACTAATGTACATGATGGTTATGCTCTTATTGCTCTTTGAGCTTTGGTTTTGAGCTCAGTTACATATCTACTTGTAGTGGTTACTTGGTTCATTGGCTTCTCAATTATGAGCTTGAAGACCTATTGTAAATATATGCTCCTAGAAGTATACTTTATGACCTTAGGCTTCTCAGATACTATAAGATTGATGTATTGAGCTTAGTTTGCTCCTTTACACATCTAAATTTGCTTCAGTGGCAGTACTTTGATATTTCCTCATAGAGCTTGGTTCACTAGAGACAATGGAAGTCTCTTGTTTATGTAACATGCTCAGTTCGTTAATGCATACATTGTCTTTGCAAGCATTGCCTATTGTGGGTTGGTCTAGTTTTACTTTGGATTTTTAGTAATTATTGTCAATGGGGTGGATACATGCTTATTAAGCACTTTAGTATGTATCTACATGCTTAACATCTTTGGATGTTTGAAAATATTTGGTACTTGGTGGTTTATGCTCTTTCTTGACACTACTAGTTGCATTGTACATCTTGATTGCCACCTAGATTTCCATGGCAGTGGGATGTTGTGATTATTAGACTTTTACCTATAGTTGCATACTCTTTTACTACATTTTTACGGACAACAAACTCAATTTTTGAGTCATTTTTAAAGAGGAAACACTTGTTTTGAGCACTTCAATTCATTTATTTTGTGAATAGCCATACATTATATTGTACCATGTCTCTTGCATTTAAATTTGGGTTGGTTTTGGAGTGATTTACTGTTATTACAACATCCCATTATCTCTTTTCTTTGTAGTCATAACAGCACATGCTTCAAGTGCTTTTGGGGATAGTGCCATTTTCAACATATACAAGTTGGATGGAAAAAACTTCAACTATTGCAAGACCCATATATGGCGAGATTTGGTTCAAAAGAAGCAAATTAGGATATTGAAAACTAAAGGGGTAAAGCCCAAAGGGTATAATGTAGAAGGCTTGGATTGATCTTGATGAGTTATGCAAGTCCACTATCATTTTATCTTTGTCAAAGCAGGTTTACTTTAATGTTAGAGTGAGGGTGGTGTTTGGTAGTTACAGGAAAATATATATAATCTTTATGATAAGCAAAGCCCTGATTAACAATCGTATTGGCTTAAGAAACTTGTGGATCTTTGTACAAAGGAAGGCACTACAATCTCTTCTCATTTGAATGAGTTTCATTCTATTCCTAGCTAGCTTACTTTGCAAGGGATGACCTTTGAGGAAAATGTCAAGGTTATGTTTTTACTTGTCACTCTCCCTAAGTCACGGGATACTTTTCGCACTACTATAAGCACTAATGCTCCTGCATATGGTTTTAAAGGATGCCTTGCTTATTGAGGAAGTAAATATAGGGAATATTGACACAACCTATACCTCTCATATACTCACTATTAGAAGCCTGTAATGATAGAAAATATGGTAGTGACCATGGTTTGGCAGAGATGCATAGTAGGGCATGTCAAAATTTAGATCTTGTGGGCAAGGTGATAGTAAATCCCATGGCCCCAAGTCACCCTTACATGTCATTATTGTGAGCAATAGGGTCATATTCGATTGTAGTGCCATAAAATGTGCCCGAATAGGTGTGATAAAGGTAAAGGAAAGTGCAAGATAATGCTAAGTTATCGATTGATCATAGCATCACAAAGTCTACTATCAAGATTTTGGAGATAAATGCATAGTGTAATTCTGATGAGTATACTCTAGCATACTTAATCATCTTTCTTTGTGTTGGTTGCTTGATTTGGGGGCTTTCTTTAATTTGACATGGCATTGTACTTGATTTTATATCTATTGTCCTATAACACATTCTATGAGACTTGGAGATGATCATGTTTGTGATATTATTGACATCGGTGATGTTCATTTGAAGTTTGCTATAAGTACTTTGTTCTTCATGGTGTATGTCATATACTAGCTTTGACCAAAAGCCTTATATCTATAGGATAGTTGGATGTCATGTGTACTGACTTTGATCAAAAGCCTTATATCTATAGGAAAGTTGGATGATATTGGATATCATGTCTTGTTTAATGATTCTACATGGAAAAACACTCTTGGCAACCCTACTAGGAATCACACGGTGGTGGGGGGACTTGCTTGAACTGCTGTGCTGCCAAACACACACCATATTAACTATGCCAGGTGTAGGTAGATGCAACAAACCAAATATAATAAATAAGAAGTCTGTGGCCATATAAGATTCATAATAACCACTGACATGCTAAGTGTAGATGTGTGGATCTATCTAAGTAGGCAATCCATCATCAATGTCTACATGTGTTGAGCTTGTAATCTCAACACTCCTTCTTAAGCTTAATTGTATCTTTGCAACTCCAAGTAAGCTTCAAAATTTTCAAAGTTTCTCCACACCCAATGCCTTTGTGAAAATGCCAACTATCTAATCCTATGTGTTGACATATACTAAGTCAATCTCTCATGCAAGTATCTTCTCTCTTACAAAATGGTAATGCACCTCAATATGTTTGTCCTAGCATGGAACACTAGATTCCTAACTAACATTATGCTACTCGTGTTGTTACAATGGATGGCAATCGGACCATATCTCTATACATCCAAATCACCTAATAACTTTTACAGCCATACCACCTCACATTGCCATAGTAGCACCTCTATACTTAGCCTCTATACTCGATAAAGCAACCACAAGTTGCTTTTTGCTACTCCATGCAACTATTACACTACCAATGAAAAATACGAATCCACCGGTGGATCTTTTGTCTCACATGCTACTAGCTCGATCTACGTCTGTGTATCCAAATACATGTATATTCTTACCTATCTCATAAAAAAGTCCATAATACAATGTGGACATTACATACCTCAATATATGTCTACCCTGCATCCAAATGAGTCTTTCTAACTATCTACATGAACCGATTGATAAGGCCAACAACATAACTCAAGTTTGGCCTTGTGAGAGTCATGTAAATCAGACTTCCTACTATCCTCCTGAACATAGTAGAGTCTTCTATATCATCCCCAATATTAGCACTCAAATTCACATTTTGCTTCAATGGCACTAAAAGAGACTTATACACTGTCACACCATACTTAGACAACATATCCAAGCCATACTGCCTTTGGAACAATTGTATACTATCATCACGTCTGATCACCTCAATACCAAGAAAGTACCTTAGCTCACCCAAATCCTTCATTTCAAACTTCTTCTTTAAAAGGTCCTCAACTTTAGTAATCCCACTATCACTGTCACTTGTAATAATCAAGTCATCCACATAGATGACTATGATGACTAGACTTATATCTCCCTTTCTTACATAAAGTGAGTGATTAGCATCAGAAACATAAAAGCCAATGTTGAAAAGATACTCTCCAATCTTGTTAGACCATGCTCTAGGTGCTTGCTTCATCCCATATAGTGTCTTCTTTAACTTGCACACATATGTGGAATGCTCTAAATCCTCATAACTTGTAGGTTTCTCCATATACACCTCTTTTTACAATTCACCATGTAAGAAGGCATTCTTTACATCTATTGGCTACAAACTCAAACCTTTGGCTACTTCCAAAGCAATCGCACATCTAGCAGTTACCATCCTAGTAACTAGACTGAATGTCTCTTCATACTCTATGCCATATGTTTGAGCATAGCCTTTTGCAACTAGCCTAGCTTTATACCTGCCAACAAAACCATCTGCATTATGTTTGATTTTGTAGACCCACTTATACCCAACAACTTTCTTGCCCTCAGGCAATGGTATTAGATCATCCTAAGTCTTACTTGCCTCTAATGTTGCCATCTTCTCATCCATGGTTGCATTCTAATGAGCATGACCAACATCATTCTCAAAATAAGCAGGCTCAACATCTTCAACCACCTTTACCATATAAGTATAAAGTGGTGAGCTACATTATTGCCAAATCATGAGAAGAGGCAAATAACACTACATTGCAAATCAGATGTCAAGAGTGAAAATTGGGAAAAAACAAATTCAAATTGACAATAATCTCTCAAATTCATAATTATTTATCTATAATAAGAGGCTTAACTTTCCAAAGCTAACCTAATACCCTATTGGGTTGATGAAATTGTAGACATTTTGATAAAGAGATTACCTAAACACTTGATAGAGAAAACTCAACTTGCATGCCTACTCATTAAAACAAGGCCCTATTAGTTAATCACACGATAATCATATAAGCTAAGAAAAGATGAATTGTTGAGAAGGTATGTATGCAAGCACAAGATGGCATATGTGATGGGCACATAAAGGCATAGTTGAAGACCGTTTCAATGCCACAATCATGGCATGAAAGGTTTTGCAATCCCAACTTTGGTGGCTCACACTATTTAAGAATGCTATATAATTTGTGAAACATTGTGATGAATATAGGCGTAGGAAGGTGACATGTATTGGGGGCCATTAACAAATATAGAATGAAGCTTATGCTAGTTTTGTTCCATCAACCCTTCAAGAAACGGGAGATTGACTTCATGGGACCTATCAACCTACTACACATATTCTTGAGCAAAATACTTCGTAGTAGCCACTGACTGTATGATAAAATGGGTTGAGGCATGCATCACAAGGAATAATGATATAAAACAACAATCAATTTCTCATGAAAATAGATAACATCTAGATTTGGATGCTCAATACAAATAGTAAGTGATTAAAAAAATCATCTATGGAACATTTTATTTTTACATTCCTCATCAATCACATAAAATTAGCACCCTACTATATGCAAGAAAATGGCCAAGCCGAATTAATAAATAAAAACTTGATCAACATATTGACTAAGATAGTATTAAGATCATGATATGACTAGGATAACAAACTTATGACAACATTATGGCTATGCCATAATGCTTAGAAGATAAACATAGGACAAACTTGTTTTAGGTCAACCTATGGCACTGACGCCATCATGTCTATTGAGTTTTTGATTCCCAATTTGTGCATTATAATACAAGAATGTTGGAAAGGTAATAAAGCCTAGATTGAGCGCCTTGCAAAATTAGAATGTTTTGTGAAAGCATGACTCTTAGCCACCCATGCACTCATTATAGAAAAACCATTGACTTGAATGATTGTGTTTAGGTTGTAATCTACAAGGCTTTGTTGATTGGTTGTAGTGAGCATGAGAGACTTGTTTTATGATCCATATGCAACAATCACCCTCAAAGTAGTCTTGCATAGTCAATATAGCCTTGGATACCAATGTGAGATTAATGTGATATTTAGTCTTAATATATTTGTTGTTCTTTCATGGCTTAGGATAGACTCTTGAAACTATTTTGTTTGGATTATCATGTTGTCATGCAATTGTTGAATTGTTGACTAGCAAGTGTTGATCATTGCTAGTGTCAACTGAACCTTCAATATACAATGATCCTTTAGGATATCCAAGCTTTTAAAGAGGATATTGTGCATGAACAGACACATTCATCCACATGCGCATACACTCTTCACACCATCTACTTTATGTATAATTGTTGTGGAAAGGAAAACACTAATTAGTCTAATTATGTGGTGATAATAACTCATTTAATTAACCAAAGATAATTTAAATTATTAACTAAGTCATGATTAAGAATATGCCCTAATAAAATAGTGTAGATAAATTAGGTGAGGGGGGATACAGGTACATGCCTACGTTAAAAGAATTTATAGTAATAAAATAATGGTTTTGATAAAGTAAATATAAAAATGTTGCTTATTAATTTAGGTAAATAATTTAAATAATGTCACTTTGGGGAAAATTTTGATATTAATACTTGTCAACTAAATTAATAAAAATAATAATCAAGAAAACATCAGCAACATGTTTAGGGAGATGTTACTAAAATTGTTGCAATAAAGAGGCCTAGTAAAATGCTAGTATGATCATTTAGGTAAAGCTGGCGTAATAGCAATTAGAGCTATCATTACAACAAGAGAATGTAGGAAAACTTAAGAGTTAAAAGAAAGTTAAAGCTATGGTGGAATTATACTACACAAAATAGGGCATTTTATTTAGGAAACAAGAGAGACAAGTGGTACAAAAATACGATAAAATAAGATGGGAGAAACATTGCATCTTTTAGGAAAATTGAAAATAATATGCATAGGATTATGTAATGATCATTGTCACTAAGAGTTAGATAAATTAGAAACTACCTAGGATGTGAACAAAAGTCTGACCTCAAGGAAGACTAATACATTGAAACTTTATGAAATAGAGTATTTTTTTTGTGAGAAAATAATACCAATTTGCTTATTTTTAGATGAGAAATATCACTTTTGTAAAAGATAAAGAAGTAGCATACAAATCCCTTGGAAATGAATGGTTGCTAGCATTGCTTAGAAATGAATGATTGTCAGTATTGCTTGGATGCTTTGGTTGTGATATATATCATGAAATATTCTAATTTAAGCCCATGCTCTAGATGTAAGATGAAATTAATCAGCATTGCAAATCCCCAAGGGCTTTGCAGGGGCCTTTATACCAAAGCTAGTTTAGACCTAGTACAAGTGTCTAACCAACACCTAGGTGTAGAAGGTTACATGTAGGAGATTCCTCCTTGCTGCAAAGCGAGACTAGGGGAATCTACTCAATTTTGATGCTAGATGTCAATCCTACAATAGGGAAGAAACATGTACGAATACAATGTGATGGGCATTGGGAGCCCAAAACTATGAGAAAGATCATTACCCTCCATCAAGGTGGATCTTTTGTGATCACACATCTTTAGATCATTACCCTCCATCAAGGTGGATCTTTTGTGAGCATACATCTTTAAGAGTGAGATTAGCATTGTAAATATTGGAATATCAAAATAACTATTTTGAAAACGAATGATTTACTTACTTTTGTGTACATGCATTCAATGAAGACATGAAACGAACCTAGTGACAAGGATTAATTAATAAGCTATTCGTATATGTTTAACAATGTGCATAGTATACTTGTTTAGAAAACTAAAGTACAATTGCATATGCAAATGGAAAGCAAGCAAGTGACTTTTCTTGATGAAAATGCTCAATGGTTGGGTGAACCCAATTAGTTGGGTGCTTTCCAACTAATGAAAAATAAGATCAAGATTGAATGATGACTTCCTAGGGTTGGCTATCTTAGATCTCAACTAAGCATCATTTTAGGAGGCCAGAGATAAGATTATGCCTTATGGACAAAGGGGTCAAGCCTAGTCCCCCTCCCCCCCCCCCCCCCCCCGGTGTCTCTCACTCTATTTGAACCAAGCATGGTGATTAGTCTACTCTCGATTAGGTCTAGTTGCAAAGTGACCTCCCTTGACCAAGCACTAGAATATCATTAGAGACTATTATGTCAGTAAGTTCCGTTAGTTCGATCCTCATGGGTCAAAGCCAAGGTGCTTTGTTGTGAGGTAGACCTAGGGCCACCTTATTGACACAATCCAAACTCTAATGGAATGTGGATGGTGATGACTAGGATAGGACCCTGATGGACTACTAAACATTACTCCTAAGCTATGACTTAGTGGGTATGTTACACATACCCTTATTATTTGTTATCTTCACTTATATATGATTGTACATTGTGTGTACTTATACTAGCCAATGCACTTGTATAAAAGTATAAGAAGAAACTAAATACCAATAAATGCTCTGCATTGTGCAAAGTGCTTAGAAGGTAAATTATTCTCATGAGAAGATCTATAAGGTTATAATCTATATGGATCTTGACAAGTTTAATGTGCTTGTCATCAAGCACATTCCTAATGAAGTGATACTTTACCTCAACATGCTTTGTTTTTACATAAAAGAGAGGGTTCTATGCCAACTAAATGGCACTCTGACTATCACAATGCAATGTAGCCACCTCTCTGATAATACTCGAGTCTCTTAGCACTAGAAAAGTAAGACATATAGCTTCCTTACAAGCCTTAGTGGCTATAACATACTCTATCTCAATGGTAGATAAAGCCATATATGGCTATAATTGACAAACCTCAAAGACTACACACCTTGTAAAAGTGAAGAAAAAACCTCTAGTAGATCTCTTAAAGTCTATATTCACTACAAAATCAACATCTACATATCAAATAACAAATGTATCCTTCCTTCTAGAGCATATGCACATAAATCTAGTGCCATTTAAATATCTGATGATACTATGTACAACCTCCCAATGCTTTTGCCAAGGTTTTGCCATATACCTACTAATAACTCCCATTGCATGGGCAATGTTTGGATGTGTAGCAACATGGTGTACATTAAGCTACCAACTATGGATACATAAGGAACCTTGGCCATTTGGGCCTTCTTCTCTTTTGACTTAGGACTGTCCTCCTAGCTAAATCTCAAATATGGAGGCAATGGGACACTAATAGCCTTCCCCCTCTTTATATTGAAGCACTCCAATACCTTCCCAATGTATTCCTTTTGAGACAAATGGAGTGTTTTTGTCTTGATCTCATATTAATACACATCCTGACAATGTGACCACAAGTCCTTCATGTCAAAGGTCTTTTCTTTAAAGTATCCATATCCATAACAAACTTTCTAGCAATCAAGGGCATAAGGCTACCATGCTTGGTCTTCTTAGTGTATAGGTAATAATCAATCTCACTGTTGTTGATGTATCCCTTGAAATTGCATAAAGGCATCTAACTTATGATGCCATTCCTTGAGAGCCCATTTCAAACCACATGAGCTCTCATTAGCTTACACACTAAGTGCTCCTTGCCTTCCATGACAAACTCATTAAGTTAGTGCATGTAAATATCCTTGAGCAAGTACCTATTAAGGAAGTCTCGTGCAAGTCCCCATCAAGCAAGAGGTCTCCTTACATCTATTTGAACCAACTCCATGTCCTCTCTCTAGCAACCAAAGCAAGAACCATACAAAGAGTGGTCATCTTGACTACTAGTGATAGTATCTCAACAAAATCAATACCCTTGTGTTGCTTAAAGCCTTTGCCACCAATCTTGCCCTATACTTAGGCAATGCATTAGATGGAGATACTTTCAGCTTGTACACCCACTTACATGGTAGTGCCTTAGGCAAAGGAACTGATTCCCAAGTAGAATTCTTTACAAAGAATCCATCTTTGATGAAATCATTGTGGCCTAGAGATGGAGTATATCTATCTGGTTTCCAAAAATCCTCATAGACATGCATAAAACTCACTCAACAAGAGCCTCTAGCTGTCCCACTTGTCTATTCTATAAGACACGAGGTCTTCCACCGTCTTGTGGCACTCCCACCTCAACATTAGCAGGCTACCTAAACCTTGCATCATGTGGAGTAGGTTGTATAATTTGATCATGTGCTAGCTACCCATCCTCCTGAAATACCACTCTATGGATCTCAACCACCTTAATAGGTTGTTTATGCATCATATCCTCATCAAGATGGCATTATGGTTATATACTAATCTTTTAGATTTAGGATCCTACAATCGATAGCCTATTTATTTGACTCTTGATATCTAAGAAAAATGAATTTCTTAGACTTACCAAAAAACACACGTGATCATGACTAGTCTCTTACCAAACCACAACTCCTCTTATATCTTGCCATCCAATGGCTTGCTAGGAGACCTGTTGATCAAATACATTGCTATCTTTATAGCTTCAACCTAAATTCCATTAGTTAGATCAGAATTAGAGAGCATACTATGGACCCTTTCTTGAACAATCATGATCATCTTTTCAACTACACCACATTGAGTAGGATTCTCAGGAGCTATGAACTCTCTTTTGATACCATGGCTTGCAAAAAGTCTGTAAAGGCATGTGAGGTGTACCCTCCACCATTATTAATCCTCAAGTGCTTAAGCTTCTTGCCTGAGTAAGTCTCTACAAATGCTAAGAACTTTTGAAATACATATAAGATATTACTCTTCATTAATATCAAAGGAGAAGCTTGAATCCTTGACCTTCATGACAATGCTTCATGCCAAGAATAAGCTCATACAAACATTGTGAAGGGAGTGAGCCTCGCGTTAAAGCACACAAGCTATGGTGGAAGGAGTAAGGAGAGAGAGAGAGAGAGAGAGAGAGAGAGAGAGAGCGAGAGAGGGAGAGATGTGGGAACTCCAATAGTCACAATGTGTGACCTGTCTTCCTTTATTCAAATACCACAAAAAGAATAAAGAATGAAGTGACAGTGATGGGCACTCACCACCTACAATATACATGCATGCGGGTATTGTCAATGTACTAATACATGGATGGCTAGGCACATGCACCTTTACCCCCAACAATCTCCATCTTAAAGGCAAATGTGCCCCTAGTGAGGAGAGACCAAGAAAAAATTAACAAAGTATAAGTGTGCATAAAGTACAGTAGGATGAGAAAAGTTGCCATTGCATCCAATGCCCATCAACTTTCAAAGAAAGACAAAACGCTTTGTTGAGAAAATTTTGGTGAGCTGATTTGTAGGATTTTGGTTAGTTGAGATCTTGACAAGGTCAATATACCTATCCTCAAAACAACCTCCCTGATGAAGTGGAAACACACCTCAATGTGTTTTGTCTTCACATGGAAGACCGAATTCTTGGCTAATTGAATAGCACTCATAGAGTTTGAATGCCATCAAGGGGTCAAATTAGTCATATCAATGTCTGCCATTAGACAGTCTAACTAGAGAGCCCCCTTACAAGCCTCAATGGCTTCAATATACTCGGCCTCAATAGTAGAGAGGTCCATACATTTCTGTACCCTAGACGTCCAAGAAATAGCACCTCCAATAAAGGTGAAGACATAGCCAAAGATGGACTTCCTACTATTTGCATGTCCTGCATAATCAAAGTCGGTGTATCCCACAACTCTAGTAGCTGTTATGCCCTTTAGATAACTCATGGCATTACAAATGCTATGTTGGGACAAGTGGCTATCATCACATACATCAAACTACCCACTACAGATGCATAAAGGATCTAGACATCTCATCCTTCTGCTCATCAAACTGTGGAGAATTGGTCAAACAGACTAACCTTCACATGAGAAGATAAAGGATAGCCAATAGGCTTACCATCTTGCATATGAAATCGCTCAATGACTTTTTGGATATACTCCTTTTGTGACAAGTAAAGGAGCCTCGTAGAGCGATCGTGTGATAGGCATTCTAAGAATATGTGATGCATGTCTTATGTCCTTCATCTCAAAGCTCTTCTTGAGCTGAGTTTTCAAGGCATCCGGCTCATCATGAGTGCTCCCAATGATAAGCATATTATCCACAAAGAGTACCAAAATCATAATGTTGCCACTGTGAGCCTTTTTCATGTATAAAAATGAATCCATAGCATTACAGCTATATCCCTATGAATGTATCAAAGCATCAAACTTGTGGTATCATTTCCTAGGTGCCTACTTAAGGCCATAAAGGCTTTTTCTCAACTTACATACTAATTGTTCCGTGCCTTTTTCTTCAAAGCCCTTAGGCTATTGCATATAAATCTCATCATGTAAGTCCCCATGTAGAAAAGCCACTTAACATCCATCTAATAAAGGTCTAGATCTAGCTGAGGAGCAACCAATGCTAGTACCAAACATAGGGTCATCATTTTGACCACGAGAGAAAAGACTTCATTGAAGTCAACACCATGTTTTTGCTTGAAACACTTAGCTACGAATCTAGCCTTGTAAGCTGGCTTGGGGTGTCTAGAGATACTTTTCAAATTGTACACCTACTTGCATGGCAATGCCTTCTTGTTGCCACTAGGCAAAGAAACTAAATCCAATGCATGGTTAGTGTTTAGGGAGTCAAACTCCAACTGCATAACCCTATCTCATGAGTAACTATCATCTATGTGCATGGCCTCATCATAAGAGAGACTCACTTGCATCTGTCACCATAACATAATCCATGGAGGGTGTAAAGTACTCATGCTATCATTTGGTCTAGTAGAGCATCTTAAAATAGGCTGACCCTACACAACAACAAGAAGATCCTAGGCCATAAGAGCATCAACTGTTACAAGCTGTCTCATTGGCTATATAGGAGCAGGAGGCTTCTCTTGAAAGATCTCCCTACGTACCTCAACTACTTACTTAGGTTGCTTATGCATCTTTTTCTCATGGAAAAAAACATCATAGCTGCAAATAACCTAGTAAGCCTACAAATCCCATTAGAGATAGCCCATCTCACCTACATCTCCATAACCAAGAAATATGCATTTTACAAACTTAGGATCCAACTTATTGCACTTGTCTTTGGAAACATAGCAAAATGCCTCACAATTAAAGATGTGCAAATGAGCATAAGATGGAGGTTTCCTAGTCCATACCTCCTTTGCAACCTAGCAATCAATAGCAATGCAAGGGGACATATTAATCAATTGTACAACAATAGTAACTACCTCAATCCACAAGTATTCTAGTAAGCATGCCTAGATATTGCGGACATTCTCATGAATCATCCTATTCATGCATTTGGCAATGGCATTCTAAGGAGGGGTGTAAGGGGTGGTCAAATAATGCTTTTAATACACCGTTATCACAAAACTGCTTAAAAGCTTTCAAGACATACTCACTCCCATTATCTAACCTTAGGAATTTTAGCCTATACTTAGACTGGTTCTCAACAAGAGCAAGCCAATGCTAAAAGGTAGACATGACATCTGATTTTTGCTTAATAGGATAAGCCCAAACCTTATGTGAGTAATCATCAATGAAGGTGACAAAGTACTTTGCACAACCTCTAGCTATTGATAGGGCATGGGACCACAGATATCTGAATGAACAAGAGCCAAAGGCTCACCCATGCACTTCATGCCAAACTTCTTATACATCCTATAAGTACCATATAAACAATGATCACAAGACTCAAAACACTTATAGTCTAGGGATAGAAGAAATTGCAAACTAGTAAGCATTTGCATTCCTTTCAAAGACATGTGTTCAAGGTAATGATGCAAAAGAGGTACATGTGGGACTCCAACCATAGCCAAAACATGGTCAATTGACCCAGATGCAAGTAAAGGGATAGAGGGTATTAGACTTAGCATCATGTGTAGTAATAAGATTCCCATAGGTAATCTTCCATGATGAATCACCAAAAAGAGACAATATAATCTGCATCATTCAAGGTGCCAACAAAGATAAGACTCTTTGTGAGAACCAGTACATGATGTATATCATGAAGAGTGAACATGCTACCTGGACCAAAATTGCAGCTGGACATCACCAATACCAACTATTTCCAATGCCATGTCATTGCCCAAACACTTAGATCCAATCATACTACGATAGGAGTGAAACCACCCTCTATGATGAGAGGTCACATGAAAGGAAGTCCCTGAATCTATCAACCAACACTAAGTATATCCTAACAAAGCATCAGTCAGCTATATGAAGCATCTAAAGAAGAGGTTGCCAATATGAGATCATCACATGCATAAAGCTACACCACATTAATCTCCTCGATCTTGATGCTAGACTTGCTAGGCACAAATTTTTTCCTTAAGCTTGTCTTCGCGCATTTTATGGCATTATGGCCGAATAAGACCTACTTTTGCACAATAATGACAAGTAATACCAGATTTGCGACCAAGGGACTTACTGCGAGACTATCCACATGTCCTAGAGTGAGACTGTTGAGAGTCTCTACCATTGCCATTTTCATCCTACCGACCTCTCACAGTCAATACATGTGATATACATGAAGTATCTATATTCTTTCTATTTTCCTCCTCTGCCAAGAGAGGGAACTCTCAACATCCCTCAATTTTGCCCATCCTTAGCACGTAGAGCCATATGGGAAGTGTCCCATGACTCAGGTAGAGTACCAAGCATAAATAAAGGATGCAAAGTATCCTTGAACTCAATCTCCTACAAAGCTAAATGGCTAATAATGGAGTGAAACTCATTCAATGTGCAAACATAGAAGTCTCTTCCTTCGATGCAAAGGTCTATCAATTGTTTCAACCAATACATTTGAGATGCAAGACTCTGCTTGTCAAAAAATTCTTAATCTTAGTCCAAAGCTCATATGCAGTCCAATTTTTAGTCACAACATTATAGTGAACCTACTTACAAAGTGATCAAATGATTGTGGACTTGTGTAGTTCATCCCATTCCTCAACCGTAATGTCTCGGGTTTGGCAACCCCATATTGAGTGGTCTAATCTACAATGTTTGCACAAAACCTGCCATATCTAGGTCTTTCAATAGCTATAGTTGGTCACATCCAATTTCTCAGTATTGAAGATAGCATTGTTGTGAGAACCACCAAACATAATGTCTCGGGTTTGGCACCCCCGTATTTGAGTGGTCTAATCTATAATTTTTGCACAAAACCTACCATATATGGGTCTTTCAATAGCTATAGTTGGTCCCATCCAATTTCTTAGTATTGAAGATAGCATTATTGTGAGAACCACCAACCATAATGAAACTAAGCAAGTGCATAGAATGGAAAAATAGGCTAATGTAATATCCTGTAAATTAGCCCCAAAACCACTGCTAAATCAAGCTAGAAACAAGAGGCACTGACAAAATAATGTGTTGTCCACAAATTGTAGTCAAGAAACTGTCAAGACAAGGTAACTGCTCTCATATAAATAGTGTAGAGAACTGTAAATACAACATGCTAAAAATAGAGCATAAGAGTGAGAAATCAAAGCCAAGTATGATCTGTCATTGATAAATTGCAAACTAGAACTACCAAGGATATCTTGCACAATGAGAGATACGTACGAACAACTAGCAATCAACAAACATGTGAACAATACCCAAAGTTGTCAACCTCAAAGTGTCAGAGTGGAATACATCCAATGGCATAACAATAATGCATGCAATAGGTCTCACGAGTAATAGAAGAGACTTGCCAAAGGCACAAGCATACATATAGCATGAAGAGAGCATAGATATGAAGTAAAGATCCCACTATCCCATTATAAAGAGTTCAATCTCAACTGCAATCCAAAGCGCAATAGAACATCCAATGTCAAGTAAGTGGCTCAATATATAAAGCCAAATAGATCCCACTAAAGCAAAAGTTAAATGCCATACAAGCAAATAAAGCTCAAAACATCATGGGAATGGCATCCATACATCTAGGACCCTAGTGACAGACATCTAGAAGCATCAAACCCAAGGATTCTGTGAGACTCTTACTATAGCATTCAAGTAGCATCCATAACAGTAAATGATAGCCAATGTTAATGTATTCTAGCTCCAAAATTAGCTCATCAACATATTATGAGTATTATCAAGCATGTAGCATCCATCATAGATATTGCTACTTCCAATAGATAACCTCACTAGCATCAAGTAGCAATAGGCATAAGCTTTTCCCAAATAAATGGCATAAGCTCAGTAACATCAAGTACCAATTGATAACCTCAGTAGAATCAAGTAGTAATAGGCATAAGCTTTTCCCAGATAAATGACTTTCATCCATGTTGTTACAATAGGGAAATATCTGAGAAAATTGAGCCAAAAGTATTCTTAAATTAGCTCAATAGCATCTCACATCAATGGCATATCATCCCCCAAGTATCCAGCATCCATACATGTGCATACAGGCATCCTAGGAAGCATGTACAAGCTCTAATGAGTGAGAAACTCTATTCAAGCCTATATTACAATAGGTCTACTATATATTTCAGCAACAAGGAATGGAGGTTGGGAGCTCCAATAATATACAAGTGGCCAATGTTGGAGTGTCCAAGAGGTTTCCCAAGTGTCGAGGGGTGTCAAGGACCACACAGGAGGTAGGAGAGAGGCACTAGACTAATCAAGAAGGAGGGCTGGACAACTAGGCGCAAATCACGCTAGTTGGGCTGGTGGGGGGACTAGTGTGGCTATTGATATTCCCAAGCTAAATACTCACTACAAGGCATGCCCAATGATGCCTTGAACAAGCCTTAATAGGCCCTAGTAGGTGCTAGTGGAGCAATGGGAGGTCAACACATACCTTGAAGGTTAAAGCTGTAGCTGCCCATGAATGTGAACTATTGGAAGTATTCAAATGGAAGCTAAAGCAATGTCAGCTCAAGCTCTCGAGGAGGAAGATGGCTCTAATACTAGTTGAAGGGAGTAAGCCTGGAGTGGAAGCATGTGAGCTATGGTGGGGGAGAGAGAGAGAGAGAGAGAGAGAGAGAGAGAGAGAGAGAGAGGATGTGGGAACTCCAACATTCACAATATGTAACTGAACTTCCCATATTCAAATGTCACTGAAAAAATAAAAAATAAAGTGACAATAATGGGCAACCACCACACCTGTAGTGTATAGGTGTATGAGTACTGTCAGTGTAGTTGTGGGAGCTTTCGCTCAACTACCAAGACCCATGGATCGCTTATTGTTTCAAGCGTTCCAAGCCGAGCACTAATGGCTACCTCTCACATAGCCAATGCGCCATCCACATCTACGGGTGTAGTGAGCTTACCTCCATGCGGATCGAGTTACCTCCTCTCCCGTGCACTCCGGTAGCTCCATGATTCAAGTGCAAGCTTCAAGCAAGCTCCATCCTCAAGCTCCACGCTCCAAGCTCCATCACCATGAGCAAGAGAAGAGAAGAGAAGAGAAGAGAAGAGAAGAGAAGAAGAGAGGAGAAGATGGAGAGCTTCTCCTCCCCGGTCCCTCACCCTGGAACCCCGAGAGGAACACCAAGGAAAAGGGAATTCTCTTGCAAGAAAATCTATCTTGTAACATCAACAAGCTTGTTTATCATGTTTCATATTGTCACAATGAAGAAAAGAACACCAGGCACAACAAATCTTCATGCAGCATCATGTAAATTTCCCACGGTTTTTAATAGAATCAACCATATTCTTCAACATCCTCATAAAATCCATCAATAGAACAAAGAAAGCAAAGAAGTACACCATCCTTGAATGGAAATACATCACATAGTATTCATCTTCAATATCTTCATAGTCTTCTCTCTCAATCTCTCATATACAATCACTTTGTTTCAGTAGAATTGGCTATCTCTGACTCTCTCTCACACACTCCATCAATAATACATCATATCCTCACTACAATCTCTCAAAAATTACTCTCAATAATCACTCTTAGGTCGTGGATACCCCTCCCAAGAGGTATGTCTGATATGAAAAGTCACCAGAGCCACTACAGTGTCTCTTCACAGCTCACTACTGTCACTTCACTCTAGTCTTCTCTTGAGTCTTCAGCAACTACTTCTTCCACTTCCTTCAGCTCTTTTGCACTTGTATTCACCTCTTTCCAAGGCTAGAAAACTTTCCCCAAAGTCACACATACATTCCACAGAACACTTACAGAACAGTCTACAGAACAGTACCAGAACAGTTACAGTACAGAAGCAGAACAGAAACAGAACAGAAGCAGAAGCTCTACAGAAGACCTACAGAAGGTTATCAAAACCTCATAACTCACTCTCAAACCATTTCAAACTCTCACAAAACATTCACTAAGCTTTCACAATATCTCATTCTGCATCAATCCATACTCCATCCCTCCTTACAGAAGACAATCAGAACAAAACAGACCAAAACAGAACAAAACAGAAGGTATACAGAACCATTCAGAACCTATCAGAACATTACAAAACCATCAACAAACATCATGATCTTCCAAAACACTCTCAATATCATCCAAAACACTCTCAATCCACTTCCAAACCAATCAATCATCTCATAAAATCAACCATTCAGCTCTCAAAAACAACAAAAATCAGCCAAAAAACAAGTCATTTCAACACTCAACATATCCCCACACTTAATAAGGAAGCGTCCTCGCGACCTAGGAAAAAGGTAATACAAGTTCATTTCAAAGCTTCACTTTGATCTTCATTATCTTCTTACAAAGAATCCATCCACCACGACCCCAACTTATAACCTGTTTCTGATATAAAAATACAAAGAAAGGAAAACTCTTTTGACATTAACACCTCTTATCAAACTAAAAATCATCACAAATTTGTAAAGGATATAAGAGTTTGATTCTTCTTCTTCTGCATCAGCTTCAACTCTCCAACCACGACCCCATCTTTTCAAATCTCCAAAACATAGCTCGTACACAAGATCCAATAGGAAACCACCACATTCGTTTGACATACATGAACTCACAACACAAACACTAATACACAACTCAACCATCTGAATGACTTCCTCAAAAAGAGAGTTTGGCATTAAAAAGCTTGCACCATACATTGGAAAGGCATCAATGAAGATGATCCCTCTTAAAAGATTGATGTTGTCGGAATCGATCCATAGATAAGGATTCATCTACAAAGTTTTTAGGAGGATTTTGGAAAAATTGGAGACAACACATCCTTTCCAACAGGACCAGGTATCTGCTAGGCAAACAGAGTGCATGAAAATACAATATCTCCAACTGTTGAGAATCAATGCTAACATTGACATTCATGCACAACTTTGGGATAGGCTTTGAATCAGTATGGGAATGCCTATGCATATACGCCAGGTACCAAGCAAAGTGAGCAGTTAATCTGACTGAGGGATCTGCAGACTGTGAATATTGTTGGGCAAAATGAACATAGTTTTGATAAGCTTGACTTGAAACTGTCCATTCCCCTGGAATTACTGGCCAATTAATCTGCGGTCCTGTAAGGCAATCTTCTGAACTCCATCCCCTTCTTCTGGAAATCTGAGTATCAAAACCGGCACAGTCACTAACCAACTGAGGTGGTTGAGATATGGAAGTGTTAGGAGAGGGTAATGGAATAAGAGAAAGTGGATGTAGGGAAGGATAGGAAAAATCATAAAAGGAAGAAAAGGTTAAAGAAGGAGTGGCAGAAATTTGGAAGGAATCACTAAGGAAAGGTGTTAATTGATAAATAGGAAACGTGGAGGGTACATTTATGAGGGGTGAAGGACAGGGTGGAGAAGGGGAAAATACCCTATCCTCAATAAAGGAACAGTAAGTGAAAATAGGAATTTGAGGGAAATTGGAAGGTTGGAAAAGAAGTGGTAAAATTACTGTGGAATGAGTTTGACAAAGGGAGAAATATATAGCATAGCGGTGAGCCAATTGTTGGTAATAAAGGAGGGTAGGAACAGAAGGTCCCAAAAGAGATCGTCTCTGATAGGCATCAAAGAAAGTAGCATCAAATGGATTATGTTTAGAAAGATAAGTTAAAAGATCCATCCTCAGTTGGTTAGTACTCTGTACAAAGGTAGGAGCTGTGTTTTGTCTTTGATTTAGGACCACTGACTCAATCATGGGATGCCACGAATTATCCTGACAATCAGCCACTTTGGAGGAATAACTATGAAACATATCAGCTATGCGCAACTCCAAATGATTGACATAGAGAACAGCCTGTAAGACCACATCCCCCACATACCATGCCATATCTACCTCATCTGGAATTAACAAATCTCCTCGGAGATACATGTATGACATCAGCATGGTGTCTGGCGTGACAGAATCTTCAAAGAGCATTCTGACTACCTCTGTCAACAAATCAGCAGACCAAGCCCCACTCCAGCCATCCTCTGGAAAAGGTAAATCCATCGTGGAAAGTTTCATATAGAAGACCAGCTTCTGTAAATGGTAGTGGACAAAGAAAGAATGGTCTGGTAAGACATAGTCCTGAAACTGTTCAAAGGTAGACCATAACAAGTCCATTCGGGACTGCAACCTTTCCACTTTGTCTTGGAATAGAGGGCACAAAGTAGCCTGTCTCTGTAATGCAGCCAAGTCCTGCTGTGAAAGAGAAGGAATTAATGGAACAGGAGGGCTTGGAGGAACAGAGCGGGACTTTGCAAGCTGATCCTGCAACTGCTGGATTTGGGAGGCTTGGTTGGCCACTGTGTCATTAGCCATTTGTAAAGCTGAAAGCTTGTCATCTAATTGAACTTGGAATTCTTTCGCTTCGTTGGACATCCTCTCCTTCTCTGCTGAAAGGCTAGTAACCTGTGACTGAGCCTCGAATAACTGGGTTTTCAATGAAGAAATCTCATCACTTTGAGTGGCAACCAGTTGGGTTTGCTGTTCCATTTGCTTGAATAGATCTGCTAGGGTATCCTTAGCAGAAGCTAATTCAGATGTTGCCTTATGCAACTGGTCTTTGGACTGCATGAGCTCCTCATAGAAAGATGCGTACAGCTGTTGAACACAAGCTGTCACTGACAACTCAATGGAACTTTGAATATCCTTGCAGAGGAAAGGAATGGCATCTCCTGAAACGAGACTGTTCAGGGAAGGAACTGAGATCTCCAAGGATCCTTCTCTATGTGCCCTGAATAGGTTATTGCAAGTGAGAAACCCAGGGAGGTCACTGCCAGAAGTAGCAGGGATAGGCACTGAGGGAAGTACAGCAGGGACTTTGTCCGCTACCCTCTTCAAGCGTTTGCGCTGTATGACCAGGGGAGGCGGAGAATCATCATCCTCAATGTCAATAGGTGCTGACTCTTCTGAAGGTGGAGGAGGAGGTACTGGATCTGATGGAGGAGGTGGAGGCACAGTCTTCTGTAAACCTGAATAGGTCAAGAAGGCAGACAAATAGGATCCATAGGTAACATTGGTAACATTACCCCTCGTGACTTTAACGAAATGCTGATCCATCTTAGTAAGGAGGTATGTGCTCCAATCAATGGCAACTCCTTTTAGCACCATCCTGGAAGCTGTGAAAAGCTCTTTGGACAAATAGTGGGATGGCGTTTTGGCAGGCATGAACCTGTCCTGAAGGAACTGGCACATGGTCTTCCAGACGGGATCAGTAATCATAGAAAACGAAACTCCTGAAGAGTTTATCACTTTCTTAACATCAAGGACCTCCCGTGTCTGCTTCTGCAATAGTTTGAGAATCTCTTCATTAGAGAAGAGCTGTCGAGTGGTCACGAAAGGTTCTCCTTTGGAGGGTAAGGACAAAGCCTTCCCTAAGCCTCGAGACGTCAATGTCATAGACATGCCTTGGACTACTCCTGTCTTCTTGCTGTAAGAGGCCAGGAACTCATCACATACGGACGGATCCTCTGGAAGTAATGGAAAAGGAGTGGCCACAAAAGCAGCAAGTCCTGCCTTCGTGAGGGACTCAAAAGTAAGTAGGGACGAGTAATCCCTACTAACTAGTGGAACGTATTGAATAGGGGGAGGAGCATGAGAAGGCGCCATTCAGATGGTTACACACACACCACAAACACAGACAATCAAGGTGAATGCCTGCAAACCAACAGACAAAAACCAAGGATAAGAGAATTACCAAATAAAACGTGACACGACCTACTAACCCCAAGCAAACCACATCCTAGAAAAAATTTGACATGACCTCGAGACAAATGCGACCGAAAGCTTCATGCGATGCATCAAACAAACACCCTGAACCCCGTATCAGGCAATAAAAGAAAAAAACTACATACCGTACCCGTAATCGTAACTAAGACAGGAAACCAAAACCAAACCATATCCAACACATATCAATACGACATCTGTGATAGAACCAAGACTGGACCATGGAAAACATCACTAAGAACTGCGTATACCCATCCCACGAAACGTTTCATTAAAAAGGGATTAAGTGCAGTGAGGGGGAATTTAATTTAATGAAGGGTTGATTTTAATCAATTATTAAAAATGGGTGAAGTTTTATTAGGTGATAAACCTTAATAAGAAAACGGCGGTTCCTTATTACAAATGTATTTACCAATTATTAGGTTAAACCGGTGCAGTTATACGAGTCCCGGACTTCGATTCCCGACGGGGTCTCTAAATGCAATTCATTGATTATAATTAAAGTGATGTGGAGCGCTTTTTGCCAGCGCGTGCTCATGTGACGGCTGGTTGATTTTATTTAAATTTTAGAGTGCCTCTGTAGCGCACGTAGCGCGTGCGAAGTGAACGGCTGGTTAATTTTAGTTAAAAAAAATGTGTGTTGAGCGCGAATGCGCGTGGAAACGGTGGGTGAATTAAAGGGTTTATTTTAACAATTAATTGTGATTAAGGGGGAAAAATAAATAAATAAATAACAGAAAATAAATACCTGGCAGGGTGTGTATGAAATGCAGGAATGCGCACGAAAGAGTCCCAGGAGAGGAAAAGCAAAAAGCACTGATGAAACAACAAATAACACCTTAGCAGATGTGTGAATTTGATTTATGTTGGGTTTTTATTTTTATTTATTTTATTGTATTTTTAATTGTAATTTTTTTATGTTTGAATAAATGGAAAATGAGTAAGGGAGGTGAGGGGAATTTTTTAGAATTTTTGACAAATTTTTACAATTTTTAAATGATTTTTCCTATTTTTTTGGCAATTTATGGGTAATTTAGGAAAGATGGATTTTTCTAAAATTATAGGAAAGGCAATTCCTAGCAGACAAAGGTCCAAAAATTAACAAAAGACAGAAGGAATTTTTAGAAATTTTTTTGAAATTTTTTAATGAAAAAAATGAAGGTTGTGATTAAGTAAGTCACATTGGTCACATAAGTCACATTAGCACAAGGCACATTAATCACTTAAGTCACTTAAGTTAGGTTAGTCATGTTAGTCAGGGAAAACTACCTAGGTTAGTTCTGACTAACTAAGTTAGTTAATTAAGTCTAACTAAGTTAGTTAAGTTAAGTTGTGACTAAGTTAGTGTAATTAGGTTTTAACTAAGTTAGTTTAATTAGGTGTTAACTAAGTGAGTTTAGTTAGGTGTTAACTTAGGTTAGTTAGGGGCTAACCTAAGTGGAGGTGGAGGTTGGAGGTGAAGGAGAAGGGGGAGTCGGCGACGGCGGCGCTGCGGCGGCGACGTGGCGGCGAGGTGGCGCGGCGTGGCGGCAATGACGAGCAGGCCGGCAGCGACGGTGGCGGCTGATGGCGGCGAACGCGGCGACGAGGTGGCGCGGCGTGGCGGCAATGACGAGCAGGCCGGGCAGCGGACGACGGCGGACAGGGCGGCGGTCGTGGCGCGGGCGAAGGAGAGGTGGCGCGGGCGCTGCAGGTGGAACCGACGGAAGGGGGAGGCGCGGCGGCGGAAGGAGGGGAAGAAGGGTAGGAGAGGTGGAGGAGGTGGCGGACTGGGGGAAGGAGGGAGTGGAGGAGACGGAGTGGGTGGAGAGAGTGAGGACGTGCAGGGGAGGAGGAGGTCGCCGGCAGGAGTCGCAGAGGGGAGAGAGAAGTGGAGGGAGGAGAGAAGGAGGGAGAGGGAAGGAGCAAGGAGTAGGAGGGGAAGGAGGGCAGCGTGAGGGAGGAGAGAAGGAGGGAGAGGGAAGAAGCAGGAATGGAAGAGAGAGAGAGAAGAAATTACGCAGAGAGAGAGAGAGAGAGAGAGAGAGTGAGCAAGAACAAGAGAGAGAAGAGAGAGAAAGCGGTTGAGAGGCGGGGGGGAAAGGTGGCCGTTGGTGAAAAATTTTTCGATTTATTTTTTTTATTTTTTTTTCATCTTTTTTTTTTTGTTTTTTTTTTTTAAAAAAGAGGTAAGGGCAATGGGCGGGGGGTAATATGGATGGGCAGGGGCAATGGCGGACGTATCCCCGTCCCGCGCACGTGCGCGGGGCGGGGTAAAAAAATTTGCCGTGACGGGATGAGAATGGCGCTGGGAAGACGGTACGGGTTGCGCGGACACGACCGGGGCGCGTGGAGATTCGTAAAATCGAAAAAGGGCGCGTTCACATGGGAAAAACCCAAAAAACAAACCCGAAAATGGGATCGAAATTTAATATCGGACGAACCGTTTACCGGAATGACATGCAATAAGAAGGAAAAATGTCCGCAGAAAGGAGTGGCACCGGGTTATCACGTTAAACTGTAGTTCCGGCGGAAATAGGAGGGGTGCACATGTGAAAAACTCCAAAAAGACTCCCAAAAACTCAGTTAAAAATGAATAAGTAAAAATCCAGAAGTCGAAAAAGGGTGGAGAAAAAAGGAAAAAGGTAGGGGAAGGCACAGGGGACATGGCTGTCAAATCAAATTGGAATTCCGATGCAAATAGGGCAGGTTCACATGGAAAAATGTCAAAAATACGCACGAAAAAGTCGTGAAAACCTGGAAAATTAATAACGGACAAACCATGTATCGGAATGATGCGGAATAAAAAGGAAAAATGTCAGGGGAAAAGTGGTTGGTAGGACTATGATGTCAAATCACGGTTCCAAAGCAAGAAAAGCGCGTTCACATGGGAAACCGGCTAAATTGCGTAAAATGCTTCAAAAATTAATAACTCAAAAACCGTGCACCGGAACAGGGGTAGGTAAAAAGGAAAAATGGTTCGTTCAAAGAGAGGAACAGGGCTATAAGGTTGGATTTGGATTTAAGTGAACGTAGGGTGCATTCACATGGAAAAACCTCAAAATCAGGGAATGAAGGAAAACTGCAAAGGAACAGCCCCAAGGGTGGGTGAAACATAACCGGGCGGGTGGGAAGGGACCCCAGGAGGGTAAAAGCAAGTCATGGTATACATGCATGAGCAAGATAAGGCATATGCAGATGAGTATGCAATGTAGACGCGCAGGGACGCGTCCCCACACTTAAGACCTTAACGGATAGGGTTAACCGAGCATTAGGGACCCAGGACCATGCCACAGACCATCCACTAACTTCCCCACACTTAAAACATGATCGTCACGAAGAAACAGAAATGGGAGGGTTAGAAAAACTTGGCCCATTTCGTCAAAAATCAAGGTTGAATGTCGACGGCACGTCCAATGTTGTTGTCGGCGCTGGAGGGACCAAGGCATCTTCACAGCACACGTTCGTCATGGCAGGGACCACGCCGCAGCACCCAGGGAGGTAGCTGATGGAAGGAATCGCAGGAAATTCGTCGATGATGAGGGATATTGCACTCAACTCACAGTCACTCAAACGAAATGAAAGAACAGTCACTCGCCCCATGACTAATATCACACGAGAAAGAATGATTAAAACCCATATCTCATACCCGGTTGAGGAATCAACAAGGGGGGAAATGGTACAGAAGGAGTATGCCAGGGTGCACAATTGACGGTGCATTAGTGCGTCCAACCCGTCTGGCATAGGTGCAAGGAGGAAGGCAAGGGAGCCTTACAGTGCAGTGTACAGAACAGGGTGATGTGTCTTGTGTTGACAGTAAAGACCCATCCCGTGGGTGCATAGGGAAACGGGAACATACCTGACTCCAAGTGTCGTAACGTCCCTCAATCTCACCTCTCGGTAATTCATTGAAGAAACTCCAGTCACACTCAACCCACCCTCTGTCTCACTCTCTGTTGATAGTTACAGGAGGGCAGCCTTTTCCTGAAACCCATTGATGTAATCCTCACAGTCACTTGTGCAAAAATGTATGCCTTGTGCGCATTTGATGGTGCAACTGTGCATCCCGCCCTGTGCCGGCATACGGTGCGAGAAGGAAGGCCAGGGAGCCTTATGGTGCAGTGCACAGAAACAAATCGTGCTTTGTGCTTTGAGAGGCCCATCCCGTGCGTGCAACACTTCATTCACACGTCTCACCTCGCATTTGATTTGAAGGGAAAAGACTGGTCTCTCGCCCCACCTCCTGTCTCACTCGTTGTTGATAGATACAGAGGGCAACCATACTCACTTCCCCATCCGGTTAGGATGAAAGCTCAAATCACTCGATTGTTTGTCGATGAAGATCGCGTCATCAGTTGTTGAGGAGGCGTACCCAGGGAGGTAGCCATCAAATTCGAACATTGTGTTGGATAGGAACATGTCGTCTGCTAGAGGACAGTTAGTTACTTTGCAAAGAGACCCATGACACAGCGTACCAAGGGAGGCAGCTTCGGAATTGGATCCGAGGGATATCAATCAATGAATCCACTTTCTGGACTGCTGGGTGTTACCACCTTTTCCACAGCCAGCTTCCCGCCCAAGGGTGTTTATCACCTTTTCTTGGAACGAGGCCTGCTATGACAGGGAATTGTTTCCTTTTCTCTCATAACGGATTTGTTTTGGTTTTTTTTTTTCTTTTGTTTCTTCTTTGTTTTTTTTTTTCTTTCTTTCTTTTTCTTATTTTCCCCTATTCCCGAGGGTGTTTCCACCTTTTCTCGAAGAATAGGTCGTCATGACAGGGACCTAAATCCTTTTCTCCCATGACCGATATATTTTGTTTGGTTTTTTTTTTCTTCAAATTGAACAAGGGAATGGTAGAAAGACCATGTGTCAGAACCCACCTCGCCACTGTCGCTGGTGGAAAATAGAAGATAAGAGATCAAGGCTGAAAGGAGGTTTTGAGGGAACAGAGGGTTGCATCCACTTCAGCAGGAGTGATTGAAGAACGGCTATCAGAAGTAGCATCATAAGAAGTACAGTGCCGCGCCAACGAGGGAAAAGATCCAGTGTCCGTAATTGTCAAGATCCCCAAGGAGGAAAGTACTTCTTCAGGCGATAACCATTGATCAAAAAGGGATCATCAGAGGCATCCAGGGTCTGTATTTGGACAGAGCCATTAGGGTTGACTGCAAGTACCTTATAGGGGCCCATCCATCGCTGTTGGAGCTTGCCAGGAAACTTGCCAAATCGTGAATCATAGGCTAGGACCAAATCACCTTCTTTGAACTCCTTGTGCTTGATGAAGCTGTCATGGTAAGCCTTGCGTCGAGCTTGCGTGGCTTCCATGCACTGTAGAGCCATCCTACGAATTTCGTCCAAACATTCCAAGTGCAGGAGACGGCGTTGCAGTGAATCGTCATCCCCCAACCGCTCTTTGATCGCCACTCTCAAAGAGGGTAGTTCCAGTTCAACAGGAAAAACAGCTTCTGTACCATACACCAACTGGAAAGGTGTCTGTCCTGTTGCTGCTTTATGGGAGGTTCTGTACGCCCAGAGGGCCTCTGTAAGTCGATCGTCCCAATCACGACGATGTGCGGCAATCGTTCTTGTCAGAATCGAGCAGAGGATGCGATTGGTGACTTCGACTTGGCCGTTGGCTCTGGGGTAATAAGGAGTGGACTTGCGATGGCGGATCTTATACAATTCTGTCAACTCTCCCATGACTTTGTTAAGGAAATGAGTGCCTCTGTCACTTACCAGCTCTAAGGGACTGCCAAACCGGGTGATGATATTCTCATACATGAACAGGGCCACGCTGTTACCATCGTCCCGCTTGAGGGCTTTAGCTTCACACCACTTTGTGACATAATCCGTACATACGAGGATGTATCTGTTCTGTTTCCTTCTGGTGGGAGGATCGATCGGACCTACGAAGTCAATGCCCCACTTCTCAAACGGCTTCAACGGAAGGATAGGTTGCAATGGCATGGCACTTGTCTTCGTGGGTTTCCCCATTCTTTGACAAGCATCACATCTTTTACAGTAATCATAGGCATCCTTATGAATGGTAGGCCACCAATATCCCGCTAGCAGAGCCTTCCTGGCCGTAGCTTCTCCTGCAAAGTGACCTCCACATGGCTCGTCGTGGCAAGCCTTCAGAACAATCCCAATCTCGTCTCCTGCAACACATCTTCTGAGCATTTCATCTTTGCCTTTCTTGTACAGTGCACCACCTAGCAGGGTGTATGGGGCTGATTCTAGCATGAGCTTCTTCCTTTCCCGACTGGAGATACCAGGAGGGTATTGTTGGGTTGCCAGCATATTGGCAATGTCTGCATACCAGGGAGTTACAGTTTCTACCAAGAATAGGGAAGCATCAGGGAGGTCTGGATCATCCTGCTCCTCGTCTGCAGTTTGTGGGATACGCGACAGATGATCAGCCAGAACATGGGAACGACCAGGCTTGGTAATCACCTCAAAGTCGAACTCCTGGAATAAAAGGAGCCATCTCATCAATCGTCCTTTCACATCTGCTTTGTTCATCAAGAAGGATAGGGCCTCATGATCCACATAAAATTTAAAGTGGGTGGATAGGAGGTAATGGCGAAACTTCTCCAGGGCAAACACCATTGCCAAGCACTCCAGCTCGGTCACTGTATAGTTCCGTTCCCTATCAGTGACTTTTCGGCTTGCATAATAGATCGGTTGATCCAACTTCGAGGAGCCCTTTTGGCAGAGGACAGCACCTAAGCCTTCAATTGATGCATCAGTGTGTACATGGAACTCTTTCGTCCAATCAGGAGGTTGCAGAATGGGTGCCTCTATCAGACACTGCTTCAGAGTGTGGAAGGCTTTGTCACATTCTTCTGTCCAAGTAAACTCTGCATCTTTCCTCAGAAGCTTGTGCAAGGAAGTTGCCTTTGTCGCAAAATGGGCTATGAACCTTCTGTAGTAACCCACATGGCCTAGGAATCCCCTCAACTGTTTGAGGTTGGTGGGTGCTTTCAGAGCTGCAATCTTTTCGATCTTTGCAGGGTCTGTTGATATCCCTTGTGCAGAGACAATGTGGCCCAACAGGACTCCAGAAGAGACCCCAAAGATGCATTTGTCGGGGTTGAGGGAAATCCCATACTCCCGGCATCGATCAAAGCATTGCTCCAGGTGGTCCCAGTGTTCACGGATCAAACTATAGACACAAAAGTCATCCAAATATACCTCAATAAAGTCGTGCAGATGATTTTGAAATGCAGCCATCATGACTCGTTGGAAAGTAGCAGGGGCATTGCAGAGTCCAAATGGCATCACTCGATAAGCGTAGGTCCCCCATTCTGTGGTGAAGGTTGTTTTGGATTGGTCTTCTTCTGCGATTTGGACTTGATTGTATCCACTGAATCCATCCAGAAGGGAATAAAGCTCATGTCCTGCCACTGTGTCCAACAGTTGGTCTGTGAAAGGGATAGGAAAGTGATCCTTCTTCGTCTTGGAATTAAGCTTTCGGAAATCCACACATATTCGCAATTTTCCATTCTTCTTGGGTACAACCACGATGGGTGAAACCCATTCACTGTTTGCCACTGGATAAATGAACTCGGCTTCCAGAAGCTTCAGCAACTCCGCTTTCACCAATGTGGAATAATTCGGGTTCATTCGCCTCTGTCGTTGCCGTACTGGCTTGGCATCAGGATCCAAGTCAATATGATGCTGACATATTGTGGGATCAATCCCCTTTAGGTCTTTGTAAGACCATGCAAACACGTCCAAATTTTCTTTCAACAAATTGTACAAGGTTGACAACTCCTCTTCTGGGAGACTGCTACCCACCTTCAAGTGGCGTTCAGTGCCTTCTGCATCCACAAAGGTTAACTGCCTTTCACCTTCTACTTCACGGATGAAGGTCCCGCGGACTGCTTCTGGGTAGAGATCTGACTCCTTCAAGGGAGTGATGTCCTCTTCTGATGTCCCACTAGAACCAACTTCGTCTTTTGGTGGAGACTTAGGTTGCTCCTTAAGACGTTGGAATGGGATAAGCGCCGTTTCGGGTTTGGTTTCAAGATTAATTACGTCTTGGCTTGAAGACTCATCTTCTGATGATACATCCAGGAACGTCACATAACAGGGACCCTCTGATGCCTGTTGGGTTGGTGGGATTGGTGCTTGTTGGCACGGTGCATCATCATCATCTTTCTTTGGCAAAGATAGGTTAGGACGGCAGGAGCCACTACTGAAAGACGGCTTGTTCTTCTTAATCCACGTCTTATAAAGGTTTTGCATATGAGAAGATCCATTTACCAGACCAAATGGTACCATTGCAATTCTGTCCCATAGCATGAGCTCATCGGCTTCTGATGCTTCTGGAACTTCTTCCCCAAATGTATCCTCTTCAAGGGGGATAGACTCTTCTGGCTCACTTTCATCATTCTCTTCGTCCATATCATATTCATCCTCTTCGGTCTCTGTCTCTGCTTCTGCTTCTGTCTCTGCTTCTGCTTCTGCTTCTGCTTCTGCTTCTGCTTCTGTAGGAGCTCTGTAACAGAAGAACAGATTCTCTGTTTCCTCTCCTGCTTCTGTCTCTGGCTCTGCTTCTGTCTCTGTTGTGGCCATGTAACAGGGAGAGCAGTACATCCATGCTTCTATCTCACTGTCAGAAGTGATTTCAGAAGGCATTCCTGGTTCAGGCAGGAAGTATTCACCCATTGATAATGGCTTTGCATCTTTTGGAAGTCGGCTTGCTGTATCCACTGTTAAGGAATGTGCCACTGTTTTCTTAGGAAGGATCTGTTTGACAGCATCTTCGTCTGCTGACGTTCCATCTGTAGCCTCGTTAGGGGAATCAGAAGATAATTCCAAGGAGGTGGAACCATGTCCTTTTTGAGAACCATACAGTTTCAGCACCACTTTGTTGGGTCCTCTGCCCAAGGTCAAGGTTCCTTTGAACCAATCCGTCCTTGCTCGGGCTTCAAAAAGCCATGGTCTGCCTAGTAACAGAGGATAGGATGTACCATAAGAGTTTGGCTTCACCACCAGATAGGTTAGCCAATAATCTTTTCCAGCCACTGTAGTCTTCACATATGGAAGAATGCCCAAAGGCTTGATTCTACTCTGATCCGCCAGTCTGATGAGCCATTGGGTTGGTTGCACACCTTGTAGGCCTAGATCCTTCATTGTAATATCCGTCATAATGTTTACTGATGAACCACCATCAATCAGTGCATTTGCAATGAAGCAGCCTTCTATCCACACGCCAGTCTCTGGAGTACCCGGATCTAGAAAAGCATTAGCCACATCCACTTCTTTTACAGGCTCTGGAGCCTTGTTGGACTTTGTCACTGTTGAGGAAGCAATCCTTAAGCCACGTCTTTTTGTCAGTATATTTTTGAATCTTTTCCGGCAACTGGGGGACAACATCAATAATTGTCGGAATGTGAGGTTTGGTTTAAAGGTATCTAGATCTCTAACTAGATCGTATTCCTTAATAGGATCCACTGGCTTCTCTAATCGGTTAGGGAATGGGGCAACACCCATTTTCATTTTTCCTCTTTCTTCCAACAGAGGCATTACAGAAACTTCTTCTGCCACTTGTGGCACTTCCTCCTCTTCTGCCTCCTGGACCTCTGGTCCTGTCTCCGTAACTGTCTCTGTAACTCTCTGTGGCTCTGTAGGGCTCTGTACGGCACTGTTAGGCTCTGTTCTGTTCTGTTCTTCTGGTGGAAGATTGAACTTCACTCTTCTGGCAGGAGGGTTATGTTCTTTCTGGATAGGTGGTTCCTTCTGCTTTGCACGAGTGATGGCAGCAACTTCCAATTCCACTAAATTGGAAGTAGGCTCTTGGGCCTTGACCGGACTATCAATAGCACTGTTTTTCGCTGGGGCTGGGCTTGGACAGTCTTTTGCAGTGTGGCCTTCTCCTTTGCATCGACTGCATAAGGGCTTGTAATCCACTGACCTTCGAGGATTTGGACAATTTGGTGAGATGTGGCCCTTTTCTCCGCATCTGTAACACTCCACTTCTGATCTCTGACCACCGCCAGACTGTCTTCCTCTGTAACTTTGAGAAGGAAATCTTCTGGGTCCGAAATTAGGACCAAATTCTCTAGGCTTGGGTCCAATATCTTGTGTTGTCATTTTGGATTCCAGCAAGTTAAATCTTGTGTCTTCTTCCTTCCTTCTCCTATCATGCATCTCCTTCAGGGAGCAAATGTCCTCTGTATGGTTCTTCCGCAAACAGTAGGAACAGAAGGCTCCAGGGATGGTTGGTTTCCGTGTACATTCAGTGGCTAAATGGCCTGCTTGATGACACTTACCACACCAAGTATTTGACCGCATCACATCTCTTCCTGCTCCTGCAACGTTGGATATGCTCGCTGTGTTCACTTTCAGCGTCTGTAGTTGCTCTGTAATCACATCCATCAACTCCTTTTTTATGTTTGCAACTGAGTTGGATAAATAATCCTTCAAGCTTTCTCCTCCAGACGTACTGACAGGAGGGTTTTGAGGAGTCTCTGTAATCACTGCATAAACGGGTTGGGCTGGTACAGAGGGGTCTCTGTTCTGGTTCTGATTCAGAGCTCCTGTTTGAACTGTTGGCTGTTGACTCCAGTTGGTAGGGTTCCACTGTTGCTGCTGATTTGGCATTGAGGAGATTGGTTGGGACCATTGTTGTTGCGGTTGAACCATCATTTGAGGCATGGATTGTGGCCACTGTGGATTTGGTGCACTGTACTGTGATACCGGGGGCATCTGTTGGTAGGGATAGGGAACAATCCCTGGGACTGCATTTGGTGGATACATCATTCCTGGCACCAGAGGAGGTAGGACTCCTCTTCCTGTATTCATTGCTAATCTAGCTTCCACTTCATCGTACAGTCTTGCACCTTCTGTTGCAGCTTGCAGGGTGGCTGGTCTTTGTAGCTCCACAAACTTACGGACTTCTGGTTGTAATCCTCTGAGAAACACTCCCTTCTGAATGCCATCATCTAGATTATGGTTAGTCCATCTCTTCAAGATGGATTCCATTCGTGAGACATAGGCTTCTACTCTTTCTCCAGAGGACTGACTTAGGTTCATGAATTCCTCTCTCATCCGCTCTTCAAAACCTTCACGCCTGAATTTAGTGAGGAAGGCCAACTTCAGGTCGTCCCATGTGCCAAAAGTTCCTGCTGCTTGTCTCTCATACCATTGAAACGCCGCGCCCTTGAAAGTGGCGGGGAATATTGCTAACCAATGCTCAGGGGTTCTGGCATTGTTAGCCACACACGCTACCATAAACTCTGCTACATGAAGATCGGGGTCTTCATTGTACTCTCCCTTAAAAACTGGCAATGGGACTACATTCGCTGGTCTATCATCAATATTTCCAGGACGGATCTGGCTTGGAAGTGGACCTCCAGCAGGAGGAGGAAGGGCTTGATGTGCCATTGGGACTTCTGTAAAGAGTTCCGCAAGGGCGTCCAAGGCGGCTTCTGCTGCGAGCTCGCTCTCAGCTTTGATTCTTGCTTTCTCTCTTCTTACGTACCTCTGGACTCGTTCTAACGCTTGCCTTTTTATTGCGTCATTCATCAGGGGGTTGACTCCACTATGTTGTTAGTGCTCCACAGAGGGTTAACAGAAGGCTTCAGTCTCTGGAGGACTCTCTTGCCAACATTTCTTCTACTTCTTTCTTTTCAACGTCCCTAAATTCTGCTTTCATGCCACTGCACAGAGGAAGGTATTCGGTTCTGAAGGTGTCAAAATGCATACGTCTGAGCATCGTGGTGGTGCCATCATCATAGTAATGCCAGCTTCTGATGGTTTCAATAGTGTATGTTGTGAAAAACACTCTGTCTACCAACTTCCAGTGGGTTGCTAATTGAACAAACAGAAGATTATCAGTACACCAAGCATCCCATGTATCTTGCTGTTGAGCATCCACGAACAAATTCCAACTCTTTTCCTTCTTGTCCCTGTGAACCTCTACAGACCAAGACTCCTGTAGCTTCTTCACAATCTCCCACTTGATGTTGTCTGGAAACTTCTCAATGAATGCCAAATCTTCCATGGATGTTCATTCTCTCTGTTTCTTCTCTTCAGTTTGTTCCCAAACAGTTTGCCACCAAGATGCAAGTTTCTGCTGCTTCAATAGGAAGAGGAAACTGTCCACCACATAGAGCATGCATCATGATGGTGATGTGTTTCCGCCATTGTGGGATGAACTTCTTATGAAAAGTGGCTTTGATTATGAGAAATTCCAACTCTTCAGTGGAAGAAGGAATTTTACAAACATCCATTGAATTCTTCTCTTCTTGGCAATGCCAATTCCTTCATTTTCAGCCTCTTTTGGTGCTTGTTGATGGCAAGTTTCCCCGGCTGCGCACCAAAAACATGGAACCCCGAGAGGAACACCAAGGAAAAGGGAATTCTCTTGCAAGAAAATCTATCTTGTAACATCAACAAGCTTGTTTATCATGTTTCATATTGTCACAATGAAGAAAAGAACACCAGGCACAACAAATCTTCATGCAGCATCATGTAAATTTCCCACGGTTTTTAATAGAATCAACCATATTCTTCAACATCCTCATAAAATCCATCAATAGAACAAAGAAAGCAAAGAAGTACACCATCCTTGAATGGAAATACATCACATAGTATTCATCTTCAATATCTTCATAGTCTTCTCTCTCAATCTCTCATATACAATCACTTTGTTTCAGTAGAATTGGCTATCTCTGACTCTCTCTCACACACTCCATCAATAATACATCATATCCTCACTACAATCTCTCAAAAATTACTCTCAATAATCACTCTTAGGTCGTGGATACCCCTCCCAAGAGGTATGTCTGATATGAAAAGTCACCAGAGCCACTACAGTGTCTCTTCACAGCTCACTACTGTCACTTCACTCTAGTCTTCTCTTGAGTCTTCAGCAACTACTTCTTCCACTTCCTTCAGCTCTTTTGCACTTGTATTCACCTCTTTCCAAGGCTAGAAAACTTTCCCCAAAGTCACACATACATTCCACAGAACACTTACAGAACAGTCTACAGAACAGTACCAGAACAGTTACAGTACAGAAGCAGAACAGAAACAGAACAGAAGCAGAAGCTCTACAGAAGACCTACAGAAGGTTATCAAAACCTCATAACTCACTCTCAAACCATTTCAAACTCTCACAAAACATTCACTAAGCTTTCACAATATCTCATTCTGCATCAATCCATACTCCATCCCTCCTTACAGAAGACAATCAGAACAAAACAGACCAAAACAGAACAAAACAGAAGGTATACAGAACCATTCAGAACCTATCAGAACATTACAAAACCATCAACAAACATCATGATCTTCCAAAACACTCTCAATATCATCCAAAACACTCTCAATCCACTTCCAAACCAATCAATCATCTCATAAAATCAACCATTCAGCTCTCAAAAACAACAAAAATCAGCCAAAAAACAAGTCATTTCAACACTCAACACACCCTCACACTCTCACACTCCCTCTCTCAAGCACAAGCTCAAGCAAGCAAGCAAGAAGAAGAAGAAGAAGAAGAGAACCACTTTTGGCCACACACAAAAATGGGCTTCTCATTCACTTTTCAACTTTATATACAAAACCCTAAATCCGTTTTGGGTAGTCATCCCCTTATCCCCTTTTTTACATGGCCGGCCGCTTCCCCATTGTCCTTCTATTTTCCTAGCTTCCTTTCCACTGTGCGCCTACATTTACAAATTGCATGGGTGAGAGCCCGACACTCCTTAAATTAAATCATGATGCGCTTGCTCTCTTTTACAAAAGTATTGACTTGCGCTTTTCCTTGTGCGCTTTTTTCCCTTATTTAGGACTTTTCTGCGCTTCTTGTGTTTCTAGATTTTTCTTTTCGCGCCTTCGTTTTTCGTTTCACTTTTGCCTTGGCCTTGTCTTCTACTTCAGCTTTTTTGGATTTTCCATCTTTGTTCGTTTGAGGGTTAACATTAGTAATACATGGGCGACTAGGCATTGGCACCTTTACCCTTGACACAATGAATGTTGTTATAATACCAATTGAGAGGGAAGCAATGGTGGGATGTGAAGTAGAAGCTATGGAGTGTAGGAGGGTGGAGAGAGAGAGAGAGAGAGAGAGAGAGAGAGAGAGAGAGGCATAAGAGAGTTATGTGGGTACAAAATTAATGGCACCCTTATTCTTTGTTATCTTCACTTATGTATGATTGTACAATGTGTATTTATACAAGGGGTGCTTGCCCAACTATAGACCATTGGCCTTTACCCAATCGATGTGTGGTATCAAGAGGCAATCGATTATTCTTAAAAATCCCACTGAAAATGGGATTGTTGAAAGATGAATAGGATCACACAAGAAAGAGTTCAAATTATATTGTCTAATGCAACTCTTACTTTACAAATTTCGGGCTAAGGTTATTAAGACAACTATTCACTTAATAACTTAGTTACTTTTTGGTAAGTCATTGGATGACGAAATTCTCGCCGGGGGGGGGGGGGGGGGGGGGTGTGGCTTGGCAAGAAACCCTCATATGACTAGCTATGTGTATTTGATTGCAAAGTTTATATGATTGAAAAGTAAAACAAAGATTGTATCTAGAAAATGCATTTTTCTTGCATAAGGTGATTAAGGAGAGATGGGATATTATCTATTGGATCCAGGGTTGAAAAGATAGTATGCAATCATGTAATCTTCAACAAGAAGAAGAAGTATAAACATCATATAAAGACCATTGAGATATGCAAGGTGATATTTTAGGAGGATAGATAGCCACCATAAGAGTAGCATCTACAGCCTATTCCACATGATGCAAGGCTTAGACAACCAGCAAACGTCTGGTAGCAAGACTAATATACAAGGGATTCAAGCAAGAGAAGGGAATAGACTTTGATATAGTATTCTCACCAGTAGTCAAGATGACCACCGTTCATATGGTGCTTTGGGGGTCAACAACACCAAAAAAACCAACTAAATATGAAAGGGGAGTTCTAGTTGGTGGAGAAGTTGATGGCACTCTTGTGTAGGGGTAGTAGGACCTACACTACCTAATGATGAGGGAGAAGGTGGAACATATAAAATGTAAAATCTAGGAGAATGAGGCATATATTGAGTGCCAATTGCAGGAGAAGCTCCTCTAATGATGGAAGATGGAGTAAGCTTCGTAAGTGCCTCATGAATGCACCTTTGGAATGAAGAGTTGAAAGGTAGGAGATAGTTAGTGGGATACTGTGTGCTTTCCACAATGCCATCCTAGAACAATAAACTTGAAAGTTAGGAATTAAGGACAATGTTGTTGGAAGTAGAATCTACTACTTGGGAAGTGTTTGATTTTATTATGAGGATAGCTTTAAGGGCCCTCACTACTACAAACCAAAATCTCTTATGCCTTTTGAGTCATTTGTGTAGTTTTCAAGACCATCTAAAAGAACTCTCACAACATGTCATTTTCTTGGAAGCACATAAGCTAACCTTCCCCTTTCACCTCAATGGATAACTTTTGTTTCAAGATGAGTGCTTTGAGAATTCACAATTGGAGTTAACACCATCAATGGATGATCTTATGTCAAATTTGAACATTGTATGAATGCCTAAAGTTTTGAACCTTGTATCAAAGAATTTGCAAATGAGATTTTTGTGTATACACACCCTAGAGATGGAAAGTACTTAAGGAGCGAGAATGCAAGAAAATAATATGTAGATGAATGAAAATGTATATACTTGCTTCATTCCATATCAATAATGATCCATAAGGGGTTAGAAATATTTGGAAATAGTGAATGATGACTCCATGCAATATTAAATCAATCTTAGCACAAATTACCTCCCATAATGTGTCTTTTTATTTGTTAGCATTGCCCTTTAGGGCATATGCTTATACAATAGTGTTATGGCAAGGTGGTGCAAGTCCCAAAAATATACCCAACTGCTAACATGGAGACGAATGAAAAATGTTTATATTTGCTTGTTTCAATAGCATGAATGATCCATAAGGGGTAAATGTTTAGCAAGAACTAATGAATGGCGACTCCATTCAATATGAAGAAATCTCATTTATTTGGTGATTAACTAAAGGATTGGACAACTAATCAAGTTGTAAAGCCTACTAACACCAAGTTAATTATAAAAGTGGACATAAAAATTGAGTGTTTCTATTAATTAAATTAGATTGATTGTAATATAGAATGAACTTGCCAATTTAGATACAATGGTTATTAAGGTAGAGATACAATAAGTTTTACATGAGCAACCTTATTTATCAACCAAATCCCTTTAAAAGAAGATATCTTTGAGTTTCACCATTAAACCCACAAAAAGTCTCATAGCCACAATGATATAAGCAAATGTACCTTTGACTTTCACCATTCAACCCACAAAAAGACTCATAGCCACAATGATATAAGCAAATATACGATTGACTTTCACCATTCAACCCACAAAAAGACTCATACCCACAATGATACTTATAGCTATAGGCCCTATCAAATTGATACTTATAGCCACAAGAAGATCCATAGGCAACATCATGACCCATGCCCATAATTAAGAACAATATCGATAGCTTGAAAGTACCCAAAATAGGCATCATAGCTTGCATTGTCCACTTAAATAGTTAATATCATCTTAAATCTTTTAAGCCATATCTATAAGTAAGAACAAATTAAATATGTTGAAAGTACTTTGAATAAGCATCATACCTAGCATTGTTAGGTTAAGCAGCCACTATCACCTTGGTACTACCCACAAGAAGATTCATAATTAACATTTTGAGCTATACCCATAATTAAGAACAACATCTAAATGTGGAAATTGCCCACAACAAGCATCATAGGTATGATAGGTAGCATTGTTAAATTAAATAGTCCCTATCATGTTCAAGTATACCCACAAAAGTTTCATAGGCAAGATTTTGAGCCATACCCATAATTATAAACTGCATAAAAATCTTGAAAAACGCCCACAATAAATATCATAGGCAGTAGTGTTAGCTTAAACTATCCCTATCATCTTGATAAGAAGAATCATAGACAAGATTGTGAGCCATACTTATAAATAAGAATAGCAAGATTCATAGCCACAACAAGGTTCATACCCACAACAAGGTTGATAGCCATAATAAGATTCAAAGCCACACACCATGATCTTCATACTACCTACCAAAAAATTCATATGTAGCATCATGAGCCATGTCTATATCTACAAAGAATGTATATATGTGCTTTGTATTCTCAAATTAGCTACTTTGATCTCTTGTTCATCCATTCAAGGTTTGCACCTATTTAAGAGTTTCTAAATAACCATGAAGTATATATTGTGCATGCATACATAAAAATTTGTGTAAGGAGATATAACAACTTTCAAGTTCATGGAGAATACGAAAAACATTAAATAATCATTTCAAAACTATAGTGCTACATGATCACACGTAGTGCACTATCGTGCACCATAAACAAGGAGATAGCATATCATACTAATGTTTTAAGCCTATCAGAATAATTTAGTCTTAATAGTGCTTGTGCATGATCACATGCAATGCACTTCTGCCAATGGCAATGAACGTCTCAATAAGGTAACTTAATGGCTTGATGGATGTACTTGAATGGTTTGATGGATAAAATACACGACATAAGTCCAATCCTAGGCAATGATAACCACTATAAGGGGTAAGGCCCATAGACGGTCATATTGATGTTTTTTTAAAACTCTTTAAAAAAACATATGGGCACTTCTACAATTTACTTAGACTAATATAAAAAGACTAGCATCTACAATCATGCGTAATAGATGAAAAATAAGCATGATTTGTTAACACGTTTTTAAATGTGTTATGATATCGATTTTCATGGCAATACACATGGTCCTTTAGATGCACTTTGTTTGCACTTTTTACATGCTATTACATGTGAACATAAATGTGCTTTGTGCGAGCCAAAAAGAAAAAAAGAAAACTAGGGAGTTGTTGGCTGTAGAACTATGGCTATAGCCATAATTCTACTGCTCATTGGGAATTGTTTATAAGAATAGAACCCACTTGGTATATAAAATTATACACACTAACATAGCTTGACACAACAAAAATTTGAAGGACAATACAAAAGAAAGAAGAATGATGAAATAACATTGTTTTTTACATTAGAATATGTACATAATGCATTGAACACAATATATAAGAACTTAAGGCTACAAGATATTGGCTTGGATATAAAGTACAAGTTTTGCCATCTAAGATAGTTCATATGATCCACTACTCTTGCCAAAACCACTTGATTCACTTGTTAGTGCTTCCAAGTCTCACTCTTCAATATTTTCTACCTATACAAATTAGATATCTTACATATTAGTAATATGAACAATATAACAGAATACTAGAAGCAAAAAAGCTCAAATATTTCAACACTATGCTTAAGAACCAAATTATAGTAGAACTAAATATGTTCTTCTACACCTTCAAGTGCTACATAAACTATGGCTAATGTTGTAGCTCTTCAAGAACAATGTCATCTTGTGTGGTAGTGAATTGTTCGTGTACTTCCTTAGATTGAGTCTTCATAGGAACTGGCAAATCATCAATATATTACTATATCCTATCTAAAGAACATGGTAAAAATTTAACAATGCAATTTATTATTGAAGATGAGACTTGCCACTGACTTAAGCCCACTAAATGGTAGACCTCAATAAAATAAAGCATCCTTGATCCACCATCATTATATGCAAGCATTTAAAGATGAAAAAGATTGTATTTCCAATATATTTTCATAGTGAAATTATAGGAGTCCACATACACTACACGTGAACCAAGACCAAGATCCAAGTTTACAACAAGTAATCAAATATAATGGGGTGGAGATCACATGGAAGAGAGTTTCATAAAATTTTAAACTTTGTGCATTGTATGCTACAATCCTTAAAATAAGATTTAAAATTAATTCAATAAAATCTAAGGATTTAAAGCTACCTTATACAACAAATAAACAAGTGGAAAATGAATATACAAAAATCTCATATACCAATAAATAAAACAAAAATCCTAAGTCACTCAAGTCAATGCTGGGAGAGAAACCCTAAAATTGGCAAGTTGTGAGATCTTTAATGGCAAACAAGTATGATGCCCTACTTAATGGGAAGTTATGGCCTCAAACAAATAAGGAATGATGGACTTTGCATAGAAAAGTTAAGTGATAAAATTTGTGTACTTTGTCTCTCTCTTCCCATACAAGAGCAGACAACATTGGTCAACCACTTAAAGCATATGGATTATTAAGGCACCTATTGAGGAATTTAACTAGACCTTTGATTGCAAGTTGGCTGATTGGATTCTTTAACATTTGAAGCTCAAGAGTAAAGAGTTGAATTGGTGAAAATTGACTTTACAGACACCCAATGGGCATTTTATACATTTTCAAACAATGATGGAAGAGGTCCTTTTCTTTGTCTAAATTAAGCTCATACAAAAGGAGGTTTGTGCATGTTTGGAAAGCTACTGCCTTATAAAGAGCATTTTTAGTAGCATATATAAAAACCTAAGCAGTTTTTAAGTATGTATTGTTTGTGCATTCGCTTGAGTATCAAATAGAGCCTTTAATTGTGTCACTTTAGCAAAGGCTCTTGCATCTTTGGATACAAGCTCTAGCATTACACAATACCTAGGAGGCTCTCACATCTTGAGTAGGAGCTCTAGCACTACACAACACCTTGGATGGCATCTCTCTCTCTCTCTCTCTCTCTCTCTCTACTATTTACTTTGTGTCTACCCCAACTTTTTTGAGTTAGCATAAGGTTGGGCCTACATTTTTTGAGCGACGGATACATTTGGGTGGGGAAGATCCCTTATGATGCAGTAGGAGTGTGAATCTAGCAAGTGGAGGCTTTTCCCAACTTTTCGTTTGTCACCCACAGTTTGCACCATGATCCCTTGCAGATAATCAACAACCTTAGTTCACAACAAGGCACTTTGCTAGAAAAGAGTATAGCTTGCAAGAGAGTTTTGTTATGAAGGCACATGACCTAGGTGGAGGGAGGAACACCTAAGTGTTTGTAAGATGAAAGTTTGTTACAATGCTTGTTTGGGCACTTGACCTCCCTCACACACTCTCACCCTATGAGAAAGCTCAATGCCCTCATTGAGTGGGAGTGGGACTAGTAACTCACAAACGTGGGGTTCTTAATCAACTCATTAGAGAACTAATCAGTGTCTGCCAACTAAAAATACTTCTCCCCTAGGACGTAGCCTTGCCCATTGACTCAATACAATTGTGAGGCAATGACTTTTATTGGAACTACAATTATACATTGAAAACTAGTTGCCTTGCCCACTGACTCAATTACAAGCATGGATGCAAGGTCTTGAGAAGACAACAAATAGTCTGCCCACTATTCAGTACAACTAGTGAAGCAGACATTGGAAAAGACAACAATTTGTCTGCTCGCTAGTCACTTACAACTTGTGAAGCAAACAATCACTCGTGGGATAAAGGAGGATGATAGAGATCGAGATTTTCCCACACATTGTAGAAATGGAGTAACAAATCTTCAGCGTGCTTAATAACCACTAATTTGGCCACCCATGAAGCTTCTTTGATTGGATGGTCCTTCCACTTGAGCAAGAACTTGGGATGTTTGGCAATGAAATGTATTTCCAAGATGAGTTATAGCTCAAAAGGAAGTTAAGCTAATTGAGCTAGGAGTGGCCTTTGCCGACCAAATCGAATATCTGCATGAAATCGTCACAATAGTTGCAGGTGGAAAGCATCATGAATGAGCACATTAGGCGGCAACTGAATCTTGTATGTCACATCATTGAGTCTGGTCATGACTTTGTATGGACCATAATACCTATTGTTGAACTTGGGGGTAAGGTTCTTGGGCAAATTGACGTTTTTGGAACTAATCAGTACTAAGTCACCTAGGAAAAATTCTACATGCTTTCAACGCTTGGCATTATATCTTTTGGCAGTCAGTATGTTATTATTTATGAGGCTCTCTTGTGCCACCTGCATTTGTTATTTCCATTTGATAAGAAATTCTTTTGCATTTGGGTCTTTTATATACTACTTGCTTATTGCCAAGGCCATAGGAGTGATGACTTCCTTTCATGTAGCCACCTCGAAGGGAGTGAAACCTATGGAACTATGCAAAGTGGCATTGTAGCGAAACTCCAGGATGTCAAGATATTGTGCCTAATCTTTTTTATCTACCCGAACATAGTTGCAAATGTAGTCTTCAATTCCTTGATTCAACCTCTATGCCTGCCCACCATCTATCTAGGGATGAAAGTCAGAAGAAAAGCACAGCTAAGTATCCATGAGCTTGCACAACTCACACCACATATTACTGAGGAATTGTGGGTCCCAATTTGAAATATATGATAATGGAAGACCATGGTATTTGAGTACCCTAGAAAAGAACATCTTAGCCACTTTTTGTTGCTGCTATGGGAGGTTCGATGGTGATGAAATGAGATTGCTTAGAAAAGTAGTCTACCACCACAAAAATTTTTGTACATCCATGATACTTTGGCAAATCTATGATAAAGTCCATAATGACCACATCCTAGGGGGGCAAGAAGGAACTAGCATCTCTTAGAGCTCCCATGCTGGCTTCATTTGTTGAGCTTTTACCATTTGACAAGTAGGGCAGACACGCACATATTTTGTAATGTCCTCCCACATTTTGGGCCAATAGAAAAATCTCTTGAGGTGGTCGAAGGTATGAACTTGACCATAGTGGCTACCTATGAGGCTATCATGGCATTCCCAGAGCACCTATCGTCTAAGGTCATCATCATTGGGTATATCGAGCGCTCCTTGACAATAAATAAGACCATTCCTTGATTCATACATACCCTAGGGAGTTTTTTTTATGTCATGTATTTCAAAAGCTAATGTGTTTCTCCATCTCTTTCCATTTTCTCATATACTTGAGTACCAATCCTACTCTCAGCCACTCTGATAGCCTATAATTCTGCATGTTTGCTCAAAGCATCTAGCATCTTGTTAGTGGAGCCCAGTTTGTGTAGAATTTCTATATCAAATTAAGCAAGAAAATCCTACCATCTAACTTGTTTGGGAGATAGTTTGGGCTAAGTTTAAAAATACTTCAGGGATATTATCTATGCACACATTCGTTGGTTTATCCTACACATAATGCCTCCATTTCCTTAAGCAATACACCTTGCATACATCTCATTTTCATGTGTTGCCCATCTCCATTTAGTTGGATCCGATTTCTTTGACTCATAGCACACTGGATGCTCATCTTGCATGAGCACGTTGCCTATAACATAACTAGAAGCATCAATATGCACCTCAAAGAGTCAAGATAAGTCTGCCATTTTCAGCACTAGCGCCTAAATCATCATGTTCTTGAGCTGATCAAAGGCTTGTTGTTCCTTATTTATCCAATAGACATTGGATGTACTAGCAATCAAATCTGTGATGAGCATGGTTATGATTTTGCTATATCCTTGAATGAACCGATGACAAAATACTGTAAACCCAATAAATTCCCTGACCTGGCCCACTTTGTGAGGAGCAGCACAATTCCTCACAGCCTCTACCTTCTTAGGGTCAATGCCAATTCTATTTTCTTTGACCAAGTATCCTAGGAATTCAATCTCTTGCACTACAAACTCACATTTTTTTGGTTTCACATATAATTGATTTGCTCAAAGTCTGGTAAACACCTTCTCTAGATGTTCTAGATGCTCATCCAGAGTTTTGCTATAAATCAACACATAATCTATATAAATTATTACAAATTCATCCAAATAATCAATGAACACCTTATTCATGAGTTCACAAAATGTAATTAGAGCATTGATGAGGCCTTTTGACATAACTAGCCTTTGATTTATTTACCTTTGTGGCCACTTGTTAACCCTCAAACGAACAAAGGTGGAAAATCCAAAAAAGCTAAACAGAAAACAAACGACAAGGCAAAGTGAAATGGGAGACAAAGACGCACAGGGAGAAAAGTCCTAAATAAGGGAGAAAGGCGCACAAGGAAAAGCGCAAGTCAATACTTTTGTAAAAGATCGCAAGCGCATCATGGTTTAATTCAAGGAGTGCCGAGCTCTCACCCGTGCAATTTGTAAATGTAGATGGCTGGTGGAAAGGAAGCTAGAAAGATAGAAGGACAATGGGGAAAAGGGCCTAGGCCACGGCCAGCCATGTAAAAAAGGGGATAAGGGGATGACCGCCCAAAAGGGATTTAGGGTTATGTATATAAAGTTGAAAAGTGAATGAGAAGCTCATTCTTGTGTGTGGCCAAAAGTGGCTCTCCTCTTCTTCTTCTTCTTCTTCTTCTTGCTTGCTTGAGCTTGTGCTTGAGAGAGGGAGTGTGAGAGTGTGAGGGAGTGAGTATGTGAGGGTGAGGAACCGGGGAGGAGAAGCTCTTCATCTTCTCCTCTCTTCTCTTCTCTTGTCTTGCTCCTAGCTATGGAGCTTGGAGCGTGGAGCTTGAGGATGGAGCGTGCTTGAAGCTTGCACTTGAATCGTGGAGCTATCAAAGTGCACGGGAGAGGAGGTAACTCAATTGGCATGGAGGTAAGGTCACTACACCTGTAGATATGGATGGCGCGTCGGCTATGTGAGAGGTAGCCATTAGTGCTCGGCTTGGAACACTTGAAACAATAAGCGGTCCGAGGGTCTTGGCGGTTGAGCGAAAGCTCCCACATTTTGGTTCTATTGCCGGGACAAATGGATTCAAGCCTTGAGCACTTGCATGCTTCGAATCGAGCATTGGAGTAGGGTTTTCCCCAAACAGGTGCTTGAGGTAGATAGGTAGGAAGCGAGGGAGTTTGAAGAGGTATTCGATCTCCTTAGCAAGTAGGTTTCTGATTTGTTGTTGAATATTAGAGTAGGACCATCCATCTCCATCTCTGGTTTTGATTTTTGTTGCATTAGGATAAGGTTAGGATAGGAAAAAAGAAGGAAAACAATAGGGTTTTCTATTACTGTATAATAGGCTGAAACAGGAAAATAGGGGCACAGATTTGGATTTCTGGCTGGAAGAGCATGAGGGACTAACCTCTGAGGTCACAGCAGGCTGGGATGGGGCAATAAGAGGCCAGGGAACCAAGACATGCCACATTTGACATCCTGCCCTCTGAGAAGAGAGTGAGCTCGAGAGCCAGGGAGAGAGAGAGACCTGTGAGGAGATCGTCAGCGTGCTAGTCGATTCGAGTGCCACACCATTTTTAGGTACGCCAGGCGTTTCCCTTTGTGGATTTTCATCTAATTGGGCGGCACGGCACGATTCGGTGAAGTAGACGTCAGCCTAGAGGTGTCGCATGCAACTCCCGGGCCGTCAGCCGCGCAGTCGAACCAGTTCGTCCGAGTCCCAGAATAGGATTGCCCTATCTCTAGAGTCGGACCGTCCGACTCTGACAATCGGACCTCTCCAAAAACCGTCCGACTCCAAAAATTGGACCACCCTCCCAATCCAATTCCCAGAATCGAACCACCCTTGTCCGATCGATTGGACACTCGCCCGCGTCCGATTTTAAAAATCGAACACGCGAACCCGAGAAATCAAACAGAAGGAATCGGACCACTGAGAATCAAACATCTATCAAAATCGGATGTCCGATTTTAGAAATCAGACGTGACCAAAATCGAAGCATTGGGCCAATCGGACCAACCCACAATCGGACGTCCGATTTTGATAATTGGACTCCTGAAAATCGGGCATCTGAAAATCGGACAAAAAACTATCAAAATCGAACAGGTGTCTAGAACACAAATTTTGACGCATCTAAACCCCAAAATTGACCCCAAAGGCTACATACAGCTAAAGGCACGTCACGGGTCCATCACTGGGCTGAAACTTAGAGCAAGTAGTTCAAAATTTGGGTATAAACGGTCCTCCAAATCACACATGGTGTTTATTGTAACGGCCCTACGGGCCGGGGGGATTGCCCCCCCGGACCCCCACAGAGGGGGCTCTGCCCCCTCTGCACCTCCCCCAAGTAAGTTGGAGAGAAAACGCGCGCCATGATAGGTCCTCCAAATTGGACCCTAGTGTAGTAATGGCTCTACACGAGCATGGATTCTCACTTGCAAAAGAGCAACCAAAAGCCCATACCCGAACAGAGAGAAATAGAGACCCTAGAATATCAATGGGCCAATATAGCCATCAAGGGCAAAAAGGCCACACCACGAGAACACAAAGACATTGTGTTCAGACCATGTCTAGTCAGAGCGAAATGCAACATCATCAAGCTACAAATGCCAAGATGACTAGACATGACACTCTTGACGAGAGATGTACCTTGAGCAACACTGCACAGACAACCCAAGACATTGGTGGAGAATCCACGTCTGGTCATGCAATTAGGGACTCAAGGGCATTTGTCAGAAGGCTTAAATTTACAAGCAAAGACCTAGAAGATGAAGACATAGTACCACCTGCTTATCTTAGGGTCAAACTCACGGCGAAAAGAGAGCATACTATCGATGCTCTGATCGATGAAGGAGCAGATTTTAATATCTTAACCTATGAATCATGGAACCTACTAGGCCAACCAGAGCTCACACTGACTAGTGCAACTCTTAGCCCTTATGGGGGACACCCACAAGCACTCATAGGGAAGTGCAAAATCCTTGCGACAATTGAAACGGAAATCCTGCCTATCCTATTTCATGTTCCTCCAAATAGTGCTAGCTGCGGGAAAGAAACCCTCCTAGGAAGACCCTTCAAAAGGGCGACCAAGTGTGAGGCTGACTATGTAGCACAGAGGATACACCTGACGCTACCGGGTGTGAGGATAGTCACAACCTTTAGCAAAGGTGACCTCATCAAACCTCGAGGGAAAGGCAAGGAAGGTGCTGACATAACGGTCAAGCCTACTAACGAGAGTAAGGACTTGTTGGAAAAACTGATACAAGCGCAGGTCGAACAACAAGAACCAGTGAGTGAGGCCATGCCTGAAACAAGAAGGTCAAGAGACAATGCCAAGGTCGGGCTTTGGACTTACAAATATCGTAGAAGGCCCCAAAATAAGCCTAAGCTTTATAAACGAAGGCATCGAGGGAGGGTTAGCACAACGCCGCAATGGATATCCAAAGCGTTGCTACATGCTCAAGGGTATTACGCAGGTAACTGATGGATTTGGATACCAAAACCCCCTGCTAAACCACCTGTATCAGCTGAAGGCTAGATTGCACCAAAAGCAATGAGGCACAGGAGGAAACTTAAGAGAAACCCCAGGTCTTGAGGCAAGAAACAAAACATGAGCGTTCGAAAGAAAGAGCCAAGGCCTAGCATGCTTAATAAGCATAGGTCATACATAACCATTGAGCGTGCACAAAGACCATTAGTGCTCAAGGAGCTTTTGACTTCCCAAGAGGATAATGAGCACCAGAGGCACAACGCTGCTCCTGAGAAGGCTGATTGCTCAACAAAGCAAACACCTAGCCTCGAGCAAATCATTCAGCTAGTGCCAAGTCCACCTAAGAGTCTTAGATCTCCTACACCCTCTTTTTCCAAACGGACACAGGAAGCACTACAACAGTCGTCAAAGGCAACTGCTCAATCCCAATCTCTATCTCCATCTAAGCTTCCAAATATCCAAGAGGTGGGACATGATACCATCCGTAGCTCTCGGCCCAAGGATATACCTGAGCAACCTAATGTGACTAAATCAACTCATGCTTGATCTACACAGATGAATGCTCAAAGGGTAACAAGAGACACGACCACTTCCGATCGCCCTAGGGACTTGACACCGCAATCCACCAAGGGTAGCCATCCCACGAGACTAGCCACTACTACTTCCAATCAGGGATCACAGCAGTTACAGCCCTTGGCCGTGACAGTGCCTAGGCTAGAGGAGTTAAACACAAGGGAATTGGCTGAAGAGCTAGACTCTCCAAAAAGGGAGGCAGTTGCGCCCTCACAACCTGGCGAGGCTATTCAGCAGGCCACGGCTAGGTCCCATAAGGACACGCTAGAGAAAGAGAATGCTGAGGCCCCAAGCACATCAATGGTTGACCTGGTCCAAGGTCCTGAGTTGTTGAGAGATACACCTACACTGACGAGGAAAAAGAGGAGAAAATAATGAAAACAATAGCAGTTGTAGGTGGTTGTGGACCCCAAGAACATTGAGAAGAAGAGCATTGGAGAGTTGAGGAATAAAGCATCGAGTCCATCCACCACTGCACCAATTGATGCCTCTCCTAATAGCGGTGAAACCTCAGACACATCCGTGTGCTTTGAAAAATCAAAGCAATTGTCACCATCAACGGCTGCTTGCAAAACTCTATCCATTGACAATAGAACTCGCATTGACCAATTAAGAGTGGATACAACGCTGTCACAACAGGGTGACAAATTTATACCACTCACATCCAAGGAGAACCATGACGCAATGACAAAGCCTCAGGAGAAACATGAAAATCCCAAGAGCATAAGAAATCCTAGTGTTGGCCAAACTTGCTCGTCTAGGCCTGAGCCCCCAGCTACACTAAAGCCCAGGCAAACTCCTAGAACCTTGCATGAGATAGCAATTGAGCAAGCCCTCGTTGAACATAGAAGTGTCACAAAGTGCTTAACTGAGTTGGATGCTAAGCTCAAAGTGTTCGCACATGTCTATGTCCTAGTAGACATGGACTCATTCCCTAAAGAGTAGCTCGAAGAATACTTGCCATTTCCCTTGTTCTGGGAAGAGCAATAACATCTTGATGAGCACTATAATAGGCTCATGTATGAACGCATGCGACTCATCTCTGACAAGGAAGCCACGAACTGCGCTTAACTGTCACATTCAATGACGTGCTCTACCAACCAAATCTCTTAGAGATAGAGCAACTAAAGCAACTATTAGAGGGTCGAAGTCAATTTGAACAATGTTGGCGTGAAAAACGCGTTGCAATGGCCGAACTAGGAGCCCAGATCATGAGCGATTGGCCAAATGGCAGTCTCAAAGAGACCCAACCTATGTGGCACCAACTTCCTTTCGAGTATTGACTGCCACTCGAGGTACGGACTTAGCTGAACCTAACCAAGAGAACTCTCTGATTGATAATGTTGCCAGTAGACTCGGACAAGATTCCATGCTACTCGATGTTGCAAAATATCTATCGGTATTGAGTAAGCTGCCACGAGTATTAGATGCGTGTGCCACGCTCCAGTACAATCCGCAGTTCTACAATTGGCTTTTATCCTCGTGAAGTGACATGGATTCATGGATATGTATATAAATAAACAATGACTTTTGTGACTCTGTATAGACACTATCAACACACACAAGCAATAATAGTCAAGCGCAGAGAGAAGAGTTGGGTTCAACAGGCTAAGCTCCTTAGGTCCTCCTCTCACCACACATTTAGAAGTTATGTGACCATTCCCACCTCCAGGCGGGGGGCATGCAACCCTCATTACCACCACAGGAAGCCCTGACCAACGTCTCTGATGGTATAGATAGGGTACTGTCCCTTTCTATACACCTTTTCCCCTTCCCAGTCTATCCTTTCGAGGATGAGCCCTACCCCACTCCATGACCACCAGTCCGCGTAACTTAACATGAGCCAGTCTGCTAATGGCTGGATGAACATCATCATGGGGGCCATCCCTGTACAACAAACACTACATGCCTCACCCCTCCCCTTCTCGTCATGTGCGCTTGATAACCCACACTATAAACCCCCCATGCAAATGGTTTTATCCTGTATCAAGGCCTCATCCTTGGTTCGCATTTTGCAGATCCCCCTACGTGGAAGACATGGAGCACCTAGGGCAGCTGGCTTGCAAAGACACTCTCCATTGTCGAAGGGAACATGCAGCACAAGCTCCTCTGTCAATGTGCTACGTGCCTACCCTCAAAAGGTATGCAAAGAAACGAGGTCCCAAGTGACACCGCCCTAGACGTAGGCCGAAGAATCCCCATGCCACAGGAGTAGAAGCTCAAAGAAGCACACAAGGCATGGCAACACCGGTTGTGCAAGCTCCCTACAGACGCTCGGGCACCAGGTGCTCAAAGGCAGAAAGGGCAGCTCGAGACAAGGAAGAATTCAATGCATTGTTCAAAAGCATCTTGGAAACGGTTGCGGCCAGAGACTACACCATTCAGGTCCCAACCAACATCTTCCCTGCCCAACCTCACAGGAGCCCCTCACCCAGCAGAGCCTCAATCCCTTGACCACTCAGACTCACCCCGCCTCGTGCAAATCGAGTAGCCCCTATGATATACAAGCAACTTAACAAACCATCTTGCCATAACTTTTTTTCTTTTGATGATTAAAGGAGCAGGCTCCCCACTTGTACACACTCCCCTTACCTATCGTTAATATATGCCACGTCTTTAACAAGCACTAGAATAGTCATTGCAATCAGTATCATAGGATTTTGAAAAAGTTACATCTTGACATGATTGCATTTGTTCGTTGTACTTGATGCATGCGACTTGCATATACTCTCATGAAGTGACAAGTGGATGCAGGATCACACAGGCCTTCGTGCAGACGTGTTCAATGCCCAAGTCACTGCAAGACCACCAACCTCACAAAGAACCGCGACAAAGCCACGCTGTCGAACATGAAAAATCACCCTTGCGAGTGCCCACATCGCACGAACCAAAGCATAGTCATGGGCTACGCTCTCTTCCTAAGTCAAGCTCTATAGTTGGCTCACGATAGTTGTTACCTCAATTATACCGACATCGCGTGTCACAAAGAGGTTTGCAAGATCTCAAGTGTATCACTGTAATATCCATTTCATGAGCCTTCAAAGCTTGACATTTCCCAACCCATTGAAAGGCTGATAGCCTCAACATATTGCAATGGTTGTACTCAAGTTAAAAAAAAAAGCATAAGAAAAAGAAACAAAAAAAAAGAGAAAACATAAAAGGAAAAAATATAAGAAAAGAAAAGAAAGAAAGAAAAAGAAACAAAAAACAAAAAAACAAAAAAAGAGAATGAAAAGATAACAAGCACCCACGATCACAGCACAACACCTAGGGGTCCTCAAATTAGGTGCATCCAGTGACCTTGGTCGGCTAGCTCCGTCCCTAGTCCCCTAGCCCCTTAGCATCACCCACAATTGTTCAGGGCACACCAAGGGCAGGACACACCTAGGAAGCTTGTCTCGCCTATGATTAGACATGTCCCCCTGACCCATTCACACGATTCCCTCTTGCACTCTGCCTTAATACCATTGCAATCAATTGTGGTAAACACTGCACAAATGGCCATGAAAAGTACACTGTCCTCATCACACAAATCCAATAGCTACTAGCTACCGATAGTACAGTGTCCCTGTGTTCAATTATGTTACGTCGTGCAGTCACAATGTAAAGGATGTCGCATACACCTCACTTTTTGGCTCTTGTTTTTCTACTTCCCTTCAAGCCCATGGTTGCATTCCAAATAGAAAACCATGTAGTTTTGTTGTAACATCCATGTCCGATAATTGAAGCATTAGGGCTTTGTATTTCTGTACATAGCCTCTCGTTTTCCTAGCAGTTTCTCCATTCATCTCTAACTTTATATGGCTCATTCTTTGGAACAAAGTAATCTTTCATGTCCCCTATAGCTCATCCCATTATAGTTTTCGACCATACTACTCCTCCTCGTACATTAGCCATTTTGAAGTGTCACCCTTCAATAACTAGACCACTATAATTCTTTTCTCTTGCTTGACACCGGGAGGAGCTTCATGTAGTCGTCCACTTCACGAATCCATATATTTAGGCTCAAAGAGTCCCTTTCTCCTTTGTATTTCTCCTGGTCCTGGGGTTTGTACTTCCCTAGTTCATCAAATGAAGAGTCATCTTGATCCTTGTTATCTTTCTTTCTCCATCTTTTGTTGATCACCCTTGTTGTTGGTCTCGGCTCGACCCTTTCCCAAAGCTTTTGGTAACATGGTGGCCAACAAATCTTTCATCATCTCCTGCATGGCCTCCATCGGGTCTGCATCATTTCGTGGCACATCCCCATCTTGAGGTGTTGCTTCTACCTCATTGTTAGGTTCAATTGCATATCATTGTCCTCCTTATTTGGAGATCTACTTGGACCCATTCCTAGGGCCATCGAGATTTCCTCTCAGTCATCCCTATTCCCACCTTTGTTCTTGAGGTGTCTACCCATGTTGATTAAGTGCAACTAGCTTTCCTACGTGAATCGCTTCGACGCGCAATGAAGGTCTAGCCTTTGCATGAGGAGAGCTTTGATACCAAGTGTGATGCACTAGGAGTGTGAATCTAGTAAGTGGAGTGCTTTTCCCAACTTTCCATTTGTCACCCATGGTTTCCACTGTGATCCCTCGCAAACAATCAACCATCTTAGTTCACAAGAAGGCACTTTGCTAGAAAAGAGTATAGCTTGCAAGAGAGTTTTAAGAGCAAAAGAGAATAGTTGTATTATGAAGGCGCAAGACCTAGGTGGAGGGGGGAACACTCGAGTGTTTGCAAGATGAAAGTTTGTTATAATTATTGCTTGTGTACTTGACCTCCCTCATATCCCCTGCATGAGATGAGGACTTGAACATCTACCAATCACCTCAAGATTTGAAGGCTAAACTAATGGGCCAACCACCATTTCTTGTGAAAATCGACCGCAGACATGTGTAATATATGCTTTCCACGTGTAAACTACATCAATCATAGCTCTAGATGATCCTTGGATGCTACAATGAGAAATAACATTGCTACAGTGAAACGAACCACAAATGAAAGATGTATGAACCACAGCACAAAGTTTAAGTTTGTCCAAGCATTACATGCAAACTGTCAGTATTAATAACCCGCATAGGTGAAGCAAAGCCTGAAACCAAAGTTTCTTCTAGAGACTATGCCAATAACCTTACACCACAATTTCAAGTATCAACAAACCACAAAGTGTCACTCCTTGATTGTGCCTATGCATCTACATCCAAATCTAACAAAAATTTTTGAAACTTCCCATAGGGTCTAACCAAAACGAAGCTTTCTTTTCTTTGAGAAATAACTGGGAAATTTTTCACTCCCCAATATAGCATGTTTAGGCGAAGCAAGTCCGATCGCCACTCATCGTCTTATTGATGGTACATGGGACATGATAGTATTTCCTCTCTTTCTTGCACCTAAAATTTAGAAGCCCACAACGTAAATGTAAGCACATCTAACAACCAACAAAGACTACTTAACATTAAAACAACAATACCTGGCCTAACATACACAAACCACTCGGTAGGCTTTGTCATAGCTTGATGCAGGGTCACAAAACAATCAAGCTCTTTAGATTTATACATCACCCACTCTCTTGGTACTCTATCAGTGTGAGATCATCAAAACCTCTTATCTTGTTCAGCTTCACCCATATACACTTGAAAATGCTGAGTATATCCACAATGTATTCCTCCCTCCCCTAGTGTATGCCTCTCCTTTGTTTGCGACCCCTCTCCCACACAATTTTTACTTCTCTCCCTATCTTTTCTCTCTCTCTCTCTCTCTCTCTCACACACACACACACACACACACACACACTCTCTCTCTCTCTCTCTCTCTCTCTCTCTCTCTCTCTCTCTCTCTCTCTCTCTCTCTCTCTCTCTCTCTCTCTCTCTCTCTCTCTCTCTCTCTCTCTCTCTCTCTCTCTCTCTCTCTCTCTCTCTCTCTCATGTACACATGCATAAAAGGATAGATATGCATTTGCATCTAGGTGTATAGAGACTCACATATGTATACAATGCCTTTTATACACCAAACTCGTAAACTTTACCCATACGTACTTTGCATGATATCTAGAAGTAGCTCTATACGATCCTTGGATGTTGCAATTGGAAATAACATTGGACCAAACCATAAACAAAAGACATACAAAATGCATATTTTGTATCCTTGAGTGCAATAAACTATATGCTTGCTTACCATATTCTCTCTATCCCGAATCTCTCTCACTATTTTTTGCCTCTTCCTCCCTCTCCCTACCTATCTTCACCCCCCCTCCATTTGCGACTCTTCTCTCGTATATTTGTTACCCATCTCTCTTTCTCACATCTATCATCCTCGTTCCCTCCCTCCTCCCTTGTTATCTTTCTTCTCCCTCCAGAACCTCTATCTCTTCCTCCCTCCCCCCTTGTCACCTCTCACTCCCTCCCCTCTTTTACCCCTCTCCTCTACTCTATCTCTCACCCCTTTTACACATCTCCCCTCCTCTATTCACACTCACTCACTCATGCTCTCCCTCTCTCTCTCTCTCTCTCTCTCTCTCTCTCTCTCTCTCTCTCTCTCTCTCTCTCTCTCTCTCTCTCTCTCTCTCTCTCTCTCTCTCTCTCTCTCTCTCTCTCTCTCTCTCTCTCTCTCTTACACGCATGTACAAAAGTCCAAACATGCATCTAGGAGTACATAGACTTATATATATACATGGAATGACCATATACCAATATTGCAGTTGCATCCATACTTGCTATGCGCAATAGCTAGAAGTAGCTCTACATGATCATTCGATGTTACGATCAGAAATAACATTGCTATGCTCAAATGAACCACAAAGTCTAAACATATCCAAGCATCAAATACATACTCTTAGTAGTATTAACAATCCACACAGGTGAAGCAAAGCCCAAAACCAAAGCTTGCTCCAAAGCCCATAACTTTGTACCATAAATCCAAGTATCAACAAACCACAAAATGTCACTTCTTGATTACACCTATGCATCTATATCCAAACGCTACAAAAATGTTGAAAGTTTCCATGGGGCCTAACCAAAATGGAGCTTTCTTTTCTTTGAGGAATCACTGGGAAAAATTCCATTCTCCAACACAGCATGCCCAGGTGAAGCAAGTCCCATTGCCCCTCTTCATCTCGATGATGGTACAGGGGACATGATAGTCTTTCCTCTCTTTCTTGTGCCTAAAATTTTAAAATCCCATAACGTAAACGTGAACACATCTAACAATTGACAAAGATCACTTAACATTGGAATAACAATACCTGGCTTAACATTTGCAAACCACTCGGCAGTCATTGTCACAACTTGATGTAGCGTCACAAAACAACCGATGTCCTTAAATTCATACGCCAGCCACCCCCTCGGTATTCTATCAGTGTGAGATCACCGAAACCTCTTTTTCATGCTCAGCTTCACCCATATGCACTCGAAAACACTGAATATACCCACAATCCACCACCTCAATAAAACTGAAAGTAAAATCTCTATGTTGACATCATCATATAAACGCTCAACGACCCTTGTAAACATTCTTCTTATAATATCATGCATTGTCACTACGCGCAATATACACTGCAATTCCTTCTGATACTCAAAAGCTAGATAATAACCCCAACTTGGAGTAGGCATATGCAAAAGTCAAGCAAACACTTATATAAAGTGTAGGAAATATATACTAAATTACCATCGAATATATGCCAACCGAATACAGCACAAAGACCATTTCACATATATACCAAGCAGGGACTACAAAGCCATCAAAATTCAATAGATACATCTCTGTAAAAATGCAAGCATATCATTCCACCCTCCAAAAAATTCATCTCTGTATGCATCTCTACAAAAAAGCAATGCACCTTATTGCCTCTTCTCAAGTACATCCTTGTACACAATGTTCATCGTGACATATTCATAGTGCTTCCATCCTCATCCAATAAGACCCTCACACCGCATGAGGATTTCACTCTTAAAAATGCAACATACAACTACCCATGTGTAAATACTAGTGTCTTTAAGTAAAGACCAACAACAGACAATGTCTGGCATTACGACTTATTGATCGTCATAGCAAACGCCAGTCGAATAGAAAATTGCCTTCGCCTCATAGCAAATGGAAATTGCAAGGTGCTAGGAATAAAAGTGATCCTAGGAATAAAAACTCGTTCCCCTACATTTGTCCATGTTATTATCTGAGCATCTATCACATTTTTATTAAATGCCTTACATATCAACCGTGTACCATTACACAAACCTTTTGTTGGATTTAAGTTTCTAAGTAGAATAATAGGTGCATTCATCTTTAGCAACAATAGATGGGGAGGAAATCCACCTCCAAGATCTAGTATATTTAAATACTCTACAAAGTATAAAAATGAGCTATCACCCATCTCTGCAATTGAATTCGCACTATAGTACTGTATAACTTCTCTTGGCATCGATTGCAATGCACAATGATTCAAAGAAGGCACCTTTGTATTCTGCGCTGCAAGTATAGCATGCTCACTGAAATATGCTCCAAAGTCTCTCACCATGTGAACACTTCACCGTACACACCATTAACCAAGGTTTCAATAGAGCGCCCTTTCAATACCATGCTAAATGGAATATGTAACTTATCACAATTCTCCATAATACCCATTCCATCCCCTATCCCTTGAATCCAACCAACAAATCAATTATCCATTGTACCACGAGCGGTTGACATCCTCATATTTCTAGACAACCTTAGCACCTTTACATACTACCATAAATGAGAGTAACATAGTGCTGCATGAACAATATCTTCATAGGAGCCCTTCATCACGACGGGAAAGATTTGCCTAAAATCACCTCCAAGCAAAGTAACCTTTCCACCAAATGGTTTATCATAGCTCATAATATCTCTTAAAGTTCTATCAACAGCTTCAAATGCAAACCTGTGCATCATGGGAGCCTCATCCCACAAAATAAGGCGCGACTCTCTAAGCAATTGAGCAAGATCGCTCTAAATAGGAATATTACAAGAGGATCAATTACATAGATCCAATGGAATTTTAAACCTCGAGTGAGCAGTACGACCGCCTTGTAGAAGCAAAGCAGCAATGCCAGATGATGTTGTTGCTAATGCTATATGACGATCACTGCGCAACCTAGCAAGCAAACACTTGTAAAGAAATGTCTTTCCAGTCCCACCGGGACCATCCAAAAAAAAAAACATCCCTAGAGTTTCCACCGATGGCACCTATAACTGCATTATATGCAACTTTCTGTCCGTCGTTCAACATTGCCTCCATACAAACACAAACTCTACATTGCTCTAGTATATCATATGCATATTCATATTCTAAAAGAGGGTTAGCACACAACTAAGAATTTGTTCATCGAGGTTCTGGCAATCCATCAAAGTCAGACAATCTTTGCCCATGCTATCGTAAAAGATCCTGAAGATGCAATAAAGCCCTCTTTGATGCCTCTTGTTGTAGAACTGCAAAAGATATATGCACATGCTCTAGCTGTAATTCATACAAAATATCCTCCACCATTGGTGACATAAACCTATCCCAAAGCTACCCAGGCTATGCAGGCTCACAAAAGACCAAAATTGCAGCAAACAAAGTATGCAACTAGGCACCAATTTGTATAGATACAACCTCTTCCAAGCACACAGCACACCCGTCATCACCCTCTAACATGCCATTTGCAATGCATGCTTCCTTAAAGTTGTTGTATACCACGTTGCCAACAGTACCCAAATCATCAAAAGACATACATCCTCGAGACACTATCAAGAGCATTCACAAGTAATAACGCTCACTAGATGTGGGCAGCACAAAGTATATTCAACCACATGTATTTCCACTCTTTCTCTTTATCCACACCTTTCGTTGTGCATTCCATACCCAATACACCGAGAAGTCGTGATAGCGAATAGCTCGAGCCTCTGGATGAATACAATTGCACACAAACCATTCCGTAAGAGTAGTTTTCCTGATATCTTCATTCTACATAACATTTGATATATTGTCAGTATCTTGAAACACCACATAGTTCTCATCATGCAAGTGCACCTGCAACTGCTGTATATCAGGCTTCTCATTATGCAATGCATAGTCATATATTCGCCAACACACTTCTGAAGCAGAAACATACCATGCATCTAAATAACTCTCGATCTCATACACTTCACAAAAGGTTGTACCATTTAACCTTGAGTTTCCAACAAAAAAATTAATGGTTGCATGATCATGTCCCTTGTATATATACTTATACAAATACTTAACAGCTACCACCGTTGAGCATACCTCAACATTTATATGTGCATTGTATTTTTTACTCAAGTAAGGATTGTATGGAACAATCCATCGATTATCAATAGTATTACCCTTTATTGTGACCGTCTTTCCATCATCTCATCTTCTATAAATAGGATAGCCAGAGCGATCAACGGTTGTTACATTCACAAACCTCTGAGGGAATTTTTTAATGCATCGACCATTGCGCATGCAAGGGCTCTTGGGATTCATTGCACCGCAAGGACCATGGACATTGCATTTTGAGATAACTTCAAACAAAGCTGAAAACTTTGCTTTATCAGGAAACTCAGCACAAACAAATCTATCATAATGGCATGCTTCAGAGGGTTTAAAAGGGTGCTCCAAAATTAGCAAAGTATGAGAATGTGGTAGCCCCTACTTTTGAAACTCAATCACACTAACATAGCTTGCCACATTCCCAAACAGATTCCTTTTCAACAATGTATGCATCATATCAGCATGTTTTTTAATGAATACTCGAGCTGTCAAATCAGGACAATCATAAGCAATCTGTCCAGGCAACAAAGCATTAGTTATCTCTAGCCACTTTGGATTATATGTCATTGTTATAAATAGATCAAGTTTTCCCTTACTCCGCACTATAGCCATGGCATCCTGATACAACTGATACATGTGTCTTGGCCCACCAGTAAAAGAAGATGGCAAAACCACCCTTTTACTGATAGAGGCACCAATAATTCCCACTGGCCCATCATCCATTACTCCCATCATATCTGTTAAGCCCTTATAAACTTCTGAGCATAAAACTGATTGATTCTAACGACACCAAGCCAACCTACATTGCTCTATACTACAGTAAGCATCAACAATAAATTGTTACAACAATCGACCACCCTGCAACATGCACACCTTAGTGTACTCATGCAGTTGTGGTCAAAATGCATAAAATTTCATATGAGTAACACATTCCTTATTAGACAATCCATGTATATTAATTGGAAACTTAACACCACTATAAGGTACCTTTACATGCCAACCATCATCACCCATAGGAAAAAGAAGAACATATAGCATTGGCATATATGCCCTGTGCAAGTTTGAAATAGTAATACATCGTCCATCTCGACTATAAACATGTATGTCTCGACGATCATGAGTATTCTCATCGCCTTGTCCTAGCATGATAACCGCAACCTCAATTGCCACTGAAGCTGAGTATTGTCTATTAGCATACTGAACCCCAAAAATAGTCATTCTCAAATCATGCAAGGGATTGTTTTGCAATTCCATACCCACAAATCTAAAAGCTTGTGCGTATGCATTATATTGATGCATCATAGTTTGAAGCTCGCCAAGAAAATTTGGCAATAAATTAGGCATGACATCTAATCAATTAGATAACTCATGCTCAGTATCATAAACATAAAGTTGTGTAAATCTTGGCCTTTCTTGTCGTTGCACATTAGGAATCAAAGGGCCTATACGATGATAAATGGAGCCATGCACTCTAAAAATATAAGAATTTCCCACAACAGACAAAAGCTCATCAACATCGGCACCAAGTGACACAAATGCAAGAGCACTATTATATGCTTGTATATTATTTTTAAATACTCTACTTTGAGTATGCATACTATGCAACAAATCATGCAATAGCTGTGGTGGATATTGCAACTGTGGCAACATTACTTTTTCATTTCGACAACAATGTTTACCAAACAAAACTTTAACCCTTGCACTTGAGCCTCACATCTCCACAATTTAGCCGAACATCGCTCACACATCTCAGAAAGACTCCCCATGGAATGCACAATTGGGTCTTGAAATAGCAATATTTTAGTTGCAGGATGAATATCCATTGCAAGCAAAGCATGTAAAATGGAGCAAAAACCTCCATTTTGAGGACTGAAGGTTGGAGCATTATTGACACGTGACTCATTAATTATAGGATTTCCTAGGTTTTGGTGATTTTCAGCATCACAATTATAATCATTAGCAAATTGTTGCTCAATCAAACTATGAAGTCCCTCACGAATCAAGCTACCATGATTTAGAGCCCCTCCTTGCAAAACGTTCTGACACTCAACTATAGTAGAACACATCTCTTTGTACCCCTGCGGTCATGTTTTGCCATTTGAGCCCTAAGCCTAGCAACTTGCCGTCGTCTATATCATGTAGAGTTGAGTCTATGACATAATCCTTGCTAATTCTCTGATGTGAAAATCCCATATTGTTTGGATTCTCACAAAGCCTGCACATCAAGAGAAAACATGAATTCTTTCAAGAAGAGACTTGATTGGGATTAGTATTTTCAAAAAGACTTAAAGATAGAATCAATCTGGAATCCCATAATCCAAAATACTACAGCAATTTAAATAAGCACAATCCTCCTACGTGCAAGGAACAATAGTATTCAAAATTAGAATCATCATATATTTTTATAAGTGCTATACAATTAGATATCTATTCCAAAGACAAACAAAAAAAAACTATATCTAACTGGCAAGCGATCCCCCAAAGCCTATAACTCAAACCCAAACATCACTCTTCAACATGAATGTGCAGTACACTATAAAATGTTAGGATTCTTAAATCAATGAACTCTTCTCTGTAGATTGCAAGACATAATTAGTGTTTCTATAGATCAAACATCAAGAAAGAGGCAATATACTTAAAAATAAAAATGTATTTAATATTTACAAACTCTTCAAAAGAGAAAGAATACACATTATTATTCCAATCCATAGCAAGTTCCTAGACATTGAAACTAATGTTGGAGAGAGAGAGAGAGAGACAGAGAGAGAGACATGTCCATATCCAAGTATTTAACAAAGAATATTACTCTTTGATACGTACTACATTGCAAAAATCAATGAAGTTTTCTCTCTAGATTGCAAGACATAATAATTCTATCTATAAACTATAGATCAAACCTTAACAAAGAGACAATGGACACGTACATAGAATTATAAATGCGATCAATGTTTACAAACTCTTTAAAAGAGAGAAGAATGCATCATAGATTGAAACTCCCCAATAAATTGACCCAAACGTTGGAGAGAGAGACAGAGAGAGAGAGAGAGATGAATATTCAAACATTACAATTAGACCATACAATTAGAGAATATTACTCACATGCATTACATCGCAAAAATGAATAAAGTTACATATCCACATTGTTTGACATGATAATAATAATTCTTTGTACAAATCAAACGTCAAGAAAGAGACATCACACGACATTGTAGGTACCCAATGCATTTTACTCAATTACAAAAAAAAGAAGCACATATTATCACAAAAAGAGCAATGGCCCAAGCACTTCAATATCTTCATAAGCGAGACAACAATAGATCATAACCTTCATCCAAATGTTTGAGAGAGAGAGAGAGAGAGAGAGAGAGAGAGAGAGAAGAGATGTGAATATTCAAACATTACAATTACAATTAGACCATACAATTAGAGAATATTACTCTCGCATGCACTACACTACAAAAATAAAAAAAGTTGTATCCACATTGCAAGACATGATAATTCTTTATATAGATCAAACCTCAAGAAAGAGGTATCACATCGTTACATTAAAACCAATATAAGCTTCACAAAAACGAAGCACACATCATCACACAAAAAAGCATTGGTCCAAGCACTTTCAAATAAGATATAAGCGAGATAATAATAGATCATAAGCCTCATCCAAGCAAGTCCTCCTCAATTGGGACCGTTCATTTGACAACCCAATTGTTGTAGCAAGGCATTGAACCTATTAACATTCATTTGAAACTGCAAGAATGGTAGTCGACAACCCCTCTGGCAAATTACAAGCTCGTGGTCATCTCCAAGCCTCCAAAACGATTCCCACATATCATTCAACATTAAATTCATCAACTTGCTTGTCTCAGAGACAATTGTCAAAAGTTCCCTCACTTCACCACCCAAACCACTCGAGACTTGTCGAAGAACACTCTGGGTGTGCTTTGTCTCGAACGTAACACCGTACAAACCTTTAGCTTGTTCATGCAACTCTGCAGAGTAAATGGCAAGCGCATGATCGACACGTGTGGATAAACTCATCTACAATTCCATCAACTCATTCATCTTGGTCTCGAGGCGTTTAAACTCCAAAGAACTTGAAGCATCCTTTGTGTTTCTTCGAATCATTGATGCCCTTGTGAATTGATGAACATGACCTCCCTATTGCCTCACCACTTCTTTCATATTTCGCACATTCATTTTATTCACTCTATTAAACTCCACATTTTGGCTGCAACAAAATACACAAATGACTATTTCCCCAAAAAGAACACAATACCTTGATGAAAATACAATTAGAATAACTATCTCCCAGCAGACCCATGCGAACGGCTCCAAGCAGGCAAGCGTCGAAGAGATGATGTTGTGGCTGTTTTCTTTGATTTAACCAAATCAATTGCATTCAATGGAGTCGAATGCACTATGTCAGGAACATCGTCCATAGCTTTGCTTTGTTCCATGATGACTACACGAAACTTTCAATAGAGTATAAGAGTCCCAATAGAGAAATCTCAAAGCCATTGAAGACAAACACATTTCAAACTGAAAACCCTAAATCAAAAGTGTCTTGGACTCAAAGACAAAAGAATAGTCACGCACAAACACATGTGTAAATAATCATGCATGAGCACAAACATACACAATGCTGGCCAAAAGCCAATTAATGATTCCCCTCTCCAATGGATGTCCATTCATCCATATGTGCACATGACACTCGCCAAAGGCCCAGCAAGCATTACTCAAACTTGAAGATATTTAGTCTCGAGGATATCCTAGACTCGAAAGTGAAAGAATACATGCGTATTAAGCCCAACAGGCATAACCAAATGTTAAGATTCATCCAAATGTTAAGATTCCTAAATGTTACAAAAACACTAATTATGTCTTGCAATCTATAGAGAAGAGTTCATTGATTTAGGAATCTTAACAGGCATAACCTTCATCCAAATGTTGAAGAGAGAGAGAGAGAGAGAGAGAGAGAGAGAGAGAGAGAGAGAGAGAGAGAGAGAGAGAGAGAGAGAGAGAGAGAGAGAGAGAGAGAGAGAGAGAGAGAGAGAAGAGATGTGAATATTCAAACATTACAATTACAATTAGACCATACAATTAGAGAATATTACTCTCGCATGCACTACACTACAAAAATAAAAATAGTTGTATCCACATTGCAAGACATGATAATTCTTTATACAGATCAAACCTCAAGAAAGAGGTATCACATCGTTACATTAAAACCAATATAATCTTCACAAAAAGGAAGCACACATCATCACACAAAAAAGCATTGGTCCAAGCACTTTCAAATAAGATATAAGCGAGATAATAATAGATCATAAGCCTCATCCAAGCAAGTCCTCCTCAATTGGGACCATTCATTTGACAACCCAATTGCTGTAGCAAGGCATTGAACCTATTAACATTCATTTGAAACTGCAAGAATGGTAGTCGACAACCCCTCTGGCAAATTACAGGCTGGTGGTCATCTCCAAGCCTCCAAAACGATTCCCACATATCATTCAACATTAAATTCATCAACTTGCTTGTCTCAGAGACAATTGTCAAAATTTCCCTCACTTCACCACCCAAACCACTTGAGACTTGTCGAAGAACACTCTGGGTGTGCTTTGTCTCGAACGTAACACCGTACAAACCTTTAGCTTGTTCATGCAACTCTGCAGAGTAAATGGCAAGCGCATGATCGACACGTGTGGATAAACTCATCTACAATTCCATCAACTCATTCATCTTGGTCTCGAGGCGTTTAAACTCCAAAGAACTTGAAGCATCCTTTGTGTTTCTTCAAATCATTGATGCCCTTGTGAATTGACGAACATGCCCTCCCTATTGCCTCACCACTTCTTTCATATTTCGCACATTAACTTTATTCACTCTATTAAACTCCACATTTTGGCTGCAACAAAATACACAAATGACTATCTCCCCAAAAAGAACACAATACCTTGATGAAAATACAATTAGAATAACTATCTCCCAGACCCATGCGAACGGCTCCAAGCAGGCAAGCGTCGAAGAGATGATGTTGTGGCTGTTTTCTTTGATTTAACCAAATCAATTGCATTCAATGGAGTCGAATGGACTATGTCTGGAACATCGTCCATAGCTTTGCTTTGTTCCATGATGACTACACGAAACTTTCAATAGAGTATAAGAGTCCCAATAGAGAAATCTCAAAGCCATTGAAGACAAACACATTTCAAACTGAAAACCCTAAATCAAAAGTGTCTTGGACTCAAAGACAAAAGAATAGTCATGCACGAACACATGTGTAAATAATCATGCATGAGCACAAACATACACAATGCTCGCCAAAAGCCAATTAATGATTGCCCTCTCCAATGGATGTCCATTCATCCATATGTGCACATGACACCCACCAAAGGCCCAACAAGCATCACTCAAACTTGAAGATATTTAGTCTCGAGGATATCCTAAACTCGAAAGTGAAAGAATACACACGTATTAAGCCCAACATGCATAACCAAATGTATGTATGGCCATGCCTTAGCACATGCACACATCGCTCAACAAAGGCCGGCTAAGTATTGTCTAACATCCCTTCTCTCCTCCCACGCTCTCTCTCTCTCTCTCTCTCTCTCTCTCTCTCTCTCTCTCTCTCTCTCTCTCTCTCTCTCTCTCTCTCTCTCTCTCTCTCTCTCTCCATGCCCTACTAATGGACGTTCCTTCATCTAGATCCATACATAGGTCTTGCCAAAGGCTCGAATGTGTTAAAGATCCAAAGGTGTTCGACGCTCAAAGATGAATGAATACCAAGGTGAAAATATGAAAAATAAAACTATTAAAATGAGTTCAAAAAATCTTAGTAATTTGGAAGAGATAGACAATGTTTTTCAAAATGGAGATTTTCATCAATCGAATAAAATACAACTCATTTAAAAAAGTATTGTAGAGATTATATATATCAAGTATGTGGCAATTTTCAATTTGGAAGAGATAGACAATGTTTTTCAAAATGGAGATTTTCAAGGATATGCTTATGCAGCAACGACTCATCCAACTTAACATTGTCAAAAACCTATCTAGATAAGCTTTGAAAGAAGCAAGTTGCACATCAAGGGCAATGTTCTCGAGTGTAAGGGGATGACCCCACATGGCGATTCATCTGGGTTAACATTGCAGGAAACCTATTAAGAGAAACTTTCAAAGAAGTAAGTTGCACATCAAGGGAAACATTCTCATTCTTGTGAGCAATTAACTCACATACGCCATCCTCTATACGACCAGCACTGTCAATAAGATTTTCCATCTTCTCATCATGATCATCCAAGGATCCAATACGTGGCTAATATTTTCGGACATGGTCATATATCTCCCCTATGTAACCCTTGATTTCTTCCAACTCATCCTGTATCCTCACCCCATCACAAAGGTTTCCTTCATATTTCTCCTCCAAAATTCTCTCAATCCTCTGTAGACAACCATCAATGCTCTCACCAAGAGAAATTGAAGCCCTTTAACGTCGAAATAGTGCCTTCACTTGCTTCTCAAGCCCATCCAAGCGATGAATGACTCTCAAGAAACTAAGAGAACTTTCATATCCTCCAACATGCCCGAGTGCGCGACGAACTGCCTTCTTCCTTATAACCTCTTTCCCTTTGCACATATTCATTTGCACACTGGGAGCGCACTGCACAACATTTGCTATAGACACATTTTTATCCTCCATGCTGCGCAAAACACATGCGTCAACATCGAGGTGCATATAAACTATTCTTATCTTATCTTAAAAATTAGAAACAGTGGAAAATCCTAGATGGCATTAGATTAACTTCCAAAGCATTAAATTAAAAACATATGTGCATTAGACCATATGATTGACTACAATAGAATTTGCTATAGTAAGTAGCATCTGGAGTGAGGTTTCAATTCGTTTATCCCTACACATAGGACTCAAGTAGGTCTTCAAGGTGCATTTGGATTATTTCAAGCAAATTCCCATGGCTCCCTAGGTGAGAGATTAGATGTTTTGTCACAATGGATGTATCTATTTCATGATGCAAAACCCCTTGCGTAATGAGCAAATTCAAGGATCGAACCCAATGCCATAATGACCAGTGAGTTGGTATTTTAAGTGGTGTACCTAACGTTGCATGGTGCACACAAGACAATATCCTTTCTTAGAAAATTATGCCCCAGGACTATGCAACATTCCCCACTCTTGCCAATAAAACCATAGTTCACACACTAAACAACCTCCTAAGTTTTAAAATGTCAATAACAGATTTTTAATGCCATGAAGGGTTATTATATCCATGTCAACCCCACGAATTGCAATGAGCGAGGCAAATGATAGTTGTACCTCTCAACAATGAAAGTCATGACCATGAATAAATAAATAGTAATATAATATAATACATATATATCTTATAAAGTTACTACAGAACCTTCCACTCTATAAAATACACGTGTATTAGACCGGTGGGTTGGCTTTTTAATTGGTGTACCTAAGTTTGTATGATGCACACCATACAATATCCTTTCTTAGAAAATCATGCCCTAGAACGATGCAACACTTCCAACTCCTGCCAATAAAATTATAGCTCCCACACTAAACAACTTTCTAAGTTTAAAAGCGTCAATATAGGCTTTTAATAATGCCCTACGAATCGCAATTAGTGAGGCAAAGGATAGTTCTATCTATCAATAATGAATGTCATGAGTAATGTAGTAGTAGTAGTACTATAATTTAGCTCCACCCTGGCACCTTTAAGGATTGACAATATAATACATATCTTAAAGTTACCTTCCACTCCATGTCTTAAAACACATATCCTAAAACGTTTATTACTAAAATAATAACAATAATAAAATAAAATAACAATAACAATAAACTAATATCTATATCTATCTAATCTAATATTCTATATCTATATAATATAATAATGATAATAACAACAATAAAATAAAAAATAAGACATATATCTTATCTATATTAATAATTAAAAAACAATATCAATAACAAATAAAGTAATTAATTAAAATAACAAAACAACTATTAATAACAACTAAACTAATAACAATAACAATAATAACTAAACTAATTAAAATAATGATAATAATAATAATAAAAATAAATATAATATAACTAATAAAAATAATACATACAACTAACAATATCTAACTAATAGTTAAACTAATTAAAATAACAAGACAACAACACTAACTAACTATTAACTACAACTATAACTAACTATTGACTATTAATAACTATGTACATAATTAATTTATTATTATTATTATTAATGACGAATTAAAATTAAAATAACATCATCTTATTTTTATATATCTCTACTAATTTAAAAATCACAAATAATTATCTATATATTATTTTTTCTATATATCCATAATAATAAACTGAATAACAACTAAAGAAATTAATTAAATTAATAAAAACAAAAACAATAAAAACTAAAGTGAATAAATTTTAAAAAATAACAATTAAACCAATTAAAATAACAATACCACAATAAATTGAATAATAACTAAACTAATAATAATAACAAAAATAACAATAACAATTAAGCCAATGACAAGTAAAATTAAAATAATAATAACAAATATAATATAACTAATAAAAAATAACACATACAACTAACAATATCTAAATAAAATAATACCACAATAAACTGATAATAAACAAAATAACAACTAAACTAATTAAAACAACAAAATAATAATAAACTAAAACTGAATAAATCCATAATAATAATAATATAACTAACAACTAATAATATCTAAATAAAATAACATCATAATAAAATAAAGTCAATAAAAATTAAAATAACAACTAATAATAAACTGAATAACAACTAAACTAATTAACTAATAACAAAACTATATAACTAACTATTAATAATTATATAACTAATATCATAATAATAATAATATATAACTGCATAATATAATAACTATATAATATAATAATAATAATAATACAATACAATTAACAATATCCAAACAAAATGACATTGTAAAAAATAGAATAATAAAATAATAAACTAAATAACAAGTAAATAAATTAAAATAACAAAATAATAATAACACAATCAAAGAAGTAATAATACATACAAATACAATACAACTAACAATTTAACTCTATAATAAAATAAAATAATAAGAATGTAAGAATAATAATAATATAACAGTAATAACTATATAATAACTAATTAACTAACTATTAACTATAACTATATTATTATATCTATTTAATAACTATTAACTATATTATTATTATCTATCTTCTATCTATATTTATTGTTCTATATCCATCAATATCTGTATCTGTATTTGTATCTACCTATAATTATAATAAAATAATTATTATATAAAATAAAAAATAATATACGTTACATATACTGTAACATTAACATTGAATTTAACTATTATTATTATAACAAAACAATTATTTTATATCCATCGATATCTGTATCTTTATCCATCTATAACTATAATAAAATAATTATTATATAAAACAAATAATATTATATGTTATATATATATATAATGTAACATTAATATTAACAATAATTATATTATAATAACATATTATTATTATTTTATTAAAATTGATATTGATAACTAACAATAACAAAATAATAACAACAACAAATACAATAGAATAATATAATAATAAGAATAAAAACCAAATATATTATATTATAATACAATAATAAAAAAATCTATTTATATTCTATAATCTATATTTCTCATTTCTCATTTCCCAATTTCTCAATATCAATTATCATTATCAACAACAATAATATATGTATATATTATCTATTATTTATATTTATATTTATAATATAATTTATATTATAATATAATAGTCTATACTTTTCTTTATATATATATATATATATATATATATATATAATGCAATAAAATAAAATAATATCAATATCAATGATCAATATCTATATTTATAATTAGTCTATTGTACAATAATAACAATATAAAAACAATAAAATATAATAAGCAACCATTAATTAGTTAATTATTAATTATTATCATATATAACTATTACAATACAATATAATATAGTGTAATGTAATAAAATAATATATATATCTTCTATATCTATCAATATCTGTATCTGTATGTATTTATCTTCTTCTTCTATAATAAAGTATATAAAATATAAATATAAATAATATAATACATTGCTAATTGCTTTGCTAATAGTAACACACACACACACACACACAATGTGTAGCTAATTATTCTTTCTTATCTTATCTTATCTTATTTTTTTAAATTCTTATCCTTATTCTTATAAACTATAACTAATTCATTCATTCATTCATAATTCATAAATACATAACAATACACTAATACATAACAATATAATAGCAATAATAATATATATAACCCACCATTAACTAAACCGTTATTATTCTTATTCTTATAAATAAAAAGATAAATATAAATATAAATATAAAAACTAATAACTAATTCATTAATAGTAACATTAATAACAACATTAACATTAACGATAACAATAACCTTAACATTAATCTTAATGATAATATTAACATTAACGTTAGCACTACCATTAACAACAATAACATTAATCCTAATTATAACATTAACAATAACATAATCAAACATCAAACATTAATGAGAGAGAGAGAGAGAGAGAGAGAGAGAGAGAGAGAGAGAGAGAGAGAGAGAGAGAGAGAGAGAGAGAGAGAGAGAGAGAGAGAGAGAGAGAGAGAGAGAGAGAGAGAGAGAGAGAGAGAGAGAGAGAGAGAGAGAGGCGTTAAGGACACATAGAGAGAAAGAAAGAGAGGGGCAAGCATCGAGAAGAGAGAGAGAGAGGGAGATGCCCTCGCCCGACCCGTCCCCCAGCCGTCCTTGCCTGCACTTGCCCGCACTGGCCCGCTTGTTCGCCCACCCATCCTAGCCTGCCCATCCGCCCGCCTGTCGAGAGAGAGAGAGAGAGAGAGAGAGAGAGAGAGAGAGAGAGAGCTACACCTTTCCAAGTAGCTGGCAGATCATGTGTGCTCCATGTCCAAGCGGATCGTGCGTGCGCTAAGCTCCAAGCTCCTCAATTAAAAGTGGAAAAGATGAGATCAAAAGGAGATTAAAATTAGATCACTAATCATGAGAGAGAGAGGTTGTCGGGCATTAAAGCCATCTCAACCTCCCTCAACCCTGCATGCAATTCAAAATCTCCCGAACCTCCATTTTCTTCCTGATGCTCCAAGTCCAAGCGGATCGTGCGTGCGCTAAGCTCCAAGCTCCTCGATCAAAAGCAAAAAAAATGAGATCAAAAGGAGATTAAAATTAGATCACTAATCATGAGAGAGAGAGAGAGAGTCGTCGGGCATTAAAGCCATCTCAACCTCCCTCAACCCTGCATGCAATTCAAAATAGAGTACATGCAAGGCAAAATAAGAAGATATAGATGCAATTCAAAATAAGCTCGAAAAAAAAAATGGAGGTTCGGGTTCAGCCAAAATAAGAAGATATAGCCAAAATAAGAATATATAGATACAATTTAATATAGGCTCGGGAAGAAAATAGAGGTTAGGGAGATTCTCGAACCTCTAGCCAAAATAAGAATATATAGAATAGATGCAATTTAAAATAGGCTCAGGATGAAAATGGGGGTTCCCGAACCTCCAGTCAAAATAAGAATATATATATAAATGCAATTTAAAATAGGCTTGGGAAGAAAATGGAGGTTCGGGAACCTCCAGCCAAAATTAGAAGATAGAGATGCTTTCCACGCTGCCTTGAGTGTTGGGGGGCAGTGTAACTTTTGCGCTTAGACTATTCCAGACATGTCAGCGAAATATGAAGCGTGGACTCGGGTGACTGGGCATATGACCATGGTACGCGAGCCTTTGGAAGCTTCAGAGACCATGATAAATAATAAGTCTATCTTTTTCTTCGTGCGAGACTGCACCAGCTGAAGCCACAAGAGATGGCCTGCCCTTGTGCTCCTACAGTTTCGGCCGCGAGGTGCAGCTCCGATTGGAGAAGTCTGCATCTTTGGGAAGCGGAAGCCACAACAAGGAGCAGCAGAAGAAGAGGTGCAATTTCTGCCGCGTCCTCGTCCTCGTCCTCGTCGTCATCATCGTCATCCTCCAGGGAGGATGGGGAAGATGAGACCGTTGCACTGAAGAGGCGGTCACCGTCGCGGCGGCAACGATGGCAGTGGTCCAAGGGAGATGGCCCTGGGGAGTATGGAGGTCCTCCTCTGGACTTCCGCATCAGGCGATGGGGACTTAAAGTCGAGGATCCCATTACTTCTTCAGACGATTACATCTGGAACAAAAACTGGCAGCCTCATCTCGTTCCCACCTCCGCCTCCATCTCCGCCCCCTCACCCGACTCTCAGGTGTCTGCACTTTTCTCTCGCCAAGCTTGACTTCAATTACCACGTGAGTGCTAATAGTTCCAGGCTAGAGGATTCAACGCTTAGTAGTCGCTCCGATACATTTCCTGGCAATGGTCTTCTTTTGTAGTGTTAATCCTCAATTACTATGCGAGTGCTATAATAGTTTGAGGCTAGAGGAGGCAAGGTTTAGGATAGCTTCCCCGGCAATGGCCTTTTGTTGTTGTGTATTAGAGTGTGGGGGTGAGGGTCCGCTGATTATGAGCATCAATTCTTTGTTCTGCGAGTGCTAATCTCGCGTACTGTTAGTTCCCTGCAGGTAGACGTTGGGTTCCTGAGCTTGAACCGTGCCATTGCCCTTGACAGGTTCGTTCCCATGCCTGCTGGAATCCCCTCTCTCTTTGTGGAGCAACATTGATTCACGTGCATATTTGATTGGCTTAAGTTGTTTGACAGCATGGATATAGATTTGAGTGGCGAGCTTGCAAGGCCTGTCAAGTCTGTTCTTGAATTGCAGGTGGAAGCTGCAAGAGATGGGCTCCCTACTGATGAGGTTTCTTTAGCTTTGGGCATCTTTCCTCTTTTTACCTTCACCTGTTTTTGTGTGGAAACCTTTCTAACCAAGCAGCTTCCTTCTAGGCCATCAAGCAGGACAGAACACGGTGGAGGGTGGCACCCACTAGAAGGGAACAGAAGCAATGGGCTCGAGCCCGCAAGACTGCGGGAATGGTATGTGCTGTGAGCATTACCACAGAAACATGTCAAATGCCTCAGGACTTTGACGGGTTCGTTGTATGTCAGGCTGTATTGGTAACAGAGGCTGGAGATGAAGAAGTTCCAGTTTCAGGCATTCCCATGGAAACCAAACAAAACTACAATCAGGTGGTGATGGCATGATGATTTTAATGACAAATTTCTCAAGTGAATCGGTGATATTCCTGTTGGTTTACTGTTCTGTTTTACTGTCCTTCTGCAGTTGAAAGGGAATTTGCAGTTCCTCACAGTACTTTTTGGAGCTGCTGGTGCTGCAGTAGCATGTTCTCTTTACTCAACAGAAGCTGCCATTAGGTACATTATTTGTTTCCAGCATAAAGACCTTTTTTGGTCCAGTTGGTAGTACTTTGGAGAGCCAGAATTATTTACTGTCAGCAGGCAAAAATAGAAATCAATCTCGTCAGGTCTGCTCTTGTGTATTTATTTTGTTCTTGACGCTTACTTAAACTTCATGTATTACTGCAGTTATGGGGTTGGTTTGTCTGGATCACTATTATACATAAGGATGCTGGCAAATAGTGTAGACTCACTGGGTAAAAGTGACAGTACAGGCGCTGTAAGGTATGCTACATACATCTTATTATTAGACCTCTTTATTGCTTCAAGCTAAGTTTCTTAGGCTGATTCCAACTCAATTGGGACCCTGCAATAGTGAAGGGCCCTTCTACCCTGCTCGATTCACAAGCCTGTCAAGTGGGTTTCTGAAGAATAAGTATTGGCAGCACCATTTTCAGGAACTCAATGCACTTTTCCTTTCCTTTCTAGTTACTTTTTGTCCTTCCCCAATGATCAATGTACAAACAAGCTGTCAGCAAGGGTCCCTGCAGGCTGAAGTAGTTTGTAACTTGTCAGAATCTGACTCCTAGTATAATCTGCTAAAAGTTATGCTGCTTTTAGGATGGTGAATTTCTTTTGGTTTTGAGATGTACTAGCAGCTTTGAATATTTGTAGCTTTGCTTAGTGTGAGGAAAGGCTTGTACTGTGCTTAGCATCTAGTGCACACCTTAGATAAACAGCGAGAAAGAACAAAGGCCTCCGTTTGATAGCAGTAAAAGGTATACTAGGATGAATGAGGGTGGTCTTGAGGTGCACTAGTGGCTTTGAAAGTGGTAAATTTTCTGTAGCTTTGTTGATACTCCCACCTGGATTTCCAACCTGCACACATGACATGACATGAGCCACACAAGCACAAGAAGAAACATAAGAGGATGGAGATTGAGCTCACTTCCCAGCCGTAGAGCCACATTGCATCACCTCGAGCCTGGGAACCAATAGCATGTTGGGCCAAGTTCCCATCACGGTGTGTGGATGGAGCCATCTAGTATCTAGAGTCCAAGAGCCATAGGGCTGATGTGGGTTGGCTGATATCTTGTATTGCCAGCCCACACCATCCCAATGTGTGGCTGGAGCTGCTAAGTGTCTAGAGTCCAAGAGCCATAGGGTGAAGAGTGTTACACTACTGAGTCCTAAGTCCTGTTTGTAGAACCTAGTGTCCAAACCCTCTAGTGCCATGATTGTGTTCATACCTAGTGATTCTAAGTGGCCCACGTAATGTGTGCCATCCATGATGTCCGAGAATTTAACACTTCCCTTATGAACGGTTGCTATCCTCAGCAATATCCGTAAAAAAGTGGCTTTGAAGCGAGCATACTGACTGCCATGTGTCTGCTACCACTGGGCAGTTCTTCCACTTGACCAGTGTAAGGGATGAAATAATTTCATGGAATCTCTTAGTCCTAGTGGTTAAGAACCAATACAAGCTTGAGGAGAAGGTACAAGCTGTATCCTCCGAGTATAGGATTTTCTCAATCGGGGCTATCAGTTCACCCTACTCCAAACATTTTGTCAAATGGTCTATATGGAACACTGATGAATATAGACATCCTAGAGGTACATTCAAGCAAAAAGATATTGTGCAAAGAGAGTGTATGCCACCCATTAGAGTGCATTGAGTTGGAGTGAGGTAGTACCTTCAGGTACATTCACAAGCCTCTAGGGAGCTCAAAACGATAACTGTGACAGCCAGCAATGGTCCTCATTTCTTGTTTATGTAAATAAAAAGTAGGTTATGGATTTCATGCTTGCTCCATTCAGTCTTGGGCTATATGTAGTATTGTCTCATAATTGTACATTAGGGAGAAGGGGTTGGATTCAAAACCAAGAGCTTAGTATTGCTATAAGCAAAAGCTAGTATTCAATATCATCCATGGAAAATAATGCTTCCAATGAGATTGATAATGGTAAACATACGTATGAGGCATTTATATCCAAGAATAGTTTATGCTTTGTAGTCTATCCATCAATCTCCAGATTTTCTGAAAACGATAAAGAGAAATGGTGCTAAGTATGAATGTCCGTTTGCTAGGAATGGCCGTGAGCTAAGAAGGACAATCATGGACGATATCGTCGAGCTTGTCTAGTGGGTCTCCAATTGCTGGAATACTGGTTGGTGCTTGAAACAACAAATGAATGGTCATTGCTACATTTGATGGGTGAACCAGGGCTTGAGAAACAAACAAGCCAATTCGTGGCTTGCACAGTTTGTCTATGAAAGGTGAAACATGCTATTGATGGCTGTCAGTCCATCAAGTTCCGAAGTGCATCACAGTCCATCAAGTTCCGAAGTGCATCATAGGCAAGGCTATATGGGTGCATCCCACCAAAATCCATGGATATACAAAACCATTGGGAATTTGCAAGCGATGTAAGAGCCCAGCCAATTTGTGTTGCTCAACTTCATGTAGTTGATACAACATGCATTGCACACATATTCAACTGCAAGGGATGCCATATACAACCAATACAAGTATTGGTGGTCCAAAGCTAAAGTTTGGTGTATACTAGGGTGTCTAGCACTAGGTGCATCAAGACACATGCTTGTGAATTTCATTTTAAAAAAGCAATCAACTTTACCTATTTTAAATGTAATCCACCACATGTGGAATAGTTTGCATTATCTTTCCCTTAGTAGCCATTTTATGGGTGTTTGGACTAAGCTCAAGAGGCTATGAATTTTGTCTTGAACTAGTTGCTAAATCTTATGAAAATGAGGATTTGTTTTGGCAATGCCCTATTAAAGTAAGAAAGTAGTCAATTGAGATTGTTGAAACAGATAAAAGTATAGACCTTAGATATGCTCCTAAGAGCATTATCAAGTAGATAGTTGTACCCTCAAGGTGCCATTATCTCCCAAGTGAACTTAGAGATGAGTTCGTGGTGGCACCTTGCCTTGCAGCCATTGAGGTTGGATTGATTGTAGAGAAGATACATGAAGTGGTGATGCATCTATGAGGGATGTGGGTGCCATATGCCACCAAAGTTTAAGGATGTAGATGGCCACAAATAGTCTCTTTTCTAGTGTGGTATAGTAGAATGCAGTGTTAGTGAGCTTATGGGTTTCTTAATAGAATAGGTCAACTGTCTTGGGTGAAGATGGCAGCTATCCAACTACATCATTGCGTAAGCATTGATCAAGTTTATATGGTTCAACATGCTTTGTCTTGCTTCTTAGACCACTATACAAATGAGAGGCACTCTTAGCAATTTCTATGGAGTCCATAACTTCCATATGCTACTAGTGAGATGGAAAGCGACTTCACAATTGGCATAAATCTTACCTTTATGGCCTAATAGTGCTGTCATTGGTATTTGAGTAGGGCAGCAATTGTTCTTTAGCCTTTCTTGCGACGAAACTTCGAAATCTCTCTCTCTACAACATTCTCTCTTATTTACTAGCGATTTCTCAAGTTATCTTAGCAAAATCCAGCCATTTGAGTCATCAGAGGTGGAGATATTGAAAAATCTCTGCCGTAATTTGTAAACCCTAATTTAGAGCAAAAATTAGGGTTTGACAGCCACCTGGGAGAAGTTGAATTTCAATAGCTGAAATTGAAGAATTTTAGTGAGATTCAAGAGGTTAGCCAACCCATATCAGATTCGCCTTTGAAGGAGCGGGGTGAAGGCCAATTCCTAAGCAAAGCAAGGGAAAAATTGATTTGAAGGCTTACTAGTCAAATTTGATAGCAAAAGAGGCACTTGGATTAGCGGCGGAGATCCAAGAATCTCAGTTGTATTCCATCCATTTGCAATAAAAGCTAAATAAATGCTACAAAGGGCGCTAGTTTTGGGGCGAGTAGGTTGTTTATTGTCCAACATTAAAGTGGTAAAGTGTGCATTTCAGTTTGTGTGATTTATTTACTTACTATAATTATTGTTAAATCAGGTTATTACCACCCTTTAAGGAGGAAGGCTGGTTTCCCTTGAGGTACCTAGGAGCCTTGAAAGAACACTCATAACAGAGGGGGCAAGTCCCTTTGGTGGTAGAAAATATTGAGTCTAGCGAGAGATGAAATGCCATATGTTTGATGAGCATTTACTCTAGAGGGTACTAGCATAGAGGGTTGAGGGTGAGGCATTGTAGGCATGAGTATCATACTAGAGGGTGGGTTAGAAATCTTTGATTGACTAAACTTACCAACCATTTGGGAGACTGACAATGGGCTAGGTACAAGAGTCGAGAGTCCATGACTTTGAATACTATAGGTATGCACAAATTTTGATCCAGAGGAATCCCCATTACTAGACTCTCGAATCCACTTGGCACATAGTAGCTAAGACTGGTGTAGATGTGGAAATCCTAAAATTGAAATGCTCGGTATTGGACTATAAGTCATGTCCACAAGAGTTGAGGGTCTACTTGAAACACTAGAAACTTGGCTACTAGTCATGCCCAAGGTGTTGGGGTGAGTGCGCAATGGAATGCGAGATAGAAATGAAGCAGGAGCAGTGTTAAGAGTGAGAGTGAGAGAATCCCAAGATGAGTGTACCAATAAAGTCATGCTACACAAAGGATAAAATGTATTTATATATCATGGTACAAATAAGGGTGTGTTCACACTTGTATAAGTTTATACACACGGAGATTAAGGGACTTTACACCCAACCTCACACTTAAAGGCCCGAAGTGGTACCTTTAAGCTAGCCAACCCCCACTAATCGGATGCAATGTTCATGTTGAGCCTTTACAAGACTCTTAGTGAGAACATTTGTAGGGTTATCTTGGGTTTTGACCCTAGTCAGTGTGACAAGACCATCATCCAAGACCTATCAAATGAAGTGGTACCGAATATATCTGTGTTTGGTATGTTCATGAGACATGGCATTCTTAGCCAGACATACTACACTCTAGCTATGACAACCAAGCACTGGAGTATGTGAAGAGAGACCAAAATCCTTGACCAAACGGCCAAGCCAAATAGCTTCCTTAGAAGCTTCTATGACTGAGATATATTCAGCCTTTGTAGTACTCAGTGCCACAATTTTCTGCAACCTTGAACACCAAGAAATAGCCCCACCAACCAAAGTAAAGACATACCCACTGGTAGATTTTCTAGTGTCAAGATCTCCTACCATGTCCAAATCACAGAATCCATGCAACTCTAGTGTATTCTTTCCATAGCATATATACTTTGCTTGTGTACCTTTTAAGTATCTAAAGATACATTTCACTGCTTCCCAATGTGGCTTGCTAAGGTGAGACATAAATCTACTGACAAATCCCACTACATGAGCAATGTTAGGGCGAGTTGCAACCATGGCATACATCAAAGAACCACAAGCTAATGCATAAGGTATGCCCATCATAGCACTAGCAATTGCATCATTCTTTGGGCAATCAGCTTTGCTAAACTTTGTATATGGCGGTAAAGGCACACCAAGAGGCTTAGCATTAGCCATATTAAATCTATCAAGTACTTTATTGATGTACTTGTCTTGTGAGAGAAACAAGTGCCACCCTCTATCTCTTTTAATCCGCATGCCCAAAATATATTCAACTGCCCCTAAGTCCTTCATTGAGAAGGCTGAACTCAGCTACCTTTTAAGAGCATTCAAAGTACTCTTATGCTTTGCTGCAATTAGCATGTCATCCACATATAAGACTTGTACAATATGGCTTCCATCATCAGCCCTTTTAGTGTATAAGCAGTGATCTGCATGATTGTGTTTAAATCTATGGTTGAACATAAAGGTATCAAACTTTTTATACCACTGTCTAGGGGCTTGTTTCAGCCCATATAAGCTTTGTTTTAGCTTACTAACTGTGAAGGAGAGAACTAAGAGGTGAGAAAGAAGAGCAGAGGAGAGAGAAAGAAGTGACGAGGAGAGAGGAAAACTAGAAATGGAGAGAGAAAGATAGGAAAGAGGAGAGAGAAGCCATAGAAGATGTGAACAAGAAGGTAAGGCAAGAGACAGTAAATGCGTTAATGTTCAAAAGATGTGAAAATTTATGTCTCTCCCTTTAGGCTTTTACACTTGTGTTAGTGTGACAAGGTATTATTAATAATTCCACACTAAATATATCTTATTTCCAACTTCTTATAATCCATCCAATCTCAGGTTTTTGCCCATAAAAACAAGCTTATAAGAGTTGGAAAGGATGGATGAAACAGAGTACTACTTTGTTTTCAGCTATACAAAGTATGGAAATAAATGAAAAATTGAAGACATATGTATTGAAATGAATACATGAAAGTAAGCCTCAGCTATATATATGATCTTGAGTTCTTCAAAAGAGTTTGGAGCCTTTAAGTCTTCAAGAAATAGACTCAAAATGAAGCAGACTACTTGTTGTAAGAACAGACCCTGTTGAACCAAATCTATCATAACTTCTGGTAGAAGTATCCAAATGAAGCGTACCACATGTCAAAACGTAGCTCTTGACCCTATTTAGGTGGCATATTTCTGAAAATTTGGCAGAATAAAAACTGTTCGAAAACAAACTACTGTCAAGACCCTGTCTGCACCATAACTGGCTCCATAGTAATTATGCTTTAGCCACCAATATATCCTGTAGATAAGGAAACTCATCTAATATAGATTCGGGTCTCCAACAAGCTTCTTCAGATTGTAAACCTCTCCATCTAATCAAATATTCAATAATAGAACGAGAGCAAAGCTTCTTCTCACACATTTGTTTCTCTTCTAAGTCCGGTTAACTCCTATTTGACCAAATTACTTCCAAATTAGTGTATAATGGAACACGACTTGTCATTTTAGCCATGTTTTGGCCAAATCTCTCCAAGATCTTTGTCAGAGCTCTAAGATTAGTGTTTGCTTCAAGTAGAACTCTTACAAGTACTTGCCATGTGACTCTTGTTTTTGCTATCCAAGATTTAATAGTGGAAAATTGGAGAAAATATGACTGAAATAAGAAAATCAAATAGGCCAGAAGCCTACGCTTTGATACCTCTTGTTAAGGAGAGAATTGAGAGGTGAGAGAAGGAAGAGCAGAGGAGAGAAAAAGAAGTGACAAGGAGAGGGAAATACTAGAAATGGAGAGAGAAAGACAATAAAGAAGAGAGAAGCCATAGAAGATGTGACAAGAAGGTGAGACAAGAGAGCCTAAATGTATTAATGTTCAAAAGATGTGAAAATTTACACGTCTCTCCCTTTTATACTTGTGTTAGAGTGACAAGTATTGTCAGTAATTCCACACTAAACATATCTTCTTCCTTGCTTCTTACACAAACCAAATGCTCTTTCCGTGGAATAGCAAAACCTTCGTCTGTTTCATGTATAGTTATTCAACCAGGTCACCATGAAGAAAAGAAGTCTTCAAATCCATTTGATCCAACTCTAAATCCAAGGATGCAGTGAGAGCAGACAAAACAAGAAGCGTAGTCATCCTCACCACTAGTTCCACATTTTCTTGCTGCTATAACCTGTTTTCAGCATGTTCTTCTTGCTGTCCTATTCCATTCTGTGCGTTTATTTGCTGTCCATTATCTTCTGGCTGTAGCACAACAGGTTGCGACTGATTTTTAGCATCAAAGGGAACATAATCTTTAGCTAATGGCTGCTGATTGGCTGGCTGTTCATGCTGAAATTTGACAGTTTTTTTGTCAAGGTCTCCATGTGTAGCATTTTTCAACAACTTTGCCTCATTAAATAGTATGTCTTGGCTACGTACTATCTTCCTATCCTAGGGAAGCCAAACTCTATATCCCATCTCTCCCTCATCTCCATATGGCTGGCTGTTCATGTTGAAACTTCACATTTTTTTGTCAAGGTCTCCATGTGTAGCATTTTTCAACAACTTTGCCTCATTAAATAGTATGTCTTGGCTACGTACTATCTTCCTATCCTAGGGAAGCCAAACTCTATATTCCATCTCTCCCTCATCTCCATATCCCATAAAGATGCTCTTGATGGATTTCATGTCTAGTTTAGTCCTTTGTTTTACAGGAACATGCACAAAGGCATCACAACCAAAGACACACAAATGGTCATATGAAGCAGGTTTGCCAGACCAATCCTCTTCAGGAATGCCATTTTTCAATGCACGATTGGGAGAGTGATTGCATAGATGAAATACAATTTTAAGAGCCTCTCCCCAGAACTGTTGCGGGAGATTAGCTATGGACAAAATGCATTTGACTCTCTCACAAATTGTGCGATTATATCTTTCAGCCATGCCATTTGATGTAGGATTATAAGAAGCCGTCAACTGCCTCTTAATACCATGCATCTTACAAAAGTTTTTGAACTCATTAGAAACATACTCGTCCCCATTATCCATTCTTATAGCTTTTAACTTGAGTCCTCTTTGTGTGGTAGCGAAAGCATGAAACCTTATAAAAGCATCCAACACTTCCTTTTTGCTCTTTAACACATATACCCATGAATTTCTATTGAAATCATCAATAAAAGTGACAAAGTACTATGCACCTCCATGTGAATTAATTGGCATAGTGCACACATTAGAGTGTGCTAAATCAAGAGCATTGAACTTCTTAATGACACTAGAGTAATAAGGAGACTTCACATGCTTTCCATATATGCAATCATTACAAAAGTCGAGACCAGATTCTTTTACATCAAATCTCCCTAAAGAGAAGAGAACCTGAAGGCCTTTCTGGCTCATATGGCCAAGTTTTTTGTGCCAAAGTTCCATTCGTGAATGAACTTCAGCCACAATGAAAAACTTGCTAGGTAATGCTTTACAATGCAAATAGTACAAAGTCCCCTCTTTGCTGCCTTTAACAATCAACATAGAGCCCTTGTAGACTTTCCAAGATCCACTACCAAAGGTAGTAAAATATCCTCTTGCATCAAGTTGCCCAATTGACAATAGACTTTTCTTTATGCCATGTACATATTTGACATCCTGTTAAATCAGCTCTTGGCCATTTTCAAGGGCCAAGTGAATGGTATCTACACCCTCTATCTCACATGGATAGTTGTTACTCAAGTAAACCTTGTCTAGGCAACTTGTAGTGTATTCGGAAAATGACTCCAAAGAGGGAGTAACATGAAAAGATGCAGTGTTGTCCACTATCCATGATTGGAACAGCCCATGATGAGCTGAAAGTAAGGCATCAATCACCTCCTTTTGGTGATGTGCATATTACCTAGACTGCTGCCATAACATCTACATCATTGCATGAGGTTGCAACAAGTATCTCTCTAGTGTCAGAGAGCTCTTCAATGACCACACTAGATGCAACATTTGCCTTTGCAACTTCTTTTGAGGGAGAGTTGTCATCATCTTTTCTGTGGTATTTCTTTTTCTTTCCTTCTTGTCTCTTTCTTTCTTACTCTTTCTTGTAGTACTGGCAATTAGGTTTTTTATGGCCTTTACGCCCACACTGATAGCAAGTGACATCTTGTTGTTTGCCCTTGCTTTTACACTTGCTTTTTCCTTTATTTTCTTGCTCTACCCCTCTTCTCTCACCTGCCTTTAAGATGATAGGCTGAACGATTGCTTTTTCCACTGTACTTTCTTCTGATCTTCTCATTGAGAATAGAGCCCCTAAAACCATCAAAGGTTAAAGCAAGGTTGTTGCTTAGTGAAACAACCAAAGACTCCCAGCTATCAGGCAAAATCATCAACAAGAAAATAGCCTTCGGTTGATCATTGAAGGGCTGCAAACCAGAGTCTTGTAGAGTTGACTCAAAATCCTTGCGAAACCACTCAAACGCTTAGATGCTGGTTTAGACTCATCCAACTCCATGCTCATAAGCTTGCGGATGAGATGCACTTGATTTATTGGAGTTGTCTTTTCATAAGTGTCCATCAACTTTTTCCATATGGCATAAGCCATATGGAGACGCTTAATGTCTTTAAGTACATCATTAGATACAACCATTTTAATATATGCAATGGCCTTCTTGTTGAGTCTAGCCCAATCCTCATCTATCATAGCTGCAGGCTTGATTTCCAAGAGAGCATCATCACAGTCCTTGAGAAACAAAATGCCTTGCATCTTGTCCTTTTGCAGATTAAAGCCAGTGCCATTAAACCTCTTGATTTCAAGAAGGGATTTAGTGTCACTGCTGCTAGAAGCAATAGTGGCCATTATTCAGCAAAGTGCCAAGGACCAATGCTGTATTTTATGACAGTAAATAACATGCTGAATATTCAGCTAATTTTAGTTCAAAATTTCAGGAAATAAGAGCAAGATTTGATCCAAATACATGTATAGCAGTAGAAAGGATGACTTTCATCAATATAACTGAGATTTCAGTGTACATTCCATGCATACACCACTGCAAGATGACTCTCACTTCAGCAATATCACCAAAAATACATTTGCAACAATCCCAGATCTGCAAATGATCACTAAGACTGCTGCACCATGAATATTCAACAATGCATCAACTCAATAGGAGCTACCTAACATGTGTACTGTATACACATGTGCCCAAAAGCACTTTTGATACACCAAAAGACCAAAATTCTCTGCAATTTCTTCAAAATCTCACAAGCGCGAGATAATAAACAAGATTGCTTCAGCAATGTCCCCAATGTGTATTTCACACATCAATTTTGCCAGAATTCACAAATTTCAGCAAAAGTCCCAAAATTTCACTGACTTATCTTTCCCAATTGCATCAATACATGTTTCTGAGAGCATAAAATATGCAAATTTATCAAAATTTTGCAAAAGCCCCAAAATTTTGCGGTCCAAATGTGCACCAATGTTAGTAAATTTTGCTCAGTGAGCAAAATTTCATTGATACATGAAAAGACCCAAAATTTTAAAGGCCAATGTGCACAATTTTTGCAATTTCCGGGTCCAATGTCAATGTTATACATGAACAATTTCAAATCTAGGAAAACCCCCAAAATTTTGGGTGTAAATATGCACAAATTTGAAAACTGTGCTTATGTGCGTGAACCCTTAATAGTAAGAAAGGGCACGCTTGTAGAAATTAATAGAAATTTGATGGAATAAACAGTCGAAATGTGATGAAAATAAAACTAGCCATTGATCTACTGTGTGTTTTGCCTGCTATCACGTGGTCGTTGCCAGGCTGTTGCCTACCTGCCATTGATTGCCGCCGCAGGCCTGAAAAGTTGTCGCCTATACAACCTAATCTATTGCCTGGTCCACCTGGTCAAAATTGACCTATCACCTGCTATTGCTTGGTCCACCTAGTCAAAACTGATCTATTGACTGCCTTGCCCAGTACACGTGTTCGAAAGATGACAATTTGACATGTGTGAGTAGAAAATGAGCTTGAAACACTGTTGGCAGGCCATCGCTTGCCTTGGAAAGTGCGTACACCTTGCCGCAACTCTGATACCACTTTGTTGGGGTGAGTACACAATAGAATGTGAGACAGAAATAAAGGAGTAGTGTTAAGAGTAAGAGAGAGAATTCCAAGATGAGTGTACCAGTAAAGTCACGGTACACAAAGAATAAGATGCATTTATATGTTAGGGTACAAATAAGGGTGTGTTCACACCCGTATAAGTTTATACACACGGAGATTAAGGGTATAACGGGATGGGAGGAAGGGAGGGATATAAAGATTCATGTATGTGTGTACGGAAGCATTTGTTGGTGCTAAATGAGATGCATCATTTAACAGAGAATCAATGTAAGTAGTTCCTTGCAAATCAAGAGAATACCTATTCAATGATGGGTACCTGCCCTCTTACAGTTCACATAGCTTTGTGCCTTAAAATTTTTCGTGGTAACTTATGTTTGGCTGCACATGAGGTGAATCAACACAAAAGAGATGATCTATAAAAGAAATATGTGAACCTGACGGGACTAGAGTGGCCATAAGATGTCTCACTTGGTCCTTGGTAGTTTATTGTCTTGTGAAAGAAGACTCGTGGTTTTCCTTGATCGCCTTGTGCGATGGTGTATTGCTCCCAGATGGCGAGTTAAATTTAAAATTAAAAGACCGTGACTAGAATAGAAATTCCTCAGAACTTGAACCATGGACTCGAAAGAGAGGATTCTAAGAAGGGTTTTGGAAAATCAAACCGAGACATCAAAAGTTAGGGAAGTTCGCTTGTGCAACACCTACTCTCACAATAGCTCTAGTACTATGCGAGGAAAGTACCTTAGGTTTTGCAGAGGAAACATAAAGCATGTAGGAACTCAACCAAAGCAATTGAACTTAGAGAGAAGCTTAAGGAAACTGAAACTAGCGTTCTTGGAGAAGGTCGTAATTACCTACAATAATTACAAGTAAATAAATCACATGAAATTTTTTATCTTCAATTGCAAATGGATGGAGTACAATTGAGATTCACTAATCTTCTTCACAAATCCAAGTACCTCTTGCTATCATAAATGACTAGCTAATCTTCAAACCAATTTGCCCCTTGGTTTGTGTGGGGATTGACCTTCATCCTGCTCCTTGCAAGATGAACTTAGCCCCAAATTTGATATTGGCTATCTAGTCTCTTAAATCTCCCTGAAATTCTTCAATTTTAGCTACTACTGAATTCAAGTTCTAGACTCTCAATTTGAAGTGTGCATCCCGTGGCAGCTATCAAACCCTAATTTCTACTGTAAAATATGTTTACAGCAGAGATTAACCAAAATCTCCACTTGTGATGACTCAAATGGCTGGATTTTACTGAGATAACTTGAGAGACGGCTAAAGGATGAGAGAGTGCTGAAGAGAGAGAAAATTCAGACTTCCATTGAAACCAACCTTCCTTCCTCGAAAGGGTGGTAATCCCTTGATTAAGAACTTAATTACAACAATCAGCAAACAAACATAATTTGAAATGCACAAATTACCTTAATAATCTTGGACATTGGACACCTTGTTGGTCCCAAAATTGACGCCCCTTTCTGTATTTCTTTAACTTGATTACTAATGGAATGAATACAAGTTGAGGTTCGCAATCTCCTTTGTTGTTTCAAAATCCCCCTGCTATAATAACAATCACAATCAATTTGGGCCAATTGTTCCTTGATTCTTTACCTAGGACTTGCTCCAATGGAACCACCAATTGGCCAAATGCTGCTCCAATTTACAATGAATGGGTTGGCATTTGAATTCCTTGACAATTATACAAGTTTTAGGTGCTGAATTCAGTGTACGATGCCTTCACCAATTAGCACGGGTCTCGAGGTGGTTGTAAAATCCTAATCTTTGTGGAAATTTAGGGTCTACGGCAGAGATCTTTTTGCTGTCCACCAAACTTGGCTGAAATGTGGTCCAGAAGGCTGGAAAATGCTGAGAATGCTTGAGCACAAGCTAGAGAAGGTGAGAGAATGCCAGAAGAGAGAGAAATTCTTGATATTCATGCGAGTAAGGCTTGAAATCAGATTGTTGCATGTACCGGACAACATTTAATATTGCCGTCAGCTCTGCCAAGAGGCCTCAAACTGCTATTGCTTGCCCCAATATGTTGTCGCCAGTTCTTATAGATCCCATAATTGCTGTTGCCCACATCAAATGGCTTGATTTCTGTTGCTCTAGCCTCCAAAAGGTCCCTCCTTGTAAGAAAATCAAACCAGTAACGTGTTCTCTCTTTTTTCCTTAGCCTGAATGATCTGAATTCCTCTCTGTGCCTCCAAAAATATTATTTAGTCTTGCATGGGTATTTTTGCCAAGCGGCAGCCTCCTAAACTCATTTTTCAGCATTATCCAGCCATTTAAATAATTTTCAGAATTAAATAATTTTGAAAATTAAATTCAGCCCTTTTGACCCTGCCCAAAATTAAATGTGCCCATCCACAATTAAATTGGCTAGGGCATTTGCAACCTAGAGTGGTCCCCAACGTTCGTTGGCCCTTAGAATGGCATTAATTAATTAATTAATGCTAGCCCCTAATATCAACCTGACACTTATTGGCCAAACCATTGCCCTAGGGTCCAATCTAATAGCAACTGACCACCAAAACCCAGTCGGCATAACTTATCACTACTTTTGCCTTTATCACCCATTTGCATCCTCGGGGTCTTGGTCTGTTACTATGAAAGAATTGCCATGTGCATCATATATGCTTAAACAACCTTGCACATTTGATTAATAACTTAATCAAATGTTATCAACAAGTCTAAAGCATCTTAAAATTTCATATCCCTATGATATCCATCCCAAGAAAATGGAATAAATCAACTCAATTGCTTAGTCTAGTCAACCATGAAAGCTATGTGCATTGATGAAACACCTCAAATATGATGCTGCTTGGCTGAAGCAGCCTTTAAATTGTAGTCAGCTATTGCTATAGTCTCTTTTGGGCATGTCACCAGCTCTTGGAATGTCTCCCATTGGTGGCTGGAAATGACATGCCAATTGTTGCAGTAGCAATGGTAGTCTTCTCTCTCTCTTTGTGCTTGCATAAGCCTAGAATGAAACAAACCCCCCTCCCCCCAAAAAAAAAAAAAAAAAAAACCAAAAACCTTTTTTCCATTTGCATGGTCAAGTTTTGCTAAGGGGCAGCCTTCTAATCCTATTTTCCAATATTATCTAGTTTATAAATTAATTTTTAAAATATTAATTATAAAAATTAATTTGATAAATATTTAAGTATCTAGAAAAATAATTTCAGTAAGTCAATAAGTAAATTGGCTAGACCACTTCGTCTCCCAAGTATCCCTGAGTAGTTATTGACCCCTAGAAAGACATTAATTAATCAATTAATGTTAAGTCTCTAATGTCACCAACACTAATATTAGTGGCCAATAAATTGGACACCGGGTACCCCTAGCCACATTGTCTCCTAAGTATCCTAAGCAATTATTGACCCTTAGACTTGCATTAATTAATTACTTAATTAATGCAGAGTCTCTAATATCACTACTAGCATTAGTGGCCAATAAATTGGTCTAGGCCTAAATTTGACACCGAGTACCACCGAGTACTTATTAAGCATAACTTATTACAACTTTTGAATTTGGCACCAAGTGATATGTCGGGGTCATAGGTCCCACATGATGAAATAATTAGCTTGCACCTCACATGTGCAAGTTGACTTTGCACATTTGATTAACTTTTAATCAAATGCTAAGCAAAGTATTAAAATTTCATATCCTCATGATAGAAACTCAAAAAACAAGTGTAGAGCAAAGGACTAACTCAATGAACTAAATAATATAATATATGTCCAAAGAGTGAAGAAAAACTCAAACCATGTTTCTCTAAGAGCAGGCTGGGTGGAGGTAATCAATGGAGACAACCTCTAGATGATCTCGAAGTAACACACCAATAGAGCTCGGATGTAGATGGATGCAATCACAATTGGATAAGAAGAAAACAAAGCTATAGCAGTCCTAACAAAGTGGGCAGCAGCAAATGCAGCTTCTCAAGGACAAATGTAGCTATTTGGATGATGTGGAAGGTAGGCGGTAGTATGAACAGGTGAAAGTGCAGGCAGCAAACAATTCAGGTGATGATGTCAGCCATGGCAGTCAAAACAGCAGCAAAAACGCAGCTGTTTTGATGCTGAAAATGCTTGATAGTCAGTTTGAAACAGTTCGCCAGCAGCCAGGACAAGTTGTGGCAGCAGGGCAGCAGCTAGCTGGTCTGCTGGACAGCCAAACACACTTGTTAGAGGGTGGCAGTTGGCTTGGCTGCAAGTGGAGCAGCCAGCAGATGGCTTGATAGTTAGCTGGAAACAGGTCACCAGCGGCTACGATAGGTTGTCACAGCTGGGCAGCAGCTGAGTGGCATGCTGAACAACAAAATGCAGCTGTTCGGAGGACGGTATTGGGGTTGGCAGCAGGTGGAGCAGCTGGCAGTAGGTGGACAACAAGGCTGAGAGTATAGCAACTATAGAATGATGGTTGCAAGATGTGCAAACTGGTTGGATAGATCCCTATTTATAGACACGAGTCAACCAACTACCTAGGGTGGTGGCAAAGCACTTTTGGTACATTAAATGTGGGTTCCCTAGATACTTTTAGGACATTTAGTATTTGATTTTTGCAGATGTTTTTATGAGCTGAAAAAGGGGGATTGAAGTTAATTAACCTTTTGTAGCTTTTTAAATATGACTCCATATCTGGATTTCTTGCAACAAAAGCCTTATGTTACCCACTTTTTCATCTTTAGATGTGATGCCTACGTCCATGTCGATAAGAAAAAGAGGGGGAGCCCAAGCCAAGTCCAAGCAGCATGTATTGTTGGTTATAGTTGTATAACCAAAGGTTACAAACTCTACGATCCCAATATGGCAAAGTAGTGGTGAGTTAGAATGTTGTCTTTGACAAGGACCTTACTTTACTTCCCCCAATGGTGTTTTAACAGGTGGATCTTCTTCAACTCACGCCTTCCCCCGCCCTTGGCAACCCATTGTTTCTTCCAGGTTACCTATTAACACCCCTTCCTCTTCTTCGGTACCCCCACCTCCTCGTCCCTTGCCTCCACTTCGCCGCCTACTTCTACTTTCTCCCCTTAGTCTTCTTCAAGGGACACTTAGTTTCTAGAGGGGGAGCCTCTTTCCCAGAATGAGTGGGGGCCACTTTAAGATATAGGTGCACCACATCTTCAAGGCCTCTCAACCTCTCTCACAGGATGAGTAGACCTATTGATCTTGTGGTGGTTTCAATGGTTGATGCAAGATTTTGGAGTTACCTCTTTTTCAAAGATATCGGAGAGCACTTATGGTTCAACTATAACAAAGGAGTGACCGTCACTATGTGTGAACTATGCCCTTATGACTTGGATTTTGAAGGGCTAGGAGCTTTCCACTCTTCAATAGGCTTTTATATGAGATATGACATTGTGCTATGTAGGATTAGCTTTGATGCTATCGAGCAATATGAGACATGGGAACTAGCTCCATATTCACCAAGGTGGAAAGTTACTTGTGTGAAGTGGGTCTACAAACCCAAATACTTTTTTGATGGCTCATTGGACAAGAATGAGGCATGGCTTGTTGTCAAGGGTTGTGCTTAGAATGCCGGTTTGGATTAGTTAGAGACCTTTGATTGGACTATGCAATGTCTACCATTTGGGTAGTTCTTGCTCTTGCAACCAGGACATAAGTCTACATTCTTGAATGATGTTCTTTGAGAGAAGATCTATGTGGATCAGCCTCTAGGTTTCAATATGTGGAATAAGGAGGATCATGTGTACCCCTTGTGCCCTCCATGCGCTGAAGCAAGCTGTGTGAGCTTAGTATAAGTAGATAGATTGCTACTTTCTTAACCATGGCTTTTACTGTTTGGACAATGATTCCAACCTCTACTTTTATTTGAGAGGTCATCCATACACAGGGGGTGAAGTGTACACAAGAGATACTCAACTAAGAGTTTGACATGACTAATCCTCAAGTTTTTCCTTGGTCTTGAGATTTATCATCTTCCTTAGAGCATCTTCATTCCACAACAAAGGCACTTCTTGGAGATTTTGACGGGGTTTGGTATGGCTTTTTGTAAGCCTATGTCTTGTCCCACAGACCCCAAGTCCCAACTTACTTCAGTAGGTGCTCCCCTTTGAGATGCTACCTGCTATCTATCGATGCCTTGTTAGATCACTCACACTTGGCTCGAGATTTTCTGTGTTATCTTTGTTGTCTTGTTTCATAAACACTCCTCTTTAGGCTCACTACCATGTCTCTGTCTGCATCCTGCGGTATCCATAGGGGAGACGATCCTACAAGAGCTTGTATCGAGAGGGTGCCACACTTACTACATGGAGTGACTTTGATTGGATAGGAGACATGGATTCTTGATGACTACCGAATCTGCCTTCTCCCTTGGTATTGATGTAGTGTCTTGGAGCAATAAGAATCAACCTATTCTAGCTCTTTCATTGACAAAGGCCGAGTATGATGTATCAAGCATTGTGTTCCGATGGGCAGGAAGTGGTGTGGCTGCCTTTACCATGGGTCGATAGCCAAAGTGCTCTTGCTCTTGTGAAGGACCGAGTGTTTGCATTGAAACCAGCCTTCGAATATCTAAAGAGTAGTGAATATGAACTAACTTGCATACATGAAATAAATTAGCAAATTAACAATAGACTCAGTGAATGGGAGAGGTAGAATGCTCTTGGATGATAGACGACACATGATAGGCCCCAAAGGTTGGTGCCCCTTTTGGTATTTCTTTATCATTATGCAAAGCTTGTATGAATCAAAAGCAACTTGTTGTCACAAACCAGTACTCTCTCAATAGTAGTTATTCCCATGTTCCTTGCTCTTGAATCAGCTCAAACTTATCTCTAGTATGGAGTCCTTAGTTGCTCTCACTAGCCTTAACCAAATGTGCAACAAATCTGTCGATTCACACTCTTAACACACAGGTGTAATGCATAAAAATATATGCTATTTGTAGTCCAACGATTTGCAAAAGTGACATTCAAGGTGCAAAGCTGGCCCCACATTGTTGTGCACTGCAAACAATGTCTAGAACATGCAAATATCAATTCCAAATTGATCAAATTATGGGGCCTGCGCCTGCGCCTGCCTTTTCTAATCTGTTTTTCACTATTGAAACTCTCTCCAGTTTTATACAGAGTGATGATGCCTATGTATTTGTTCTGTCTGATGCAGGGGAATATTAGGCCAGCCACGCCTTTTGGTGCCAGTAGTTCTTGTCATGTTCTTCAACAGATGGAATGAGTGAGTTACACTCTTGACCTCAAAAGGAAAATCTGCCCGCCACGTGTGCATTTTAAAATACTTGTTTTTATTGTGCTGAACACGTCCTTTAATAATGTTTTCATGTATAATGTCAACCTAAGCTTTGGTTGCTTATGCAATGAAGGAATGATATTCTTTTCTGTTACAAGTACTTTGGGATATATTTAAGTCTTCCAGAAATAGAGTTCTATTTCCAGGGATAAACCTATGGATGCTTGTGATATGGGATATAGTATTATGTTGCTGAAATAGAGTTCTAACTTTCAGGCTTAAATCTACAAATTCACTTAGTATAGAGTTCTAGATTGAAGCTTCAAATTGACGAGTGCATTTGGCATTTACTTAGTGTGGTTATAAGATGCAATATGAGAACATACAAGAGGATTTCTAAACAACTGTTTGATTGAATGCCATTCAAAATTTAATGGGTTATTTTGTTACCTTGTTGTGGAATGAGATGAAGCTAGCAAAAAGGCATGCCTTTACATTAGCATGGTAACAATGATGATGGCAACATTGCCCAATCTGAAGAATTGGCTGATGAGTCGGAAGGTATTGTGAGATGTTCACAAGATTAAAGGCCTGTGTTTAATTTGCAATTGAATTCTATTTTTGATATGCTTCGGGAGATACAAGTTGATGAAGCTTCTTATATTTCTAAGTTAGGTGCTGAAATCTGAGGCTTTTGTATTACTAAGCTGGGTGCTTTCCTTCCCTCAAGCTTTTACCCTTTATCTTGATAAATTCTATGGAAGGTCATGTTTTCTTTTCATGCATGTTTAACATTTTGAGAATTGGCTTCTTGCATAAATGTTGCTTTCCTTTACTTAAGCCTGTACCCTATTTATTTGTCTGGTGTTATATTTTATGGCAGGGTGTTTGCTCCTGAGTATGGCCTTGTACATCTGCAGTTGATACCAATACTTGTGGGGTTCTTCACCTACAAGGCAGCAGCTCTTGTGGAAGTGTTCAAAGATATTATGCAGTTACCCAGTGATGGGAATATTGAATAACTTGTTCGAAAGTTTTGCTCAGTTGGGTACTGTTCTTTGAAGCTCGGGTCTGTGTAACAATTATTTGTAGGGAAAATCTTTGATATTTGATTGGTATTTAGCTGCTGAATTTGTTTCTGGCAGTAATTTCGATGTGCGTTCACACTCTTGCATGAAAGCATGTATGTCAATTCTTTGCAAATTGTGTAAACTGCATAGAATCTGTTTGACTCCACATCCAATAATATGTGAATGTTATGAACAATAAAATGTAACGAGGATTGCTGTACAGGGTTCAGAACGCTTATCAAGTTTCTTTATTGTTAGCTTGACACAGCACCCACACTGATTACAGGGGTACAGAGTCAGAACATGACTCTACTTAGTGCACCAATTCACCTCTTTGGTTCCCCAATAACACGCACTCAGACACATCCCAAGTCTAGGATATACGAGCCCCTGTCTAGCTTCTAATATTAAGACATCCATTAATCGAAAAATTACATGCATTATTTCGAAGATGGAAGGCTTTATTTTTGAACTCTACGACAAATGCCAAAAGGCTTGTACAAAGAGGCATATTGTGGGCATCCCACTCCATCCTCGATCATTCCTACCAGCCAGCCGTCATCCTCTTGCTGGCCACGGCCACATGGAGGCTGCGCAGGAAGCCTGCCCTAGCCATCTACTGTAGATTGCCCAGCCATTATATATCATCGCTAGCCTTGTAGGAGTTTAAGTACTGTTGCCATCACTCTATGGATTGTAGCTGATTGGATTTTCCCTATTGCTATAGCCTACATTTTCCCTAATTTTGCTAATGTTTGGGGTCAACATATCATCGTTGCTTTGTCTCCTATTGTTTGTGGAGTCACCATCTCACCCAACATATGTGCATTGCAGTTCTTTGGATCTTCGATGACATTTTGTGTCTTTGAGGATTGCATTTTTCTCCCTCCAATGCTCCTTGACATCATGGTTGGTGGAATGTTGCTATTGCGCTTTGGGATCTGTTGCTAGAGGCATTACATTGTATCATATGTCTAGGTCGTTTTCATCGAGCGTTCTACAGATCGTATTTCCTGTGTCGTACATTTTCTGTGTCTCTTTGTTTCCCTTAACATTCCTTTACATGGTTTTAAAGGTAGGTGCTCTCAATCGACACTTGAGCCTTCATAAGAAAGCTTAGCATTTAAGAGCTCGTGAGAGCACAAAAAGAGATGTCTTAGTATCCACGATCTCTATCCCAAATGCAAGATTCCCCCTAAGATCAAAGGTATCCTTCAAAGATAGTGTATCTTCTTACCCAAGGTTAATATGTGAAGGATTTGAGGCAAGGATGAGAGAGATTTAGACGAGGGTATATAATGTCCCGCTTAAGATCTACACCATCACACGCCTACTTCTTTTATGTATCAACCCAATGATTGTATATATCTAAGAGAAGGATGCACCGTAGGTCTAAGTTTAAAGTTGTTGAGGATCTAGAGTGTCTAGTCCAAAGAAGACAAAGAGGTGATAACAATACATCCAATCTTTTTAGTCCCATGCAAGATGTAAGGTACACATTCTACTTTTAATAGTTTGATATCTTTGGTTGATGTGCATGCTATGGGCATATTCCTTGCATACATATGCTTACACCCGTTCCACATACATCACACTAGGGGATAAGTATTCCTTGCATACATATGCTCACACCCATTCCACATACACCACACTAGGGGATTACTTATCCTTTAGGTGTGTATCTTGTAGGAATCTTACCTCTTACTCAATGGGATGGTGGCGGTGCAAAATTGGCGGGGGTCCATCCTCGTGACCAAGAACAATTTGTGACCTACATGGAAGGATATCCATTTGAGACATATCAAGCCCTCGATATCACACAAACACTCACGATTCTCTCAAATGTCGAAACTTATTGGGCCATACGTATGTTATCTAGCTTTACTATTGTCCATGGTTCAATTGCCATGAGTCATCATGCTAGGTACCTTGGTGTTACATGTCATATCAAGCCAAACACAACACAAACCACACATTCGACTTGCACATTCTTTAATTCTTCTACCACCACGACCAATATTGTACTTAGTGACATGACTTCCTTCAACGGGTTGAATTTTACCACTTGGTCAAGTTTTATGTGGCCTACTTAATGACATGACTTTCTTCAACGAGTTGAATTTCTTCACTTGGTCAAGTCTTATGGGGCCTAATTTGGACTTGGGATCTTGTTCAGGCGTTGGAACCACAACCCAAACCCATTGATTCTCGTATGAGGTTGTTTGCTATTGGAAGAACAAAAATGCCATTGACATAGGCGAGCTAATGCAAGGTTCTTTACTTAAATTTCACTCTTAGTTACGACATTTCAACCTTTTTAATCAATGGATCTACTTGATTGATTGTTATGCAACTTGTGATAGGACATGACATGTAAACCTTAACATGAGTTGCAAGACTTAAAGAAGTTCTAATTTGGGTGACTCAAGGGTCACATTATACAAATACTGGCATTTACTTACCGAATTTGAGATTATTAGCATCCCATGCTTGATGAGGAACCAAGGTATATTTTTTGGAAATAAGTTGGTATTGAAACATTTTAATTTCACACAATAGACCATTTCAGTCTCACTTGCCCGCTTTTTATGGGTTTGAATGCCAATTATGATGTTATGTAGGACTATTTGATCAAGTGCATAAGAAATCTTGTGTCATCTTTAGGGGAGGCCCTTGTTTCCTCTCCCCAAAAGGGGAAGTAGGAGAAATGGAGGAACAACAACCAATCTAAAAGACTAGTGAAGAACATGGAAATGCCCAATCAAGTCTTAAAACCAGGTTGGCAAAATGTACCCAAGGAAAAATCGGTATTGTCACCACTGTTGGAAAGGCAAACCATTTCGACAATGAGTGTCAATTTGAGACTAAGGCACCTAGCCAATATCCACTTGGCTTAACGGCCACATATATACAATGTGTGTTGAACCATTGGTAAACTTTGGTCCACTAGTCCACCTTGTCTTCGTAAAGACACACGAGGATGCGAGCTTGGTCCATATATATAAGGTGGCTTTCAACAATGAGTATTCTTCCCTAGAGGCCCACCCCACTCCTTTATGTGGCCATAAAGCCAAATGGATTGTATATAGTTAAGCCATTAAGCCATTAAGGAAAAGTGTAATGTTTGTTATGGGAATAACTCCTTGGAAAAGTTCTAAGGTATTGGAAAACTGGAGTTTGACACTAACCATGACCTAGGTGAGACTAAATACTAAGTTTTTAATGATGATACCATCAAGGCTGTCTACTTCATGAGTTTATTTCGTGGGCCTACAATTTGCATGTGAGACTCATAAGATGCTATATTATGATAGCTAGAGTGCCATCACACTTTGGCAACCCCATCTTCACAACAATACAAAGCATGTTGGAGTTCGCTACTTGGAGAGTAGGTGTAGCAAGGTAACATTACCTTGAGTCTTTTTTTTTTGGGTAATGTGTAGTTTATATTAAGGGTAAAAGTGATTACAACATCATTGAGATGCAATGTGGCACTATGCTAGCTGGCTTAACTTATTACAAAAGAGCCTAAACATCCAATGCATGGGTTTGAGAGGACTTAATAGAGCTTAGATTTATGCATTCAACTGATTGACACCAATGTCTAAAAGCCCCCCCACGGGGCTTTTGAAAATCATAGTATTCCTTTTATTCCATACAAACTCGATGGCTGCCCCACATATGACTCTGATTAGTTTGTAAGTCTTATCATATGGCCATCCCAAAGTTGCTCATGAGATTGGTATCCTATATAAGTGTTTCTCACTCTCTTCTCTATAGCAAAGGGGGTAGAGGGGGGAGTTTTTGATCCTGTTTGTCAACTTGGTGTGCAATGGGAGTTTTTAAAGCATCAACCTACATCTAAACACATTTATTTTGTATGATAGAGTCAATTTCCAAACCTTCTTAATTCTTCTCTTCCATGTTTCGGTCCTTACCAAGGGACACTCTTTCTTCTAGTTGTGTTGTATCTTCATTATGATGGATGGGGATGCTAGTCTGTACTCACCACTTGACTTGCATTGAAGGAGACACTTGCCAATAGGACTCAATTTATTCAAAACCAAGTCCTTCCTAACCATTGAGGTGGTCCAATCGTCCTTATGTAGCATGACCAATGTAGTCTGTCAACATGTGTTGTTGCACTAATTGGTTTATGGTGAGCCACTTAGCATTGTGCTTATCCCAAAGGTCTTCCTAGAAAGCAATTCCTTTGTTGCATAGGGCTCTCACTATCCTCGGTCCTTTGTGCACTAGGGACATTGGGCGATTCGCAGGCATTAAGAGAGAAACAAATGTTGCAAGAGAGCAATGTGTTGCCTTTTGATGGGCTTTCGAATTTCTACTCCATGCTAGTTAGGACTCTTTGCTTTTGGGTGACTAGCCCTTGTGCAATGTCACTATGGAATCTTGATTGCTAGTTGTGGGTAAGAGATCACGTCATGCCATTGAAGACTATCCCATAAGAAGCCTTTGACTTTGCCAGTAGCAATCCAATGCTTGACCAATATCATCTAGGGTCGTGAATTTTCAATTCTTTTTAGGAATGCCATATTGAGAGCTTGAGCTAAGGCTTTCCAATCCAGCTCCTCCCTACGTCCTATCCTCAATGAGGATACCCTAGCCTATTTGTGGCATGAGTTCTTTATTTTGGTAAGACTAGAAATCATGGCAAAGAAGAGTATGCTTTTGACCACTACCAATCTTCCAACAAAGGAGAGGGGGCATTTGTTCTCCCTTTTATCTTTTCTCGAAATCTATTTAGAAACCACATAAACCTTTACTTCAATGTGACACCCACTCCAATGGGGACACCTAGATAGCAAATTAGTTCTATAGGTGCTACAACCTTGAAGCCTAGTTGCTTGAGCCACTCCTCAAGACCCCCCCACCCCCTTTGAAAGGTAGAACAACTCAGTTTTGGATTGATTGATATTCGAGGCTAATAGTTGTGAGAACTCAAAAGTATATCTTTAGAAGATTTAGAACCAATTCCTTCTCAGCCTCAACAATGGATGCATTGTCATCTGCAAAGAATTGGGCAACATTTTGTGGCCTATCCAGTAGGGGCAAATCTCTGATGGTTTCATCTTGCATGGCTCTATCAAACCTCCTCAATAAAGGATCCATGATTAGGGTATAGAGTAGGTGTGCCAAGGGACACCCTTTTCTGATCGAGGACTAGCCGCTATAGGGCAAAGCAGGCCTTGATCGCTGCATTTATGTTGATTGAGGCACTGTTTCTTTGGGCAAGGTCATTTTTAAATTTGATTACATTTTCATTTTGGATTTTGATTATTTCCATTCTTGCACTTTTGTACTTTTACATATTCTTTTGTTGTTTTTGTTCTTTTTAGTTTCTTTATCTTCTTTCTCTTCTTGCCATTTCTCTATGTGTGTGTGTGTGTGTGTGTGTGTGTGTGTGTGTGTGTGTGTCCTATTCATCTGCCCTATGGAAGAAGCCTAAGGTATCATTTCTCTTTCTCTTTCTCTCATATACATCTCTTCTGTTTTTCATTTCTTTTTCTCTTCTAGTCATTTTTCTTATTCTTATATCCTTGTGCACCATTGGAAAACGCTTGATGTATCATTTGGATTGCAAGAAGCAACAAACTCAATAAGGTATTGTTTGGAATATCAGAAGAATACTTTTTTTAAAATACTCGCATTTGCAATAGTTTTAGAAGTTCCAATAAACAAACACCTAATAATTTTTACATGCCCTTGTCTTTCTTTCTTTTGTCTCTCACTATCTCTGTTTCTCTTTTGTGTATTTGTATGTACCATTGGAAGAAGCTTGAGATACCATTAAAAGTACAAGAAATAAGAAGTTGGTCAAGACATTGTTTGGAATACTTAGATCAAAATGTTTTCTCAATGTTTACATTTTGCAGTAGTTTTAAAGGTCCTACTAAAAGTATTTTTACTTGTTATAGGTGTTTCTCTCTCTTCCCCCATAAGGGGATTATTGAGCACTTGAATATGCCATAAGGAGATTCTTTTAGTTATTATTAGAATCATTGATACAGTTCCATTTTAAAAAATCAAGGTAGCTATTCTCTCAAGGAGTTTCTAATTTATATTTGGATTTTATTTTTGTTTGTGTTTATCACATATCTAAGAAGTCTTGAATGTTGGAGGGTTTTCTCTTTCTTCTAAGATACATGGTGGTTGAAGTGAAGGGTCATATTTACATAGTGGTGGAATCCCATATTTGAGGTGAAAAGAAAGAATCACAAGGTTCTCAAGGAGAAGTTGAAGCTAAAAGGTTAGAAGATGAAGGCAAGCAACATATTGATATGTGGATGGATGGAGAATTATATCCAACAAATCTATTAATATGTGAACCGCTTAAATTTTGTACACTTTATGATACAATTAGGTCTATCAGAGTTGGAAATAGTGGGTTACTAGGATGTTGTAATGGTTTGCACTCTCAACATGAAGTTGAGATTCATAAGGCAAGGTGAATGACTTATCAAAACCATGATGATTAGAAGGCAAATATATATTAAACAACAAGTAAGGAGGTTAGGTAAGGGAGAGATAGAATTGTAATTACTAAAGGTGCAATTAGAGAAGCTTAAATAAAAGGAAAAGAAGAAAAATATATGTTTTAGATCTCAAGGAAAGCAACAATACCAAAGAGGAAGAATGATATCTTCTAATAGAGATAATATTATTTTTATATTTTAACTTTAGCTCATAAGTTTTGCATTTTTTCTTTTAGTTTCTAACATATTATATTTAATGTGTAGCGCAATTTATTAGGGCATGGAATATCCTTTGTTGTTGATAAGCAAGGAGAATTTTCAATATGGCATACCCAAGGCATTTCCTAATATTTTTGCGTACAATGCATTTTATTATGGCTTGATCTTATTGGTTGCATCACAAAAAGGGCCATAACTTTCATTCTAGAGCTCAAAATGGGTTCGTGTTTATGCTCAACATGATTGGAATGAGGCTTTTGAGATTGTCTAATGGTCAAAATATCCACCCAAAAAACTTTTGCATCAAGAATTATCATATTTGTACAAGCGTTTGCCTTCCATCTCAAATTTGGACTCATGAAACTATCTTTTTCTTTGGACACCCTCTATTAGTATATGTTCAAAAGTTACTATGTTAGCTTAAACGAATACATGTTTTTCCAAGTAATTGATTCCGTAAGTATCTACAAATAAAGCACTGCTACACTTGCACATCACAAAAAACATAAAATTTATGATTATAAAGAAGACAATGATTGTAAGTAATTTGCCTAGTTGTTGAAAATTTATTTTTGTCATTTCTAATATTCATGGTCTCATTTATATAATTTATATTAGATTTCTACAAAAGGGGACTATGTATGGCTTACCAAAGCCTAAGCAATAAAGATTCTTTTGAAGATTTGGATTATCTATCACTTGGTCTTGATAAGAGAAAAAAATCTTCAAGGATAGCAAAGGCTTTGAGGATACTAAGGAGAAAAGATCCATAGGAGCCAAGAAGAGTGTAAAATTCATACAAAAAAAGATCCAAATATCCCTAAGAGAGACCCTAAGAAAACACCATGCAAAGAGTCATAAGATGGGAGGAGGACCTTTCAAGGACCCAAGTAAAGAATCTTTGGTTGTGATTGGCCAAAGAAAATTTGATCTATACAACCAAGAGTTTGAAGACACCTCTCCACAAACATGAAGGGATTAATAGTGAATAATGAAGGAATCCATTAGGGAATAGAGAAAGAGTACTCTAGGCCAATAGGAGAAAAGCCTATGTAATAGAACTTCTACTTTTAAACCCCAAAAAGTATCATATTATAAATATTAAAATAATAATACTATATTTTTTATTATGAATATCAAATTTTTTCTCTTATAATGTTGATTATGACATCCTTTACATTAAGGGAATAAGGTCTCCGCTACTTTACATTAATGACACATCTACGATTGTATGGTAGCAACAATTAGATCTAAATTAAAGTCACAAAAGACCTTACTGCTTATCTTTTTCTCCTTTGTCTTGTTTCTCTCGTCTCTTTCCCTTCTTTCTTTTAATTGTTTCACTTTGTGCATATGTGTGTGTGCGTGCGTGCGCGCGCGTGCATGTGCACTATGAATACAAAAATTTGACATTCAACAAGGTGGCCAAGCTCTCAAATCACATTTATATCAATATTTAATTCATTTCAAAATGATGGAAGATGGATTCTACTATTATAAGCAAAGATAGCTAGATCACCATCATGTAGTAGGTAAGACATAAGAAAAGGCAAAGGTGTAAGAGCTCTTTCAAATAAGAACCATGTAAAATAGATAATAGTTTAAAATGTGGTCTTGCATAGAGAGCTACATTTGGAACATGAAAACCTTTCAATACATAGACCTACTTTTTAATGTTTCATCCTCAATGTCTTTCTTTTCTTAAACTTGGTATTAGATTTTATTATGACAAATTCATTTGTTTTGTAGATGTCTACTAATCTAATCTTGAGCAATGGTAACCGATCAAGTCTATTGTTGATATTATTGATATTATGCATGGTTGTATTGGATAAGAAATGTACAAAGGTAGAATAAAACATAACTTGCATAGAATAGAGTATTCTTTTACAATCATTCTTATGTTGTCCCAACACAACATTGCCAATATGGAGCAACATCACTCCTTCCTTTGCCTAAAATTTCAAGCTTTGAATGGCCTTTGCCAAGCCTAGCCTCGTAAAAGATATAGATGTAAAATATTTTTTGAGATATAAAGAGCATTGAAACCTAATATCTCAATTAGGATAATCAAGACCACATTATTAGGCCTATTAATATATTTTTCAACTGCCTTTACAATGCTAAGGTAAGAAGTTCAAAGGTCATGTTCTCAATAGAAAGACTAAGATATGATCATGTCTTGCAATTTGTTGATGAAGGATGTGATACTAGGATAGAAGGAAAGATAACTTGTAAGATAGATCATAACGTTGTTGCTTATAAAGACATGATGGAATTTCATCCTTAGCTTTTGTTACAATATATGGCATTATGTTGGTGGTAGTCAAGTTCCTTTAGACTAGAACCTTGATGATTTAGCCAATATTTTATTTTGGATCTTTATGTTTAGTTCAATGGAGGTGTTATTAAAATCTTAAAGTGTAAGAGAGGGGGATTTAATAATGGGGAAATACTAGCTACACTGGCTAGTATATAAGGTGCTAGGGACTTGATTTTTGACCCATCAGATTATAATACAAGTCTCCTTTCATCTTCACCTCTCTCTCCAAGCTTTCATCTTCACCTCTCTCTCCAAGCTTTCATGGTTTCTTCCTCTCTCTTTCTATCTTTCTCTCTCCTTTTGTAATATTTCTCTCTCCTTGTCACTCTCTTTCTCTCTCTTCTTGTAGTCGTTCTCTCTCTTCTACACACACTCTCTCCTCTTCTTCTTTCTCTCTTGTCCTCTTCTTGACAAGTGGTATCAGAGCCATAGGTTCTTGATCTAGTTGGCCAACATTCCATTTAGGTATCTTTTTTTTAGTCACACAGATTTAAGAGCCACAGGTACACAGGTACACAGGTACAGACATGACATGGAGCAACAGTGCAGTTACCAAGGATTTATAGACCACAAGGACTGCAGGTTTGGTGCATTAATGGAGTCTTGGACCAAGTTTGGTAGTAGGAAGGCTGAAGTTAGCAACTCGTGGGTCATTTTTGGCCAATTTTGAAGGTATTCTCTTAAGAGACAGTGGTAAATGAAGTAGAAGAGGGGAAAGTTTTGGTTACTTTTTAGGAACAATCTTTCTCTCTCTTTCTTTTAGCATTTCTCTCAAGCTTTCATGGAGGAGATCAGCCCATTCTCTCCATGTGCCACCATCTGCAACAGTCAGACCTCCATTTGACAAGAAGGATCATCCTTCATCTTTGTCATCATCAACAGAAGAAGAGGAGAGAGAGGTGAAGATGAAAGGAGACTTGTATTATAATTTGATGGGTCAAAAATCAAGTCCCTAACACCTTATATACCATCCAGTGTATCAAAAAAGGAGGTCAATCAGAGCTTCCTAGCTCAAGTTACAGGCAAATTAGTGACAGGTGGTCTAACGGGACTACACCTAAACATGGCAAAGATGATGAAGAAGAGAGCAATGAGCAAGCTGAACAACAAGACTGGGATAATGAGCAACATGATCAACAAGAAGATGAGCAAGAAGACCAAGAAGATGTACAAGAAGGGAACAATGAAGAGCAAGATGTACAAGCTGATGATATCTTAGCTGATGAATCACATAAGGCACTCACAGATGTAGATGGTTATGCTGAAGGTTTTAGACTCTTGGAGAAACCTCATGATGATATTCTTGAGCATTAGTTTATAGTTAATCAAGGTTTACAACAGCCATTGAATGCATTTGATAATGAGTACCTTGATCATGGTTATGATGATTCGCATATGTCTGATGATGATATAATACATGATTTGGGCATACATGAATATGAAGATGGCATTGTGTTTCCCTATGATCCGGGAGATTATGGATGTAATTGTCAACTTGATTATGGGGATACTTCATTGCATCCATTTGATCCGGGTGGATTGGAGTATGTGGTTGATGGGCATTCTCTTCTCTTGGACAATCATTATGACAGAATACCTTTTGATCCAGGAGGTTAATGGAATGCTTGGGGTCTCATTTAGACCAACATCCATCTTTTTGGTAGACTCTTTTGGCTGAAGATTGGCTATCTATGGCCATATTTTAGTGCAGGGAAGATTGCAGACAACTTACTATTTTACACCAAATTTTACTTTGAATTCTGAATAGCCAAGCCCAACCTACATGGGCTGAAAGCACTTACCAAGAGCTCCATTTTGATGTGTAGCATGCCTTGATTAGAGTCTCCTACAGAAAGTTATGACAGATTTACTACAACAGGGCCCTGTAATAAACAACTTGCTGTCCACTATCTTCAGCTCGCATTTACTCAAGATATTTGGGTTAAAATTCATTTTTATAATTCCTCAATAGGGCCCATGTATCGTACATACCCCAATGACCCATCATATACAATAATACCTCTTCATTCATTAGTATACCCCTGTAATAATGTAGTAGAGTAGTACTCTGATTTGTTCCTACCTAGTAGAGTAGTGCCCAAATTGTTTTTGAGGGTAAAAACCTTCGGGTGGGGATGGAATGTAAGAGAGAGGGATTTAATAATGGGGAAATACTAGCTACACTGGCTAGTATATAAGGTGTTAGGGACTTGATTTTTGACCCATCAGATTATAATACAAGTCTCCTTTCATCTTCACCTCTCTCTCTAAGCTTTCATGCTTCTTCCTCTCTCTTTCTGTCTTTCTCTCTCCTTGTCACTATCTTTCTCTCTCTTCTACACACACTCTCTCTCCCCTTCTTCTCTCTCTCTCTTGTCTTCTTCTTGACAAGAGAGGAAGGAGAACACACGGAGTTGCTGCAAGAAAGGTCTCTCTCCCTCTTTGTGCTTCTTCTGTTGCTACTGCTATGCCTGTAGGAAGCTCTCTCATCTCCTAGAAGACTCAGAAGAGCAATCCTCACAGCTCTTCTTCAATCCTCGTTGACAAGCGCATCCAGAAATCTAAAGCTCCATCAATCAAACCCTTGCCACCGTTTGTTCGCCTCTTTCTCCTATCACTCTAGTTGAAAGGCACTACCAAAGAAGCACCATGGAGACTTCCTCTCTCACGTGCTTGTGAAAAAAAGGCATGACTGTCACTTCTCCAGTAGCAACAATTCTCACTTTAGCCTCTTTCCAGACACACAAAATTTCTAAATCGATCCTATTTTGTCTTCAGGTTGTTGCTTGATAGCAATAGCTCTTTTTCCATCTAGCACCTTATTGGTAGGCAAGTTTGCCTGCTTTACAGCTCCCTGAGCACTGGCAAGCAGAGCATGCCCTCGAGCAGATGGCATATTGTTTAAGAGCCACATAAAGCTTTGTTGTGTGCCATTCTGGAATGAGTTAGGAATGCCTGCAGACTTTCCTCCGCTTGAAGATCTTGACAACTGGCTCATATCAATTTTGGAACAGGAGAACTTGGTCGAGCTCTTCTTGAATGGTACACCTTATCATTGTCATTCTTGGCATTCAACAACTCTGAGATTGTATTAGATTAAGAGATGGAGGCATTGTGCTTTGATGAAAATCAAACAGACGAAGAGATGCCCATCATCTTGAATATCTTGAAAATTAGGCAGACGAGGAGCTTTTCCATTTTAAGAAGCAGCACAACGAGAAAACAACTGAATCAAGCTTTCTCAAATAAAAATGGGAAACATCAAAGCAAGAATTGAATGGCCTTGGTGAAGCATCGAAGCAGATTGAAAGACACAATGAAATGTTGAAAAATAACATAGCTATAAGTAGGTGGGTGACTTATGCAACAGAAGAAGACATAATCAAAGCCGAGAAAGGAAAAAAATAAAGACTAGGACTTCCTTATTGTGCATCTTGAACAACAAGTGAAGGATCATTTGGAAAAGAAAGCACGTATTCTATTGAAAGCTCCAGGATAAGAGATCATGTGAGCACCCTTTGCAGCATAAGGTTTCAGCCAGTCCTGGTTTTCTGAAAAGAAGTTCTGAAATTTAGCACAGGCAAGCACTTCATCCTTCTCCAGACGAAAAACCTTTTGGCTATGAGAGTTTTGCCTTCATAGTGGCATCCTAATCCACATCCTGCAAATTGAGTTTTTCCCTCTCATTCTCAATCTCATCCTTGATAGCACGGGGTAATTTATTTGATAGTCTTTGAAATCGAAGGTATAGAGAGTGCAGAGCAAACACTGATAAAGAGCTGTATGGATAAGAGTCCCATCACATGCCATTCACTGACGTGTCATTGACATGCCCCTTCACAAGCTAGGTGCATGCTTGGCAGCCTCTAAATTCTTTCAATCCTCAGCCCCAATGTACTTGGATTGAGGCCGGTTTTTGGCAGTCAAACAACCAGAGCAACAGAGCAATGGGAGCGATAACATGTAGTTTCTTTTCCTCACCTGGACCGAAAGGGTGCAGATCATGTTGATTTTGATGGTTTTAAACTGATAATGACAAGTGCATAAGAGGTGCACTGTGAAATCACTTCAATGATCATCGTGAGGCGGTGCTTGAAATTCATGGACAGATGAAATGCGATCCAGTAAACCGCAAGCCGTGATGTCCTCAACGAAGCCCAAGGGTCTCAACAAGTCCTCTACTACCTCATCGAATCCAGTTTCTTCTTGGCCATCGTAGTAATACATTGCAACCTCAAGGCAATACACCATGGCTAAACTTCTTCTTGAATACTGTAGCATGGTCTATAAATGTTCCTTTCAACTAGACCTTGTGTGGATATTTTGTCATACATTTTGAGAGCATCTTGCAAGGCTAGGACTATGCCTTCAACCTTTGGAGCCTCAACATCTTCCACACCATCCAATTTTGCTCTTACAGATTCACAGACTCTTACTTTTCATGCCTCACAAAAGCACAGCTTATTTCTGTAGGTTATGATGTGAAAACTCATGTTTATCCATTGTCAAAGTTCTTCAACAGAAAACTCGCTATAAGATTTTGGCTCAGCAAACATTATTTCGGGGGAGTTAATCCCATCAACAGATGCTTCATTAGGATGTTGTGTCTTCCAACCTTGCTCTTGAGTGTCCAAGCAAGCGGCCAAGGTCTTGCTTGTTGATGACATCCTAGAGCTTGCTACTAGTGTTGTCTTCGTGCTCAAAAGTGGAATAGAGGAGGAAGAGATGGAAACCACAAAGTTTGAATAGTTCAGATTGATGCCAACAACAAACATCAAGAATCCCAAAGCAGGTGCATAGTATTGTTTGTGAACCATGAATTCGTTGGAGTGGACAACCACTACCTCCTATTGCTTGCCTTCTTCCATTATGCACTTCTTGAAGTACATGCATGACTGAGCACACTTCAAATTTATTTCTTATTGGCTCACAATTTAACTCCTAACCCATAACTGTGCTTGGTTTTGATTCTTGATCATTAAGCCAAAAATTGTAAGAAAGGGTAAGTGATGCAATCAGTGAGTCACTGATTTGCAGAGGTAACCTCTTTCCCCATCCCATTTTCCTTATTGATCATGCATATCATGAAAGGCCCAATCCTCAATTTGTAAATGCACATCATGTTGGTTGCTTAATAATAAATGTGTGCCATGTATATTTCGGGTGAGGAAAAGCCCGATGCCACGCCAGGTGGCAAGACAAAAGAGGGGTGACCCCCCCTTGCCATCAAAGAACCTGAAGGGGTGCACAACTCGGCCCGAGGGGAACTTTGCCCACCTCCTGGTGATCTGGAGCCCGAACTTGTTTGCAAGTGCAGAGATGTAACGTGCCCGCTCCCCAAATTGCGAGACACGTCTTAGCAGTCCATCGAGAGTTATATCTAGAAGACGCCACTCGGCACTCCCAAGGAATGACATGGGGTTTGCAACTAGGTTCTCTCGAGTCTGCCTTGCAACGGAACTTATCCGGCCGTTCCCACTAGGATTGACTTGAAGTCCAGGTTCCTTGTAGTCGGGTCTTCCTAACAGCCTTCTAGCGTCGGTCTATAACTACTCCACTTTTCGCAGACACAACTGGGCCAAAGCAGACTCATATCGCACTTGGTTCAAAGAGAATGGGAAACGAGAGGGATGCATCGCTCAACCTCTCTGCTCGTAAGGCATAGTCCCATTCTGGTCCCCTAAAACGGCATGAATCAGGTTTACAAGTTCTAAGGTGCTTGTCTATCTAACGTTCGCATCAATTAAATTCCATTAAGGAAAGCTCTCGGCTAACCGAGACCACCCTGCCGTAGGATGGACCCGACGGTCACATCCACCACGCTTCCCTCGAGGATTGTTTTAGTTATCTAATTACCTACCACATTACGTTTGACACATAAAAGCAGCTTCCTTAATTAACCCGTTAATCACAGGTTCCTTTACGTAATTTAGGGCACATACACTAAGACAAGATAAAACAAGATCAAACACTTCCTTAACTTATCTTCAGATTAATGTTTGTCTCCCGCCCATACAGGAGAATTAAGTGTCCCTTTCTGCCTCCGCAGAAAAATCCTTCCATCTCCTGGCAATAAAAACCCGAAGGTTTATCCTACCAAGATTCTGCCTTGTAACTAGTATCAAAGCCTCGAGATCCCATCTCGAGTCACGTAAAACACTTGTGTAGGGTCCGGAGGCATTGGGATTTACGGCGAGAGCCACCTCGGCACCCAAGCGTCCTCCTACACCAAGTAATTTCCACAGAGAGACCTCTCGTGGTGGGTTTGGTCCACATTCCCGGTAACCCCCTTGGTTAGGGATTGGCGGTTCGCGGGGGTAGCTAGCACCATCCTTCATTAATTATCCCTTTAGGAAATCATCCACAGCTGAAGCAACCATCCTAATAACATTTACTAGGAAAAACATCCCTTTTGTTCCCTTGGCAATTTATCCTTACAGTTCCGGCCATGAAAATATAATCACTTGGATATTCATTCAAAACCACAACCAATCCTTAAGTATCCTTTCGGAAACAATCAAGTTAAAATAACCAGCCTAACATCCTTTAACTAGGAAATCATCCTTTCCTAATCCAGCAAGTAACCACTTTGCCTAGCAATCACTTTTTCCATCTTTAGCAAGATCAACTTTCGTTAAAACCATTTCAACAGTTCCAAGCAACATGCTTAGCATAAATCAACTACCATAACATTCGCTCTCCCCCTTGGGTTAGGGCTTCGCAAGGTCAATTTAACAAATACCTTCTAGATCCTTTAAATGATCTAAGTGGTCTTTCCCTTGATCCTGATTTGATCAAGGCTAACATTGTCCTATTGTTTCAACTCCTATGGCAAGCTATGCGCAACATTAATGAGTCTACATATTTTAAGTGTGATAATATAAACATCTACAGAGAACAAGAGTTTGAGGAACCTAGACTTGATTCGCAGGAGTAGGGGCATAGTTGATGCTTGCCTCTTTGTTTGCATCTCTCGTGTCTCTGGCTCCACTTAGGATCGAGACTCGTCGTAATACTGGGCTTTGGTGCGATCGTGGAGAACTCTGTCAAGATCTTCTTCTTCTTCAGCTCCACTTTTCTCAACCTCCTTCTCCCTTCTCTCTCTCTCTTTCTCTCTCTTCCTCTACCTTTCTCCCTATGATTATCCCTCCTCTCTCTCTCGTCCACCTTCCCACTCTCCCCCTCCCTCTCTCTCCTTCTTCTTCTCTTCTTCTCCTTCTCTCTCTCCTTCTTCTTCCTCCTCTTCTTCTTCTCCTTCTCTCTCTCCCTCTTCTTCTTCCTCTTCTCTCCTTCTCCTCTCTCTCTCCCTCTTCTTCTTCTTCTTCTCTTGTTCTCCTTCTCTCTCTCCCTCTTTTTCCTCTTCTTCTTCTTCTTCTCCTTCTCTCTCTCCCTCTTCTTCTTTCTCTTCTCTCCTTCTCCTCTCTCTCCCTCTTCTTCTTCTTTTCTTCTCTCCTTCTCCTACCCTCTCCCTCTCTTTTCCTCTTCTTCTTCCCTTCTTCTCCTTCTCTCTCTCCCTCACCTTCTTCTCGTTCTTTTTCTTCTCTTTTTCTCCTCTCATTCTTCCTCTTCTTCTTCTCCTTCTCCCTCTCTCCCTCTCTTCTTCTTCTCTTCTTCTCCTTCTCTCTCTCTCCCTCTCTTCTTCTTCTCTTCTTCTCCTTCTCTCTCTCTCCCTCTCTTCTTCTTCTCTTCTTCTCCTTCTCTCTCTCTCTCCCTCTTCTGTCTCTTCTCTCTCTCTCTCTCTCTCTCTCTCTCTCTCTCTCTCTCTCTCTCTCTCTCTCTCTCTCTCTCTCTCTCTCTCTCTCTCTCTCTCTCTCTCTCTCTCTCTGCTAGGGGGCGCTATTCACGGGGCAAGGGAGGGCACTGCTGCTGATGATGATGGCCATAGGGGGGGCGCTACTGCTGCCGCAAACGGAGGGGGGGATGTGACGATGCATGAGGGAGGGGAGGACCTACGGTTGAACACTAGGGAGGAAGGGGGAGGATCCCTTGTATGGTGGGGGGGGGGGGGGAGATGGCTGTCCGCCACCACCCACCTGGGGGCTGCATGCCCCCCCCACTCATTATTTAGTCCCTCTCTCTCTCTCTCCTCGCCATGCAGTTAGCAGGGGGAGAGAGAGGGAGAGAAAAAAATATTTGTGTAATTTTTAAAAAAAATTCTAAGGGGGGGTTCGCATGGGGGTCACGGGGGGGACATTACAAGAGATATTTTGGGGATAGTGAGAATTGGCATGTCATGATGATACCATTGATGTCTATGACATATTGATGAACTTGGGATTATGCCACTGATGTATATGGCATATTGATGTACCACTGATGTACTTGCAATGATGTATGACTGAGAATCAATGCCACATGTAGTCATGTATGCAATTATGATAGTGAATACAACAAACAGTGCATGTATGATGCTCATATGTGAGTGACACGGTCATGGGAATGCTCATTTTCATACTAAAAAAATGATGTTATGGTGTGGACCATGTGTATGTATGTTGAAGCAATGTATGGTGCCATGGGAGAAGTGGTTGTAGACATACAATAAATGGGGGACCATATTTTAGCTCTCTTGAATTCCTATAGGGTGCTGTAGACATTTTTAGTCACTTACAGAGATAAAGATGAGTACCAGCACTGAAGAGCACGCCCCAAAGAGTGTTTGCAGACCTTAGTAACCGCCCTATCAGTTTGGCACTTTAGTTGGGCACTACCCATCCCTTATAGGCCAAAACAGTCCCCTATTGCTCTCAAACAGGGTGCAGGACTTCATAAAATAGCTACAGATTTGCTATTACAAAATTTTCTGTACTAAACTTGTAGCAATGTGCTTATGCTTAGTTCAAAGAGGCCATCCTTGGCTTCGACTTGATAAAAAATAAAGTCCCTAACACCTCATATACCAGCCAGTGTAGCTACTATTTTCCCATTATTAAATCCCCCCTCTTACATAAAGGTTATATCATTATGTACACTACATCAAATGATGATGGACTCGTAGAATGAAGGTATTGAATTGTCAAGCTCATTTGTGTTCCAACTTAACAACATAAGGGTAAGCCTCTACATCACATATACATATTGAAGTTCATATTTGATTCCACTTCTTGAATGGCAAACATTTATGTTGAATTTTTTTGCAGATATCAAAGAGGAGAGAACATAATATAAGGTGTAAGGATATTCAAAAAGAAAATATCTATTTACTATCAATAAAAATGCAAGCATTGATATTGAAACAAATCTCTCTTAGCTTTCATCATGATTACACAAGTATAAGGCAATACAAAAAAACGTTTCTTTTTTGCGAGGAGTTTTCTTAGGAGAGAGTCATGATTTTGAGGATTCTTTTGGCATTTCTTCAGCCATTTAGTTGCCTTAGATATTGAGGGCAGTGTCTTCACTTGCTATACTTATTAGCACATGTTCTTCCTCATCTACTTCCATACTTTCCATGGCCCCTTTCTTTCTTGGTCTTGTTGCATGCAATTGGTGATTATATACTTCAAAAGCTTTGCTCTTACATATCATAAATGGTCCATATTGTAATAATCCTTAGAAAATTATATATATCTAAATAAAAAGAGTATTACTTCATCATTATTTTGCAATGGACTATTAATCATTTTGCATGTTATCTTTATGAGTTTTTTATCATTAAGATACATACTAAAAACACTCATATGGTATTAATTTAGTTTAAAAATAAATTTAAAAATGAGAAAGAATAATAAATAATTACTTTTTTTGCTACAGAATCAATAGAAGCTCCACAATTTCAAAATCAATTGGATTGATCAAGTCCACTTGCATCAAGCTTATTTCTTCTAATGAAAAGGGAGATTGAGGGATCAAGCACATTAATTTTTTCTATTTTCCTATATTTATAAAGAAAAATAATTTATTATGAACCTAAGAAAAGAAATAAGATAAAGAGCATACAAATAAAAATCAATACATTAATAATAAAATTTTGAGTATATTATATCTCAACCCAATAAGAAGAATAAAATCATTTACTTCTCTTCCTTTATTCTTAAGGATCTGAACAAAGTTTGAGTCAAAAGTAATTATATAATTCCTCTTGCCTATGTCACTAGGCACAAAATAATGCACATGAAACCCTTGTGGATCCACACTTTCAAGTAGGTTAGAGAGCTCATTTTCTAATATTTCTAATTGCTTTCTTCCTCTTGTGTTTCCCCCATTTCTCTGCTTGTTCTTATGTATCCTTTTCCTCCTTTTGAGAAAATCTCTTATCTCTTTAATGTGTGACATCTTCAATTTTATGGGCCTTATATGCGTTTTTCTTCCTATATGATGGCACATTTAGAACATTATATGTTTTTTCATCTATATCTTAGTCTTCAAAAGGAGACTATATATGAGAGGGGCTAGTTCAAGAATTTTAGAAAATATATATCTCAATCTTCTAAGAATGATCATATTTTTACCCATGAGAGCTAATCTATATGATGAGCACCATAGATGTAAACATCTTGAAAAACTCAATTAAAAAGTATTTTGTGGCCTTTTAGATGCAATTGAGAGTTGTCCTTGTCCATCTAAAACTATTGAGACTATGACTGTCATAAATCTCCTTGCAAATTCTTTGAAATAAATTTCCTCAAGCATCTCACACCCTATGAAAACTTTCTCTTTGGTTTGCCTAGGTTACTTTTATGTGTTCCACATTTTTTGCATTTCATAAAACATACGATATAATTCTTCATAAATATTTTTTGTGCAAACGTATATCAATAATAGTAAAGACAAACATGACAAGCGAAGAGTTTTTTTGGAAGGAATGGAGTAAGAATTTGTTGAAGATACAAATGATGATAGACTTTTTGATTATCTACACAAAATAAGAAACTCTTCAAAGTTCAACTACATCAAGGCTATACTTTATGTTCCTTTCAATCTAAAAGAGCTCTTGGATGATCTTGTTGATAAGCTTTAGGCTCACAAGGAATATTATTCTAGGCATGTAGACACTGTTGTGATTGATACTTATGTGCATTACAATGGTATTCTCAAGCAACCAATACTCCTAAGTCCTTATTACAAGGTGGAATCTTATTAATGAAGAGCTTAAGAAGAATGAAGTGAATTTCCCTCATCACAACAATCAATAGAAACATCTCTCCGTATTTACAAGGACACATGATTTTTTGTTTTCCTTCAATATATGGAAGATTTTTCTTCAGACTTAGTGCAAGAGAAAAAGGGAAAAGATGTTGCAGGTCTAGATGATGAAATTGAAGAGAAGGCAAATATATTTCAGGAGCAGATTGAGAGATAAGGATGAGTAGCTCCTCAAACATCATTTGTCTATCTTAACAAGCTCTTTTGTATCCCATTCCCAATACCCAGATCTTCAAAAATGCCCCGTAATCTTCATCAATTGGGAATATCTCTTTGGGCTTGTCCTTCACAAAGTTTTTTTAATGTCATCACCAATCTTCATGCCTATCCACTTGGCTACCTATATTGAAAATAAGAGAATATAAAGGGAATTGAATGTAAAGGCTTGCAAGAAAAAACAAGATATCTCTTTGTACTTTATTCTCTTCATTGAGCTCTACCTCTCCTACATGGTTTTTGTCCATAATCTTCCTTCAATTTCCTCCTCTACCTTCAAGTATATTACCTTCCTATAGTCTTTTTAATAACCTCATCATCTTAGGAGCTTTATGTCAATGCGTTTCTATAGTCTTCAATGGCCTTTAGGAATAACTAGTACTTCCTGCCCCCATGGTCTTTATGATAGTGTGAATCATCAACACTCAGACATCAAGAATGAAAATGTTAATGGAGATTTGAAAAGGTGTAAAAACCATAAAGGGCATCAATGGAAATCCAAAAAGGAGTAAAGGTGTTAGAAGTTATTTGAAGGCCAAGCTTGTTGAGATAGTCAAGTTCCCATCACTCTTCTACTACCTACTAACATGATAGCCTAGTGTGTATAGCTATCGATCATGTGTGTGTTCTTAATAAGTCAGTACATGACTTAAACCATAGTTAGTTAGTTGGTGGTTAGTCAGTGTGGTCACTTAGACCTAGTTCATGTTGTGTGTTATTTAGTCAATAAGAGTAAGATGAATAATGAAGAACAATGAGAACAGTTAGCTCTCTGCTACCCCTATCTCTCTCCCATTCTTCTAACATGGTATCGGATCCATGACCCCGTGAAGTCCATAAAGCAGTACAACCTTGAGCTTGAGAGTCAGGCATCTGCATTGTCGGAGCTGGAATTTGAAGACATGAGCTACATTTGACCTGACTTGATAATGCTGGAAGCCATAGCTCAACCTTGACTAATATGTATTAGTGCTTTGAGCCTTACACTTGGTAGAGCTTGTGAGACTTGCATAGAGGATCAATGGCATGCATAGAAGCTATTGTTAGTGATCTTTAACCTTAGCATTTACAATAGGCTTTAAAAAATGTGAAAATATAGGTTGTGCCATTTTTCTTGTCTGATCTAAGGGGCAGCATTGGCAGGGAATCACAGTGACCAATGTGATGGGCATACAAGATATCATTGTGTGCCATCTAAAGGTTGTTGTCAAGAGCTTGTGGAGCTTGTGGAGTGCTCAGTGTGGCTAATGTAGTAGCAGATGAATGGAAGACCTTTGCCAAATCATTGTGATAGGATCACAACATTGCACATGTTTTCAAGAGTTGATGTCATGAGCTTCTCAATCATTGATATCTATAAATTGACATATGAGATATCATTACATGTTTGGCAATTTATATGGACTCAACCACATGCACTTGGACATTCTAATGGGGAGATGAAAGCTCACATCTGAAGGTACAAATTGAGGTAGGGTGTTGTCCTAAAATTTGATAGCCCATACACCTAACACTTGAAGCTTCCTAAAGCTTAATTGATACCCACCATAAATGATTGGATCATTGCTATATGTATTGGCTATGTCTTATGGTATGCTATGAGCTTTAAATGCTCAAAGTCTAGACAAATTTGCTATTGGTTATAACAGGGTGTTGACTGGTTACTGTCAATGGGAAGGTTATGTGTCATCTCTACTTGATGTATATGCAACTTGTGATGCCACTATCACATGGAGTGATAACTATCTAAGATGTTTTGTGACTATTTTGAGGTCAGAATATCCTTGTTTACGGCAAGATTCACTTCTAGTCATAACAAAGAATTGGTTGAAAACTATCCATTATGGTAATTGAAAATCGAGTAAGACTTGACACTTGAATGACTGGGTGTTGATCCCCGAATGTATTAGCATATGTCTACTATCCTTGGAGAGGCTTTTTGAGCTGAGAATACTTTGATTTGTGCAAAGTTAATGCTATTGGTTATAGAATGTTGTCTGTCATTGAATGCTATTAACATGCAAATGTCTACTATACAAACAAATGCTATCTACTTGGAATGTCACAACATCTAGATGTCTTGCCACATGTTTGGGGATATTCTTGACAAAATTGTGAGTTGAAACACATTGACTATTGCAAAGATTTATTGTTACAGGTTCTTGGATTGAAACTATCATACATAATTGAGTGGTTTGCACGGGGAGTCAGACACTTACAGGAGGTACATTGCAATAAATACCTTTAATTGTAGATATTGCAAATGTAGAGAGGATTGACAACATTACACAAATAGTGGGTAAGAAATTAGGCAACAATAACTATGTTATTTGGAAGTTTTAGATGGAGAACTTCTTGATCGAAAAGGGCTATTGGGATTTATTCACAGGTGTTGAAGCTAAATCTGAGTTTCCAGACAAAAATCCTACTACAGTTGAACAGAGATGGGCACATCGAGCATGGATGGAAAGAGCTCAAAGAGTGTTGCATTGGTTATCTTTGTATATCTCTAATGCAATGGTTGTGCAGATAATGAATTGCAAATCACCAGAGGATGCTGGCAATATTTTGATGCGATACTCTAGCACGACCACTACTGCTCACAAAATCCAACTATAGGAGAAGTTCAACACTATGGACAGGAAAGGTCAATGCATACATGATTATGTGACTGAAATGAAGACCATTGCAAATCAGCTAGCTCTAGTAGGAGCTGATGTTGATGATGAGGATTTAGTGGCTGTTATCCTAAATGGTCTGGGACGACCTGAGTACAAATCTTTTGACACCTCTATATCAGTGCGAGCTGAGATGCTAGATTTCAATGAGCTTGTGTCATTGCTTGTACATGAAGAGGTCAAATTGGGTTTAGCTATTAGATCAAGTAGCTCTAAAAGCAAAGATGCAATATTCTATTCTAATCAATGAGGTCGTGGCAGTCGTGGAAGAGGGTTTGCTTGTGGAAGAGGAACATAACACAATGCATCTCAAAGTGGCAATACCCAAGAGGGCCTGAATGAAAGAGGTGGTGGATATTTTAGAGCGAGGGGGAGATCCAACCCTAGGGGCAAAGGATCTTGGCAGTTGCAACACACTCAGGATAATCTGAATAAAGATAAGGATTGTCAATATTGTGGCAAGTATGGACACATTGCCAAAGAGTGTTGGAAGAAGCATGCTAACAAGAAAGGCAAACAACAGGGACATTATGCATCATCGAGTCATACGGAGGGTGCTTCAACTGACAGATTGTTTGCCATTATGTATGTTCAGAATTGTGCAGCTCAGGAGAAAAAAAAAGATTATGTTTGGTATATTGATTGTGGAGCTTCAAATTGCATGACACCTCATGGTGATTGGTTTATAGAAATGGTTCCTAAAAAGAATGGATATGTGTGCACAGGAGATGATACTTAGCATAGCATTAAGAATAAGGGCATAGTACCCTCGGTCATTCATGATGGGAAGAAGAAAATTCTGCATGATGTATTGCATGTGCCCTCTATTACAAAAAATGTGTTGTTAGTGGAACAGATGATAGAGTAAAACTTGCAGCTTCGCTTTAATAAGCATGGCTACTTTATAGAAGAGTTTGGTAATGCGTGCAAAATCATTGTTTGAGGCAATAGACATGGTAGAATGTTCACATTGGATGCTACATTACCTTAGCTAAAATCAACCATGTTTGCACGTGGTCAGGGCACTGTGTTAGAGACTTGGAAATAAGGCACAAAAGGATTGGATATGTAAATATTCAATGGCTACAAACTATGCAAAGAAAGCAACTCATGATAGGTTTTCCAAAGTTTGCATATAGTGAGGTCAATGATGTCTGTGATACATGCCAATTTGGCAAACAATCTCGATTTTCATTTGCAAAGCACATTTGGAATAGCTCGAGGCCATTACAATTGATACATTATGATGTATGGGGACCAGCCCATAATGCATCCCTTGGAAGATCCAAGTATTACATAACTTTCATAAATGATTTTAGCAGGTATACTTGGGTGTATATCATGAAACACAAGGATGAAATGTTTGCTGTTTGTAAAGATTTCAAGAGACAAGTTGAGAAGGAGTTTGATTGCTTTATCTCATGTTTGAGATCCAACAATGGTGGGGAATATGTATCTAATGAGTTTGAGAGATACTTAGCCAAAAATGGGATTCGTAGGCAACTCATATGCAGTTACACTCTAGAGCAATATGGAGAGACTAAAAGAAAGAACATGGTGCTTATGGAGACTACTCATGCAATGCTGAATGAAAAGAACATGCCATTATACTATTGGGCTGAGGCTGTTATGATAGCCATGTATGTGCTAAATCGAACTCCCATTGCAGATATACATGACATAACCCTGTACGAGAAACTCTATGGGTACAAGCTAGAGATTAGTCACATGAAAGTTTTTGGCTACATTGCTTATGTTCATATCCCTGATGAGAAGAGAAAGAATTTGGATCCAAAAACACACAAATGTTTGTTCATTGGTTATGCACAGGAGAGGAAGGCATATAAATGTTATGACCCGTCTATTATAGAGACACTATTTAGCAAAGATGCCACATTTGATGAAATGGCTTCTTAGTATGCATTATCTACTACTCTGCTTACTTATATGCCTTTAGAGAATGGTTCTAATGTTATTCCATAGTAGCAGCTGAGTGCTTCTTTGTTTGGGCCTATAAGTGATGTATCTTCCAGTATATCTCCATGGATTAGTAGATTGAGATGTTCTGCATCACTGTCCACTGATAGCACTATGTTAGTGAGGGGGAGAAATGAGGTAGAAAGCAGAGAAAAAGAAATAGTTTTTGATGATATTTTTGGCATGATGGCTCTTAGTATGATTACTTCTAGTTATGATTCGGCTGATAGCCTTGATAGAAAACTTGGAATCCCATATATATATACTCCAGGTGTTAAGCAGAGCAAGTACGTTCCACCTCATGAAAGAGGGGAATCAAGTAGTGCATTGTAGTTGAGATGCTTGCAGAGAGTGAGATACCTAGTTGATTGACTTACATACAATGGATATTCTACAAAACATTATGCATACATGACTAAGTTCATGGAGTACAAAGAAATTGCTACATTTGCTGAAGATGTCTTGGGTAAGAACTCGTGCAAAGCCATGGATAAAGAAATGGCTACATTGGCTAAAAATCAAACTTGGGAGCTTGTTCCACTGCCTGAAGGCAAAAAGAGTATAGGCTACAAATGAGTATATAAAGTAAAATGAAAGTCTGATGGTAGCATAGAGAGATACAAGGCCAGATTGGTCACCAAAGGATCACCAAAGGACATGTCAACAATACGGTTTAGATTATGAAGAAAATTTCAACCCTATTGCCAAGATAGCAACTGTCAGAACTATGATTGCATTGGTTGTAGCAAAGGGCTGGAAGTTACAGTAGATGGATGTAAAGAATGTGTTCTTGAATGATGACCTGGAAGAGGATGTATTGGTGGATCCACCTGAGGGGTATGTATACCCGTAGTTTCCTAATTATGTCTACAAGCTAAAGAAAGCTCTATATGAGCTGAATAGGCTCCAAGCGCATGGCATGCACACATTAGCAATTACTTGCAGAGTCTTGGTTTTACAGTTGGCAGGGCTAATCACAATTTGTTTACTGAAAAGACAGATACAAGTTTAGTTGTGCTAGCCCTCTATGTGGATGATCTCATTTGGAATATAGGCTATGATGACTATGTTGAAATTAGAGTTTGACATGAAAGATTTAGGTGAGTTGAAATAGTTTTTGGGCATTGAAGTAGTAAATTTAGCCAATGGACTTTCCCTGATGTAGAGACAATATGCATTGGAAATGCTAAGAAAGTATGGCATGATAGAGTGCAAACCAGTTGATACTCCTTTGGATGAGAATACCAAATTGGATGTAGACACTAGAGCTGAGATTGTAGATGTTACTATGTACATGCAGATGGTTGGAAGTTTGATTATCAAACTTAACTATCACTAGGCCTGATATGAGCTACGCAGTTGGGCTTATCAATCAGTTTATGCAAAAGCCTAGGAAACCACATTTGGATGCAGTAAGAAGGATTATGCAATATAGCAAGGCAACAATAGAATGTGGGTTGTTTTATGAGAAAGATAAGGACCTGAAGCTCATTGGATGCACTAGTGCAAATTGGGAAGGATGTCCTTATGATTGTTGGTCTACTAGTGGCTATGCATTTAGCCTTGGCAATGGGATCATTAGCTGGAGTAGCAAGAAGCAACCGATTGTTGCATTATCTAGTACTGAGATAGAGTACCAAGGTGCTTCTTTAGCCGCATATGAGATTGCATGGTTGCTTAAGTTGATGGCTGATTTGGATATGCAAATAGTAGTTCCAATGACATTATACTGTGTAACATGAGTAGTGTATCTCTGGCAACAAATCCTGTTTACCTTGCCAAAATGAAACATATAGAGATATACTATCATTTCATCCATGAGATGGTACATGCAGGAAAAGTGGATCTCTTGCATGTGAAGACAGATGATCAAGTAGCATATATCTTTACCAAGTCACTAGGTAAAGATAAATTCAGTTACTTCAGATAGCTACTTGGAGTACAGTACCTCACTTGAGCTTGAGGGGGAGTGTTGAGATAGTCAAGCTCTCGTTACTCATCTACTACCTACCCTACTAACATGATAGCCTAGTGTGTGTAGTTGTCAATCATGTATGTGTTCTTAATAAGTAAATACATGACTTAACCATAGTTAGTTAGTCAGTGGTTAGTCAGTATGGTCACTTAGACCTAGTTCATGTTGTGTGTTATTTAGTCAATAAGAGTAAGATGAATAATGAAGAACAATGAGAGCAGTCAACTCCTTGTGGCCCCCATCTCCCATTGTTCTAACAAAGCTACTCCTACAAATATGACAAGGATCATGGATTTCAATTACTTTTAGGTCCTCATAAGTCTACCAAATATTTTTGTTCAAAAGTCAAAGCCTTAATCTTATTTGATTCTTTCCATTTTACAAGAAATAGGTATGAAAAAAACCATATATTTAGGGTTTTAGAGGTGTGCCTATAAATACATGAATTCTCATGCAATAATAAACTCTTTCCCATTGTAAGAAAATTCTCATCTTAAACTTGAGTCTTCTCCTCTTATTCTTTTCTCTCATGAGCTTCATGTTGAGAGAGCAAGAGGTGAAAATTGAGTGTAATAGTGAGAGTAGAGAGTATAGCATCAATCGTTGAGTATTGAGCGCTTCTATTTTTTCCTTTGGGTATATGCATAAATAGGTTGCATTGAGTGTTGAGTGCTTTTATTTTATTCATTTGGGTATATGCATAAATAGGTTGCGTTGAGTGCTTTTATTTTATTCATTTGGGTATATGTATAAATAGGTGGACTTGATATCTATGCCCCAAATATTATTAGCAAGGTGGTGGCTTGCTCCTAAATCCAAAGAAAACCTTTTTCTAAAAAAGGTAAAGCATACCATTAAGGAAATGTCAATTTGATCTCTTACTAGGCAATTCATAGCTCACATGTGACAATTACATTGAGGAGTTGGCATGCTTGTGCACACACACACACATGTGCAAATGCACATGCTATATGCACACACACACACACACACACACACACACACACACACACACACACACACACACACTCTCTCTCTCTCTCTCTCTCTCTCTCTCTCTCTCTCTCTCTCTCTCTCTCTCTCTCTCTCTCTCATTGTGACTCAAATCTCAAATATCTATGTAGTTGCTTTTTGTTCTCTATCTTTGTTTGTTTGTCCATCTATCTCTCTATCACTCTCTCACATTGCATGTCAAGTACTTTTTGGTGTATCTCAAAATTGTAGACATGTTATTTAGCCATTCTATCTCTTAGTCCAAAGGGTCTATAGGACATACATCTTACTTGCAAAAAAAGGGAATTATTTAGTAAATGCATATGTGCTGGCCCAATTGAGTGTAAGTTATGCCAAAATCAAGGAGTGTGGAGCAAAGTAGAAGCATTAATATCATATAAAAGTTAAGGATAGGAATGCAACATTTAAACACATTGTGAGTGACACTAAATGATGCAAATTTTTTTTGAAGGTGCTAAATTTTTTTATGTGTTGCATAAAGAGTCTTGGAAATGTGGAAAATGTGGAGATTCTTAAAAGAATTTTTGAACATTGAGAATTGAGAGGCATTTGAATTCAATATATATGATCTCAAGTTTCAAAAGACAAAGTCTTTGGATAAATGGATTATACAAGACTCTTAAGGTAGTGAAGACTATTTGGCATGACACATGGGCGGAGAGAATGTTGTAGCATGTAGCGGTCTATATAAGGAAGAGAGCGAAAGTGATCAAGCTGAGATGCTTTTAAAGAATCTCTTTCACTTGCATTTAGTTGAAGAAGAGACCTAAACAAAATCAACTTATAATTAATTATGAACAAAGCCATATTTAATATTTTTAAAGTGGAAAAAAGTGTACCTTGCTGCTTGGATTTTTTAACTACAACCACCTCCTCCTCATTTGACTCTCAATATTTTGTAAAGAAGCTAATTCCCACAGCAGGCGATTAACTGAAAAATACAAGAAATAGACATAAAATGCCAAGAAACCATAGCCAAGGTGGCTAGGCATGAAATGATATTACCAATGTTGGTTGAGAATCAAATGATGAGTGGTTGCAGCAAGGTATGCACCCCAAGCTATGGTGGCCAAGAGTATTCACCCTCTTAGATGGTGGGAGGTTGAGACCTCAAACATGTAATGTTTGTAAAATGGCAAAAAGATGATTCCCATGTTACATCTCCACCTTTTATACTTAACCCTAGCCTATCCTAGACTAAGACATTTATGCTTTATTACAAGCCATACCGGCCTAAAAGAGCTTTGTCCTCAAAGTTGGAATTGGGATAATTTGCAAGGAAAGATTACAAGGATAGCTGTGTAAGTGATGAATCCATGTTGTAATAAAACTCTAAATTGAAGAAGATCTCATATGTCAATGAAGTACAAGTATGAAATTTGAATTGACTGTTGGAAACTATCCAAAATAGGCTGTTGCACAAGAATGGCCATAACTTGAAGAAGAAATGTCCAATCATCCATTTTTGCCATAGCAGGCTTCAATCCCTTGTCACCTCATGGATGGCAACCCATTCAAAATCAATCCAATCACCATGTAAGAGCTATAGAAATGTAGAGGACAATCCCTAGTATCTAGCCATGCCATAAAAATCCAATTTTGATGATCGTAGAGCAATTATTTTTATGATAGAAATTTAATAGAGCAAGCTGTCCTGTTCAGATATTACTCTGTTTCCTACAAAAGCCATGGAAAAGAATCAAGGTATGATGATGGTTTCCAAGTAGACTCCTCCATGGGCAAACCTTGCCATTTAATAAGGTATTCCAGTAGCAAACGGTTCCTTAAAACCTTTTCTCTTTTGCCAATAATCTTTTCAGGCTCATAAATGATAAGACCATCTTCATCCATGAGAGGTAACTCCTCTAAAACCTTAATGGCTAGACCACATATTTCTTCAGTTGGAAAAAATGGAAGGTAGAACGAATCCTTGTTGAAGAAGGAAAATCAAGCTTGTACGCAAGCTCACCAACTCGTTTAAGGATTTGATAAGGCCCATAGTAACGATGAGCCAACTTATTATGACCACCTTTGAGAGAAGCATACCTATATTTAAGCACTTTGAGAAATACCCAATCTCCTTCTTCAGACTCCAAAGGTCTCCTCTTTTCATCAACATAATCCTTCATAGCATATTGTGCCTTCCTAATGTTTTCCTTGCATTGATGCAAAAGAGCTTCCATTTTCTCAACTTCAACCTTGGCTTGTGGATTTTACGCCTTCATGAAAAAGGGCTGAAGGTATTTGCACTTTGTATCCATAAAGCGCTTCAAATAGTGACATGCCAATGCTCATATGATGAGTGTTATTATAACAGAATTCAAAAAGATGCAACCATTGATCCCACAAAGCTTGAGTATCATAGCAAAAATAATGAAGATAGACTTCCAACCATTTATTGACACGCTCTGTTTGGCCATCAGTTTGGGGATGATATGCCATGCTAGGAGTCAAAATTGTTCCCATAGAAGTGAATAAACTCCTCCAAAAACTTCCCATGAACTTAGTATCACAATCAGATACTATTTTCAATGGCATACGATGAAGCTTAAAAATACATTCCATGAACTGTTGAGACATTTGCTTTACTGTAAATTGAGCCTTGGTAGGAATGAAATAAGCTGATTTAATCAACTGGTCCACCACCACATAAATGCTATTACACCCATGCTTTGTTGTAGGTAATCCCACAATAAATACCCATTGTAATATCAGTCCACTTGCCTTGAGGAATAGGAAGTGGCTGAAGTAAACCACCTGGTAGAATAGAGAAGTCTTTATTTTATTGACATGGAAGACATTGCATAACATAATCCTTATCATCCCTCCAATTTCCCTTCTAATAGAAACTCTTATGGATATTGTCAAATATTTTGAACAACCCATGGTGTCCCGCTAAAGGTGAAGAGTGCATCTCATGCAAGATACGGTCTTTGAAAGAAGATTGTGGTGTCAAGAATACTCTACCATGATACCATAAAAGACCGTTGTGCCATTTGAAACTTGGATACTCTTCTCCTTTGCCTTGCTGAAATTCCTTCATCATCTTTGATGCTTGCTCATCAAGAAAATACTCCTCTTGAATGTCATGGATCCAATCCTTATGCACAGTTGAAATGGAACAAGCCCACATTCTTGATAAGGCATCCGCCACCACATTATCTTTTCCAACCATATAAGATATCTCAAAGTCATATCCTTGAAGAGTAGCTAACCATATTTGTTGCTTGGGAGATAAATTTGTTTGTCAAAGGAAGTATTTTAGCACAAGATGATCGCTTTTGACCTTGAAATGGCTGCCATAGATGTAATGTGCCACTTTTTGATAGCATGCAATATTGCTAACATTTCTTGCTCATAAACATGTAATTGATGCTCCTTGCCATCAAGCTTTCGACTCTCATAAGCTATGACTCCATGATCTTGACATAAAACAACCCCAATTCCTCTTCCACTAGCATCCGCACAAATAATAAACTCCTTAGAGAAATCCAGGCATACAAGGATGGGTGTTGAAATTAGAAGAGATTTCAGCTCATTGAAACTTTGATCAGTGATGGAGTCCCAAAAGAAAGCCTCTTTTTTGAGTCTATCCATCAATGGAGCCACCACATGACCTTAATTATTGATGAACCTTCTATAGAATGATGATAACCCAAGGAATCCTCTCAAAGAGGTTGCATTCGCAGGAGTAGGCCATTCTTTAACACATTTTACCTTATTGGGGTCCACTCTAATCCCTTGTTCTCCCACAACATGACCTAAGTATTTAACTTCATTTTTCATGAAAGAACACTTCGTCATATTGGCAAAGAGTATGTGTCTTCGTAATGTGTCAAAGACCTCTCTCATATGCTTTAAATGCTCATCCTTGGATTTGCTATAGATTAGGATATCATCAAAGAAAACAAGGACTGTTTTGAACAAGAAGGGCTGCAATATTTTATTTATGAGGGCTTGGAAAGTAGCGGGTGCATTGGAAAGCCCAAATGGTATAACCAAGAAGTGGTATAACCCTCTTTCAGTCCTAAAGGCTATTTTAAACTCATCTCCTTCCTTCATTCGAATTTGATGATAACCTGATCAAAGATCTATTTTAGTGAATACCTTTGCATCTTTAAGCTCATCCAAAAGATCATCAATTTGAAAAATAGGATACCTATTCTTGACCCTTGACTTGTTCAAATCGTGATAATCAATACACATGCGAAATGATCCATCCTTGTTTTTTACTAAGAGCACGGGAGAGGCAAACAATGATTGACTTTGCTGAATTAAACCCATTTGCAGTAATTCTTTGACTTGTCGCTCCACTTCTTCCCTTTCAAACTTGGAAAAGTGATAGGGAGGTTTGTTGATGGGCTTTGTGTTAGGCAACAAATCAATAGGATGGTCAACCTCTCACTTTGGAGGTAAAGATGATGGTGGCTGAAATAAATCTTTGTATTCCTCCAATAGCTCTTCCAATCTTGGATCCCTTTTCTTTGAAGAAGAAGATGGCTGATTAATTGATTGCCCTTCATCTACTTTTGCAAGCAAAAGAGTGAAGATGCATGACTTGGCATTGATTTCTTTTCGCAATTTCTTCATGGAGACGAGTTCTATTTGTTTGTGGTCTGTGCCTTTCAACTCTATGTGCTGTCCTTGCCAATTAAATCCCATTTGCATTTGCTCCAAGTCTAAGGTGAATTTGCCAAGTGTTTTCAGCCAATTACATCCAATGACAATGTTAATAGGCCCCATACCCAAAGTGATCAAGTCTACTTGTATTGTGCAAGAGGGTGATAACTCAATCGAAGTGCATGGCCACACTTATTTACTAGACTCATATGCACCATTGGCAACTTGTATTCATAAGGAAGAGTCCATATTAATGGGTAGCAACTTCAGCCCATTCAAAGATTTGGTGTTGATGAAGCTATAAGTGTTTCCCATATCTACTAAATATGTGCAACCTTGCCATTAATGAAACCTTTGAGTCTAGGTGTGTTTTCCCCTTTGCAATCGGTCCATGTATCATGTGAGATGGTACACAAGGAAGCATGAGAATTATGAATACCACTTGGATCAAAAGAAAATCCAACCATGGGATCATAGAATTCTTCATTGGTGGCATGCTCTTCTTCATGAATATCTTCAACCATTGGGTATGCATCAGCATGTAGTAAATTTTTCTCTTGATCTTCTTCTTCTTCAACTTTCACTTCTTGAGTGATCACCATGTTGATTTTTGAGTTCTTAGCTTTACACTTTAGCTTATGATCTTGTGACCGCTTCTCCCCACATTTAAAGCATAATCCTTTTGCATGCATTTCTCTAAGCTTGTTGTGAGGAAGGAAGTTGCTGTTAGAACTGTTTTGGGGTAGTTTAGGAGCATTTTCAGGTCTTGAAAAAGTACCTCTTGACTCAGCCACATTTATGAAAGTTTGCCCCTATTTTTGTACAAAATTTCCACTCTGTTTAGAAGCATAAATAGTGGAAAATGTTGGCACTTTGCTATTATAACTGTTTTGACTATTATAACCTCTTTTTTCTTGCTTAAAATAGTCTCTTGATTGGCTGACAACTTGCCCATGCTTTGTAGCTTAATTGGAAATATTATTGCCCATACTTCTTTGCTGGAAATTTCCTACGTCTCTTTTATACTTCAAGGAGTATCTTTCAGCCAATTGTATGGCCTCATGTAGTGTTTTTGGTTGTTGAGCTCCTACCTCCGATGATAGGGCAGGATCAAGACCAAAAATGTATTTATTCAGCTTAGCAAAATTTAAAATGTCTTCAACATACATGGAAAGATTCAAGTACGTGTTGGAATAGTCTCTAATAGACATTCCTCTTTGAGCGCATGCATATCATCTTTTTTGAAGCCTTTCTTTGTCCAAAGGAGACACAAAGACATCAATCATTGCTTGCTTGAACTCCTCCCAAGAGTCAAATTTTTTCCCAATCTTGTGTATGTAACGCCACCAAGTATGGACGTAACCTTCAAGATGAAGAGCCGTGAAATAAATCTTGGCTTCTTCACTTCTAGGATAAAGGGTGAAGTATAACTCAAGCTTATTGATCCACTCCTCCCATTCCGAAGGTGAAGTATTATCTCCTTTGAAATTAATGATATTTATCTTTTCCTTATATTCTTTTTCATTGTAAGATGGCTGCCCATGAGAATGTTGTCTCCATGAATGTTTGTTCCATGAATTTTTACTAAAAGTAGGTGGCCCAAAACCATGAGATGAAGGTTGTCCATTTGAAATATGCTCTTGGTTTGTGATGTCATGAGTTGATCTTCGCTCATCATGCCTTCCACCTTCATGAACTTGATTGTTGACCGCATTTCCTTTTTGTGCATTTGAGGGCTAATGATAAAAATTCTTGTAGAAGGGGTCACATCCATGATAATCATTATCCCATCATCTTGTTCCCCTTCACGTCTATGATTATCTTTCGGGTTGCTAAACCGAGGCCTTGGGGTATGAATGCCATGAATTTGTGAAGGATGATGGTTGCCCCTCACTCTAGATGGTTGCTTGGATGGGAAGGACTACCAACAAAGAGAATTGCATGGGAGTTTTCAATAGTTTGAGGCTCTCTTTGTGGTTTGCTTCCAATTTTCTTTATGGTTGAGATGAGCTCTTGGAATAAAGATTTGTTGCTTTGCTACAAATCAGAGATTCCTTGGTTTACTTGTGCCATCCCTTGCAACAAACCTTGATTCATATGTGTTAAGCCTTCATTCAAAGCCTTTAAATCCTTAGAAAGGCCTTCATTGACATGTCCCAACTCTTTTGACAATAAAAGATAATCATTCCCTACATGCTCTTCATGTATGTCATGTTGTCCTTGATGTGTGTTGTAAGCAATCCCAATGCTTAATTCTTCATCTATTTGATCAAAATTACGGGCTTCATTTGTGTACTTTTGATGCTCTTGAAAGTATACGACACCATCATTCAATGCCTCAGTAATGGGATCTTTCTTCTTATTCCTGGCCATTAAGAGACAGTGATGTAGTAGTAGACAGTTTGTCACTTAATCCCCTGTTTCTCTCAGAATATAGCACTAATTCCAATGCTCAATAGCTCTATGGGGAGCTTATTATATGGGGATATACCAGATTTTAAAAGATATGGACATGGGTTGGATATTTTAGGTGGAACAATGTCAAAAAGTGTCCCCCTTGTATGCTATTTGGGTGTTGTCTCAACATACCTATAGTGTCAGAAAATCAGCAATAACTTGAGCTTCCGGTGTCAAATCACCAAATTTTTTGATTCAAATAGGAGCTTAGGATCCCCTCTTTGAATGGAGATATGAAGTTCCTAATTTGGATCAGGACAGAATTTTCTCTGATTGAATCTTCGGGTCTGAACAGGAAATTCTTACACCCTGTCCACCACCTGTAAGTACCCTATTTGACCCTGTAGGAATACCCTAAGTAGAAGAAACCCTTGTAAACCACTGTAGTAACCAGGAGAGGGTCATGGGGCACTTGTAGGGCTCAAGAATAACCTGTAGATTGTTATATACATGTTGTTTTATCTATAAAAACTCTATCCAATACCTATAGGTACCCTGAAAATAGGAGATGCCTTGCACCTCTTCCAATGGTCTTTCAACCACTTATGGAACCGTGAATATGGATGATCAATGTTGTACTAGTGCCAAAATTTGATAATGGGGAATGTACCTGCACCTAAATTTGAAAATTGCATGGGCTCTGAGACAAGAGGGGTGTGCAAAGTTCCACACTAAGTCGGATTGTGCACCCCTTCAAGGTCTTAATCGGGAAGGGAGGGCCACCTCTTTTTTGTCTTCCCAACTCACCTAGCATCCACTTTTTCTCGCGGGAACCAACATGGCAAGTATATTCTAATGGCTAATCAAACAAGGATGCTATGCATTGACTGAAAATGCCTTTAAATTCTTCAATGAAATGCAAGTGGGTATTGGAAAATGACTGAATTCAAAGGGCTATGGATAGGACATTACCCTTTTGCAATGACTCACTGCTTTTACAATGTTCCCACTTATCATTTTCATCATTATTTCAATCCTATAGCATCAATGTTCAATCATCCAACAAAAATCCAAGTCAAGTAGGCAGTGAGTAGCATTTATGTAATCAATTAAGCTGCAACATTTGAATGGGCAGGAAAGAAACTCATCAATCAATCATAATCAGTCCTAGGCTGAATTCTACATGCCCTTCAATAGGAATTAAGAGGTTCTATTCCACTCAATCTCTCTTATGAACAAATGGGCTGGTTCAACAATTGGATGAAAAGAGAGATTAAGCTGAAAGCAATAGAATTACCTCTTTAATGTTGATGTAAAGTAGTAGATGAATCCAATTCAATCAATATTCAGCATAAACCACCATCAATAGACTAAGATTTCAGATCATAAGACCAACTTCAAGAAGGATTTGTCCAATATGATTTCTCCCATGTAATCTTTAGCTCCCGATAAATAAAATTGTTCCAATACAATTAAAAGAAGCCAATGATTTGATAGAAGTCTACAATAGCTTGTTGGAGAAGATCCCTTGAGCTTTGATGCGTGTAAATTCTCATTAGAACCATGGATTCCATGAATGTTTAGACATTGCCACTTTCAAGAGGTTGAAAATGCTTTCAAACTTAAATAATTTCTTCAATGTAAGTGAAATCTTTGAAGAATACCTTCAATTGAACCTTTCCGGGATTGTAGACAACAAAAGCCCCATGGATTGAAACCTCAATGAAGCAAGATTTGATGAACATTGATGTGGCTGCCCTATTTTCCCCAATCTGAGATGAAGAAAATGTTTCAACCTTGCTTGAAAGCTCCAATATTTGCTCAATGTTGGTCCAATGCCTGATGTAGATGCTTGCTCTTGCTATTAGGAAGCTAATAGGAGCCAAGAAGAGGCCAAATCTTTAAGAAATTGGAGGATTCTTCATGCTGTATAGTTTCAGCTATGGCTAGGGTTTGAAGAGAGCTTCAATCTTGAAGGAAAGAGGAGGAAGAATGCCATTGATGCCTTGTAGATCACCTTTGTGCTCCAAAAATCCTTGTGGAAGAGCTTGTAGCCACCAATCAACCAAACCTTTGATTAAATGACAGATTTAGGCGTAGGAAAAATGGCACAAAACGCTGCCAGCATGCTCCCTCAACCACATGATGAATCCCTCATTAAATCCTAGCAAATAGGTGTTTAAGTTGAAGCTAAGGATGCCTAGTTTGATCCTATATAGGTTGCATAGATGATAGAAACAATGGGAGAGAGAGATTAGCAATTTCCTCCATGGTAGCTTGAAGAGAAAGCTTGAGAAAGAGGAAAGAAGCTTGTTCCAAAAAAGTAACCACGGTTTAACCTCTCCAAACCCTATTTAGGCTTCAGTTAAGTCCATGATCCTTCAAAATAGCCCAAAATTGACCACGTACTACTAAAATGACCATGATTTTGCAATTGTTTCTTCAGACATTCTTCAAGACCATCAAATTTAGTCACAGTTTATTGCAAAGACCTTAACTAGTCACGGTTTTAACTGAATCAAATCTTGTAACTAATTATTGTCCTCTAGTTACTCTGTGCCTAAACTATAACCAGAGTCACCATGAAAATAACTCTTCCCATGGATCAAAGTCCATGTTCTAATACCAATGTAAAGAAGCTAATTTCCACAACAGGGCATTAACTGAAAAATTCAAGAAATAGACATAAAATGCCAAGAAACCATAGCCAAGGTGGCTAGGCATGAAATGATATTACCAATGTTGACCGAGAATCAAATGATGAGTGGCTGTAGCAAGGTATGCATCCCAAGCTATGGTGGCCAAGAGTATTCACCCTCTTAGATGGTGGGAGCTTGAGACCTCAAACATGTAATGTTTGTAAAATGGCAAAAAGATGATTCCCATGTTACATCTCCACCTTTTATACTTAACCGTAGCCTACCCTAGACTAAGGCTTTTATGATTTATTACATATTTTTAGGAGCCTTTTGTTAATTTTGAAGGCCTAAAATAGTTTGCTTTCGTTGATAAGATCTAATATGTTTTTCCAACAAATGAATCCTCTGATGATAGCCCTCTAGCTTCTGCAGCATCTCATTGTTTTGTTTTAATAAAAGATGGTTCTCCAATCTGAGGACATCCTTTTTTGCAACCAAGCTAAGTGTATAACCTAGAAACCCATTATAACCATCACCAATGAGCCTCAACAATGAAGAAATATTATAGAAAGGTGGAGTGTTATTTTCGCTAGGATCTTTGGGATATAGCCTACCATCTAACCAAAGATCAAGATTATTCTTCCTTCAAACCTGAGCATATGTTTTGTAGACTCTGTAATAGTAATGGGTTTTGTTCTCTTCCTTATTGGTTCATAACTCACTATCCAACTCAATATGAAGATGATAGAGAGGTCTTTTACTAGAGCTATAGAGATCATTGGATGACTGATCCATAGCTAAGGATGTGATTAGAAGATTGGATTGAAAAACTATGTGAATTAGAAACAAGAAGGAAAACGAAGAAGAAACTAGTAAGGATGGGAAAGAAAGAAGAGAGTGAGAATGGAGGGAACTAATCAAACATCAAAGAAAAATCAAATTGAATATTAGTATCCATTTTAATGAGGATGAGTAAGATATTGATTATGACAATCTTTGTCACCTTTATAGCAGCCTAGATTTCTAGGTTTGATGTGACCACAAGAATATCACGACAATGACTTATTAATAATTTTTATATATTTAATTATTAAAATATATTTTTTTAAATCTAAAAAATAATTTTATTTTCTAAAATGTTTTATCTCTCTAGGATCGCTTATAGGGCATTTTTGAGACCTCAAAACTCCCCTAATGAGAATGAATATGAAAATTGTTTAACTATCCATTTCTACGTCCTAAGCGTTAAGCCCCATAGCAATCTGTCATATCTGATGGGTACTATTAAGCCCTAGCTTCAAGGATGGATTGAAGATCTCTGCCCATTGGCCTACATTAGGAAACATCCCATGTATAGCATTGAAGATGACTTGTCTTTGGTGGTGACAAATTACTTCATTCTGAAGGAGGGCTATTTGTGTCGGCCTGAAAGGCCAAATGTATGAGTTGTTCTAGTTGGTTCTGAGGTCATTAGTGTGAGATCTCTTCCTTTGCCAAAATTGACATGGGTGCTAGTTCCCAATCCCAACCAGGTCTTTAGTTCGTGTACATCCTCTACGTTTCTGGAAGGTACATTATAGATAGCATATTGATAGAACTATTGTTGTAGAGCAAAAGTGCTTGATTGTATACTACTGCATGGAGTTAAGTGGAATTTCCTTGTGAAGAGGGCGTCAAGCATGTAGTTAATTGTTATAATACTTCCTTGTAGGTTCTATTAGCTCCTTTTTCCATTTGATAGATTGTAGTATTCAGACTCATCCCAATTGTATTACAATCTCATAAAGGCTACCTTCATCTATGCTTGAGTTTACTGAGCTAATATCCTTACCTTTTCCTTATCTAGCTAAGCCATATGATCTATGATCTATGCATGGTTAATTTCATTTCTTTTTCTCATAACCTTAACTTCTTGCAACTTATATGGTGATGATTATGTGGTAATGCGGTGTTGTGGGTGGCAGTACGTGGTGATCTCCAAGCTTTTATAAATGTCAATATTGATTATGGTGTTGTAATATGCATTACAAGAACTATCAAAAATCATGAGATAATCAGAGAACCAAAAAGCCTCATTCTCCATGTAGCCACTAGATTGTATGATTACGTTGTTATTATGTGCTCCCTTGATATTGCAAGTGGTGATAGGTGGTGATCTTTGGGCTTTTAAAAATGTCAATGTTGACTATGGTATCTTGGGAAGTTATGTTGAGGAGGTGACCATTGTGTTGATATGGCCCGTTATTGCTTGGTGGTGGCCTTTGTGTACTATGAACCCTCCATGGGTCACGATCAAGTGAGAGAGCTCCATCACAACAATAGAGTTCCCTCCTACCGCTTAGTGGTGACCCTTGTAGGTGGTGACGGTCGGGTGAGAACCACAAGTGCCAAGTGTGATATGGTGTTGCATGTGGCTATATGTGGTGATCTTCAAGCTTTTAAAAATCTCAATGTTGACAATATCTTGAGGAATTATGTTGAGGAGGTGACTATAGTATTGATATGGCTTGTTATCACTTGCTGGTGACCTTTGTATGCTCTGAACCCCCCATGGGTCACCATCAAGTGAGAGAGCTCCATCATAGTAGTGGAGTTTTCTCCTACCACTTGGTGGTGACCCTCGTAGGTGGCGAGGGTGAGAGCCACAAGTGCCAAATGTGATACGATATTACAGGTGGCGATAGGTGGTAATCTCTAGGCTTTTAAAAATATCAATGTTGACTATGTTATCTTGTGAAATCATGTTGAGGAGGTCACTATTGTGTGTGGAGGGCTCCCATTGGGTCGCCATCGTGCAAAGGAGGCATCTCTCAAGGGAGTTATGGCTCATTATCTCTTGGTGGTGTCGTGTGTGTGGTGTGAACCCTGCACGAGTCACCATCAACAAGTGAGAGAGCCCCATCCCAGTGGTGAAGTTTCCTCCTATCGCACGGCTATGACCCTCGTGGGGGTGACTAGTATGAGAATTAGGCAAGGCCAAGTGTGGTTATAACAACGTTCCATCCTAGTATTAGATAGTAGCTCTATGTTATATAACCCAGGAAAACTTTGGTACTATATTTTGAAATCCAATGTTTATTCGAGGATTAAGAAGAGCGAACAAGGCAAATAGGGTACAATATCTCGGTTGTAAATCATAAGCTAACAGAAAGAGACAAAAAAACCCCACGTGCATTATATCAATCACAATGTTGCTACACTAGTTACAATTTGCAAGCATCGGGCTTGCTACAATGACCATGAGGGGACTTCATCCTACCTTGAGCATGAAGCTACCCATGACATGTGCCACTTCTAGTGACTCCTCGCATGCAACACAAATGCCAAACACATGGATGGTCCTATGTTTGTTTACAATATGTAGCCTTGGGAAGAGGGTGAATTTTGGGGAGAGATTGAAGATGGGAATAGGGGTCGATCATGGCAATTCGGAGTTCATGTAGGGATTTTCCCATCTATCAAGCCACTTTGCTTCATAGTCTCATTGGAGTTCTTCAATGACCTCCATAGAGAGCGGGGCCTGGATTGGTGAGGATAGAAGTGAGAGCGGGGGGCTTGTTGTCCTCAATGATCTCCTCCTCATGTTGTCTATTTTCGCCCTTCAACTTGAGGGCAAGTTTGGCAGAGAGGCTACTGGAAAAAGTGGATTTCTTGGGGGACCAAGGAGGTTGGGCATCCTTGGGTGGTGGGTCTTGTTGGGCAGCGAGCTGCTAAGCAAAAGTGCTAGTGGGGGGATCTAAGCAATAGTGCTAGTGGGGGGATCCTCCTTTTTGAGAATTTGGTCTTCAGTACTCTCCATGGCATCCTCAGTAGGGTTGGAGGTAGGCTTTGACATGGTTCATCTCTCAAGATGAGATTAGGGAGCATCCACTGCTAGTGAAGAAAGTGGGTAGGCAGGGTCAAGAAGGGTGGGTGGGAAAAATAGCAGGGTGAAAAATTTTGAAATAGGTGCTTTACCTTGACAAAGAAGCAGTCTAGAAGTACATGGGCCCAGGTGATAGGGATATTAGAAGCAGAGAAGAAGAGAGAGGCTACCTTTTTGGAGACACGGAATGCCTTAGCATGTTGATAGAGAGCCTTGAGCAAGAACCTCAAGGCATCAAGTTTCCATTTATGATCACCATCAAGGTTGCTTGATCAGTACGACTGGTACTCCTTGTTGAGGATGGGGCCAAAGATGTCTTCCATGGTGGCAATGGGGAGGGTTGGTAGGTTGACTTCACCATGGGTAGGCAAGCACAGCTTCTCCTACACTCTCTTTGCATAGAGCTTGTACTTGTGGTCTTGGATATAAATGGTGGAGCTTGAGAGGAGCTACTCCAATATGTTTTAGGTGTCAAGGTGGAAAGGGGTAGCACTCCATGGGAGGTTGGTGAAGTTGGTGAGCTACAAGGAGTCATCTGCAAGGGCCTTAGGGTTGGGAGGGGTAACTTCCTCAGTGGTGAGTTGCCATGTGTAATTGGGTCCTAGCACTACCAGCATAGAATAGAGGGTGGACATACTCAAAATTGACACAAGTGAATACTAATATCACACTTGACATCCAACATCAGGGATGCAGAGTTAGGCATGGTCATAACAATGAGATCAAAATACCAAGTGTACTCAAAGATCGACCCAAAATATATTGTTTAAACAAGACCAATACATCTATTCGATACAGAAAGTGGTAGTGACACAATACCTTGTGACCAACTAATATTGGATCACAACCAATGTTGGATCACATAATCCTCATGAGTACAAGACAACTACAAGGTACAAGGCAATGGCAAAACTATTTCCAGAGGTGGGGGCTGTGAACATTACAAGAGTGCCTCTACTGATAGAGAGCACTCATGATGCCACACAAGAGACATTGGTTGAAGGAACTCGGAATGGGTCTAACAATGAAGCATGAGAGTCCTTGACCCTTGAACTCTGAGACTATGCATGAGCTTGCACCGCTTGATCATCTTCTTCCTTTAGTAGTTTCAAAAGATATTTTGGAAAAGAAGAAATTTAAAAAGGCAAAGAAACAATGCTTGGAGTCATTTATAAAGGATCATTCTTTGGATACTGAGTTAGTGTAGAAGACACTAGTTAATATTGGTATCAGTCGAGATGCTTATATACAACTTTTCCAGCTTCTACAGTTAAATATGAAGCAAGGACAAGTACACAATTGCATATTTCCAAGGCCATCTATGGTTAGAACTATCAGACAGAGAGTGAATAACAAAGTGATGGAGATTTTGGGTGAGCCTTTTCATATCAAGGCTAGATTGAAGGGCAAAAAAAAGGAAGTTGTATTCAATGAATTTAACAATATTTTCCTTGAAGCGAGATTTTGAAATGCACACAATTAGAGAGGGTCTCTATTACCTTGATGAATAGAGCACTTTCATCAGATCATTGCAATCTTTCAATATTATTTAGTGTTCAATCAGAACACAACATCTGGTGGCTAGGAGCATTTAAAGTAGATATAGAGGATTTTGATATATTATATTGGGTTTTTCATTAAACACCAATAGCTAATATTATTAAGAGACAACAAGCATGAGAATAGCTATTTGTTGAAGGATTTGGGAACTATAGGATTTAGTGGCACATAGTTGATGACTTAAGGACACTCAAATGTATGTACAATGTATCAAAGGGAGCAAATTCCAAAATCTCCTTGCCTATATTGCATGTCTCCATCCATAAAGTTGAACTCAAGCAATTGGAATAGAGCTTCCTCTAGACACAAGGATTCACAATTTAAGCCAGTCCTAAATATTATTTTAGTGAATGCCCATATCTGTACACTTCATACGCTTTGTAGGATAATTGAAAAGCTTGTTCATCTTTATATAGGATTTGCATGGAAGCTAAAGCCATTATCAACTAGAATTGATGCTATAACAAAGATTAAAAAAGTCTTATTTGCAATTGGTCTGCATGGTGGTAATGTTGTTATTGAACCAGATCTTCAAAAGTCTAAGGATGGCAATTGTGTCCCCAAAAAGCCATCTATTGGTGGAGTGAAGGCTAGAAGGTTCCTAGGCTTTCATGGGAGACTTGGTAAGATAAACTCTAGGAATGGTGGCTCAATTATTAGATACAACCAGTGGAAGTCCCTACATAATGCAGTTAAGGATCGTGATGATAACGAACAAGTTCGGAATAGAAAAACCAATGTTTGAGAAACACTATACAAAGTATTCTTTTATTGTGATAAAACTGAGTGGAATGATTATGATCTCAAAGACTTGAAAAACCAATCGAACCTTTCTAAAAAGGCAATGTGACAGAAGCTTGAGGTAATCAACACTTCACTCACTATGTGGTAAGAAGTTTGCATATGTATGTCTCTTAATTTTCTGACTCATATAAGGTTTTTAAAATTAAATTTATTTATTTATTAACTATGCATCATATTTTATACAACCATACTCTATATTTTATTAAGAAATATGGATCTTTATCTATCTTGTCAACCCAAGGTATGGAAAAATCACATTATTAAGCAAGAAAAAAATACTTTAGAACACAAGACATGGAGGTGGAAGATACAAATCAACAAACAGTTTATTAGAGGTCTTTTAATGGTTCTACAAACAAATTTGGTACAAATTCAAGCTCAAAGACACAACCACATCATGTAATACATCATCTTTGGCAAGGACTATCCATTGTTACCCAAAGAAGAAAAGAGGGATATTTAAACTCTTGCACAAAGCAAAGATTTTCAGAATGGTTACAAACTAGACAAAGAGATGGAAAAAGATGGGTTTCAAGAAACCCTTAACATCTTTTAGTCTGACTCTATTTGCAAAAGAGTCTTTAATTTCAAGCAATTCACTAGGTCCTCTAGAGGAATCTTTTGTTTCATCCCACTCATTGAGACCTCTACATTTCAGGAACTCTTGTTTCCTATAGCTTGGAAGAAGCTTCAAATTCTTGGCATCTCCTACATGGGAGAGCAAATAAGAGCCAAGAACTCCAAAGTATCCTGCCCTAGATCCACTCTATCTAGGCATGAAGCCAAAAATTCTTACAACTTTTTCCTTCTCCACCAAAATTATATTGTTTGAACCTCTATTGAAAACTTGGGATCCAATCACCATGGAGATAGCTTTCAAAGCCATCATTGGCAAGCTTGGAGAGCGTGACAACATTGTTTGATTATTGAAGCTTCCAATATAATGGCCAAGGCCTTGAATTTTGCCAAGCTTCAATGGCCTTGAGTCCTTGGCTCTTCCAAGAAAGTTGTATGCACCTTCAATTTCTATTTGCACAATAAATCACAATAGTGTAAGATGTCAATAGATAAATATCCAACAATATTTCTCTATAATACATAACATACTCTAATATAAACCACAATGGATATCTTAGAATTATCTTTTATACCTTAGGGTTTTTAACCTTCTTCAAGAAGCCTATCATCATAAAGATTTATTGAACTTTTTGTTTTCTCCTCTAATGGAGACTTCAGTTTCTCTTCATACCTCATGTTATCAATACCAAGTCTCTGTTGAATTTGTAAGAACCCTTCCTCTATAGGTATCCCCCCCTTTTCATATTCCACGATTTGATTAATACATGAATGCAAGGCTACAGAGTTGTCTTGAAAATTCTCTCCCTCAACATCAAGACTTACTAGCAATTCCTATTCATAACCTATAAAATTCTTATCATTTTGACCCCATGCTGCAAGGATTGCCAAGTAGTAATCTTCTCTAAGATAAAAAAGGTATTGAGTATCATTTAGCAATACATATCTCTTTTTGTTGATGAGATAACTGGGAAATATTGGGACACATTCAAGAGGACCTTGTTTCAATCTCTGCACTCAACTCTATCTCATTTTCTTCCACTTTTGTAATGTTCTCACTTTTAAACAAAGCAACATCGAATCCCTGCACTAACTAGTTCTCAAAATCCTCTTAAATTTTTTTTTCCTTCTCTTTAACCTCTTTATCTTTGCTTGCAATATCTTTTTTATTATTCTCTTATATTGTATCTGAAGAACAACTATCCACATATTGAAGATATACAATAAATCCGACATCCTTCTGTACAAGAAGACATTGATGTTGATTCTGATGAAAATGGCAAAATCCCACTTCTTGAATTCCTCATCAATAAGGCTAAACCTTGTTTGCAAAGTTGTTTTAGCAGCATTGGTAGCTTCCATTATATCACTATAATGGATAAATCCCTCAATCTTTAGGCCTTCCACATGTCTGTCATAAAACTCCCTAAAATCCTTCATATCATCTTCAAGATCCTTCAAGAGCTCTTGCAAATCAAACGAAACATTGAGCATATCTCTGATGTAAACAAATCTATATGAATTTCCATTTGCATGAAGAAAATCAAAGAGCTTTTCATCACAGGTATTCTCTAGATCCTCTTCGTCCATTCCCTCTAAAGAAAACTTCCCTTTAGTCACCCTGATTACTCACAAAACCAAATCTTGAAAACAGCTAAGTAAATTTAGGGACACAATATACTAATCCACATTTTCTCACATCCAGAAGATTAAAGCAAGATTGCTAGAAAAATTTAGTCAAACCCTTCATAGAATTTCTAACTACTGGATATTCTACTAAGAACTTACTCTTGGCTTTAAAGTTTAGAATCCTTATATATGACATGCTCACTAAAAAAAATCTAAGAAAGGGTTCAATGTTATCATTCTCCTCTTAAACCAACAAATATAGAATAATGTTATCTTTCTCCTCTTAAACCAACAAACACAGAAAAATATGCAACAATGATACTTTACTTCATTCATCTTGCATATTTAAATCCCTAAGATATTACACATGTTAGATTTGTCAAAATACAATAGCAATACATTGTAAAAAGTGAATTTTCCCTTTTAGAAGTAGAGGAAGTAGGTAATTTCTTGTCTCGTTGATCAAATTTTATTTTACATTCAGGACTCATGAAACGTGACAACAATGATCCAAACCACTTCGCAGTTGATAAAATTGTGTTTCATACATCAGTCAATCCAAAAAACTTGACAAAATCGTATTTCATACATTCAAAAGATTTGTCTAAAGATAATTCATCTAGAACATCAAAACCACATCATTTAACATATGTATAAGATTAAACCAAGATTGATAGAAAAAATTAGTCAAACCCTTTATATAATTTCTAACTTCTTGATCTATATTTCTCCTCTTAAACCAACAAACATAGAACAATGTCCAACAATGTCACATTATTTCATTCATCTTGCATGTCCAAATTCCCAAAGAAAGTGACGTGTGAAATATGAGAAGGTGTAGGTTTCTCTTGTTCATAAGACCTAGTCTGCGTCTTGGGCCCGCATTGGTTGATTGAAATTTGAGGTAGACTATGTGAGTAGTGTTCGTTTACTCCTATGTGATTGTAGATGACATTATATTAGAGATTTGGAGATCTTTCTAATTTTGAGGTATTTTTATTTTTTTAAATATTTCTGATGGCTAGAACTAAGGCTATTGCAAGGAAGCAGAAAGTTGATTTTAGAGGTCTTGCTTCAAAGATTCCTCGGTCGTCTAAGGCTTCCAAACTTACAAGGAAATGAAAGCTAAGGATAAGGTTTTCATAGCATGTTAGATGCCTAAAGGAGATTAGAAGTGCAATGAAGGCTCTAGATAATGCAATTCCAAATCTACATTTTCAAAGGCTTGTCAGAGAAATTTGAGACAAGCATAGTCTTGATAGTTTTAGATGGACTAGGGTAGCTCTCAATTATATTTAGGAGGATGCAAAAGATTTTCCAAGATTCTTATATCTATGCTGCTCATGCACATAGGCTTACACTTATGGATAAAGACTTGATAATTCTCAGGAGGTTGAGATACATGTTTTCAAATGTCCTTGAGCTGGTCCCCCTTTCTGATGTGAAGGCTTTCAATATTTTAAATGTGTCTCTATATAGAAAAAAGAAATATGATCCAGGTCCTAAGGTTGAAGATGTCACCCATGAAAATGACATAAGACTATATGAGAAAGAGGAAAAGGCCATAGAAGAGTCGGCAGATAAATGGAGGGAGTACAAAAGAAAGAAGGAATAAGAAAAGGAAGCAGAACAATTCCCATCTTTTGAAGAAGAGCTATCTACCCTTCTTGAAAAGGATGACCCTAAGGGCTTCAATGTCTGTTGGTTTTTACCTAGTGACATTAACAAAAGATCTTATATAGTATATTTTGACTTTGACTATGTTCAAATTCTCAAGAATAAAATGAGAGAAATACATAACTCTATTCTTCTTGCTGGGATGAGATATAGTATACCAAAATTTATTTTTGCTCACTATATTTTTCTAGCAATAGACTTTCATGTTGATGCTTACTACCTCCATTCCTTTGCTAGGTGTGTAATGCATAAGCTCCCCTTCAACAAAAAATTGAGGTTCTTGATCCATCTATCTCATACTATATGAGGAGTAAGCTTGATGCAAGTGCATTTGATCATTGGTTCAACCCAATTGACTTTGAAACTTTGGAGGTTCTTCTAATTTCATACAATGAAAAAAAAGTAATTTGATATTTTGCTAGATTTTATGATATCTTATTCATTATTATTATTACAATATAATTATTTTCAGTTCTCATTGGAGCCTAATTGGAATAGACTATGGAGAAGCAATGTTTCCTCATCAATTCTATGAAAGGAAGCCATGGAAATGCCAAGTTGTAAGTTATATAATCTAGGGTCTCCTTGATATTTTGATCTTTTCTTTGCAATTACTGTAAATTTTATTGCCTTTTTGATACAAAACTGTAAAAAGATTGATTGAAGTGCTAGAGAAAAAGCCTCCCATGCCTTCTGATTTACTTGCAACAATGCAATATCGAAAAGTTGCGGTAAGGACTTGATTAAGAAAATTTAATCTATAAACTACCATAAACAAGTTTCATAGTTTTACTTTATATTGTTGATTGCAGTGTCCTCACCAAGATGATAGTCACTCTTGTGGTTGAAGAGTAATTGCAAATGCTAGAAGATTGGTTAAGTTTATTTATCTCAATGATGATAAACTTATAAAGGTAATGTGGAAGATACTAAACTTTAATATAGAGGTTTATTGCAAAATAGTCCATTGATGATAATAATATAGCCCATTGTTAAAAATAACAATGAACTAAAAATCTTTTCTTACAAATGTATGAAAGTTTATAAGGGATTGCTATACAAGTGAGCATGTTTGGTATATAAGAGTAAAGGTCATGAAGTACATAATGGTCGATTGTATGAAGTTGACAAGAATGGACAATAGTGGGGGCTTGGACATTGAAGGAGAGGAGGTGTATGTAACTATAGCAAGTGAAGCTATGCCTTCAACACCCAAGGCAACCAAAGCATCAAAGAAAAACAAAAGGACTCCTAGAAAGGATGTCCCTTCTCCTAAGAAAAGTTCTAAAAAAAAGAAGTAGCTTTGCCTCATTGCTTGTAAGCCCTTATGTGTATAAGTCATGGAGATATGATGATCTAACCTTTAGGATTGCAATAATGTCCTCATTGTACTAAAAATTAAGATCCATTATAGAATCTTTGTTAAAATTATCAAGATTTTGGTCTAAAGCAACCAAACTACCACCAACATAATGCCATCTACTATATTAAAAGCTAAGGATGAAATTTTGAGTAGCAATAATATATTTACAAGCTACAGAGTCTTGATCTATCTTACATATAAAATTTCCTTCTATCCTAGTGTCCCATCCCTCATCAACAAATTGTATAACATGATCATATGTTAGTCTCTTCATTGAAAGCATGTCCTTTGATTTTCTTATCTCAGCATTAGAAAAGAAGTCAAAAAATATATTAATAGGTATGAACAAAGTAACTTTGCTTAGCCTACTTGAGATATTAGGTTTTAATGCTCTATGTATCTCAGAAAATATTTCACATCTATAGCCCTCACTAGTAGCTGGACTTGGCAAAGGCCACTCAAAGCTTGAAAATTCGAGCAAAGGAAGGGGGGATATTTTATACCCATTGGCTACGTTGCATGGGGACAATATAAGAATGGTCATAGAAGAATATTCAATTCTTAAGCTCTGTCTTTTTTCTACCTTTGTACATCTCTTCTTCAATCGAGCCATGCATCACATCAATAACATTAACAATAGACTTGATCGATTGCCATTCCTTAAGGTTAGAGGGATAGACATCTACGAGACAAATGAACAAATGTTATAATGGAAAACCTTAAACCAAGTTCAAGAAAAGAAAGACTTTAAGAATCAAATTCTTACAATTTGGTTTATGCATTGGAAGATTTGAAGTTTAGGTTTAAAATATAGCTCTCTATGCATAAACACATGTTGCACCAGTACTTCTTTTATGCTATTCTTATTTACTCCAAGCTTGAAATCTTGGATTCTACCCTTTCAAGCAGAGATGAATGAGCTCTCATATCTTTGCCTTTTCCCACGTTTTGCCTATTGTATGGTGATCCAATTGCCTTTGCTAATGATTATAGAAATCCATCTTCCATATTTTTGGAATGAGTTAAACACTAATATTGATGTGATTTGGGAGCTGGGATGTCTTATTGAAGGTCAAATTTTTGTATCCATGGGAGAGAGAGAGAGAGAGAGAGAGAGAGAGAGAGAGAGAGAGAGAGAGAGAGAGAGGACTAAGCTACCACAAAGGAGGGAAAAACATGAGAGGGATAAAAGAAAGGATGGGAAAAAATAAGTACCAAGCTCTTTACTAATTTGAATTTAGATTAAACATGTCATTATCATTAATCTAGACATATCATTAAATAAAAGTAGTCGGGAGTGTATATCATTAATGCAAAGGATATCATAATCACGAATATAAGAGGTTAAAAATAGATATTGATAATATAAAATTATAAAATTATACACACACACACACACACACACACACATTGTAAAATGATTTTTTTGTGTCTCCTAAAAGGCATTTTCGAGACCTCAAAACTCCCCTAATGTTAGAGACTTGTAACGACAGTCCTCCAAGAGTATAGTGTTGTTGGCATCATCAAATCGAGGGTGTTTTTCCCACACTTTTCACAAGCTCTTTAATAACACAGGCTTCTTCCAATGTTGTTCATCATCAACATGAGGAATCTAGTGAAAACTCTTTTGTCACATTTCACAATCTTCTTAAGAGAATACATCTACTCATAGGAAAACATGAACGTAAGACTTGATTCTCAATAAAAAGACTACATAACCAAATCCACATCAACTTTGCCTTACTACAATAGCTCTAAAGCATGATAATTGCTTTGGCCTCCAATGACAATAGGAACTATTTGGCTCTAAGCCTCACCATATAGTAACAATCCTCACTAACCCAAACTAGTTTGGCCCCCTCCAACAGTCAGTCATGTTTAAAAGGTTCTTTTGATTCCTTCAAGAGTACTGCATTGAAATCAATGATTATCAATTTGCCCTTGGTTGCATGAATATAATGTGGAATCTTACTTTTCATGGTAGACTCCTCTTCGAGTCATCAGACTCTTAGGACTACAAAATAAGTTAATAATTTAGGTATGTATAAGAGACTAAACAAATAGTTGAACTCAGAAGTGGCTAAGTTACATATTATCTTCACTTGGTCTCTGCTCATTTTCAAGAACCATAGTGGGCTCCCTTTCTCCCTCCATCTCCCCCTTCTACTCTCTAAACATAGGAACCATAGCAGGATTCACCTCTCTTTCTAGCTCCCCCTTCAGCTTTCCAGAGACAGGAACCCTAGTAGGCTCCTCCTCTCGTTCTAAGTCCCCCTTCTGCTCTTCATAGACAATAGGCTCATTCGGTATTTTTGCATGTATTTCCATGTCACCTTGGTCATTGTTTGCTTTTAGGGTCCCCAAGCACCTCTTCCTTGACATCACCAAAGCCATGTCCAAGACCCTTCAAGTCATTGTTTGTTGCAAAATGGTTGTTTGCATACACTATATCAACCTCGAAATCTACAAAGTTTAGCAAGATGACCCATAGAAAAATAGAAAAAGAAAAATGTAGATAGTATGAGAAAGAAGCAAGTACTTTGTTACTCTCATGAATATATCCCTCGTGCACCCAAATCTTGACCACTTTCAAGATTCGATGATTGTATCTAGCTTTCACACAAGTGTCATTTGTCATGAGAGATAGCAAAACACATGGGGTGGTACTAGTGCTTACAGGCCAGCATGAAAGAACCCACCACATAAGTAGAGTCTAAAGACTCCCCATAAGCAGTGCAAGTCCCCAAAAACATGGATTGTGTTGTCTTCATCCACAACTTGGGTTTGGAAAACAATGGGAACCTTCTACCTTCATCAAGTTCTGCAATCAGTATTTTGAGAAAATCGCCCTAGGTGTGAGCCTCTTGACACTCATCTATCTACATGACAAACACGAAAATGTCATCAGTAGAGTACCAAATAGTAACAATATTATCAAAAAGAACCAAAAGGTAAATCATAATATATCAAAATATACAAAAAAATATACCAAAATGTTTTGAAAGGTATCAAAATGCACAAATTGTTGGGTGCAAAATGCACTAAAATGTATACAATAAAAGTATGCAAAAATGATCAAATAGTACCATAGAGTACTAAACAATATTTGATATTCAAAAATAAAAAGGACCAAACAGTACCAAAAATATTAAAAACTACCAAGCGATGGGGGCCCTCTAATAAAGTTCACATGAGGGTCACCACCAAGCAATGGGAGGTCCCTCGACAAGAGATGGGGGCCTACCAAGCAATGGGGAATATCAAACAATATTTTATATTCAAAGGTAAAAGTACTAAATAGCACAAAAAATACCATAAAAGTACAAAGCGATGGGGGTTCCTCCTCTAAGCGACTAGGGATCCTCTGAAAATTTTCTCATGAGGTTCACCTCCACCAAGTGATGGAGGGCCCTTCACCAAGGGATGGGGGATTTGCCAAGCAATGGGGGATTCTCTGAAAAGTTCTTATGAGGGTTACCACCAAGCGACGGGGAGTACCAAATAATATTTTATATTCAAAAATAAAAAGCATCAAACATCACCAGAAATACCTTAAAGGTACCAAGCTATGAGGGGTCCTCCAAGAGATGGGGGATCCTTCGAAAAATTTCACATGAGGATCACCATAAAGCGACCAAGGGGAGACCCTCTACCATAGTGAGACCCCCCTTCACTTGGTGGTAATCCATATGATGATTGGTGCACATGAGGATCACCACCAAGCGACCAAGGGGGAGGACCCTCCACCATAGTGAGGCCCCCCCTTGCTTGGTGGTGATCCATATGATGATTGGTGCACATGAGGGTCACCATCAAGCGATCAGGGGTCCTTTGTCCCAAGGAGGGTTACCACCAAGCAACATGGGTGCCTTTAGCCCCATAATGAAAGGTCCCCTCGCTTGGTAGTAACCCATAAGATGTTTAGTACACATGAGGGTCAACATCAAGTCTAATATACCAAGATCTATCACCAAGTTTAAATATGTGCAAAAAGACTCAAAATGTTCTAAAATGATTCAAAAGTTTCAAAATATGCCAAAACAAATACAACATTAGGCCAACGGAGTACAGTAGCTACCAAAAGAAAAGGATGATGCCAAAAGGTAAGACAAAAGTACTTAAGCTTCCACCACTTGGATAAGAATTTGTGAACCCTTAGTCATTACAAGTCGACAGAGCATGCGCTTCGATGCATTCAAATTAGCCTTCACTTCATTTAGCTCTTCAGGTAGCCCTTGACAATGTAGCTCCTCCAAGTGTTGCTAAAACATGGCAATATTATCCTTAATTTTGTTAGCCATGGCCTTGGAGCCCTCAACCCTTAATAAGCTCTCCTTCTTTCATTAGAGAGATGCCCTTAGCTCATGTAACATGCTCTACATGCAGCTTGTTAGAACCCTCTCATAGCAATGCCCCGCAAATCAGAGATATAATGTAGTTCAAAAGGTCCTGACTTGAAAACATTATCCTCTTCAGTGCATATGTTGCTTGCATCCTACATGCAGCCAGTCTTTCTCTTTGGGCCACCCTGAAATATGTCCTTTGCCCTCCTCCAGTTGTCCAACCTCTTTTATAGCCCTCCAAGCTTGCTTTTGCACATTTCTAGCCCCGGACACCAGAACTTTGTCCATGCAATCTTATGCACAAAAGGGCCTTCTTTTGCAGCACTACACCTCTCAAATGAGTAGCACCTAGCAAACTTTGCCATGATCTCCCCACACAATGGGGGGGCCTGATGTACCTTGTGAAAGAGCAATATGTAGTCCTCAAAAAATGTAGGTTGTAGATGGTTCAGGAATATCTTGGCATTCTTTTGATGCTGTAGCTTGAACACTTAGAGCCATTTTTCATCGGGGAGATCTAGCATTAGACAAGTCCCGAACGACCCTCCTCTCAAGGCCCAAGCCATACTCCTCGTATAGTTCCTATGCTATAAAGCAGAATTTTTTGAGTATTGGGTACTCATCCCTTTTGTTCTCCCTTGCAATGCACAACTATCTAATTAGTTGATGCGTGAATCCCGAAATTCATCCTATAACTAACTACATGTGATCATGTAAGTGATAATGCAATCACTCATCCCTCATCCTCATTGCTGACCTGTTTTGTTGATTGGGATGAGTTGTTTCCCATGGTCTCACTAAAGAGATTGTCTATCCCCCTCGATGTTGGGGAAACTACTATTGTGGAGCTTGACCTTAATGCGCGATTACATGTTGGCAGGATCATAGCAACTGGGAAAAATGAAACCCTAAAAGTGTGAAGCTTCGTACCTTCAATTGACACAAAAGATACTAGAAAGCAAAACCCTTGGCACAATAGTCCTCTCACTGAGTAGGAAAATAAACCACCGAGCAGGAAGAATAGACCTGAAAGAATAAGAGCTACAGAAAGCCCAATCTTTGCATGGACATTCAACAATCTAATCACGTGGGTAGTCGTGTCTAGTCTGTGCAAGCCTCGAAGCCCTATCATCACATGGATGTTAGACAATCTAATCGCATGGGTAGCTGTGTCTTAGTGTGAGATTTGCTTGTTTTGATTTTTTATATTCCATTTTAAATCCAACTTTGTGTTACATGGGCTTTTTTGAAGGCAAAGATCTATTTGCTGACCTCATATTATTGGCTATATGGTTTATAGCCATAAGGATTCGACCCCAAAACCAAAACACATGCTATACTTGCGGCAACAGCCATTATGTTGCGATACGCAATTTGACAATGGATGGGATCTCTCAGTGATCCGCTAAGTCAATAAAAAGAGATACAAACCCCCCTCCAAGTTTGTGGAAAAGAACCAAGAGGAAAAACTAAAAATTGGTACAATCCTTATGAAGTAAAATCAAATATTAGATATCACAAAGGTTTGTGATGTTTTGAAAAGACCAAAACATTTCTATCCAACTAAATATGCCAAAGGTATACTCCCCTAATGCACGTCCTTTATAGAGCTGGGAGGTTATTTGCACAGTAGTAAGCTAGAGTAGATCCTTTTACTCACCCACAGGGAGACCTTGAGGTCACTTATGCCATCACCATGCCATAGCTCAACAAATGTCCTCCCTTGAATTTTTTTTTGGTGACCTCACAATGGTGCCATGATCTCTTTCTCTGCTTCTTTGCTCATGGCTCTTTGTAGCATCGAATTGGTGCTTGGACCAACATCCATGGGGTGTACTAGCTCGAAGTCATCGCAACTTTCGACACACTGTAACTGGGAGAGAATTTAACCTTGCATGGCTCTTACACCGTAAGTCCCCTATGATTGAAACCTTAGGCCATATCTTTTTCACCTCATTAAGAGATGAAAGCAGAAGAGGAGTGCTTGCCAGCCATCTTAGGATTTTATTCCCTTTCAGAGCTCTTGGCGTTATCTTTCAAGTGGTTTCTAAGGCCCTATTTACTATTCACTATAATTGGCAAAATTTTCAATTGATTTGCTAGGATCCTTTTGGTCTACATATCATGTGATTATCCTAGCCCACATAACCTTATGGGTATCCTGTGCAAGGAATCTTAGGCTAGTTTTGGTCTACATATCCTATAATTATCTTAGTCTACATAATCTTACAAAGCTATCATTGACTTATTTGTATATTCTTTATGTAATTGATGAAGTTTTATCTTTTAATGTAGAAGCTTATATACTAATGGAACAAGGTGAAGCTAGTACTGCAAAAGGTATGATAGACCTTCTAGAAGTAGTATTGAGAAGCACCCCTTCATTCTCATCATGTTTCTCATTGCTAAGTTTTGTTGGAGATGACAACCAAGGGTATCTAGCTTATGCACACAATCTAGTAGGACATTCAAACATATTAAAGTAGTAGAACCAGTATAGTTACTCCAAGAAAGATCTACAATGATGAAACAATTGGATGAGAGCCAAGAAAAAATAGGGAGGCTCGAAACCTAGCTATGTGCAGCAAGGTGAAAGGAAACAAAGTTCAAGAGGTGTGAGAGGTAGAGAAGTCTAAAGAATATCGAAACTCTCAAGACTAGAAGCAGATGTTGCAAGAGAAAAATAACAACAATAGGATAATAGTTGGTCACACACCCTGAACTACTTGTATTATTCCTTGCTCTGACATTGTTGTTGTAAGTAACTGATAGGGCCATTCTCCATCCAAGCAAAGCAACAAGGAACGTGGAGAAAACATGAAAGCTTAAGGAGCACTACATTGAAAAGTTTGTGCAAGGGTCTTGCCCATACAAAGAGGACATCCAAAGCACCTTGGATAGGGTGGGGATTAATAGACAAGCTACACCCAACTGTTCAAAGTTATGCAAGAGACATTGAAGAAGAAAAGGGTCAAGGGGTATTTGCTTCCAAAGCTATCTTCGGTTCAACAAACAAACACAACATTAATAAACCAGTCTTAGAAGTCCTTGGCGAGCCATTTTACATCATAGACAACTATCCTAGAAAGAAGAGAGTGCTAAACCATGACAATTGTAACAACATATTCTTTAACCTGAGGACATTGCAAAGAGCAATGATTTGGTTTTACATGCTAGAGCATGCAAAAGCAAATGGCATTGCTATTTTTGTTATCAAGTTGGATGAAACTAAGATTGTGAAGGGCAAGAAAATGGAGGTAGTTTCTATCACCTTAATGAACATGGCTCTTCAGTCACATAACAAGGGAAATGAAGGCTCAAAGGGCCCAATGGACTTCAACATGCAATCAGAGCAAGATATCTAGTGGTTGGGAGCATTTCAAGTTGACATAGAATATTTTCACATGTTGGACTGGGTATTTCAATAAACTTCTATACTCGAGGTGATAAGTGCTCAACAATCAAAGGATTAACTAAGCGTCGAAGGATTTAGACAATATAAAGTGGAGTGGCACATGCCCACAGATTTAAAGACACTAAAGTGCATGTATAATGTGTCAAAAGGTGCTACTACTAAGAGTCCTTGCATTTGCTGCATGGCCATGGCCATGGAGTGCAAATCTACTTATTGGAACAAGGTGCCAATAGACACACTGAAGATCTAAACTTTCATGCCATTCTAGATATCTCATTAACAAATGTCCATATGTGCACATTACATGATAGTTGAGAAAAGTGTGCATCTGTACATTGGGTTTTCACTCGAGTAATTCACTATATGTATACTCTCTATATCACATGTGTTGAAGGCCTATTTATAAATATCCTTATCTGTGAATTTTTTCTTAATAAAACATAACCCTTTTCTATTTAATCTATAAAGTAACCCCTTTATATGTGACCCTTCTATATGTAAAGAATGTGTTGAACCCACCTAATACATAAATATATTTATGACTTACCTCCCCGAGGATTTGCATGAAAATTGCAACCCTAGAAGACCAGCAGGAATGGTGCTATCAGGGCTATTGAGAGTCAGACATTGGTCTCTATGGAGGAATGTTGTGATTGAATAGATCCTCAAAGATCCAAAAATGAAAATAGTGTCCCTAGGAAACCCTCAATAACTGGCGTTAAGGCCAAAAGGATTTTGGGCTTCCATGGCAAGCCTAGAAAATGTTCTTCTCATGTTAATCACAACCAATGGAAAGCACTACACAATGTAGTCAAAGACCACAAGGATGATGAAAGAGCAAGAAGCAGGAAGTCAAAAATCTAGGAGGCATTGGACACAATCTTCATGTATTGTGATAAGACAACTTGGTCCATTGAGGACCTCCCGCCTCTTCAAGAAGGCCCTTGATAAGTTCAAAACATCCATGAAGGATGCTTGGGGAGAGAACAATTTCACACACTACATGGTAAGAAAGTTCCTTCGGATTAAAAAAAAAAACATTCAAAAGAAAGGAAAAGCAAATATGAGGCCTCTGTGACACCTATAAAAGGGGTGGGCCCTTCCTCTCTGAGGGTCGTGCTTTTTTCGCTTGATAGTGACCCTCCCTAGAACTTACTACTTAGCACTTAAATAATTCAAATGCATAGCATATTATTTATAGAAATGGACCTTGGTTTGTGAGGTAGTGTGGGAGTTTGTCGATGTGGTCCACCCAAGGAATGGAGAAGTCTCATTACCAAGCAAGGACCATATACTTTAGGCATACAAGGTTCGATGGTGGTGCACAAAGGGCACATAGCCTATTGGAAGTTTTCTAGTTGGTTTACATATTAATTTGGTACAAAACAAGGTTAGAAGAGGCAAAAAGGATGTCCCAAAACTCGGACGTTGCTCTTGCATTAAAATGATCAAAACAAAAGAGACAAGAAGCATACAATAACTCATGTGCAAATGAAAATTTTAACAATGGTTGGTCGGGAGAGACAAGGCCAGAGATGGGGCTTAAGGAGCAAATAAGCATGCATTTATTCCTCACTACATGGCATGGAAGGGTATTTTATCTTCTTTGCGGGCATTTCCTCATGCTTATCACCCTCATCACCCAAGGTTGGCAACTGTATAAGTGGTGCTAACTTCGTTGGAGGTAGTGACTCTATACCTAGCACTCTTGGAGGGGCATGCTCTATAGGAATCTTGCACTTCATCCACCTCAAGATTTCTTATTTTGCGTAAGGATGCAAGTTGCCCAGTTTCCAGACCCTCATTGCAATGGCATGAGTAGCGTATGATATGTAGTAGTAAGGGACTCTCAAAGATTGGCATCCATATCCAATGCCAAACACCTGCAATGCATGCCACTTCTTGGCCATAATTATTTTCTCTGCATTTGCTAAAAGCACATATCCTCCACAAAACTTGGTCAGTACCTTGAGCACAAATATGGGGAGCCTTGCATTGTTTAGAGAATAGTCATTGTGAAAATTTATCATATGTAATAGCTAAGTGATTTATTCAAATCGATACACAATATTTCTTTGTAATACGTCCCTTTTGACAGTGTTTTTGCATGTATGTACCTTTGTATGATCCAATTTGTCAATGTATTGTGAGAGAGTGGCATATTTTTTGTGGCTTGTTGTCTTGGAGCTGTTGGCACCTAATGTCCTTGAGCCCCCTACTTGCATAAGGAAGTTGTCATTGTCAACTAGCACCTACTTGCAAATAAACATTCTTAGAAAAGAAGCTAGGAACCATTGTATACCATTCCAAAACAAAGCTAAAAAATTGTGCATATTAATGCAAAAACACTCATTACAAGTTGCCCATACCCTTAACATACTAATGCAAAATACTGGATCCTCATGCTATAAACTAATTACTACAATAGCTCCTCCAAATTGGACTCTGTATGCATTTTCTAGATTTCTTACTCTCACTTTCACTTGGTCCTCTACTCTACCTCTAACCTGAAAGCTGTCTATTGAGCCTTCCCTAAAAATGAGGTTATCTTTGACCCATATGCATCCAGAATTAGCCTCCCAAAAAAGAGATTCTACCACTACAATGTCAATTCCATCATGATCTATTTGCTAGTAAGGTCATTTTTTGTTTCCAAAAAACATCCTCGAGCACTACATATTTGAGATTTTTCCCTAGATGGTCCTTGCATCAGGGTTTCACTTTAGTGGAAAATATTTTAGGGATACCACTGAGCAATCAGTTGGCAGCCCATTTTCCATGTACAACCTCCCTCTCTCGGTGGTGGACCTCATCCCTTATTATTGACTTCGATGGTCCCCCCAAGTGGTGCATGGCCAACCATTGCCACAAAAGACCCCTTTGCAACCCATTGCTAGGATAGGCCTCCCTCGCTCAGTGGTGGCCCGCCTTCCGTGTCTTTGGGGTTGCTAGTAAGTTGTGCCTGGCCACAATCTGTGAGGGGAAGCCTATGTAAGCATGTTGGTGACCCTCATCCCCCTATAAGTGACATTGAGGGTCACCACCAAGCGGTGCATGGCTACCCACTACCAAGAAAAACCTCCATCACTTGGTGGTGACCCTCATCTAATGTTATTGTCTTCAAGGGCCACCATTTGCAAGGGGAAGCCTATATTGCTTGGTAGTGACCCTCATCCCATGTATTGTCCTCGAGAGTCATACCAAGCAGTGTGTAGTTTGTAAGTATAAGTCAATAGCCTCTATTGCTTGATAGTGACACTCATTGTCTTTGGTTTAGGCATGATGCCTCCATCTCACTCAAGGTGCATAAGATATTAGGCTCATCGAGTGTGCTTGGAGAGCTGCACAAAATAGAAAATCGCATGCATCTTGTAATACCACGCCTCTAGCTCCCAAGGTTGGTTCAAAAAATCTGTGAGGAATAGGGCATTGATATAAGGTGGATCATATTCGGAAATTCTATCTCTTTAGAAAATTGTAGAGGACTTCCTCATGGAGTTTTTCAAGGACACATATTTTCTTGCAACCTATGCTCATAGGGTGACTATCATGTTGAGAGATTTCAATAGCTTGCGCCATCTGCTCTACAGTAGACTACTAAATCCTATTGATATCTTAGACCAACGTATGTAGGAAGTTCTTGTTGTCCCACCTCTTCACCATCAATGATCTAGGTCAAGATTCCCCATCCCACATGAGAGAGACACACGCTTACATAGAGCAAGAGTAGTGGCCCAACAGGTGATTAAGACCTAAATCCAACTGGCCTACTGAGCATCTCCAAGCCTTGCCCCACCACCCCAATTCCCATCATTGTGAGCCCCTTGAGGCCCTCCAAGATGAGCTCCACCACTTAAGCCACCTCCAAGACAACTACCTGCAAGACAAACAAGCCCCACCACTCCAAGCCCCTCCAAGGCAAGCCCCACCACTCCAATGCCCTCTAAGTGAGTCCCACCACTCAGAGCCACCTCAAAGACGAGCCTCACCACTCCAAGCCCCTCCAAGTTCCACCCCTCAAGGCCCTCCAAGATGAGCCCCTCTAAGAGAAGCCCCTCAAGGATGTCCTCCTCCCCTAGATCGAGGCAAGGCGCTCCAGACAAAGCCCCATCACACTAAGCCCCTCCATGCCCACAAGCCCTAGCCCCGCCACCCTAAGTCCCTCCACATTGAGTCCCCCCAAGGATGAGCCCCTCCATGCCAAGCCCCCCAAGGACAAGCCTCTCTAAGAGGAGCCCCTCCATGCCAAGTCCCCCAAGAAGGAACCCCTCCACATCGAGCTCCCCAAGGAGGATCCCCTTCAGGACGGACCCCATGAGCCCTCCAAGGACAAGTCCCTTCAGGCCGAGCCCCACCACCCGCAATCATCCTCAATGAATGCAAGGCCCCAACTTGCAACTGCCCCCTCCTCACTACAACTTTCTTGCACCTCCGCATCCATCTCAGCTCCTTGACATCCACTAGTCCTGATGGAAGATGAGCTCACCCACCATAATGAGCTCAACATCATCCTCAATGAGTGCTTCGCAATGGTGATGGGGGAGGTAGTGGCCCCTGCTTAGGCAATTGTACCTTTGAGAGGACAGCGGGGCGATAGGTTGTGGAGCTACACATAGTGGACATTGGAGTGATTACTCACCCTAATGAAGAGGAGTTGGCCAACTCTGTCCTACTTGCCCTCCAATAGTAAGTTTTGCATGTTTGATTTTTGGGCATCTCAATCATTGATTTCATTGATAGTTGCCTTAATAATCTATTTTCGTGCCCCTTACATTTGATAGATATGTCATATCACTACTACCATGAAAGATCTAGAGATCTGTATATTGTCTTGACCCGCTACTATCGCGTCCCTTGCGAGATGACAAAGTCTCATGGACGGACACTTTGAAGCAAAGGAGATACATCTCGATTGATGATGTGAGAACAGTTTTCATTTTGTACCATCAGAAGTAGTGCTTGATTAAATAGCATTGCTTGTTTTTGTAAAGCTAGTTCTCTCTTTGTTTTGGCAATTTAGCTACTTTGATGATTGAATAGCTCTCATTGGAGTCTGATATTGTACGACATCCAACAAAACATTTGTTATTTTACAAATATTGATGGTAGGGACTACTATGAAAGTGCTCGATGGTAAGTATCTACATCTCTCCTTAGAGATTTGACTCTTGCTCTTTGAAGATGTCGATCCTAAACTAACTTTACATGTGTCTCTCTAGGGCTAGGTGCAAACTTGTGGCTTGCAAGAGAGTGTTTTTTTTTTTTGTAACAACCCTTTTATATAATCTAACTACAAGGATTGTTTGGGTCCCACAATAGGACTGTGGAGGCGTCAATTGTAGATGGAAGACATGCCTCAATGCATTTCTCCTTCTGAAGGTTATATACGATCTTCCAAATGTGAGTGGTTTTTATGATGCAAGCTTGTTTTGCCAATCGCAAATTGTAGTTTGTAATTTCTTCTTTGGCGTAGGGTGTTGATATAGGGAACTACTTAGAGTTTGAAGTCAAGAAATTCAAAGTCAGTTCCATTCGATTTTTTGCATCTACAATTGCCAAGCACCATAAGGAGGAGGTGTTGGGGAGAGATGAGTTTACAAGAGAGAGATTCTAGAGGAGGTGAGAGCAGGAAGAAGAGTAGGTAAGGGCTCTAATAGAGGTGGTAGATACCATATGAGGTCATGAGGCCATGGAAGAAGTTTGTTAATGGGTTGAATTGAGACAACAAGTTGCAAAGAGCAGATTGCAAGTGGTGGAGAGGGGACTGCAGAGATTGGAAGCTCTTTGGTGTGATATGGAGGAAGCACATCAACCCTTCCAGCCCCAACCGTAACCTCCCTCGCCCTCCCATCCCAATGACGACATTAAGGAAAACCTCACTACCCTTGTGGACAACCTAGCTGCACTTGTGGCCAAGCCCACTCTCGAAGATTTGGCCCCTACCCTCCTCAAGGAGACCCTTAAACCTGGCCTCCAAGGTCTCTGTGTTGTAAATTTTTTGTGCCCATTCACCACTTTGTAAATGAAAATGAAAATGCAACAAGAAGAAAAAAGGAAAGGTTCTCATATATATTGCTATACTTGTTGACATTTATTTGATGGTATGATCTTTCTTGAGTTCAAAAGCCTGTGAAATGTCTACCTTTCTTTTTAAGGAAAATATCTGTGTCTATAATTGTGAAAAGGCTAGTTCATTTTGATTATAGTTGGGCTAATTGAAGTGTTTATCATGTGCAATGAACCCCATGAGGGTCATCACTAAGCGAAGGAGGTCCCTTCCTAGGCCGAAGGGCCCCACTTTGCTTAGTGTTGACCCTCATGTGCACTGAATGCCATATGGGTCACCATTGAGCAATAATGGTTCTTCCTTGGGGCGACGACCCTTGTATCACTAGGTCGTGACCCTCCAAGTGTAGGCTCTTCATATTCGGTGCCATTCTCAATGATAAATAGCTCTAATGTGATTTGCTCATGGCCCAAAGTAGACCAGTACACACTGATATGAGAGATTACTCAAATGAGGCATAAGGAACTTGCATTTACGAACCTATTTATCATGTACAGAAAGTACCTAGATGCCACAAAAAGGTACTGTGGGACTACCAAATTTGAGACTCAGAAGTACCAAGTCTACCAATAATGGTATAGTGAGATAGACAATAATGGTTCTAGGAAATTATAAAAAACTACCAATTTTGGTACCCTAAGACAACAGAGAAAACCACTAGTGAAGATAGTCCATCCTCAATTGTTGCAATGTGCACATTGACCCTACCTTCATAATGATCAAAAGTTTACCATCCAACCAAACAATAATATCTTATAATGAATTTCCACAAAACTCCCTCATATCTTGGTCTAGTGGCACTAGTTTCCCACAAACATGGTGCCATCTTCTATACAAAAATGTCATGATGAAGTTTTGAGTGGCAATCATGTGCTTGCAAACAATAGAATCTAGTTGCATATTTCAGGTGATTCCATCTTGTACCTTTTTATCCCAGCTTGCATCTCTACAAACTCTAGGATACTATCTGTATCTAAGTGCTTTACTAGGAACATGGTTCCTGAGGTTTGAACTTCAGTGCTATGGAGAAAAAATACACGAAAATGGCTATAGGCATAAAAGTGGATATTTTGCTTTGATTACTTGGTATATTAGACTTTAGGCATTTCTACACCTCGTGATATGTTTTTCACTTGTAATTCTCATTTATTATAGAATGTGGTAACGAGCACTCCCTACTCTTGAAATCTAGAAGGGGAATGCTGGAGAAGGCTCCCTATTATCCACTGGAGGAAGGTGGTATGTAAAAATGGTCATAAAAGAATATACCCCTCTCAGCCAATGCCATTTTGGTCCTCCCATTGTAAAGCTCTTCACCAAACAACAAAGCCATGAATGATATCTTGAACATCCACCACACATTCTATTGGCTGCCACTTTGGGATGCTTGATGGATACAAGTATGTCAACATCAAATGGTCTTGTTAGTTACAAGATGAATAAGAAACACAGACCTTCATTCATACCAAAAAGTAGATGCAACCAAAATGCACCAACATTTGGGTCTATGGAGAGGGATATTAGAGGCAATGGACTCAAGGTAAAGCTCCTTATGCATGAAAACATGTTGCATATGTACTTCTTTGATTGTATTCTTGGAGCCACCAAGCCTAAAATCCGTTACCCTGCCCTTCTAGTATGATAAAAAAGGGTTGGCTATATCGAAGATATCTTCCACTTTCTTCATCGCATGATTATCTAACTTCCCTTTGTTATGGTCATGTAAATCCACTTATCCTACTAATCAAGTGTATTAAAAGTGACTATGGACTCGATGGAAGCACTAGGTTTTTTGCGCCAAGAAGACGCCTCCATGGAGTAGAAAGCTGAAGGGCAGAAACATGTGGCTAAGTGGAGATAAAACAAACAAAAACTCCAAAAGGTGCAAATTGGAGGCAAAAGAGAGGGAATGAGCATTGAGCTCTCAAAGATTTCAAACACAGAGAGGCTTTTGTCACCTTTTTTTCCCTCAATAAGAGAAACAGTTGAAATATGACGGCAAACTATCACTATTGGAAAATGATAGTACTCCGCTTTACTATTGGAAAGTGACAATCACTCTACTCATTTTAATAAAACTAAAAATATCAAAAAATGCCAAATTTATTTTTCGAAAAAATGAAAATGATTTTCGAAAAAAAACTATCACGGAAGCCTTCTTCTCATTGTGGAATATATACTCTCTCTACATGCTAAAAGGTTGAAAAGTGACCTCAAACTCCTGCTAATGAGAGAAGTGCATATGGATCTATTAATGAGATGCATGGCAGTAGTAACTACCACAACCAAAAGTACTATATTAAGTCTATTTGATTAAGCATATTCTAAACTCTTTATTGAATAGTCTTATTCATGCATTTTGTAATACCATTTTGGGGTGGGGTGTATAGGGTGGCCAATTGATGCTTAATACCCCATTCATTGCAAAATTAATCAAATGCCTTAGAGATATATTCAACCCCCTCGCCAAACCTTAGGTATTTCAACCTATACCCAGATTAGTTCTCAACAAGAGCAATAAAGCACTAAAATGTAGCCATATTTACCTAATGGAATAAGCATATACCTTGCATGAATAATCATGAATAAATGCCATAAAGTACTTTGTGCCACCCAATAGCTAATAGGGCATGTGACCACATACATGAGAATGTACAAGAATCAGAGGCTTACTCATACACATAGAACTAGACTTCTTATTCGAGTTATGAGTCAATCTGCCATAAAGACAATGATTACATGAATCAAAATGTGAGTAATCAAGAGACAAAAGATATTGCAAATGAGTCAAGACTTTCATTGCTTTCAAAGACATGTTTGCAAGGCAATGATGCCATAAAGATACATGTGGTAAGTCAGTCACGACCAATACATGGTCACCCATACACGTAGAACCAAACTTCTTATGCGAGTTATGAGTCTACGTGTCATAAAGACAATGACCACATGCATCAAAATGCCAATAATCAAGTGGTGAAAGATACTATAGATGAGTCAAGACTTTCATTCCTTTCAAACACATGTTTCTAAGGTAATGATGCCATAAAGATACATGTGATAAATTGGTCACAACTAATACATGGCCAATAGATCTAGATACAAGTAAAGGATAGAGGCTACTAGCCTTGGCACCTCGAGCAAAAATAGGTGACCACAGATATTCTTCCACTCAAAATCACCAAAAGAGACATGCTCACGTACATCATCCAACAATCTTGACTTTTGGTCAAAGTTGGTACATCATAATATACATTATGCAAAACAAAAGAGGTACTTGAAGCAAACTTTAGTCTAACATCCCCAATTCCAATGATATTATTATAGTATCACTTCCCAGTGTCACAAAACTCATAATGCTATGATAGGTATAAAACGAGTCCCAATGTGAGATAACATGGAAAAAAGTCCCCTAAATCAAGCAGCCAACATTGAGAGCAAGAAGATGACTAAGTAGCGTCAAGAGACAAAGCAAGTAAGATATAGTCATTAGGAAAAAAATGAACTCACAAATGGACCCTGAAAAATAATATTCATCATGCCTAGCCTCTGTCGATAATCCGAAGCACACATTGCAGTCATAAACATAACCTAGAACACCAATAATTTGTTCCATGCTTCGTGACTCTGCAACCCATCATCCATAAGTAAGTAAGGAAATGTTCTCAACAGCAAATATTGCTCTATTCCATTCACCTTCCCCTGGTTGTCCCCTTATTCCCTTTACTTTCCCCCATTAAGTTTATTTGTAAATCTTAGATCCCCTTGGTTCACTCTGATACCAACTATAACATGCCCGTTTGTCCTGCTTGCGGGACACATCTTAGTAGCCCATCAAGAGGGTCTAGAAGGCTTTGCCTAGCACTCACAGGGAATGACACAGGATTTGCGATCTAGGTCTTCCCAAGTCTGCCCCGAACAGAAGTGTCCAGCCGTTTCCACTTGGGATCGACCTGAGGTCAGGGTTCCTTTCCTACCAACAAAGTCTCAACCTTTCTGTTGAACGGCAATAAACCCATTCCTTTTCCCTAAAACAGAATAAACTGAAGATTCTACATCCACTGATACTAGGTCTTTATTATCTCAACATTTGAGGAAAGTTCCCAGCTAACCAGGACCACACTTCCGTAGGACGGACCTAAGTCACGTCCACTGCACTTTTCTCAGTTTTCTTAAGTTATCTAATTACCTAACACATTACGTTTTGACATGCAAAATCAGCTCCCTTAATTAAACAAATTAATCATGGGTTCCTTCATGTAACTTAGGCACTGACACAAAAACAATGTTAAGCAAGTTCCTTTTTCTCAAGCATCTGTTCTTTATTTATCATAATTCCGGATTACATCCAACATCATGCCCGAAGGCCATTCCAGCAATCTACAGGATCGATGTTCCAAGTTCCGCCCGTAGACTAGTACACGGGCCTCGAGATCCCATCTCGAGTCACGACAGCCTCTTGTACGGGATCTGGAGGCAAGGGATTTACAGCCAGAGCCTCCCTGGCACCCAAGCGTCCTCCCTCTCCAAGTAGCACCCACGAAGAGACCTCTTGCGGGAGGTTAGGTCCATATACCCGGTGCGGATAACAACCCCCTTGGATAGGGCCAGGTAGATAGTCGGAGGTAACTGTTCCTGCTTCTCCCTCCAAGCTTTCAACCTAAAGCCTTAAGTGTTTTTCCTTGAATTAGTTCCTTGAGCAAAGAGATCATATAATGCACCTAAGTACAAGCACGAACATTTCGGACGTCACTTGAGTGACCGACTGCTAAGGTGTGACTCTCTTTTTTTCTCGGATGTTCCCATCACCCGATCTTGGGTCTTTTCGCGACTTGGCGAGATTCCAATGATTTCAACAAGAGCAAATGGTCTTGGTAAGTTGACTTATATTTGCCCCTTTTCCTTGGGTTTTACCTTAGGGTATCTTAGTCCCTAACTCAAGCATTAGCTGGTCGGTCAAGGCAACGGACATGGCTTATTCGCAACCCAACCAAGGGTCGTTTAATCTCTAATTCCAACCAAACTCAGTTAACACACATGGCAACACATGATTCCTCATTTGAACTTTCAAGATGCAGTCTAGATGCATGCGATCCTTCCAATTTTCTTAGTGTGGTTCTATGCAGGATTTCCCAACCATCATGCACGTTGTGCGTTTAGTATAGTTGTACCCCTAAACAGCTTTTATCTCTCTTTATTCTTGGCAATGAGTACTTATTTCTAATGCACCGAATCACATGTGACTTGCGTCTATGAAAGTCTAGGGTTTTGTCTAATGATGCAAGTGTACCTTATGGATGGAAATTAACATTTCATGTGTTACTTTGAACCATGATTGCAAAACGTGAATTCTAAATGACTGTTCATGCGCACTGAACTAGTTAAAAAGCTATCATTTTATGTGAAGTAAGGTGATAACCCTATCATTTTATGTGTGTAGAAGCTATCATTTCATGTGAGGTAAGGCGATGACCTTATCATTTCATGTAAGTAAAATCTTATGCAAATTCAACCCTACCGTTGCATGCAACTTAGCTCTTAGTATAAACAAAACCTTATACACGACATTAATCCTTCCATCCCTTTCACGAGAAATAATTCCTAAATTAAAATTTTTAATGCTTAGAACCTGGGCTTGATTCGTTGTGTGCTGTGTTGGTCATTCCGCTCGCCCCTCTAGCATTACCGGTGGCTTGGGCGCTTATGCTTCCCGCGACTTTCTTCTTGGGAGCTATTCGCCTCACGGAGGTTGGGTAGTCTTAAGGGTTCGGTTTGACACGTTCGGTTGGGAAGACTATCGGATGGGGTTTGTTGCCAGGAAAGTGATTTGGGTGATTCGTAGTGGTTACTCCCTTTCTCTCTCTTCTTCTTCTTTTCCTCCTCTCCTCCTTCTTTCTCTCTCTCTCTTTTCTTCTTCTTTGTTTTCTTACTCTCCTACTCTCTCTCCCTCTCCTTCTCTTCTCCTACTTCTCTCTTATTCCTCTACTCTCTCTCTCTCTCTTCTCTCTCTCTTCTTCTCCTTCTCCCACTTCTTTCTCCTTCTGCTCCTTCCTCTTTTCCTTCTTCTACTACTTCTCTCCTCTCTCCCTCTACTTCTACTTCTTCTTCCTCTACCTCTCTCCTTTCCCTTCTTCTTCTCCTCTCCTCCTTCTCTTCCTCTTCTTCCTCTTCCTCTACCTCTCTCTTACTCCTTCTCTTCTTCTACTACTCTTCCTCTACTTCCCTCTTCCTCTACCTCTCTCCTACTCCTCTTCTTCTACTACTCTCCCTCTACTTTCCTCTTCCCACTCCTTTTCCTCCCTCCTTCTCCTTCACTCCTTCTCCTTCTCTTCTCTCTCTCCCTCTACTTCATCTTCTTCTTCCTCTACCTCTCTCCTTTCCCTTCTTCTCCTCTCCTCCTTCTCTCCCTATTCTTTCTCTTCCTCTACCTCTCTCCTACTCCTTCTCTTCTTCTACTACTCTCGCTCTACTTCCCTCTTCCTCTACCTTCTTTTCCTCCCTCCTTCTCCTTCACTCCTCCTTCTCTTCTCTCTCTTGTCAAGATTGTGGGAGAGAAGGAAGAAGTCTCGCTTGAAGCTTTCTTGCTTGCACAATGGGGGAAGACACACAAGGGTGGAGGCTGAAAATAGTTTTTCTCTTCTTAGTTGTGTAAGCCAAAAGAACTCTAGTACAAAGAAATAGAAGAACCCTATATATGGGTCTCAAACCAAACTCAACTAACTAAGGTGGCATACTAACTGAGCCACGAACTAGAGTAGATAAGGATAGCTATCATGTAGCTATTATTCATGGGCGGTGTATCAACCGCGTCTGCAACTGACAAGTCGGTGACATAAATACACAACGGTCACCCTGGCGTATCACGAGTGGAGCTCGATATCTCAACACTCCCCCTCGAGCTCAATCCCAATTCCTGCACACCAAGCAGGTCTCTGAACTTGCGTAGCTTCTCTGCGCCCAATGCCTTCGTGAATATGTCAGCTACCTGATCCTCTGTGCTGACCTAAACTAGATCAATAAGACCTAGTAAAACCCTCTCTCGCACATAGTGATAATCCACCTCAATGTGCTTTGTTCTAGCATGATAGACTGGGTTATTTGCCAAGTATATACTACTCATGTTGTCACAATAAATGACAACTGATCCATCTGTAGACTGATGCATATCATAAAGTAGCTTATGCAACCAAGCTACCTCACATGCAGCCATTGCTGCACCCCTGTACTCAGCCTCTGTGCTCGACAAGGCAACTGTAGGCTATTTCTTGCTGCTCCAAGTGACTGCAGCACTCCCAAAAGAGAACACATATCCACTGGTAGATCGTCTATCAGAAATAGTACCAGCCCAATCAGCATCAGTGTATCCATGCAACTGTATTTGAACCCCAGTCTCATAAAATAGTCCATACTGCAATGTGGACTTCACATACCTGAGTATGCGTCTAGCCGCATCCAAATGTGGTTTTCTTGGAGCCTGCATAAACTGACTTACCAATCCAACAGCATAGCTCAAATCTGGCCTGGTAATAGTCATATAAATCAAACTTCCTACTATGCGTCTGTACATAGTAGGGTCTTCTAGAAGCTCACCTGCATCTGTGCTCAGCTTCACATTCTGCTTCAAAGGAACTGAAATAGGCTTACAGCCTGTCATCCCATATTTGGACAGCATGTCCAATCCATACTGCCTCTACAAGAGCTGTATCCCACTTGGTGATCTAATCACCTCAATGCCCAAGAAATAACGCAGCTCTCCCAAATCCTTCATCTCAAACTTCTGCTTCAATAGCATTTTCACATGAAGGATATCTTCATCACTATCACCTGTCATAATCAAGTCATCAACATAAATGACAAGTAGCATAATACCTTTCTCTGTTTTTCTCACATAAAGTGAGAAATCTGCCTTGGAAATTTGAAAGCCAATAGTGACAAGATACTGTCCTATCTTGTCAGACCATGCTCTAGGTGCTTGCTTCAAGCCATACAAGGCTTTTTTCAACCTGCAAACAAACTCAGGATGAACAGCATGCACATAACCTGGTGGCTGCTCCATATAGACCTCTTCTTGCAAATCACCATGCAAGAAGGCATTCTTTACATCCATCTTATGTAAAGACCATCCCTTTGATGCAGCCATAGCAATGACTGCTCTTACAGTTGCCATCCTTGCAACCGGACTGAATGTTTCTTCATAGTCAATGCCATATGTTTGTGCATACCCCTTGACTACTAATCTTGCCTTGTATCTGTTCACAGAACCATCTGCATTGTGCTTCACCTTATAAACCCACTTACAACCAATTGCATTTTTACCTTTAGGCAAAGGTACCAATTCCCATGTAGCATTTGCTTCCAAGGCATCCATTTCTTCATCCATGGCTTTCTCCCATTTTTCTTTTCCCATGGCTTTCTCAAAAGAAGTGGGTTCTGGTTCCTGTATCACTTTGACCATATATGCATAGTGAATGGCTGTAAATCCATCATATTTTAGCCTATCCACATGATACCTAGCTCTCGTAGACCTGCGCAAAGTAGGTTCACTCCCACGTGCTCTCAAAACATCCATGGTCTTCCTTACTCCAGGTGTAACAATAGAAGGAATACCCAACTCATCATCAATGCTCTGTTCTGAGCCACTGGATTCACCATCCACATAAGAGTGACCTGCATTCACATCAAACATGGGCTGATCAACCTTCTCTTTTCCTTTTCGTGATACCTGCATACCACTATCTGCATTACTTTGAGAAGATTCTCTTGATCTCAATCTGCATGTCCATGGTGAAGAATGTGAACCACTGCTAGAGGACGCTCCAAGTCCACTAATATTTTGTGACTGCTGCTGTGAATTCTGTGCAGCATTACCATTTTGTGCATCTACATCATCAATCACATTTACTGGTTTATACCAGCTGCTCATCTCATCAAAAACAACATCTCTGCTCACTGTAAACTTACGAGTAGAAGGATTATAGCATCTATACCCTTTTTGCTACAGAGAGTAACCAATAAAGATGCACTTCTCAGCTTTTGGATCCAACTTGGATCTCAACTCATCTGGCACATGTACATAGGCAATGCAACCAAAAATTTTCAAATGAGAAATATCTGGTTTCCTACCAGTATACCTCTCCTCTGGAGTCATTCCATGTATTGCTGCAGTGGGAGTCCTGTTCATTATGTAGACTGCTGTAGCAACTGCTTCAGCCCAATAAAAATCTGGCAAGTCTTTTTCATTGAGCATGGCACGAGATACCTCTCCAATATGCCTGTTTTTCCTTTCTGCAATTCCATTTTGTTGTGGGGTATGACTGCATGAATATTGCTACTTTATGCCATGCTCCTGTAGGAACCTTGCAAACTCATTTGAGAGGTACTCTCCCCCTCCATCTGACCTTAGGCATTTTATCTGCAGGCCTGTTTTTTTTTCAACCATCGCTTTAAGAGTTTTGAAATGCCCAAAAACTTCACTTTTCTTTTTCATAAATTACACCCAAACTTTTTTGCTATAGTCATCAATAAAACTGACAAAATAATGACAGCCTCCAAGAGATGCATGCAGCTTTAGTTGTCCACACATCAGAGTGGATTAATTCCAATGGCTTCTTACTCTCTTGAACATGTCTAGGAAATGGTTTCCTTGCCTGTTTTCCAAACTGACAGGCTTCACATACCTTATGCATTTCTGCAACCTTGAATTTTGGCAAACCTGCAACAATATTTTGGGCCTGCATTGATTTAAGTCAATGTACATTAACATGACCAATGCGTTTATGCCAGATATCAATATCTCCAACTACACCGGTCCCATGTGCAAACATTGCTGCACTCAATTCAGACATGTTTGCATCCAATGTAAACATTCTGCCCTTCTTCTTTCCTTTTGCTATCAAGCGACCTTTATTTTTCATATCCTCAACAAAGCATCCATGAGGATTAAATCTGACCTGCAAGCCCTGTTCAACCATTTGACCAACAGAAACCAGATTCTTGGTGATATTCGGGACATGAAATACATCGGATAGGTATTTCTTTTTCCCATCCTGCATAGACAAGGGAATTTTTCCAATCTGCACAATAGGATGTGCAGTATCATCACCAGTCTCCACAAATCCTGGTTTTTCCATTTTCCTTGCATCCTCCATCCATTCTGCATGACCTGTCATGTGGTTTGATGCACCTGAGTCAACATACCATACATCATTGCTTTCTTCTACATTTATCACAGAATTGTTCATGTGCTGCACCATAAACAGATGCTCATTTCTGTCATCACCCTGTCTACTAGAGGATGCATAATTTCCTTGTTGCAGTTTTCCATTTACGATGTCATTCTGCTTTTTATAGCAGTCTTTAGCCATATGACCCATTTTACCACAATAGTAGCATTCAACATTACTGTTTGCATTTTGGCCTCTTTACCATTCACCACGACCTCTTTGGCTCCCCCTGCCTCTAGAGTTACCACATCCTCCTCCATAGGACTGGTTTTCTTGAGTTTGCTGCATATTCTGATTTCTACCACGGCCTCCATATCGGCCTCCTCTACCTCTGCCTCTACCTCTTCCAGCATTTGAGTAGAAGACAGCTTCTTTTGAAGTTCCTCCTGAAGAAGATGCACCACCATTTCTTTGCTCCTCAGAAATTAGAAGAGCAATCAGCTCCTCAAAATCAGGAAATCTTTCACGAACTAAAATGGATGTCCGAAACTGTGCATAATCCTTTCCTAGACCATTCAAGGTCACACAAACTAAATCATCATCTTCCACTGGTGACCCAATGGAAGCAAGTGCATCTGCAATCTTCTTCACATTCATGTGGTAGTCGTTGATGCTCATATTTTCTCTTTGCACATTGTGCAACTCTTGCTTGAGCTGCATTTTCCTGGCTTGCGTATTTGTGCTATACATTTTTGACAAAGTATCCCATGCCTCCTTTGGCGTACTTGCATCCTGAATATGCACAATCATAGAGTCTGAAATACTGATAGACAGCCAATACATAACTTTCCTGGCTCTCTCATGCCATGCTTTAAATGCCTGCATTTGCTGTTGATTGGGAACATCAGGAAGAACTGGTTCTTCTTCATTTCCTGCAACAAATTCCCAATATCCTTTTCCCATAAGGAAATTCGTCATTCTAAACTTCTATGCTTGGAAGTTGTTCTTGTCAAGCTTTTCAGTGACAATCTGTGAAAGAGAATCAGATGCCATTACAGAAGACTCCAAAAAATTCCGTCACTACAAAAACCACAGCTTCACCCTCACAAGGGAAAATCTGCAAAACTGGCGAAAGTGGAATTTGACCACACAGTCACTTCCTAGTGACGATTTTGCATCAACAGGCAACAGGGATGATTCTGTAACTCCCAATGTCTCTGTGCACAAGCATACAATGCAATTTTTACAGTAACTATTCACCGACCTGTAGAACAGTGGCTGCACAGCATAAAACTGGGCCTTTTTCTAAGTGCGTGCAGAAAACTTCCGCCTCCAGAACAGGCCCCGAAATGGCCTCAAATTAAAAAAACAGGGTCGCCAAGAGCTAAAGCTCTTACCACAGCATATACTGCCCTCTTGCTTCATCGCGAAGGGCGTCTCAACCTGAGACAGTGCACTCCTGCACTTTCCGGCTGTGATACCTGCAGAGATCTACTCCCAAAACAGAAAATGAAAGCAACACTGCTCCTCTTACCAGAACACTGCGAGCTTGGCTTGCTTTCTTGAGCTCCTTACCACGAACAAGGCTCTGATACCATGTCAAGATTGTGGGAGAGAAGGAAGGAGTCTCGCTTGAAGCTTTCTTGCTTGCACAATGGGGGAAGACACACAAGGGTAGAGGCTGAAAACAGTTTTTCTCTTCTTAGTTGTGTAAGCCAAAAGAACTCTAGTACAAAGAAATAGAAGAACCCTATATATGGGTCTCAAACCAAACTCAACTAACTAAGGTGGCATACTAACTGAGCCACAAACTAGAGTAGATAAGGATAGCTATCATGTAGCTATTATTCATGGGCGGTGTACCAACCGCGTCTGCAACTGACAAGTCGATGACATAAATACACAACGGTCACCCTGGCGTATCACGAGTGGAGCTCGATATCTCAACATCTCTCCCTTCTTCTTGCTCTTCTATCTCCTTCTTCTTCTCTCTCTCCCTTCTTCTTGCTCTTCTATCTCCTTCTTCTTCTCTACCCACTTCTTCTTTACTCTTCTCTCCCTCCTTCTTTTTCTTCCCTCCTACTTCTTATTCTCTCCTCCTTCTACTTCTTATCCTCTTCCCCTTCTACTATCTCTTCACTCCTACTCCTTCACTCCTCCTTCTCTTCTCTCTCTCCCTCCTTCTTGCTCTTCCACCTCCTCCTTCTTTTCTCTCTTCTTTCTTCCACTCCTTCTTCTCACCTTCTCCTTCTCCCTCTTCCTCCTCTTCTCTCTCTCTCACCTTCTTTCTCTTCTCCCACCCTCTTCTTCTTATCCTCTCCCTCTACTTTTTTCCTTTCATGGCCCAAACAACCAGGGAGGGAGGCCATCTAATTTGGAGGGCCCAAGGAGGGTCCCGTGATGCTAGTCAACTAGGGGGTTGATGTAAGGAGGGGCCGTAGCCTCCAACAGCTCTGCTAGTCAACGAGGGGGGGGGGAGGAAATGGGCCGAGCCATGGCAATAACTGCCATTGCAGCACGTCGGGGGGGGGGGGGGGGTATGGAAGATCTCAGGGGTGGTGCAACGTTGATGTCCTGGTGGTGTGGGGTGGCTTCGGCCAAGAGCCTAAGGGGGTGAACTTCTAGTTGGAGGGCCTTGGGCAGCGACTAACAGGGGAGGGTGGCGATGTCTCCAACCTCCTATCTTCCCTTCGGAAGGGGAGAGGCCCTCCCAAGGGGAGGGGAGGAGATAAGTGGCATGGCTACCCCTCCACCTGGAGGTTGCATGCCTCCCCTCCCAATCCACCACTCCCACTCTCTCTCCCCCCTCGCCCAACTGCTATCAGCAATGAGACGGCAGTGAGAGAGGGGGGAGTAAAAAATTTTGAGTTTAATGAAAGAAAAAAAATCATTTTCTTTTAGTATTTAAGGAGAGGGTTCCTATGGCCCATTACATTACTATAACATGCCCGTTTGTCTGCTTGCGGGACACATCTTAGCAGCCCATCGGAAGGAGGGTCTACAAGGCTCCGCTTGGCACTCGCAGGGAATGACACAGTCTTTGCGATCTAGGTCTTCCCAAGTCTACCCTGAGTGGAAGTGTCCATCCGTTTCCACTTGGGATTGACCTGAGGTGATGGTTCCTTTCCTACCAGCAAAGTCTCAACCTTTCTATCGAATGACAATAGACCCATTCCTTTTCCCTAAAATAGAATAAACTGAAGATTCTACATCCACTGATACTAGGTCTTTATTATCTCAACATTTGAGGAAAGTTCCAAGCTAACCGGTACCACACTTCCGTAGGACGGACCTAAGTCACATCCACCGCACTTTCCTCAGTTTGCTTAAGTTATCTAATTACCTAACACATTACGTTTTGACATGCAAAATCAGCTCCCTTAATTAAACAAATTAATCACGGGTTCCTTCACGTAACTTAGGCACTGACACAAAAACAATGTCAAGCAAGTTCATTTTTCTCAAGCATCTGTTCTTTATTTATCATAATTTCGGATTACATCCAACATCATGTCCGAAGGCCATTCCAGCAATCTACAGGATCGCTGTTCCAAGTTCCGCCCGTAGACTAGTACACGGGCCTCGATTTCCCATCTCGAGTCACGATGGTCTCTTGTACGGGATCCGAAGGCAAGGGATTTACACCCAGAGCCTCCCCTTGCACCCAAGCGTCCTCCCGCTCCAAGCAATACCCATGAAGAGACCTCTCGCGACGGGTTAGGTCCATATACCCGGTGCGGCTAACAACCCCCTTGGATAGGGCTAGGCAGACAGTCGGAGGTAACTGTTCCTGCCTCTCCCTCCAGGCTTTCAACCTGAAGCATTAAGTGTTTTTCCTTGAAGTAGTTCCTTGAGCAAAGAGATCATATAATGCACCTAAATACAAGCACAAACATTTCGGAAGTCGCTTGAGCGACCGACTGTTAAGGTGTGACTCTCTTTTTTTCCCGGATGTTCCCAACACCTGATCTTGGGTCTTTTCGCGACTTGACGAGATTCCAATGATTTCAACAAGAGCAAATGGTCTTGGTAAGTTGACTTATATTTGCCCCTTTTCTTTGGGTTTTACCTTAGGGTATCTTAGTTTCTAACTCAAGCATTAGCTGGTCGGCGGTCAAGGCAACGGACATGCCTTATTTGCAACCCAACCAAGGGTCGTTCAATCTCTAATTCCAACCAAACTCAGTTAACACACATGGCAACACATGATTCCTCATTTGAACTTTCAAGATGCAATCTGGATGCATGCGATCCTTCCAATTTTCTTAGTGTGGTTCTATGCAGGATTTCCCAACCATCATGCACGTTGTGCGTTTAGTATATTTGTACCCCTAAACGGCTTTTATCTCTCTTTATTCCTAGCAACAAGTACTTATTTCTAATGCACCGAATCACATGTGACTTGCATCTATGAAAGTCTAGGGTTTTGTCTAACGATGCAAGTTTATCTTATGGACGGAAATTAACATTTCATGTGTTACTTTTAACCATGATTGCGAAATGTGAATTCTAAATGATTGTTCATGCATTGAACTGGTTAAAAAGCTATCATTTTATGTGAAGTAAGGTGATAACCCTATCATTTTATGTGTGTAGAAGCTATCATTTCATGTGAGGTGACGCGATAACCTTATCATTTTATGTGAGTAAAATCTTATGCAAATTCAACCCTACCGTTGCATGCAACTTAGCTCTTAGTATAAACAAAACCTTATGCACGACATTAATCCTTCCATCCCTTTCACAAGAAATAATTCCTAAATTCAATTTTTTAACGCTTAGAACCTGGGCTTGATTCGTGTGTGCTGCGTTGGTCGTTCCGCTCGCCCCACCAGCATTACCGGTGACTTGGGCGCTTATGCTTCCCGCGACTTTCTTCTTGGGACCCATTCACCTCGCAGAGGTTGGGCAGTCTGGTCCTTAACGGTTTCGGTTTGACACGTTCGGTTGGGAAGACCACCGGATGGGGTTCATTGCCAGGAGAGTGATTTGGGTGACTCGTAGCGGTTACTCCCTTTCTCTCTCTTCTTCTTCTTTTCCTCCTCTCCTTTTTTCTCTCTCTCTCTTTTCTTCTTCTTTGTTTTCTTCCTCTCCTACTCTCTCTCTCTCTCCTTCTCTTCTCCTACTTCTCTCTTATTCCTCTACTCTCTCTCTCTCTCTCTTCTTCTCTTTCTCCCACTTCTTTCTCTTTCTGCTCCTTCCTCTTTTCCTTCTTCTACTACTTCTCTCCTCTCTCCCTCTACTTCTTCTTCTTCCTCTACCTCTCTCCTTTCCCTTCTTCTCCTCTCCTCCTTCTCTCCCTCTTCTTCCTCTTCCTCTAGCTCTCTCCTACTCCTCTTCTTCTACTACTCTTCCTCTACTTCCCTCTTCCTCTATCTCTCTCCTACTCCTTCTCTTCTTCTACTACTCTCCCTCTACTTCCCTTTTCCCACTCCTTTTCCTCCCTCCTTCTCCTTCACTCCTTCTCCTTCTCTTCTCTCTCTCCCTCTACTTCTTCTTCTTCTTCCTCTATCTCTCTCCTTTCCCTTCTTCTTCTCCTCTCCTCCTTCTCTCCCTCTTCTTTCTCTTCCTCTACCTCTCTCCTACTCCTCTTCTCTCTCTCCCTCCTTCTTGCTCTTCCACCTCCTCCTTCCTCTCTACTCTCTCCCTCCTTCTTGCTCTTCCACCTCCTCCTTCCTCTCTACTCTCTCCCTCCTTCTTGCTCTTCCACCTCCTCCTTCTTCTCTACTCTCTCTCCCTCCTTCTCCTTTCCTTCCCACTCCTTCTTTCTTTACCCTCCTTCTACTTCTTATCCTCTCCTTCTCCCTATCTCCTCACGACTGGTCAGGGCGGCAACCAGGGAGGTGACGTGTTTGGGGGGGGCCGGAAGTGTCAACCAGGGAGGGAGGCCATTTATTTGGAGGGCCTAGGAAGGGTGCCACGACTTCAATCAATAGGGGGTGACGTAAGGAGGGCCATAGCTTCCGTCGGCTGCTAGCTATCACATTCGTACTCCTTCACTTGGGCCCGGAGCTGGTGATCAGGGTAATGGTAGTTGTGAACGTAGCCTAGTGCCATTCAGCAGCACGGCGGTAACCAGGGTGGGACCTAGAGTTAAAGCCCAAGACGGTTCAGAAGCATGGATGGAAAGAGAAAATGCTAGTCGGAGGGCCAGTAGCGCCGCCAGCGAGGGAGAAGGGGGGGAAATCCTTGACTTACAGGGGGAAAAAACTCGCTCAGACGGCCAGGGGGATGGTACAATAGCAGTTGGAAGGGGTAATGTGATGACGTAACCTCCTCCTTCTCTGCCAGGGTAGGGGAGAAGCCTCTCCCTATATAGGGGAGGGGAGGAGGTAGGTGGCATGGCCACCCTCCACCTGGAACCTGCATGCCTCCCCCCCATCATCCACCACTCCCACTCCCTCTCCCCCTCCCCCGACTGCTGTCGGCGAGGAGAGAGGGGGGGAATTAAAAAAATTAAACTTAATGAAAAAAAAAATATTTTTCCTTTAGGGGAGGGGTCCTATGGCCCATTACATTCTCTCCCCTTAGAGGAATCGAGATGTCCTCATCTCGAGAGGACCTGGGGGTATTGTTGGTTGAGAGTATCTTCGTCCATCCAGGTGGCATCCTCTTCGGGATAATCTTTCCACTGGATGAGGTATTCTCTCAAGGTCCTTGACCTCAAATTCCTCTCCCTAACATCTAGGACTCTATCAGGCCGTAGCTCAAGGACTCCTTGGCTAAGCATTACAACTTGCTGATCATCAAGTACATGATTTGGATTAGGTAGATACTTTTTCAAAAGGCTAACGTGAAATACATTATGAACCTTTAGGGTTGCGGGCAGCTGTAGTCTGTAAGCATTAGGTCCTAGGCACTTAGTGATCTTATAAGGTCCACAATACCTTGGACTTAGCTTCTTGTATTCTCCCAAGGACAGTGAACTCTTTTTAGGGCGTACGTGGATGAAGACCATATCACCCTCAATGAGGATATGTCTTGCCATTTCAAGTCTGCGTAAGCCTTCTGTCTATCCTTGGCGGCTTGGATGTCTTGTCTTATTGATTTGATTTGGTCATCCATGTCTTCCAACATCTGCTTTGAAGCTTCAACCCTCAAGGTTGGATCCGAGAAGCTCAAAGGAGTACGACAATCGTGCCCATACAATGCTTGAGAAGGAGTCATCTGAATACTTTGTTGGTAAGAAGCATTGTAGGCAAACTCAACTAGTGGCAAATATTGAATCCACCTTTTGGGTTCGCAACAACAGTATGCCCTAAGTATATCTTCAATGACTTGGTTGACTCGTTCTGTTTGACCATCAGTTTGGGGATGGTAAGCTGTACTGAAACAGAGTTGAGTCCCAATGGCCTCGAAGATAGCCCTCCAGAAGTGGGATGTGAAGAGAGAGTCATGATCACTAACAATTCTTCTAGGTAACCCATGCAGTTTGAAAATTTCCTTGATGAATAATCTTGCGATGTCTGAGGCTTTATAGTTTTTCTAGATAGGGATGAGATGTGCAACCTTGGTGAGCATATCTACTACAACCATAATAGAGTTGTATACTCCCTGAACTTGGGGTAGGCCAACAATAAAGTCCATACTAATGAATTCCCATTTCATTTGGGGAATGTCAAGTGGTTGCAATTTCCCAGGCATTTTGACATGTTCCGCCTTAATGCATTGACAAGACAAACATTCCATGACATATTTGAGAACATTACCTTTGAGCCTATCCCAATAATAGCTCTTCCTGACGGCATTAAGGGTCTTGGCATAGCCAAGATGTCCTGAGAAAGGGGAGTCATGGGCTTCCCAAAGTATCTTTTGCTTGAGAGATTGGTTAGCAGGGATACATAATCTTGTCCTAAAGTAGACAAGTCCACTACTGACAAAGAATCCTTGATACTTCATTTTTAGCTTCGGGTCTTGATCTTTGATGGGGATCTCCCTTAGCAATTTCTGATAGAATGGGTCATGACATGCCTCTTCTCTAGCTAGCTCAAGAAGTGGGTTGTTTGGTGTTGATACCTTTGTGGCTAGAGATCTTGCTGTTGATGGATCGGCAACTACATTCTCTTTTCTAGGCCCATATTTGATTTCAAAATCATATTCTTCCAGCACTTCGAAATGCCTTGCGACTGAGTGCATCGGCAACTACATTCTCTTTTCCAGGCCTATATTTGATTTCAAAATCATATTCTTCTAGCACTTCGATCCATCAATGTTGCCTCATGTTAAGCTCGTTCTGGGTAAAGATCCATTTAAGGCTCTTATGGTCCGTCACTAAGGCAAATTTGTTACCCAGCAAGTAATGTCTCCAAAGTTTGAGAGCATGGATAACAACCAACAGCTCCAGATCGTGGGTAGCATAATTCCTTTCATGGCTCTTCAGTTTTCTTGAAGAGTATGCTACCGGATGACCTTCTTGTATAAGAACACATCCTAAGGCAAGTGCGCTAGCATCAGTTAGCACTTCAAACTCCTTATTAAGATCAGGAAGTTTCAGGATGGGTGTTGATACTAAGCTTTGCTTTAGCTTGTCAAAACTGGTTTGTTCGGCAGGTCACCATACAATTGCTACTTGCTTCTTTAGTAGATCAGTCAGAGGCGCTGCAATCAAGGCATAATCTTTAATGAAGATCCTGTACCATCCTATCAAACCAAGAAAGCTACGTATTTCCTTGACAAAAGTTGGTGTTGGCCATTCCAGAACGCCTTTAACCTTGGCTGAATCTACTGAAATTTCTTCCACTAATACAATGAATCCCAGATATTCAATCTGCAGCTTGAAAATGGCACACTTCTTCTTCTTGGCATAAAGCTTGTGTGCTCTCATTATTTCAAGAACAATGCGAAGCTGGGGTTCATGATCTTTTTCCTGTTTGGAGTAGACTAGGGTATCGTCAAAGAAGACGAGTATGAAGTCATCAAGACAGGGCCAAAAGATATCTTGCATTAACCTGTTGAAGGTAGCAGGAGCATTTGTCAGCCCGAATGACATCACTAGGAATTCAAAGTGTCCATACCTTGTGCTGAATGTAGTCTTCGGGATATCCTCTTCCTTGATCCTTATCTGATAATATCCAGATCTGAGATCTATCTTAGAGAAGATCTTCGCACCTTGAAGACGGTCAAGTAATTCATCTATTCTTGGAATGGGGTATTTATTTTTGATGGTCGATTGATTCAACCCTCTGTAGTCAATGTATAGCCGAAGCGTTCCATATTTCTTCTTCTGGAATAGCACTGGAGCTCCCCATGGCGAACTGCTAGGATGGATGTAGCCTTGGTCTAACAGTTGCTTGAGTTGCTCCTTCAGTTCAATAGCTTCCAGGATGGACATCCTATATGGTCTCTTTGTGACAGGTGCAACTCCTGGCACCAGCTTGATTTCGTGTCGACTTCCCTTTGAGGAGGAATTTCTGTCAGCTCCTCAAGAAATACATCTACGTATTCCTTTAACCATGATGGTTCTTTCCCAATTTCCTAATTCTGATCTAGCTTATTTAGTTTAATTAGATATATAGGTAGACCCTTTCTAACTTCTTTTATTTATCCGTGTTGCTTTTGCCAATTGAATTTTTGGCTTACCAGCCTCTCCTTGAGTTGTAACTAGTTCCCCTTCAGAATTTCGGAAGGAGACTTGGCCCTTTCCACAGTGGATGTGGGCATCATTGGGTATTAACCAATCCATTCCGAGCAAACATTTGTGGACACCTAGGTTCATTACCCTGAATCTCACCGAAGTTGACTTTCCACCCAGTAGGAATTTCACCTTTGCAGTTTGCCTAGTACAAGAGACCTCATGACCATTTGCCAATTCCACAAGTAAAGTAGGTGCATCTATTGAGGTTATCTCTAGCCTTTTTGCACGAATCGGTGAAATGAAGGAATGTGTACTGCCACAATCGATTAGGGTTTTGAAGCTTTTACTTTCATAATCCGATGGAGTTTGGATCACTGAGAATTGACGATTTGGACCCTTCTTGTGAAGAGCGGCATGAACCGTTGCCCTCTCAATGTCAGCATCCATGGATGGATCTTCTTCATCACCCAACTCCTTGTTGGCAACACTGGAGGTTCTCCCTCTAGCCATGACGGTAGCTCCTTAGCCATCAGCGACTCCTTGGAATGGCCCTTGGCGATGGCCTTTGCTTAGCTTGGGACACTGCCTCTTGAAGTGTCCGGGCTTGTTGCAATGGAAGCAACATAGATTGCGGTCGTTACCTCGTGTAGGAACAAAGTTGTTGACAATCTTGGTCCTAGCTTTCTTCCTTTGTCCCTGATTTTGACCTTGCGCTCTCTTAGACTGAGCCCTATACATTCCCTTGTTCTAATCCCTGTAAGGCCAAGTCCTGTTGTTCCTTGGCTTGGTCTGCACCTCCTATATTATTGGTGCAGCTCGAATGAGTGCATCTTGTAGGTCTGTTGGGCGCATTGATTTCAAGCAGGTATTTATGGGTGGATTTAACCCAGCACAAAACTTTGACACCTATTGTGTTATATCCATTTGTGGCGCGCAATTTAAGAGAGAGACGAACTTTGAATAATATGCATCAAGGGATAGTCCAAGCTGCTTCAATTCATAGAATTCGTTCATCTGCTATGTGCGGTAGGCAGGTGGCAGATACCTCCCTTGCACAGCTTCCTTAAGATTCTCCCAAGTGACTGTCCCTTCCAAGATTCCTTGGTCCCTACACCACTATTTCCACCAAAGTCTTGCTTCGCCTGTAAGCTTAAGTTTGGCGAGCATAGCTTGGTTAGCAGGTGCAGTTCCTGCTGCCTCAAAATAGTCCTCCATGGACTCGATCCATATCTCGACATCAGTTTGAACAGTCCTTCCCTTGCCATTAAATTTAGGTGGCTTGATTTGTTTGAGAAGAAACTTCTTCTCTTGAATCACAACTGTACTTAGTGCAGGGGTCGGACTTGGAACCTGCACTTGGGGTTGCGCCTGGGCAATAAGATTCTTTATGTTAAAAACTTATCAAATGTTTCTCATATTGCGTTAACATGACCAGCATAGCTTTTAGCCAAGTGATCTAATCACTTAACTCCTTTGCCACATTTACAATCAGGATAGACAATAGTAAGAAGTCTTATTCATTTATGAGGGTATAGCCCTTTGAGTACATTTATTTTGGGAAAGTAGAACAAGCTAATTAGTACATTCGTTTAGGGAAAATAGGATTGTGTTACAATTGGCTATAGGGACTGAGTAATAATATGGAGAGGGGTCATGGATTTCAAGAATCGATAAGTCATAGGAAGCTTGGGGTATCCCTTCCTTTGATACCCGTTCTTCTCATAGCGCCCTAGCACTTTCATTCTGTCGGCAGGGATCACCCGAGTCAGTTCTTCATACACATACTTGTTCTACTTAACTTGCAGATCGCCAACATGCAGGGTTGCATTTGCGTGAGCTTCAACAAAGATGAAGAGCTTCATGATCTTTAAATCCTCCATCCACTTGATTCTCTTCAAGTTGTTCTAAAGGTACGCAAGTCGGTGAGCTGCTATGTAATATATTCCTGATTCTCCCATTCATCTCCATTCCGCATACAGGGGTGAAGGATTGTAGATGCGGTCTAGAATATTCATCATGCCTAGCCTCTGTCGATAATCCGAAGCATGCATTGCAGTCATAAACATAACTTGGAACACCAAGAATTTGTTCCATGCTTCGTGACTCTACAGCCCAGCATCCATAAGTGAGTAAGGAAATATTCTCAACAGCAAGCACTGCTCTATTCCACTCACCTTCCCCTGGTTGTCTCCTTAATCCCTTTACTTTCCTCCATTAAGTTCCTTTGTAAATCTTAGATTCTGTTGGTTTGCTCTGATACCAACTGTAACGTGCCCATTTGACCACTTGCGGGACACGTCTTAGCAGCCCATCAGGAGGAGCATCTAGAAGGCTCCACCTGGCACTCGCATGGAATGACACAGGGTTTGCGATCTAGGTCTTCCCGAGTTTGCCCCGAGCAGAAGTGTCCAACCGTTTCCACTTGGGATCGACCTGAGGTCAGGGTTCCTTTCCTACTAGCAAAGTCTCAACCTTTCTGCCGAACGGCAATAGACCCATTTATTTTCCCTAAAACAGAATAAATCGAAGATTCTACATCCACTAATACTAGTTTTTTATTATCTCAACATTTGAGAAAAGTTCCCAGCTACCGGGACCACACTTTCGTAGGACTAACCTAAGTCACGTCCACCGCACTTTCCTCGGTTTGCTTAAGTTATCTAATTACCTAACACATTGTGTTTTGACATGCAAAATCAACTCCCTTGATTAAACAAATTAATCACGAGCTCCTTCACGTAACTTAGGCATTGACACAAAAACAATGTCAAGCAAGTTCTTTTTTCTCAAGCATCTGTTCTTTATTTATCATAATTCCGAATTACATCCAACATCATGCCCGAAGGCCATTCAAGCAATCTATAGGATCGATGTTCCAAGTTCTGCCCGTAGACTAGTACATGGGCCTCGAGATCCCATCTCGAGTCACGTCGGCCTCTTGTACGGGATCCCGAGGCAAGGGATTTATAGCTAGAGCCTCCTCTAGCACCCAAGCGTCTTTCCCCTCCAAGCAGTACCCACGAAGAGACCTCTCGCGGTGGGTTAGGTCCATATACCTGGTGCGGCTAACAACCCCCTTGGATAGGGCCAGGCAGACAGTCGGAGGTAACTGTTCCTACCTCTCTCTCCAAGCTTTCAACATGAAGCATTAAGTGTTTTTCCTTGAAGTAGTTCCTTGAGCAAAGAGATCATATAATGCACCTAAGTACAAGCACAAACATTTCGGAAGTCGCTTGAGCAACCGACTGCTAAGGTGTGACTCTCTTTTTTTCTCGGATATTCCCAGCACCCGATCTTGGGTCTTTTCGCGACTTGGTGAGATTCCAATGATTTCAACAAGAGCAAATGGTCTTGGTAAGTTGACTTATATTTGCCCCTTTTCTTTGGGTTTACCTTAGGGTATCTTAGTCCCTAACTCAAGCATTAGCTGGTCGGCATCAAGGCAATGGACATGGCTTATTCGCAACCCAACCAAGGGTCGTTTAATCTCTAATTCCAACCAAACTCAGTTAACACACATGGCAACACATGATTCCTCATTTGAACTTTCAAGATGCAGTCTAGATGCATGCGATCCTTCCAATTTTCTCAATGCGGTTCTATGCAAGATTTCCCAACCATCATGCACGTTGTACACTTAGTATAGTTGTACCCCTAAACGGCTTTTATCTCTCTTTATTCTTGGCAATGAGTACTTATTTCTAATGCATTGGATCACATGTGACTTGCATCTATGAAAGTCTAGGGTTTTGTCTAACGATACAAGTGTATCTTATGGACGGAAATTAACATTTCATGTGTTACTTTTAACAATGATTGTGAAATGTGAATTCTAAATGGCTGTTCATGCACTGAACTAGTTAAAAAGCTATCATTTTATGTGAAGTAAGGCAATAACCCTATCATTTTATGTGTGTAGAAGCTATCATTTCATGTGAGGTAAGGTGATAACCTTATCATTTTATGTGAGTAAAATCTTATGCGAATTCAACCCTACCGTTGCATGCAACTTAGCTCTTAGTGTAAAGAAAACCTTATGCACGACATTAATCCTTCCATCCCTTTCACGAGAAATAATTCCTAAATTAAAATTTTTAACGCTTAGAACCTGGGCTTGATTCGTGTGTGCTGCGCTGGTCATTCCGCTCGCCCTTCCAGCATTACCGGTGGCTTGGGCGCTTATGCTTCCCGTGACTTTCTTCTTGGGAGCCATTCACCTCGCAGAGGTTGGGTAGTTTGGTCCTTAACAGTTTCGGTTTGACACGTTCGGTTGGGAAGAGGAACAGATGGGATTCGTTGCCAGGAGAGTGATTTGGGTGACTCGTAGCGGTTACTCCCTTTCTCTCTCTTCTTCTTCTTTTCCTTCTCTCCTCCTTTCTCTCTCTCTCTTTTCTTCTTCTTTGTTTTCTTACTCTCCTACTCTCTCTCCCTCTCCTTCTCTTCTCCTACTTTTGTCTTATTCCTCTACACCCTCTCTCTCTCTCTCTCTTCTCTCTCTCTTCTTCTCCTTCTCCCACTTCTTTCTCCTTCTGCTCCTTCCTGTTTTTCTTCTTCTACTACTTCTCTCCTCTCTCCCTCTACTTCTTCTTCTTCTTCTTCCTCTACCTCTCTCCCTCTACTTCTTCTTCTTCTTCCTCTATCTCTCTTCTTTCCCTTCTTCTTCTCCTCCTCTCCTCCTTCTCTCCCTCTTCTTCCTCTTCCTCTTCCTCTACCTCTCTCCTACTCCTTCTCTTCTTCTACTACTCTCCCTCTACTTCCCTAGGTGTGTATGAGGGAGTACCTCTCTAGCTCCCTCACCCACGGTGTTGGCGTCGTGTCAGCGCGTTGATAGCTCCACCCACCCACCATGACATGGTCCCTTACTAAGCCCCGACAAGCTTGTAAATGCTTTCTATCTATCAATATGACGTGATGCCCTCAAGATGGGCCCTTGGGTAAATCTTGTGCCGTGTTATGTTCCATGTCACGTTCTGTCACGTGTTGGGGTGCCCCTTGATGTGTTGAGGGGTCAAGATGGAAAAGTTATGGGAAGGGTCTAGTGCTGCCTCGGGGCCTAGATGGGGTCCCGAGCGGGTCTCTGAGGGTTGGACCATCACACTCTCTACCTCTTTCCTACTCCTTCTCTTCTTCTACTACTCTCCCTCTACTTCCCTCTTCCCACTGGAGGATAGTACTTCTTTACGCGACTGTCGTTAAAAAAGCCTACTCCTTCACCGTCAAGTGTCTCCAACTCAACATTCCCGGTTCTACCAATCATGCGTACTCTAAAAGGGCCTAGTCCTCGGAACTTCATCTTCTATTTGTGTCCTTTTACTGAGTATAGCAGAACAAGATCCCCTTGTTCGAAGTCTCACTACTTAACATGCTTGTCAAACCACATCTTTCGTCAAGCCTTCTCGCAGATGAGCGTGTGGGTGGCTAGAAGACGAGTTTCTGACAGGCCTTCCAGCTCAATCAGGCATTGCGTCCATGCTTCCTTCCCTTCCCATCATTCTTGGAGTGCTATTCTCAAGCTAGGGACGAAGAATTCTACCGGTAGAATTGTTTCAATCCCATAGGTCAGCCTAAAGGGGGTTTGACCGACGGTCATTTTATAAGCTGTGCGGTAGGCCCACAAGGCTGCCATCAACTTGTTGTCCCAGTCACTTCTCGAGGCTGAGACTACCTTAGTCAAGATGTTAATAAGAATTTTGTTAGTTGATTCTGCCTGGCCGTTAGCCTGAGGGTAGTACGGTAAGGATTTCAATGGATGATAAGAAAGGTGGATAGGAGATATGCTATCACTTCGTTGATGAAGTGTGTGCCTTGGTTGCTAACCAGTTCGATGGGGCAACCGAAGCGCGAGATCACTTGCTCCCATAAGAACTTAGCAGTCGTTCTACAATCATTTTTTCGTGTTGCTCTCGCCTCTACCCATTTCGTGAGGTAATCCGTGGCCACCACGATGTACTTGGCTTGTGAGTACTGCGCTGCGGGGCTGATTGGTCCTATGAAGTCAATTCCCCATTTTTCGAAGGGTTGGCGAGCAATAATTGGGATTAACTCCATTTAATCCTTACGAATCGGAACTTTTGCCCGCTGGCACTCGTCACAATGCTTGACAAATCGCTTGGCGTCGCAGAAAAGTGTGGGCCACCATAGTTGGGACTGCAACACCTTCTTTGTTGTCGTGTCTCCGCTAAAGTGTCCACCTGCAATGCCGTTGTGCGCTTTTGAGAGCACATCATGCATCTCATGTTCACACACACACCTTCGCAGCAATCCGTCTTGCCCCAACCTATAGAGTTGGCTTGCAATCAGCTGGTAGGGCTGGAGCTTCAATATCAAGCGCCTAAGTCGTGCCTTTTCTATTGGTCACTCAGGTAGTCCGTGCTCGAGCACTTGGACTATGTCATCTGCCTAGTATGGCATTAGATTAGCCTTAAATAGGTCTCTCTCTTTGGACAGGTGGAATAAGTGGATGTCAGGTAGCTCATCAATGATACCTTGTCCAGTTGCTTCTCTTGTGGGTATACGAGATAAGTGATCAGTCATGTAATGCTGTTTTCCCTTTCGTACCACCACAGAGAAATCGAACTCCAGGAGCATGAGCCATCGAGCTATGCGTCCTGTAGCACAAGGTTTTTTCACTAAGTAGAGCAGGGCTTGATGGTCCACGAAGAAAATGAAAGGTGTGGCTAGTAGATAGTGCCGGAATTTCTTCACGGCAAACACCATGGCTAGTCCCTCCCTTTCTGTTGTTGAATAATTCATCTCTATCTCAGTGAGTTGTCTGCAGCAAAGCTCACTGGGTAGTCCAAGTTATGCTCACCCGGTTGGCACAACACTGCTCCCACGGCAAACTTAGAGGCGTCAATGTGTACGTGGAAGGTAGTGGTCCAGTCCGGGGCTTGTAGAATCGGTGTCGTTGTTAGACCCTTTTTCAAGTGTTCGTACGCCCGTTGGCATGCTTCGGTCCACTCGAAGACGATTAGTAGCTTGTACAATGGCCTAGCGATCAGCGCGTAGTTCAGTACAAACCGCCGATAGTATCCTGTGTGACCTAAGAAGCATTGAACTCCCTTGTAATTACTTGGAGGTGGAAGGTCAATGATAACCCTGACCTTCGAGAAGTCCATGGCAATGTCGTTCTTCGACACCACGTGTCCTAAGATGCATCCCTGCTTCACCCAAAACTGACATTTCAAGGGTTCAGGGAGAGGCGATATAAGCGACACCATTCAAAGACCGTGCGGAGTTTGTCTAGGTGTTCAATCCAGGTCAAATGGACACACAGGTCATCGACAAAGACGTCCAACTCCTTGCGAAGCATGTCCTTGAATATGGTGCACATAAGGCATTGAAAGGTGGCAGGGGCATTGGTTAACCCAAAGGGCATGACTACGTACGCAAAGACACCCCACTCAGTGGCAAAGGCGGTCTTGTGCCTGTCTACAGGATGCACTTGCACCTGGTTGTACCCCGAGAAGCCATCCAAAAAACTGTAGCCTTCCTTGCCTCCCACGCTCTCAAGCATGTGCTCGGTGTACGGCAAGGGGTAGTTGTCTCTCTTCGTAGCAGCGTTCACCTTCTTGTAATTGAGGCACACTCGAATCTTGCCGTTCTTGATCATCGATCTCGTCCTCCGTGATGGGTTCAGCATCTTTGAGGTGCTGTTGAGCCTCCCTCACCCATTCCTTCACATTTTCTATGGCCTCCAATTGTCGCTTGGGGTGCGGGTATTCCCCTATCTTAGCACTTTCCTTTTCGGCTGTCTTAGGGGCTGAAGTCTCTACCTCCGCGTCTAAGACTTTCTTCCCAGCAGTTAAAGTCGTAGCACTCTCAGTCTTCAATGCGACCTTAGCATCCGATCTCTTCTTTTTCCGCCTGCGGCTTTTCTTCCCCATTGAGGCTGCGTCCAGATTGCTAGGTCCTAGCAGAGAGATGCCGGCCTACTTGGTTTGGGCTCGAGTCATAACTCGTAAGGGAATAGGTGTGGCCTCCCCATCGGGATTTTCGACACCAAACAGCCCTAATGGGACGGATGGCAAATTAGCTGCGCTAGAGGACGGCTTTCGCTTTGGGCAATCAATGAAAAGATGGGTGATTCTGCACTCTGCGCACCTTTGATCAGCCTTGTCCCTGTTTTGCTACTCTCTTTCAGGGCAGCGTGATGAGACATGACCGGGGTGACCGCAAGTCCAACAAGTGATTGGATCCTTTGGTGGCTCCCCTCCTAGGCCTCTACCCTGTCCTCGTCCTAACGCCATCACCAGCATGGGTCAATAATCCATGAGGACCGCGTTACCCTCGTCGTCATGCGAGACGTAAGGGTATATGTAGGTCTCTTCATCATTTGGCTCCTCCACGTAATGAACTGGAGCGTCGCTCGGTGGGTGGGTCACATAAGGACCTGGCGGTCTAGGAATGCCGATGGGATTTATGTCCATTCTAGGGACGGCGGGTTTCATATTGTTAGGCGTGGGTAGAGCCAATGGGGCTCCCCTTTCGAAGAATGGCTGCGGCCTGTTAGCTAGATAAGGCTGACCGTAGGGTTGCGAGTATGGAAACCTTCTTGGTAGTCTGCATTGTCCGGCATCGTGGCCGAACCTCCCGCAGTTAGCGCAAGGTCTTGACCTAGGGTCTTGACACTCGGTCGACAAGTGGTTTCTGCCACAATACATGCACTGGATGTGCGGGCGCGTTGGTCATCTCAGCATGTCCTGTATCTTGGCTAATTCCATCTTGACCTTCGCCAGGCCTTGGTCTGTCTCGGAGGCTTTCCCCTTATCTTGGGATGATGGGTTCGACCGCTCACTAGAGGCTGGCGTTCTCTCTAAACTCCGCGGGTTGGTTTCTTCTAGATTTGAGCTCCTAGAGCTCCGCTCTTTCAGCTGGTCATCGACTCTGATGGCTTCCTCAAAAACCCTAGCCACCACGTCTCGCTGCAAGCTTGAATTGCCTGCAAGTGCCTTATATAACTCCTCATCTCTAATTCCGCTGATGAATACAGTTGATACTGCTCTGTCAGTCGGTCACTCGCCTAAGGGGATTCTTTTAAAGAGACTTCTCACGTAGGTCACATAGTCGCGGATGCCCTCCTTCTCCTTCTGTTTGATATTCATCAAGCGTACTAGCAGGTTGTCAGAGTATCCGGGCTCGGCAACCTCTTGACGAAGAGATTCTTGAGGTTATTGAAGTTGGCTCATTCTACGGCATCCAGGCTTGTATACCACGTCCTACCCTTATCGCTTAAGCAAAGTCCGAATGCTTGCGAACGTTGAGTCTGGTCGTTGAGGCCATTGGCTTCGCAGACTTGCTCAAACTACTCAACAAAGCTGTACGGATCGTCATGTGGCTGGTACTTGTCGAGTTGCTTGGCAAACCTGGCTCTTTGAGCCCTGGTTTGCCCCTAATCCTGCAAGCAGCGACGTCGCTAGTGCAGTGGCACTCTACTCTACTGCGGTGTTATCGAGCAACCGTTTCATGAGGAGCTCACTCAGCGTCAGGTCTCCCTCTAGTGCTCTTTCTTGGTCTGTTCGGTTCTGGCCAGCCAAGTTTAGCACTCGTTGCACCTCATGTAGCTCCATACTTTGCCTTAGACTCCTGGCTAGTTGGTCCCTATTATACTCAGCTATGCCTTGCAATGCCTTGCGGGCTAGCCTTCTCTCCTCCTTTAGGTCTGCAATGATTGCATCTGCCGTCCTGCCACGGTGCTCGTACCGGGTATGTGCATCGTAACTGCTCACCATCTGCTATATAGCGTCTGGGAATGCGCTCACATCGAGCTTCTTGGCAAACCGATAGTCTGAGCCTTCCTCCATCATGGTCGAATTCTAGCACCTTGCTGCGCTGTCGATCAGGTTGACTAGTCGTGATAGGTCCTTGTCATTGGCGCTCCTTGCTTGGTTCTCTCCTGCACTTCGCGTGTTTGTCTGCGTCTTGGGTCCTCTCCTATTGGTGGGTTCCTTGAGCGATTTATCTGAGTGAGTTCCCTTAATTACTGAATACAATTCTTAATTTACAGCCACTCGGTGAGTGTGTTGTTCCTCGTGCACTTGTGCCCAATCAGGCTTTTAGTTTTCTTAAGCGTACTTCAAGTGCAAAATTCAATGTGAGTATAGCTAGCAAATCCTCGGCGCCTCACTCACTCTCGCTCGTTTCTGGCCTGGTAGGCTTGTAGACCCATTTTCCGGCCGTTTAGTCAGGGTTTAGGACTCTTTGTATGTTTCCTTGTTTGCTTCCGATCAATCAGGTCTTCGTGGCTCAGCGGCTTGCGTCCTAGTCCGTGGATCCCTTAACTATCTACTACCCACCGCTAAGCGGCTATGTACTACAATTTCTCTTATCTCGTGTGCCAGAATCAAGTTTTGAACGCCCGAAGGGTTTCGACAAGTTACGTTAATGCGCGTTTGCCGGTCGGGTCAAATTTCTGACAGCTTTGACAGAAGGTTGCATTCGGACCAAATGGTCCGAATTGCAGGGTCCGAGTGGGTCACTCGGACGGGCCGAATGGCACGGGTTCAAGGGCCGAATCTCCAAATCCGGCTCGGACGATTTTTACTCGGACGGGCCGAATGGCAGGTTCAACAGATTCGGACATGCTAATTCGGACGGGTCGAACCACAATTGGCCGAGGGTCGAATCCCGAGTGTAGCCAAGTTTCGATTTTGGAACTCGGACGGGTCGCTCGGACAGGCCGAATGGCACAAGGCCGAATGTGTCACATGGTCAAAAAGCTCTGGCTCGGACGTTTCGAGGAGGGTCACTCGGACAGGTTGAATCAAATGGTCCGAGTGCCGACTAGGGTTCCGGCCGAGTGGCCGAATGGCAAGGGGCCGAAGGTCGATTCTGAGACTCGGCCCAGAAGCAATAGCTCGGACAAGCCGAAAGCGGAGCGACGGAAACAGTGCGATGCCAATCTTGCCTGATTCTTATGATCTACTCAACCATTCCAAGCACAAACCTCCAGATACTATCTAGGGGGTTTGAGGGAGGGATTCATATACTTGAATGGGTCGGTGATGCGATCGAATCACACGGCATGGGGCTTTCTAGCTCTCTCTCTCTCTTTCTCTCACACTGAAATGGCACAAATGAGTTCTCTTTTGGCCTCCCGGTTCTTACATGCCCTCCCAGCTGTGGCATTGACACCCCTGATCCCTCTCTTGTCGATCTTAGTTCTCATTAGCGAGCATTTTGCGCATTTGCATGACCTTCTCCCTATTTTTACCCTGTTTTGAAACAGTGAATTCTACCCTTTTCCGGTTCGATCTCCTAACTCTAACCTACACTAAATGCAACAAAAATCGAAGGCAAAAAACTGGAATAGATTCTCCATGCTTTCCAATCATCAAACAACCAAAATATCCCAAAATACTTACTTGTTCCGAAGATTAAAAGCACCCAACTTCCTACCTATCTCAAGCTCCGTTTCGGGGATAAATACCCTACTTCGATGCTCGATGTGAGGCGCACAAGTGCTCAAGCTTGAATCCGTTGGTCCCGGCAACGGAACCAAAATGTGGGAGCCTTCGCTCAACCACCAAGACCCTCGGACCGCTTATTCTTTCAAGCGTTTCAAGCAAGCTCTAATGGCTATCTCTCACCTAGCCGACGCGCCGTCGATCCTACAAGTGTAGTGAGCTTACCTTGATGCTTGATCGAGTACCCTCCTCTCTCTTGCACTCCGATAGCTCTACGATCCTAGATGTTAGCTCAAGCATCCTCAAGCCTCCTCCATCTCCAAGCTCCATCCTCCATAGCCGCGCGCGCAAGAGAAGAGAAGGGGAGAGAAGAGAAGAAGAGAAGAGGAGATGGTGAAGAGCTTCACCCTCTTGATCCCTCACCCTCACATACACTCACTCCCTCACACTCTCACACTCCCTCTCTCAAGAGCACACACAAGCAAGAAGGAGAGAAGAAGAGAGGAAGAAGAGGACTCCTTTTGCCACACACCAAAGAATGAGCTTCTCATTCACTTTTCAACTTTATGTACAAAACCCTAAATCCCTTTCGGACGGTCATCCCCTTTTTCCTCTTTTACATGGCCCGCCGTAGCCTAGGCCCTTTTTCCCATTTTCTACCATTCTAATTTATCATATTCCCACTAATGCATACACTTTGCACAAGAGCGAGCCTGACACTCTTTTACACAGATTTGGGAGCGCTCCCGTATTTTAACGGTGCGCCTTTTCCTCTTTCATTGCCGTGGCCCAATACCGAAGCCTCTTGAGGGTTGTGTCCGAACATTTGAATTTTTCAGGGATTGGTTGCCAGTTAAGGCGCCTTTTTCTGCTTTTGCGCCTTTTTTGCTATTTTTTCTTCTTCCCAGTTTCCGCTCCTCTATGCTGCGGTAACGTGGTCGGAAACATGGTAACAAAGAGGATGGATGGAAGCTAGTTAATAACAATAAAAGTAAAGGCCAAACAAGCAAAACACTAGAGCACCCAATGGACAATGCAATCGACTACTCCTGCATGGTTAGAAATTTCCAGAGCAAAGTTGCTATACCTCGGTTTGATAGAAACAGGGCTAGCTCCTTCACATATCTTAATAGGGTTCCTTTGGAGCACTTGGATCGGGAGTTTCCAGGTATGGATGCAAAGGTTCAGTCAGCCTCTTCTTGGGTAGGTGGTAGGAAATGGTTTGGTCCTAATAACCAAGAATGGTTCATGGCCAAGACCAAGAGTGGATTGGTTTCTAAGATGTTGGTTCCTAGTCGATGGGATAATGATGCTCAGCCCACAGGAGATACTGACATTGGTATGGCAGGAGTACAGCTTAATGAAGCAACACATAATCAAAATGGGGGTAATTGACAGGGGGAAGATTGCTACAATAAATGCCAAATGGCTTAATCAATGTGTGAAGTGTAGCCTATTTTGGAAATGGGTTCGGAGATGGGATTTGGATATTGTGATGGTCCAGGAACACAAAATGCATAAATGGAGCAACTTGCCTTTTTCTTATGGGGATTATCAATGCTATTTTGCTGGGACCAAAGATGGCAAGTGAGGATGCTTCACGGCCATCAAATCCAGTCATAATCCTACTTGCATTTACAATAGCAGCAATGGACAAATCTTGTCATCTGAAATGGACTGGGAGGATTCTAGAATATCCATTACTAATATTTACGGGTTTAATGACAAGAGGCATAGGCATGATCTCTGGACTGAACTTACTACTCTTTCTCTTGCTTCAGGTTTTCTGGGCAGAGATTTTAATGCAGTTACTAATCCGGATGATGCAACATCCTCCTCCTCATAAATGGTAGGAGAAGAAATGGAAGCATGGTGGGAGGCATGAATTCAATTGAATTTTCTTGATATGAAAGAATTCCTACATTTATGGCATTGTTCTTTCACATATCATTCACTTAGTCTCACTAATCTTATTGGGCTAGATTAGATCTGTGGTACATGCTGGGAGGTGATGAATGGCTCACTGTAGTGGTAAAACTGAAAACGGATTTCAACTGTTTGCTCTTTAATCATGTCCTGGTCCTCTTAGAACTCATGTCCATTCAGTCATGTGTTATGGAGGGGGAGCATAAGAATTTGATAATCAACAGGAGACATTTCTGTCAGCTTACCTTCAAGTATATGATGCAAAGGGCCATTTCTAAGTTGGCTCAGGACATTGAGGATGATTATTTGGATCCATGGAAGAATTTTGCTATGACTCTACAGCATCGTACTTCTTTACAAGGAATCTAGCTTTGCGATGAAGATCTAAACCTTTTAAAATGGGCTAATGCTATCTTTGCAGAGTTAGCTCAAAGGGCAAGTCAAAATCTCTTAGATGAGGTTGGATTTTCATTACTGACCCTATCTCAATAGGTCAGATGTGATACCCATGTACGAGAGCTAGAGAAAATTTCCCTACTATTCAATAAGAGACTGGTCCTGGATTTAAGCTACAACTCTGCAAGCTTTATTCGAAGCATAAGATTGAGGAGATTTAGAGAAATCTTGACTACCTTAGAGTGAAGGATAGTCATTGGATTTTTTATCAGAAGGAGATTGCACGCCAATGCATGTCCTACTTCGAAGCTTTGTATAAGGACCCAGATGTTGTTGATTGGGGTAATATTGACTTGATGTTGAGGCATGTACAAACAACTGTCACTCAAGAGACCAATGATCAATTGGTTCAGCCATTTGACCAAGCTGAACTCTATGGTGCTCTAAAGGGCATGGGTAGGAGAAAATCCCTAGAAGCATATGGCATTACGGTGGAATGCATTCTCTTTTATTGGAAAGAGTTGGGCCCATCAATCACTCAACTTGTTAATCACTACTGGGATAGTGGTCATCTTCCTTCCTCTTGGACCAGCAACATGCTTTGCCTTATCCCCAAGAAAAAGCAATGCATGAAACTTTCCCGTTGGTGACCTATTGCTTTAATGAGCGTGGTTTATAAAATTTTCACAAAGGCTCTTGCCAATAGATTGATCCCGATAGTCCAAAATGTGGTGCATCCATTTCAGTATGGCTTTGTCAAAGGCAAATCTATTCCTGACAATGTGCTCAATGCCATTGTAGCCATTCATTGGGCGAAGACTTCTCGCCAAAATATTGTTTTTCTTTAGCTGGATGTGGAGAAAGCCTTTGGGAATATCTTAGACAAGTGATGCTAAAGATGGGCTTTCATCCAAAAATTGCAAATATTCCATATATGTTGGCTAAGAATTCAAAAGCTCAACTGACAATTAATGGTAGGCTTCTGGGACAATTTGAGATCCAGTGCGGTATCAGGCAAGGACGTCCCATTAGTCCCACCCTTTTTGCTTTGGCCACTCACCCATTATTTATGATGCTGGAAAACTTCACTAGGAATGGTGAGCTCATTGGTCTTAGATACAAAGGCAAGCATCTTCTTGGTCAGGGTTTTGCTGACGACTTGCCAATGATGATTGAGTCTTTTGCTAGTAATTTGGATAGAACTTTATTTGTTCTTGAAATCTATAGCAAGGCTACTGGTTTCAGTTTTAATATATGCAAATCTACTTTAATTAGTGTCTTAGAGTGAGACCTTTTGAACTTAGGATGGAGAGGAAGTATTGTGGGAAGGGGTAGAATCTTTAAGTACTTGGGATTCCCTATTGGGGTGGACACTCAAGAAGCTTTGTGGTTGAATTGGGTTCTTGATAAGATGCGGGACAAGGTCAGTAGTTGGGCTTGTACTACCTGGCCTCTTCATGTTAAATTAAAGATTCTGCAAACATTTCTTTTTCCAGCACTGCGCTTCTATATTCCCTTGTTGTCTTGGAACACTAATGCTCAAAGAAAATGGGACTCACGCAACTTAAAGGTGACTTCCAACAAGGTGGGCTTCAATTGATGGATGTTCAAGAGAAAATTCATTTACTTATAGGTAAACTTTTGGTTAGAAGTTGGAAAAGGGACATGCCTTGGGCATAGATACTTGGCCTATTGTTGCAGGAGAGCAATCGTAAATGGTGCCAATCTTGGGGGTTGGATGATGAGGATTTACTCACCACACATGCCATAATGAAAGTTAAATCTCATGGTCTTGTTGCTTCATTGATCGATCCTTGGGTTAAGATACTTTGTAAGGACTACTGGGAAAATGACAAGCGGTTGAAGGTTGATGAAAATGTTTATTGAGCGATGGGTTTTACACCCCCACTTTGCAAAGGTTGTTGGTAGAAGGGGAATGTCTATTGCCAAGAAAGGATGTCATAGAACTAGTCATTGGTTGGATCATCAGGGTGTCTTTCTGACATTTCATACTGCTCAAAGGATATGGAGTCTATCTGCCCACTTTAGGGTCTATTGGGAGGTTTAAGTATACTTCATCAATAGTGCTACCATCTAGATTGGGGTCACCAGAAATCTCAATCCCTTTCCAACACTGGCACTCAATGACAAAAGCATCTTATCCTTGCTCACCACTAAGGCTCTACGAAAACTTAGACAGTTACCCTCTCTTAGTAACAAAATGTAATATATCAAATATTCTTCATAGAATTTTTTTTCTCTCTCTCTCTCTCTCGGCGGCGGGTCGTGCTGGAGGGGAGTGAGGATTTAGTAAGGATAGCAAGCTCCTCGTTGGAGCTTGCGTATCCGCAAGTCCATGCAGGGCGACACGAGGGGAGGGAGGAATTCCTTCCCTCTCCCTATAAAAATCCCCTCCAACCAAGGGGAAGGGGGGAGGAAAGAAGGAGGGACGACGCTGCAGACTCAACGAGGAGGAGCCGAGGTGAGGAGGAAGAGGCAGACGAAGAGGAACTTCGCTGAGGGAGCCGTCGCCCACAGCCGTCGCATTGAGGCGTCGAAACCCTCCCCCTGCCACATGAAGCAGAGAAGCTTCTTAAGGGGGGGCTAATTAAGCCCCCTTTCACCCCCCCCCCCCCCCCCCTTGGGGTTTCTAAATCCCCCTAAGCCCTCTTCATCCCCCTTATGTTCCCTTCGCCCATTGTGTTGCCCTTCGTCTTTTCCCCCCTGGGTTTTAAAACCCCTAAAGTCCTTTTCACTCCCGTGTCCAAAGTTTTCCCAAGGCCTCTTCTTACGCCTTCTGGAACCACACCCACACACCCTTTTTCCCGTGTATATACCCTATAGGGCCTTTTTCTTTAGGCTTTGTAAACCTTTCCCCCCAAAAGAAACTAAGACCTTAAAGGTCTTATTACCCCTCCTCGTGGCTAGACCCTTCCTTGCCTTTTCAAAATACCCTTGGGACTTGATTTTTCCCCTACTCGAAAAAGAGAAGAAGAGTATTGACGTGCAAGGGAGCGACGATGGAATTCTGAAAAGGAGTATAAAGCTGCTTCCACGTTCGAAGGACTACAACTACGATGCCGCCTAAGAAAGTCCAAGGAGTAGCTGCGGGAGGGTCATCTCTCGGTATCCATGTGGATATCTCACCCCAAACCCAAGTTTTTCCTTCTTAATTTTATATCGGTTTTAATTCAATCATGCAAGATGAATTGTTAGGGATAAGATATATTTTATACTAGTTATTTACGATGAAGGAATTTAGTTTAATTGAACATGCAAAATAAATAAAGTATAAACATAGTTTTCCTTCAAATAACATTATGCATTGAAACGAATTATGAGCAAGATTATTTACCCACTAAAGTAGTGTACTTCGGTTAAACCTAGACGGTATAAAACTGCATCTTGCACTATTAAACCCTGTTCCTTTTACAACAAATCATCATGGAAGGTGCGAATCATGAAAGGTTTCTTACGATGCTTAAACTCTAGAAAGTTATCATTGCTAACTGCATAACTTAGCGAGGGAAAATTTGCTTATTTGGCATGAGTTTTGTTCGCAAGGAAAAAGGGAGATTAATTGAATTTACCTAACCTCAAATCAATAAAGTTTAGGATTGAAAAATCAATTGACACATAGATAACAAATCGTGCGGAGGTGATCTCGATATTATCTTCTAAAAGTTAACAAAATTAATATAAACTTAGAAATACCTATGCTGCGAAATATTCATTAGGAATGAATTAAAATCCAAGAAACATTTATACCTTAAATACTTGCCTACATTTCCTGATTGTAGGGTCAGTAAATCGTAAACTTAAAAGAACTAGGGTTTGTCCCTGAGTTTCCTAAAGAAAATAATAAAAGCTAGGAAACCCTAGGTCTGACAAACGTCAACTTAAAGAAACTGAAACGGATTGTTTCGTAACTCCATTATCGCATAGTACGATGCAAGACTTGCGTGGCAAGTACGAAGTCATATGGTATTGTGATTGATTCACAAGAAGAAAGGCTAAATTCTTGCAACAAGGATGGCGGATCCTTACGCAAGCTATTTTGCAAAAGGATGTATACTTTGATATCCTTCCAAGTAAGGAAGGTTAAAAACTGAAAACTGAAATATCCAATGAACTTTAGAGTTTGACCAAGTTGGATTAATAGGGTACGCCCTAACCCAGAATATAAGGGATCTTGCCAAGTTGCAAGACACCCTGGATCGAGTGATGGATGCATTCGAAAGGAAAGACTCCTTCCTTAGCAGTTTGCCAACAACAAAATTGATCAATGGAAATGTTTGTGCTTGCTAGAGATTTTAGAGCACTGCTTGACTTGTTTGACCAATGAATTACAAAATAAATAAGTATCTATACTTCAGGTTGAAGGCCTGAAGGGAGTCGCAGCTTCAGTTACCCCCGACTGCCTGCCTTACCCTAGCCAAGGGGGTTGTTGACCGTGCCGGGAATGTGGACCAAACCCGCCGCGAGAGGTCTCTCCGTTGAGCGCTACTTGGAGCAGAAGGACGCTTGGGTGCCAGGGGGGGCTCTGGCCGTAAATCCCTCACCTTCTGGGTCCTGCACAAGAGGCTAATGTGACTCGGGATTGGATCTCGAGGCCCGCATACTAGTCTACGGGCGGAAACTTGGAATAGTGATCCCTGTGGATTGCTGGATAGCCTTCGGGCAACCTACGGGCAGAACTTTTGTATTTCAAAGATAAATATGATGATATGTTAATAAAGAACTTGTCTAATATTGTTTTTCTATGTCACGTGATAAGATTACGTGAAGGAACCAGTGCTTAACGGATTAATTAAAGAAGCTGGTTGTTACATGTCCAATTAATGTGTTAGATAATTACATAACTAAAATAAACCGAGGAAAGTGCGGAGGATGGGCCTTGGGTCCGTCCTACGGTTGGGTGGTCCCGGTTGGCCAGGAACTTTTCTCAAATCTCGAAGAACAGCGGGATGATTGTCAAAGGACATGAACAATGAAAGCGTTGACCTAGAGTTATGTCTTAACCGATTTATGTTGTTTTAGGAGAATGGAATGGGACTATGCCTTATGGCAAAGAGGTTGAGCTTTGCATCCCTCTCTTTTCCCATTCTCCTTGAACCAAGTGCAGCGTGAATTCGCTTCGGACCTAGCGTTTCTGCGTAAAGTAGTTCGCTTGGGTTTGACGCTAGTTGCTGTTAGGAAATGACCAATCAGGAAAACCCTAATTCCGGTCGATCTTAAGTGGGAACGGCCATAATACTTCCGCTACGTGGCAGACACAGAAAGCCCTAGATCACAAATCTCGTAACATTCCATGGGAGTGCCGGGTGGAGTTTTCTAGACATCCTTTCCGATGGACTGCTAAGATGTGTCCTGGATGATACTAGTGGACACGTTACACAAAATTAGCCTTTGTTGGGTCATCAGTCTAACGATCGATGAGTTCTCTCAGATTTGGTCCATCAATTGGTCTCAGGAGATCTACCATTTAAAGATCGCGTCTTCTTGTGGCAAGTGTTGATGGGAGCTTTTCTCTCTAGTGAGAAGCTTGCCAAACGTGGAATTTTGGAAGGCAAATGTAAATGTGACACCTTAGAATCGATTCGTCACATTTTTTGGAATAGGTGCATTTCACAGATGGTCTGGATGGAAGCCCTTAAACAATACAGTGTCAACGGCAATGAAGAACAGTCGATCAAAATATATGTCTTGGGGCTCTGTGGTTCTCATGTTGGCAGTAGTAGAAGCAACAAAGACTTCCATCATCTAAGATGCCCGATTTTAACCTTTTTGTGGGAAGCCCGAATTTGACTAGTCGTTTTTGAAGACACCAGGGTTTCATTTAGCTGGCTGGATATTGTATATAAGAACTCTTGATTTTGCGAGGTGGAAAGGAAATTTAAGGGTAATGGGAAAGGTTGATGGTTCTATGTGGTCTTTGATATGTTGCAAAAGCTATCAGAAATATTATATTATCTTTTCGCGTCAAAAGTGTGAAATGGGCATAAGATGCAGCAAACCCGGCATTGCTCGAATGGGCACCGCGGATTCCACCCAGCACGCACTGTGGAGTCAGGGTCGGTAGAGCCAATCCAAAGGCGGGGTCCACAGAGAGACTTGTTGACTCCGAGGAGGCGACTGTTGGCGAGAGCGGGGCCAAAGTCAAGGCGGATACGCTGGCATCTTGAGTCTTACTACTAGTAACTACGACGACGACCACAGCTACTAGTAACTACTACAGTCTACGACGACGTCCCGACTCCCCACGCAGCACGATGCGCTTTTGGAGCAATAAAGTCACGAGCACGTGCTGGCGTCTCGTGACTGGGCTTGCCAAATTCAGTTCACAATAACTTCACATTCTCTGTTGAAACGTCTCCCCTGGGCCCTCCCTCTCTTCCTCCTTCCTCAGCAGCAGAGCTAGGTACGCAGGACGCAATCGGGACTCCACGAGGAGCACGGTCATCTCGCCTGCACGCGCGCGGCGCAACGCGAGCAGCGTTTGCGTGCGCAATTTACCCATTCTAAGAAATGGACGCCTCGTGCTTTCCGATTCGCGAAGAGAGAGAGAGAGTCAGAGACAGAGCGAGCTGCCAGAGAGAGAGAGAGAGAGAGAGAGTGACAGAGGGACATCGGAAAGTGAAGCTTTTGATGTCTCTCCCGTATATAATTCAATTCTTCACACGCGCGGAGCTCCTCCAATTAAATCTCCTTTGCTTCAACCCGTGCTTGCGGCGGATTTCTCCTTCTTCCCCCCAAAACAAAGCTCGCCTTCCTCACCCACCCACCAGCCACCACGACCCCTCGTAAGAATTCCGCTTTCTGATGATGGGGTGGCATCCGTCAAAACGATATTAACCAGGAACAGCAGGTGAGTCTGATCTGAGGCGTGCATACCCGAAAGGTTGCTAGCTGATTGGCACCTCTCTCTCTCTCACACATCGTCGTGTGGGCAGCTACGCGCGCCTGCGCCTACATAGCCAGCCAATTATCCATCGCATCGGCTCAGCTCTGCCGTCCATGTGAAAACCACCTGTTTCACTAGTGGCCTGTTCTCTCGAGGTTTTAGCTGTGCCCTTTTACACAGGCTTTAGCTCGAGTCAAGCGAATCACATTCATTCTGCCGCCAGCATAACTCGAATTCGGATTCGGATTCGGACCGCAGGCGCTCCACTGAAGCAGGCGGCCCCTAATCCTGTACAGCTTGGTCAGATCGCAATATATTGGCCCATGGATTGGAGCTAATCTGTCGACTGCACGATCATATCGAGCAGCAGGAGAGAGTCTGTCATGGCCCCGCTTATCGCGAGCAGCAGTAGTGAGGTCGAGCAGCTGTCTCAACCTCTACTCGCTGCGTCGGGTCGTTCCAAGAATGAACATCCGGTCAGCGGATCACCATCTCCAGGTCCTATCCAGGAGGCGGGCCTTCTGAGCCGCCTCTCGTTCCACTGGATTCAGCCGCTGCTCAAATTGGGCAATTCTCGGCTGTTGGATCTGACAGACGTCCCGCGAATACCCCCTCAGGATCAAGCTCAAAAGAATGTGGAGGCGTTTCTGGGCGCCTGGAATGTCCTGAAGAGGAAGGGGGGCAGCAACAACAAGCCGTCGGTTCTGAGGGCTCTGATGATGTGCTATTGGAGGGATGTGCTGTGGACGGGATTCCTGGCCTTCTTGAAAGGGGCGGGGACGGTGGCTGGCCCGATATTCCTTTACTACTTCGTGGATTACTCCTCAGGGAATGTGTTGTTTCCCTACGAAGGCGTGGTGCTAGTGTGCAGCCTGTTCGTGGTGAAGATGGTGGAGAATTTCGCTCAGAGGCATTGGTATTTCGGCGTCCGGCGGCTGGGGCTAAGGGTTCAGAGCGCGGTGATGGCGGCCGTGTATCAGAAGGAGCTGTGCCTGTCGAGCGCGGGCAAGCGCAGGCACGCCACGGGGGAGATTGTGAACTACATATCGGTGGACGCGTACCGGCTGTCGGAGCTGGTGTGGTGGATGCACTGGACCTGGGTCGTGCCTTTCGAGATCGTGGTGGCTCTGGGCATCCTGTTCGCCATCGTGGGACTGGCTACCATCCCCGGATTGGTGCTCATCATCCTCTTCATCCTCCTCATCACCCCTCTCATCATGCGCATGCAGAGCGACCAGGGCGAGTTCATGGTCGCGCAGGACGAGCGGCTGCGGGCCACCAGTGAAATACTGAGCGGCATGAAGGTGATCAAGCTCCAGGCCTGGGAGGAGAAATTCAAGGCCTTCATCGAGCGCATGAGAGCAACCGAATTCAGGTGGCTCTCGGGCACCCAGCAGAAGCGTAACTACGCTACCATCCTCTACTGGCTCATGCCGACCATCGTCACCGCCGTGGTGCTCATCACCTGCATCCTGCTGCGCATGACCCTCACCTCCACCATCGTCTTCACCGTCCTGGCCACCTTCCGAATCATCCAGGACCCCATCCGGACGGTGCCCGATGTCCTCTCGGCTCTCATCCAGGCCCACGTGGCCTTCAAGCGCCTGGATGTCTTCTTGCAGGAGGACGAGCTCCCCACCGATGCCGTGGACAGGGATTCGTGCAAAATCTCTCCCTATGCAATCAGAGTGGATGGTGCGGTTTTGAGCTGGGGGGACATTGAGGACACCGATCAGCAGGCAGCCAGGCCCACTCTCAAGGACATCAATTTGGTTGTGGGCCGAGGGGAGAAGGTCGCTGTGTGTGGCGCCATTGGCAGTGGGAAGTCCACTCTCTTGTATTCCATCCTCGGCGAAATACCCAAATTGAAGGGAAAGGTAGCAGGCTTCCGTAACATCCTTGAACCCTCTCTCTCTCTCTCTCTGTCTCTCTGCCTGAGCGTAACGAGTATGGGCTTTCATAAGAAGTGCACAACATGATTTGTCCTAGATGTGTAGCTCGATCAAGTTAACTTGGATCAGTTTCCAAAATGCACGAATAAGAAGGGCAAACGTGCATGACCTGATGAGTACGCCCTTATTACGAGCAATGCTAATAATTGGGGGTGCACACCGATCGAGTGCACTTCAGCGTTTGCCTTCATGCTCTCCAGGGTTTATGTGTTCCGAAATGGTACTAGATTGTTAAGTCTACATGAATTCCCACTTTTAGTAATAGATGCTTATTTCCTACCCAGATGTATGATCAAATTAGTTTAGCCTGCAGATAAAAGAACCGCATTTAATATTCCAGTTAGCTTGATGTAAATCTTAAGGCAAATTGTGAAGAGCTCTTACCATAACTAGTAAGGCATATGCTGTCACGAGCCAATGCTAATACATCGAAGTCCATGCTTGCATTGCAGATTCAAGTGTCAGGTAGCGTGGCCTATGTTGCTCAAACGGCCTGGATTCAAACAGGTTCCGTGAAGGATAATATCTTGTTTGGCTTGCCCTTCGATGAGGCACGCTACAGGAGCACCTTGCGAGCCTGCGCCTTGGAGCAAGACATCCTGAATTTCAGCCATGGTGATCTTACAGAAATCGGAGAGAGGGGGATCAATATGAGCGGCGGCCAGAAACAACGAATCCAGTTAGCTCGGGCAGTCTACAATGATGCCGATATCTACCTGTTGGACGATCCTTTCAGCGCTGTGGACGCACAAACAGCTGCTACTCTGTTCCATGTACGTAACTTCTTTCATGCCTGCTGTACTTATCTATGATGTTTATCCGCAGCGCGTAAATAAGCAGCTCTCTCCTTTGTATGCAAGTGTATTAAACATGAGAGTGCGTACCGTCTGGACAGGATTGCGTCATGGGAGCTCTGAAGGACAAGACGGTTTTACTAGTCACGCATCAAGTGGAGTTCTTACCAGCTGTTGATTCGATTCTGGCAAGTTTCATTGTCCTGTAGCCTACTCAAAAGTTGCTGTGTGCTCTCCGATATTCATTATCCAAGTGTGTTATTGACATGAATATATATAACTGCAGGTGATGCAAGATGGAGAGATCCGACAGGCAGGGACGTACGATGATCTACTGGCCAGCGGCGATGCGTTCCACCGATTGGTTACGGCGCATCACGAAGCCCTGCACACGGTGACGACGAATGGGAAGGCTCACACGCACGAAAACGGGTCAGGGGAGGCCGAAGAAGCAGCAGCAAATGAGGTGGTGTTAGTAAGTCCGAGGCCGAAGATGAAGAAACGGATGAGCAGGGAGGAGATAATTGAGAGAGCGAATAGCCAGCAGCAGCTGAAGGCGGGGCAGGGGCAGGGGCAGGGGCATGAGCAGCTGGTACAGGAGGAGGAGAAGGAAGCAGGGGACCTGGGGCTGAAGCCGTATGTGGAGTATGTGACAGTGGCGGGGGGGAGGCTGACCATCGCCGGGATGCTGGTGGGACAGGTGGCGTTCTCGGCGTCGCAGCTGTACAGCAACGTGTGGCTGGCGACGGAGGTGTCGGACCAGGCCGTGTCGTCGGCGCTGCTCATTGGCGTGTACGCTCTGGTATCGCTGCTGAGCGTGCTCTTCTTCTTCGCGCGATCCGCCATGATGGTGGACCTCGGCCTCAAGGCCTCCAACGCCTTCTTCCACGGCCTCACCAACGCTGTCATGAAGGCCCCCATGTCGTTCTTCGACTCCACCCCCTCCGGCCGCATCCTTAATCGGGTAAGTACTACTCCTGCACCTTACACGTAGCTGGCTAGCTATTGCCGTATGTATACATAAGAATTCCCACATTTTTCTCATGTGGGAAAAATGGCGCCCTCCCCCTACCCCTCCCCTCTATTGTGTTCATTTTCATGAGCTTCTACTCTCGAGGCATTGCATATTAGCTATGTGTGACCGGTTGCCTGAGGATTGCATATCAGCTAGGTGCAGTTCGGTGCAGGGACTTAGGCAGGCACCTCTGCAACTCCACCTAGCTAGGTACGCGATCTCTTCCTTGTGAAGGGCAGTTACCGAACTTGGCCACTAGTTTTCCCGTTAATTGTGTCCATCGTCATGAGCTTCTGTTCAGGAGACATTGCATATTAGGACTTCACAATGTGGGAATTTGTGAACAACTTCTTGTGTACATAACTCGGGAACTGTCATGGCGCGGGCGCACGTCCTTAATGAATCGATCCAATTCATGCTGCAGGCATCCGTCGATATGAGTGTGCTTGATCTGGACATCCCTTTCTGCTTTGGATTCGTCATGGCCCTGGTCTTCGACCTTCTAGGCATCGTCATCGTCACAGCCATCGCGACATGGGAGATCATCATCATTGTTATCCCAGCTCTTCTTCTAGTACAGTATCTGCAGGTATGCTTTCGGTCTTCTTTCCAACTAGAAGTTCCAAGGGAACTCAGTTAGGAGCCCCGACGCATAACCAAGTGAGCTTGCCACTTTATCGGCTCATAAATGAACAATGTTTGAACTACAGCGCTTCTATGCTGCGGCTGCGCGGGAGCTGTCTCGGATCAACTCCACTACCAAAGCGCCTATCGTGAATAGCTCCGCGGAGACCATTAGCGGCACAGCTACAATTCGTGCTTTCGACATGACCCAGAGGTTTCTGCAGAAGAATTTGACTCTCATCGACCGCGATGCTTCCGTCTACTTCCACAAGCATGCCGCCTTGGAGTGGCTCATCTTCCGAATCGAACTGAGCTGCAGTCTCGTAGTAACTGTCGCCGCGCTATTAGTTATAGTCAAGGGCAACATTTCCTCAGGTAACGAGCATTCAACCCGCTGAAAGTGGAAACTTGACAGCAGCCATTGATGAAGTCGTCTCTGAGGCACGGTTTCTCTTGTCTGTTGAACTCGTCGGCCTACAGGCTTCGCGGGACTCGCGATTACTTATGCTCTGGCCCTCAACAACTGTCAAATCTTTCTGTCCTGGTGGCAGTGCATGTTCGCAATCTACATTGTATCAGTGGAGAGAATTAAGCAGTACATGCAGCTGCCTGCGGAGGCTCCGGCTATTATTGAATCGAACAGGCCGCCGGCCCATTGGCCAACAAGGGGAAAGGTGGTGCTGGATGCACTACAGGTAAGACTAGATTTACCCCAGCCTCATCAGAGTCTCAATGGATGTCTACACAGATAACCAGCTTGGCTAGTGTATAGTGTTCAATTCGTAAGTAACATGTATAGAAAGGCAGAAAGAGAAGAGAGGAAGAGAGACTTGTTTATAAATCCATACAAAACTTGCACTTTCTGGCAGATCCGTTACCGGCCGAACTCTCCCCTGGTGTTGAAAGGCGTATCTTGCACCTTCCAAGGTGGGCAAAAGGTGGGAGTGGTTGGGCGAACGGGGAGTGGCAAGACCACGCTCATCAGTGCTCTGTTTCGCTTGGTCGAGCCTGCCGCTGGGAGGATGTATATTGACGATGTGGATATCTGCGCAATTGGCCTGCACGATCTCCGCTACAAGCTGGGTATCATCCCTCAGGAGCCTGTCCTGTTTCGAGGCACCGTGCGAACCAACCTTGACCCCTTGAATCAGTACACAGACTTGGAGGTTTGGGAGGTGAGTAGCCCATATGATGAAACTGTGTGTTGTTTTTGTGTTAGCTTAGCGAGCTACCGAGGCTATGTAAGTACTAAACTTGAACAAAATGCACACAGTCGTTGGAGAAATGCCAATTGGGGAATGTCATTCGAAGGCTACCTTTGCAACTGGAGTCTCCGGGTGGGCAAATCTTCCTTTTCTTTTAGTAGAGACTCGAGAGGGATCAAAGCGAGAGAGAGAGAGAGCCCAGACTCCATTGATTGAGTGATTGATTGAGCCGTGGACGTGATCGATCTGATTAACAATAATAACGGATGAATGGCTGATATGCAGTATCGGACCAAGGGGAGAATTGGAGCGCGGGGCAGAGGCAGCTGTTTTGCTTGGGGCGGGTGCTGCTGAAGCGCAGCCAGGTGCTGGTGCTGGATGAGGCCACTGCCTCCATCGATTCTGCCACTGACGCCCTCTTGCAGCGCGTCATCCGAACTGAATTCTGCGCCTGCACCGTCATCACCGTGGCGCACAGAATTCCCACCGTCATAGACAGCGACATGGTCTTAGCTCTGCGTGACGGTAATCATCCGTACATACATATTCATCACATTCGTGTTATAATATTAATTTACGGGTTAATGTTGTACTCTTCACATTAACGTCGGGAGAGTAATGCTGTTCGCATCTAATGTCACCTTAATTTTTAGGCGTACGAATGTGCAATAAACTGTGTGTTCCTTGTTCTAATTCGGTGATTGCGCGGTCGGTTTTGCGTGAAGGTTATTTGGTCGAGTTTGCCCCGCCCAGAAGACTGATGGAGAACAAGACCTCATTGTTTGCGCAATTGGTTGCTGAGTACTGGGCGCAAGCGGGTCGCAGCAGCGGCAATAGCAGCAGCAGCAGCAACGGCAGCTCAGGCTCTGCTGATGAGACATCACAACACCATCACCACCACCACAACAATCTTCACAAGTCCTAGTAGTCTCTTCTTCTTATCATAGGATCATCTCTTTCTAATTGTCCACCTGCTTGCGAGGAAAGCAGTATCAATTCACTCTTCCCTTCCAATGAGAGCGGGAGAGAGAGAGGAAATTCGCTTCGTGCATTGCCACACTCATCGAGGTTTTCTCACGGACAATTTATACACATACATATATCGACGATCTCTGATCTGCCCCTGTGATGGAGGGATCAGACGAGGAAAGACGGTTCATCACGGGAGTCGACACAGCCAGTCCACGGGATCATACAATACACAGCTGGAGCCTGTGACCGATCATACAAACAGTCCACGGAACTCAAAAAGAGCTTGGGCAGCGAGGACTCGCTCACTCAGCACCATCCCTGGCTCACTCACAAAGTCAAAAGCTTTTTACTCACAATCCACATTTTTGTAGATTGATTACAAGGAAAATTCATTCTGAATCTGAAGTGTTTCTCTCCTGCTCCTGTCAGACAATCCAGATTCAGAGCAGCAGCTAGTTACATGCTCTACTGCAGCAGTCTCGACGCACCGCACCGCACCGCATGGCTTCCACAGAGTTACGAGACTTGAGAAGATATTGAATCCTAGACTCACGAAAACCACCCTCTGTAATATTATTACGTTTTGCTTGGAGGGTCACGGCACTGGGGTGGCGTATACAATACTATCAAGCACGTAAAAGCGTTTTCATGCCGGATTCAATGCACACGGAAACCTAAGACGTTTAGTATCGCGAATTTCAGAAATTGGAATTTCCAGAGAGAAGTGACTCCAAAAGCTCATTAATGTAATCATTGATTAATGTAACAAAATCTGCGCAAAAGCGGCGATGTGAAGGACTGATAATTTGCTTTATTTGCAGCAACTCAGTTAGTTCATAGAGTAATTCGAGCCCTTGTTCATCCCCAATAGTACAAGTGTGCAATATAGCATCCTTAACACAATTGACACTCCAAATACCATGAAGTTGCACCTTTTGCTAATTCTAACAGAAGTGTGTTGAAGATAGCATCAATAGCCAGTGGGAACTATGGAAGTAAAGAAGGTTAATTTTCCATGTAGTGAGGTGTTGCAAAGGTCCTCTTCTTCTTGGGAGTACTCTAATCTAAGGAGGATACTTGCCTCTATTTGGCGAATCCTCAAGCTGTGATTCATATCTTGGTTGAAGCCTTGTAGAGGAATATGGAAAGATAGGAAAGGAGGCACTACCAAGAAGATTACAATTGATGCTAGGGTTTGTAAAAATATTCTCCATTTCAACTTTGAGGCTTGAGTTGGTATTTTTTAAAGGCCAACCACCAAAGCCTCTGGAGACATTATCATGGTTTAACTTTATCCGTACAAGTGATGGCCCAATCAACCAAATCTACTAGGAGGAAGGGGCTTTTTAAAGTAGTGTTACATAAGAAGGAATCAATGCATAGAGTACAAGCCTAGGGGGTGTGCTTTTGGGGCTTGGACTTGGTGTATGTCATGGCATGGTAGTTATGGAGGTGGGAATAGAGAAATTGTCCCACTTGTAATATCAAATTTACCAGCATATCTTTAGAATTTGTTCTTGACATCCTTAAGGGTCTTTGCATGCCCTTGTACACTGTGATGAACCCACTATGGGTTCATCTTGGGATAGAGGTGACTTGCCTCATGGAACATGCCTCATTAGGTATCACCCAACACTCGGGCAATCCCACAAGCGTGCAAAAGCGTAACATGGCATGATACACAATACAAGTGATTGGGGGCTAAAAACAATGGGCTTCTCTTGAGAGTCGAGATTGTATTGCAAGAAGGCACTAAGGCAAGAGAGTGTATGAGAGGAAGTTGAAGGGTGAGAGGGCTTGGTTCAGAGGTGATGGTGCAGGTATCAAGACGCATCCTGCTCTCTCAGCTCAACACTCTGAGGGTGAGGGAATGGCACTAGAGGCCCATATACCTTGTACATACCTCCTCTTGAAGGACTTAATGTCCGTGTTGAGTCTCAAAATCCATGACTCAAGGCCCAAGGGGCGGCTGTATGAGAGCGACTTCAAAATTCGGGGGGTCTTAACGCGACTCATTATCAAGTTGGTCAGTGTCTACATGCTAGACTCTTAGGTACAAAATTTGGAGGGTCTTTGGTGACTTGCTATCAAGTCGGCTTGTTAAGTGCCATGCCCATTGATTGGGGCGGTTGTATGAGAGTGACTTCAAAATTCGGGGGTCTTAATGCAACTCACTATCAAGTTGGTTAGTGTGGTACTTTCAGACTATAGTTAGGTACCACCCATTGACTCAATTACAACAGTGGAGTGGCTCAAGCATACTTGACTTGATTGTGCACTTGAGTCTCTGACCATATTTACAAGCACAGAGTCGAGGATAACTCGGTTAAGACAAGTTGTACGTACTTGCACCAACGCATGGCTTGGTAGTACGAGTGCACAGAAACTGCCAGTGAAGTTGGGACCAAGGTGGGAAGCTCAACAGAGGTGGTGCCTTGTGAGAAGCGACCCAATTTGGTTAGATCTATCAATCCACGAACAAGGTAGGAGAGAGCATTTGACCACGTTGGAGTGGTCGCATCCCTTCAAGTGTGTGAGGCAACATTTGACCATCATGAGTGAGATAGCCATAGGCCTCACCATCCAAGAGGTGTGCCTTGAGTATGCATCTCCCCTTGAAAAGAGTTGGGCCTTAGTCGCTCACATCTTCCCTTTGGCACTTCGAGCTATCTTGTTGCAGTGGGCACACTTCCATCTTGCGAAGGTGGCATATCTCCTTATGCGGAAGACGCGATCCCATCACTTCGCACCATCTGTCTTCCTTCGCTTGGACCTTTGAGGATGGGAGCATCTGAAACGGGAACACGTGATGTTGTTGCATGTCTCTTTGCACACTATGCAAGGCCCATTGCACTCGTGTCAAGTGTCCTTCCTCGCTTTGAAGCACACTTGGAAGGGGATTGAGGAAGGTCTTCCTGCTTGGACTTGAGAGTTGGAGCACCTGCACAAAGCATGGCGACTTGATGGGTTGTTTGGAGTCTCAAACCGGGTCGAGCTCGAGTACTAGTGGGCTGAGAACTGGTAGCAGCTTGTGGGTCCCATTGAAAGGAGGTTGGGAGACAGGTGAGAAAGCGAGATCTGTAGTGCACACGGACTCGGTAACCCCAATGCTGCCATGACTTCTTGAATGTCAGGATCGGGCACTTGATGGTTGTAGTATCTTTCATACCACTTCATTGTTCAAGGTCTTTATATGCTTGTAACTCGAATTTGTGAGGACACGGATTCCGTGAAGGGTAGGTGTGTATGAGGGTAGTGGGATGAGAGTGCTTAGGCAACCTGGCATCCGCTGCCTCCTTTGCAACACTTAGTGCCAAGGAGCAACCATCTTCTTGCCCTCCGGTATCGCGAGGTTCACAAAGGAGTTGGGCCCTATGTCCTTCGTGTGAGTCGAGAGGCCCCTTGGGGGTGAGACGACGAGATGAGGCATGGAGGTTGAGTCGTTATGACTCGAGACGGTTCCATGACGCGGTGTCCCCATAGGGCGTCGCAGTATGCGAGATGAGCCCAGCTGTGGCAAGATGAGGCACACAAGGTGCCGAATGACCATGCTACGTGAGAAGCCCCGTGAGAGTCATGTGCCAAGAGCGAGCCACGATGCAGGGTGGATATCTAGTCCCAAGGGATCGTGACACACTGAGGCGCTATGACAAGATGTCAACGCGACATGGTAAAACAGTGTCAACCCTGGTGATCGCCCATGAAGACTTGAGCCTTGCAGGATGTGTGATGGTACCAAAGCGGGTACCAAGGCAGGGTGAAACCTGCTCGACCCTTGACATGAGTATTCATGTTCTATGCATGCTAAGGCATGAGACCCTCCTCTGGAGTGCATGACTCTGAGGCCCCCTAGGTTCATGGCATACACAAAAGCCAAACTTTGTTGATATTATTGTTTCGTTTTGGTTGAAATCCTAGATTTACTAGCGTATCTCTGGAATTTTCTCCCCAACATCGCTAAGAATCTTGGTAGGCCCTTGTACCTCTCCCTTCGTTGGCTAGTCCTTTTCATAATATTTGTTTGCTTTAGGATGCCAATACACATAAACCAAAGTTTGTTGATACTAACATTCCTTATATGTGTTATTTGTCTTAAGCTTGTGTGGAGCAAGTTTAGGGGATCTTGCTATCATTGTGGCCTTCGGGGGCACTGGTACAAAGCTTTCCCTTTAGTTCAATATCTTGGGGAGGATATGAATATGCAGGGTAAGAAAGCCTCTTGGGCTTTGATGGTTAGAGGAGAACCAAAAAGAGAGCACGACAATGAAGGGAGGCATTGAGGGAATGAAGGTGACTAGGAATTGGTCAAGAGCAACAAATCTAGGGTTAATACCAACAAACAAAAAGGAGAGGTCTCAGACAACACATGGGCCAAATCAATTACTTTTCGAGTAAAGCAACAATTCCTAGAAGTAGTGGGGGTCATGCCAATGCATTTGAAAATATTGATAGGGTCATTGGAGCATTTGGACCAATAATATCGTGGAATAGACGCCAAGATTAGAGTCACTTCAAGGCAAACATAGGATTAGGTTTGGTAGGGCACAAATTTGGTTTGCGGCTCAAACTAGCTTAGAGCATGCAAACTATGGCAACATTTAACACTTGCTTTAGGGATCATGTAAGCCTAGAAAAAGATGATAAGGGATTTGAAGGGCTCACTTAGAACTATACAAGCAAATGATGACAGAAGATAATCTCCGCTTGGCTACTTTGAACATCAAAGGTGCAAATGGGGAGGCCAAAAGGGGCTTACTTTGGAAGTGGATAACTAAGAAAAGTGTAGATGTATTGCTTGTGTAAGAACATAAAATGCATTCTTGAAGTGGTTGTATTTTCCCACATGGGCATTATATGTGTTTTTTTGTCGGGTGTGTAGAGAGGAGATTTGGGTTGTGCCACATTTGTGAAATCATCTAGGCAACCTCGACTAAAATAATTGCTCCCTGAATGGCAAGTTCCTAGTGGTGACCGTTGATTAGCAAGGCGGTGCTCTTGATGTAGTAAGCCTTTACAACTTCAATGATATATGGATGTGGAGAGTGCTATTGCTAAACATTCAAGAGTTGCAAATCGACAAGGGATTTCTTATTGGAGACTCAATAGCCTCAAGGATTCAAATTCTTCCTTGCAGGCTACAAGATTGCATGCAAGTGAAGTAGAGGTGTGGGAGGCGATGTGCAGTCTATTTCAATTGGTGGATTTGAAAGAATACTTGCAATCAAAAGATATGTTGACATTTAAATCGTTGAGTCACCTGGGTATTGGGCAAGACTAGATAGATGGTAATGCACACATGGAGGAGATTGGTTGCCTTTGATAGTAGAACTTTTAGTGGACCACAACTATCTTCTCTCTAATCATCTTCTAGTGATTCTTTCATTGCAAACTTTTGAGTTCAATAGATTTATGGGGCAACACAAATGGCTAGTAGCCAACTCTAGACATTTTAGTTAGGTTAGCTTTAACTACATGGTGGAAGGAGGCATTAACGCCTTGATTGAGGACATTGCAGTTGGTAATCATGACCCTTGGAATCACTCTACTATTAGGGTGTACCCTTGGGAGGTTCTACATTCCGTTGTTTCTCTTGTCTTGGACATTGATGGTATGTTGCTTACATCACTTATACTAGGTATGTTGCTTACATCACTTATACTAGGTATGTAGAATTGGTGTCACAATTTCGGAATCGGTTATTAGAAGTGTTGTAGATCGGTGTTGGGATATTTTTTTATTACAAGAAAGATGCAACTCAATTCTTGGATTGTTGCTTCAAACACTTTGATATGTTTGTGTGGACATGTTCCTAAAAGGAAAAAGTACTAGAATATTTAAAGAATTTATTTCCTTCCTACCTTCAACAAATCAAAGAATCGTCTGCATCATAGATCGCTACACATTAAGGAGCAAAATTCAAAGACATGGGAGAAAACTAGTTTTTTAAACAATAAATTTGAGTTGAAACTAGATTATATGCCATTGAAAACTATCCCAATGAATGATATTGAGTACAAAACATTATGGAATCCCCCAAGCATAGGTTGCATCATGAAGAAAATGGAAGATTAAGATCCTATGGATACAAGGTAGTATCTTATGACAATTGTCTCAACTTGGCTAAAGTTGAAGACCACATGGTTTTTTCAATGATTTTATCCTTGAAACAAATGAGTGATATCAAGAGTAGTGTAGCCTAGAGTATGTGGCATAGAGCATGTTGGCTGGGAAGCCCGATACACGATGTTGTCAAGTTAATGATGTAAAATGTCATGTAACTAATATCATAGAGCATCAAATTGTTGACATTGCTAAACAATGATGTATTCACGTACTTTGAAATTAATATCATAAAGCTTCAATCTTTCTTGACTTTGAGCCATTATGTATTCAAGTACTTTGAAGCATGATATAATGATCATAAAAACTTGAAAGTGGGATCAAAATTTTTGACACATTAGATGATTATATTGTTATAGTGTTACCAAAATTGGTTTTGCAATCTCATTTGAATATATAGGGATGGAAATATTGAACTAGAAGTAGAAGGTACAAACCACGGAAGGCTGTCATTCACAATAAGTTAGCTTCGCATGGAAGCTTGTAGGTTTCTTCTTTACAGTTTGCTATGAAAAGTGTTTTGTCATTCTAGTATGAATACACTTGATCATATTTCCAAGATGTCATATGCAAAATCTTTAAAGTTGAAATGATTTTAAATCATGATGTAATGTCAAGTACTTAAAAGCTTCAACATTTGATGACTCTAACCCATGGTATAATGTAAGTACTCAAAGCTTACTTGAATCTACTAGTGTCTATATACCACTATCTTACTAGTAGCTACCACTATCCTACTAGTATCTACCATTGTCCTAATAGTAGCTACCATTGTCCTACTGGTAGCTACCTTTGTCCTTTTGGTAGAGCTACCACTGCATACCGGTATCTACCTTTGTTCAATTGGCAGCTATTTTGTTCTTCTTCTTAAAGAGCAGGGTATCCTTTTTTAATAGAAGGTGTCTACCACTATCCTATAGTTAGGTATCTATATGACACTTGTAGTTATCCCTATCCTATGGAGAGCTAGCTTGGATTCACTAGTACTTGCCACTATCTTATTGGAAGCTATCACTATCCTTCTGCTAGCTTCCACTCTGCTACATTTGGATTTCTCTGTAATCAAATACCTACCATTTCTTTCTAGTTAATGAGACTAGTATCCTTACCCATCAATCACCCTTTGGTAGCTACTAGTATTCTATGAAGATTGGTTTTCACTAATAAGTATCATCATAGAGTACATCCTCATATTGAGAGGTACTTGAAAGCTACTAATGTCCTACTTATTTGTCTAGTAATATTATTGACCAAAATTTTCAACTTTCTTTTCAAACAACATGTAGCACAAAAAAGAAAAGTCCTCTTATGTTCAATAGAAGTAGCATAGACAAAAGCCTTAACCAAATAAGCTTTTGAAAACTTAATATACGAAGATAACGTGGACGCTTAGCCACACTAGAGAAACCAATGTAGATTAGCTAAAGTAATGCTATACATAAAAAGGAGTACTACTATAAATACCCTACGTTAGATTCCATGGTAGCACGACAATGGGACATGGATGGAGACTCTTTTATCTTTTTAAGAGCTTGACTCACCTAGTACTCTACTATCTCTCACCTAGTTGGCTCATAATCTAATTCCTATTAAGCTCCATGAGAGCTCAACAATGGGACATCGATGGCTTGTACTCTAGCTTATGTTAGGCTCTTATCTTTTCAAGAGCTCAACTCACCTAAAACTCAACTCTCTCTCATCTAGTTGTTGTACCCTAGATCCAAACTATCTAAGCATCCTCTGTGATTCTTCATGAAGGTAAGAAAGCAAAGTGACCAAGAGAGAGTTTAACCTCCACACATGTGATATCTAGAACCCTCTAGAGGTAGTTACATAACCTATCTATGCTCCACTACTTCTCCTAGGTGCCACATGTAGTAAAATATGCTATTGCAAATTTAGCATGCTCCAATAATCACTCTCACTGTGATTTATTGATTCAATTGTTTCAATTGGCATATGAGTTTGAAGATCAAAGGATTTTATCCCATGGCTTTATTAGACTCCAAGGGAATCCATTAGCTTGCCTTCTTTATCCATCATTGATAATATAAGTGTATGTATAATGATGAGCATGTAGTTAATGAAAGGTAACACTAGGAGACACCACTGTACATGAGAAGATATCACCATTGTGCACCCTATCCACCTTATCCCATCCCTCTTCAAAGTTGGAAATGAAGAAGTCCTCACTTATATTTTCACAAACAAATATAAAGAGACAATGATATGTATTAATGGTTTTGAAGACATAATAAAAAATATGAACTAATGCAAACCATGAAAGGCCCACATCTTGAAGGTTTTCCAAATTTTAGTAAATTATGGTCATGTACAATCTTGACTTCAATGTCCGAAGAGATCACTCGTCTTTAGGATGGGCCGCTTGATAGAAATAAAAGATAGACAAGAAAATAATTGAAGAGAACAATATGTTACATATGTAGGCATTATAGATATGTATATATAGAACAAAATCTTATGAGCTAAAAGACATTGTGATGACTTTCCAATAATCATTATCTCACCCATATCCACATGTAGAGCTTTATATATCCCAGTTAAGCTTCTCAAAGACAAGATTCAAAGGGTAAATGTTTGATAAAAGAGAAGAATTACAATAACAAATTGAAAACTAAAAATATAAAAGTACTTACTTACAATTTGAGGGGAACATATGTCAAGCAGCTCCAAGAGGTAGTTTCAAGCCCTCAGCACCCTATATGTATTGGATTGATAAAAAAAGACCAACATTTCGAGCCCGCCAAAACCCAAGCAATCTACTCTTTCAATTATTCTACAATACATCATAGTAACAAACTCAATGAGGTTGAATACTTTTTATTAAACCATGAATCCTTCTCGAACATTGCTCCTTTCCATTTACCATACTCATTCATCATATTGTGTATATAGATAACACAAATGGAATCATGAGGTCACCTTTACTGACATCTAGATGCCATTAGAATGGATTAGAGAAGGATGCTACTTAGGAAGAGAGGAATGTCAGCTAGGAACAAGTAAGAAGGCTATGGAATAATGATAAATGTAGAGATGGAAGAAAGAGAAGAAGAGTAGGTGACTGTGTAGAAGATATCGGTGACCATGTGGCTATGGCTATGTGAGCATAGAAGGAGAGATTAGATAAGAAGATTTGTGAAGTGAAAATAAGAGAATGACCAAAATGGGAGCATTTCTTGGAGAAAGACACTAAAATACTGCATTTCTTGAGTATATGTGATATCAATAGAGATTTTAGGGAGAGAAAAGCCATTTCCTAGGGGTTGACAGAGAGAGAGGTAGAGGATTTTCAAAAATTTGGCTCCCTTTTTGGATAGCCCAGTGAGACACACTTGTTGGTGTGCTAATAGTGGGGGTACAAGGGTAAAAGGGATGCAAGGGAACAAGTTGATAATTTTTGGGCCCAACAGAAAAAAAAAAGTGGATAAAATGTGTACATCACCCCCTCTCCCACATTGGTCCACCTCAAATATTTTGCAATTAGAAATTTATTAACTACTAAGGTAAAGGGGCCTTTTTAAATCCATATTTTCCCTAATGTTCAACTAGCATTAGAATCCCCCTTGATTGAGGCCTTCCTCTCATTGTCAAATCACTAAAACTCTTGCTAACATCAACATTCTTGTGGTTGATCCCTTACATGAGCAAACTTACCTCAATATCTACACTTCACAATTTGTCTAGTGGTGCATAATTGCTTATGGTAGTACAAAATGTATCCCAACTCTCAAGCAACATTGAAATAAACTATCTTTGACAACATAAGCATGACAACTCATATCCTTAACATATATCATAAGCACCACATTTTGTATCCTTGACATTGAAATAAACTAGCTTTGACAACACAAGCAAAATTTTGGACTTAGGAATCTCATGTAGCTCTAGCCAATCCTCTACATCCCATAGTTTTAAGGTTTCATATCCTTAAGACAAAAAAGTTTAATCTACTTTTTTTGCACCAATACTTTTTATATTTATTCCTTCCAATATGCAAAGTTTGTCCCATCAAGCATCTTAATCATTAAAGAGTATGTTCTTTGACAACGAAGCCATAAGTATATGTCAAAAACTAATTGAAACAAGGCATAAGTTGATAATCTCAAAGCAAGAGAGATATCTAGTCAATATTGACATGCTATTTACAAATATTAGCATGTAACTAGTAGTAAAAAAATCATAAAACAAACATTTAAAAATAACCAAAGAATCATTATTAATGGGCTACCCACACTGTCAACACATCAAAGAATCACTCTAGTGCATATCAAGCATAAGAATCCACAACCCCTAGTTCACATGCACACCAAAGTGTCTCTACAACAGACAACATGCTAAACTTATTTGTATCAACTTAATATTTGACTAAGCCAACTTATCTTTATGAAAGCTCCTTGTAGTATTAGTGGTAGCTTTCAAATAGCCTACAACATACATGTGATGATAGCCCCAATAGATGGCCGGCTATTATTCAAATTAGATAGCCTACTATTATTCAAGAATATAGTTACCTAAACCACATTCAAAGCTAATCTAAAACTACACAAATCACATTCATGGCTAATTTATATCTACCAAAAACACATTCAAGGTTGATGTCTCAACTCTAAACAAAGCTTTCTAGCAACAATATGCCAAAAAACTTGATGTTTCTCACTACATTTTAGTTGTTGTTGCTACCAAAAAATGGCCTATAAATGTTACTATGTTTTTGCTTGAATTATTATTGTATATGCTATTATTAATGTTAAAAATGGCCCACTTTATACCTAGAAGATTGCATGTTGCTACCAAAAAGCCATATTTTTTGTCCCAAAAGACTACCTATTACTATCTAAATAAATGCTTCTTTGCTACTAGAATATAGTCTACTATTGCCCCATAAAAATGGCATGTTTTCTACTAAATAATGCAATATTGACTCTATTGTTGTCTATTAAAACTAGCAGCAAAAATTCTTCTATTGATTGCTAAAAATGGTAGCAACAATATACACATTGTTATTGTTGAAAATGGTGTTATTGCTCATTTGCTCTTACTGTTGCATGTTGTTATTGCTTAGAATGGCCTATTTATTGCTAAAGTACCTATTAAGAATGGTAGCAATAATGCCCTTCCCTGCTACTACGAATAGTTCTAGGCAATAGTTGCTCTTTACTGTTGAAAGTGAAGGCTACTAATATTTTATTACCTATGTTTGCACTACTGGAAAAAATGGGCCATCACACTCATCATTCTTCTCTACTATATATCATAGCTCTGATTGTTGGAAATCAGAGAGAGAGCCAAAAGACGTGTGCACAAGAAGGAGAGAGAGCTCAAGTACAAGAAGGAAATCTTTCTTAGTAAGTTGCTCACAAGTACAACTAGTACACTCTCTCTACACTTGAAAGTGACCTCCATGATATTTATATAGGCTCATTGTGGGCTAGGGTTAGGGTTTTCCATGCCCTCCAATTCATTCACACCTCACCTTCTCTCATGCACCTGTGCTTACACAAGGTTCCCATGCTACACTTTTAACACCCCTCCTTGATGTGAATGTGGCATTAGATAATATAGCATGTAAATGGTTCCCCACCTCAATGAATCAATGGGATACCTTTATAAAATAGGCTACAAGGATGTTTATGGAAAGATGATACATGGTTTAGGATAGTTGTCAAGAGATTTTAGAGTGTAACCTCTCTGACTTAGGAGATGAGATCATATGACTACATTGTTGATGCCTCTTATTCAATGAAATGCATAAGCATTTAATGATAGTGTGCTTACTCTTCCACTTAAAGTAGATCCTAGGATGATGCCTCACATCTTTTGTTGTCACCTTGACTCTTTTGCCACAAGAGCCTTTGCAAGTCTACCACTCCTACTAATTACACTGATTTGATAAGTAAGTTCTAGTTGCATTAACCATAAGTATTAGATAATATTTTCCATGGGCAATAATGAGGTGAAGCAGAGGGTCTTACCTCTTGCCTTATATCACTGACAAGGGCAGTGTCTACTCCATGTTTACAAAAGATTTTAGTCATGAGATTTACTTGTATCATCATGATTAATAAACCAAATGTGCATGGCTCATCTGTATGCCTATGCTTTTCGAAGCTACCCATAGTAGGAAGGTCTTACCAAGTAATGGTAGTGTCCATTCCTTTACAAAGTGTGCACTTAAGAGTGGAAAAACCTAATGTTTATACCAATAGATACTAGGTTGAAGGTGATTTAAGAGATGAAATGGTCTATATGTTTATAACTTACACATAGCCTTGCAAAAGGAAGATGATGCTTTAGTGAATGTGCTTAAGGGCTTAAAACACCTTCAGATTTTTGAATAACTAGTAAGAAAATGCTGCTTCTGATTAGCCTATGCTTATACTTTTGCATAGTTTTTACAATGGTATTAAAAAAAGGATAAAATGTAAGTTTAGATGTTGACCATACATTTAAAGCAAATACTTTTCCACTTGTGTTGCTTTAAGAGCTTCTTCCTAGTGCCAAAAAGTAATGATTTGAATAACATCCAGAGGTGGCTCAATGTGTAAACACACTCTTGATGCTTACAAGCATTAGGGTTTTGCTCTGTGTGAGTAGAAAAGAGGGAATTTCAAGAAACCCTCTTAAGGTAAGATAGCCAACTTAGGGGGGCTTCAAATTCCCCATGAAGACTCAAGGGATTGCGCATTGTGCTGCCCACATTGCAGCTCAAATGTTCATGCTGTCAAAAAATCTGCTAGGTTTGCGTCTTCAACAATGCCACCTTCTTAGTTGCCCAATGTCAAGGTTTGAGGTACCAAGATGTTGCACCATAAGCTAATGAAGAATTATTTAGAAGAAAATTTAGGTTGAAATGGATTCCTTAGCACTCATTAGGTCCTCCACTAAGTGTTGGTCTAGATTAGCTATGGAGCTAAGAGGTATAGTTGAGAGATGAACTTCTCATGTGCACTTAGGTTGAGTTCAAGTTGGAGAAAGCTTGTTGGATTAGAGATGCCTTTGATACCATGTTGGAAATCAAAGTGAGAGCCAAAAGGTGTGTGCACAAGAGGGAGGGAGAGCTCAAGTATAAGAAGGAAATCTTGCTTAATAAGTTACTCACAAGTACAATTGGTACACTCTCTCTACACTTGAGAGTGACCTCCAAGCTATTTTATATAGCCTCATGTGGATTAGGGTTAGGGCTTCCCTTGCCCTCCACATCATTCATAGCTCATTGACCCATGCTACACTTCTAAAATTGATACTAGTTGAAGGATTCAAGAGAGTAAGGGGACACACACACAGAGATGAGACAAGAGCACAATCTTGATGGAATTCAATCTACTTGTCAAGCATTCCTATATTCTCTCCTAACAAAAAGAATGAACAAGTGATACATGTATAGTTGTAACCCACTAATGGGTGTTCTTTAATGTATATGGGTAGACACGTGGCCTTTAACCCCAACACCACAATCTCAAGCAATGGAAGAAACAAGCAAGTAGACAAGAAGATATAGAAGCGATAGACTCAAACTTACATACACAAGAATATAGTATCTATTCATTTTTACACATTATATACATTAGGGTTAGGATTTTACTTAAGGTTAATGTGGGAGCTTTCGCTCAACCGCCAAGAGCCATGAACCGCTTATTGTTTCAAGCATTCCAAGCTGAGCACTAATGGCTACCTCTCACATAGTCGGCGCACTACCTATCCATGAATGTAGTGAGCTTACCTCCATGTCGATCGAGTTACCTCCTCTCCTGCACACTCCGGTAGCTCTATGACCCAAGTGCAAGCTTCAAGCAAGCTCCATCCTCAAGCTCCACGCTCCAAGCTCCATTGCCGCAAGTAAGACAAGAGAAGAGAAGAAGAGAGGAGAAGATGGAGAGCTTCTCCTCTCCGATCCCTCACCCTCACACACTCACTCCCTCACACTCACACACTCCCTCTCTCAAGCACAAGCTCAAGCAAGCAAGAACAAGAAGAAGAAGAAGAGAGCCACTTTTGGCCACACACAAAAATGAGCTTCTCATTTGCTTTTCAACTTTATATACAAAACCCTAAATCCCTTTTGGGCAGTCATCCCCTTATCCCCTTTTTTACATGGCTGGCCGTGGCCTAGGCCCTTTTTCCCATTGTCCTTCTATCTTCCTAGCTTCCTTCCTACTGCCTATCTACCTTTACAATTTGCACAGGTGAGAGCCCGGAGCTCTTAGAATTAAACCATGATGTGCTCGCGCTCTTTTACAAAAGTATTGACTTGCGCTTTTTCTTGTGTGCCTTTTTCCTTTATTTAGGACTTTTCTGCACTTCTTGTGTTTCCATATTTTTCTTGGCATACCTTCATCTTCCGTTTCACTTTTGCATTGGCCTTTGTCTTCTGCTTTAGATTTTCCATACTTTCCACCTTGTTCGTCTGACGGTTAACATTACCCCCCTCCTAGACGAGTGCCAATCCCATGGCACTCACAGTTGTAGATAGCAGGCTTTACCATGCACCGAAGATGTGGGTGGCAAGGATGTATGTGGTTGCCATGGAGGAGTGTTAGTGGTGGTTGAAGGAAGGTCGTTGGGGGCACATTGGTGGCCTAGGTGGCTGGTAGTAGGGTTGTTCTTTGTGGGGATTGCACTGATGGCCAGCACAAGTGGCAGTTTGTTGAGGATTCTGCACATGACGATTCTTGGCGAGCTTGCAGGATGATAAAGGATAAGAATTCAGAGGTGAGTGTCGATGAAGAGCGAAGGACACTGTTGTTGGAGTCTTCAATTATTACATGCAATTGAAAACCTCTCATATGTGGTCTCTCCCTATGGGTAGTGCTAGTCTTCTTTATCGTGCACAAGATGTAGTTCAATTAGTTTGGGAGATAGGTCAAACTCTAAGCAAGCTGAGAGTATTGTCCTGCACTTGAGGACCCAAATTGTATATATATTTTGGTGCAGATATTATGTGAGTGCTCGTGCATACTTAGATATTACGTAGTTAGAAGACCGCAGGCTGGTTTCTTGTAACAATGTGTGGGTGAAGCAAAGTTGTCCATGTTGAGAAGAAGTACACATGAAGGTGTATGAGACATTCTTTGCGTTGTGATTGCACGACGTAGCATAATTGAGCACAGGGGCACTGCACTTTCAGTAGGCTGGTAGCTATTGGACCTGCGTGATGAGGACGATGTACTTTTCATGGCCATTCGTGCGGTGCTTACCACGATTGATTGCAATGGTAGTAAGGCAGAGTGCAAGAGGGAATCATGCAAATGGGTCAGGGTGACAAGTCTAACTATAGGCGAGGCAAGCTCCCTAGGTATGTCCTGCCCTTGATGTGCCCTGAACGATTGTGGGTGATGCTAAAGGGCTAGGGAACTAGGGACGGAGCCAGCCGACCACGATCACTCGACGTACGTAATTTGAGAACCCCTAGGTGCTGTGCTGTGATCGTGGGTGCTTCTTATATTTTCGTTCTTTTCTTTTCTTTTCTTTTTCCTTTTCTGTTTTCTTTTTCTTGTTCTTTTTTTCTTTTTTGTTGGACTTGCCTGAGTACAACCATTGCAATATGTTGAGGCTATTAACCTTTCAATGGGTTGGGAAATGTCAAGCTTTGAAGGCTCAGGAAATGGATATCACAACGATGATGGTGTCCTAGCCTCGTTATTGGAGAAGCAGTTGTTGAGATGGGGAGATACCCTTGAGATTTTGCAACCCTCTTTGGAATGTGCGATGTTGGTACAATTGAGGTAAGAGCTACCGTGAGTGCCTGGTGTAGAGTGTAACCCAGAAAGAGAAAGTGGTTATGATCATGCTTTGGGCCATGCAATGTGGGTGATCGACAAGGGTGATTTTCGCTTTCGGCAGCGTGGCTTTGTCGTGGCTCTTCGTGGGGTTGGCAGTCTTGCGGTGTCTTAGATATTGAACATTTTCGCACAACGACCTGCGTCATCCTGCATCCACCTGTCACTTCATGAGAGTACATGCACGACACATGCCACAACTATAATAAACTACTGCAACGGCAGGAGATATCACTTATCTGAATTCCATGGTGTTGACCTAGATACTTATCTCCTGTGCTTGATTTTCTTTTTCTTTTGCTAAAGCCGTGAAATATATTAAACGCAGATATGAAAAGTTTGTACAATAGGGGAACCTGTCAGTACTTAACCATTTAGAGACAAAAATTCATGGCCAGGTAGCATTTGATAAGCCTTTTATACAACATGGGGCTACTCCATTTGTACGAGGCGGGGCAAGTCCGGGTAGCCAGGCAACTGAGGCTCTACTAGTGAGGGGCTCCTGTGAGGCTGGGCGGGGAAGATGTCAGCTGGGACCTGAATGGTGTAGTCCTTGGCCGCCATTGTTTCCAGAATGCTTTTGAACAAGGCATCAAATTCATGCTTGTCTCAAGCTGCCCTCTCCTCTTTGGAGCACCTAAGGCCCGAGCTTTTGGGAAGGGCCCGCACGGTCGAGGTTACCACTCCCTAGGCATTCCCTTGAGCTTTTGTTCTCGTGGCCTGGGATTTTTTGGCCTACGTTAGGGGCGGTGTCGCTTGGGGCCCCATTTCTTTGCATACCTTTTAAGGGTAGGTACTTGTAGCGTTCCGGCGAAGGAGCTTGTGCTGCATGCTCCCTCCGACGGCGAATAGTGTCCTTGCAAGCCAGTTGCACTAGGTGCTTCATATCGGCTACCATAGAGGGACTTGCAAAATGCAAACCAAGGATTAGGCTCTGAGGCAGGATAAAACTATTCGCATGGAAGAGATTATACTGTGGGTTATCCAGTGCATATGGCGAGGGGAGAGGTGAGGCATGCAGTGTTTGTTGTAGAGGGGCGGCCCCCATGATGATGTTTGTTTTGCCTCCAACCATTAGCAGATCTTGGCTTATGCTAAGTTGTGTGGACTATTTGCCATTGAGTGGGGTAGGGCTCATCCTCGGAGGATAGACCAGAAAGGGGAAAAGTGTATAGGAAGGGACGGTGCCTTGTCTACACCATCAGAGATGTTGGTCGGGGCTTCCTACGGTGGTAATGAGGGTTGCATGCCCTCCACCTGGAGGCAGGAATGGTCACACGACTTCTAAATATGTGGTGAGAGGAGGACCTGAGAAGCTCAGCTTGTCAAACCCAACTCTTCTCCCTACGCTTGACTATCATTGCCTATGTGTGTTGATGTTATCTATACAGGGTCGCAAAATTCATTGTTTATTTATATACATATTTACGAATCCATGTCACTTCACGAGGATAAAAACCAATTTTAAAACTCCGAATTGTACTGGAGTATGTTACATCCATCCAATACTCGTGGCAGCATACTCAATAACGATAGATATTTTGCAATATCGAGTAGCATGGTACCTTGTCCGAGTATACTGGCAACATGTAACTCTTCCTCAGTGAGAACCTTATCAGCCAAAGAGTTCTCTTGGATAGTTCCAACTAAGTCCGTACCTCGAATGGGAGTCAGCACTTGAAAGGAAGTTGGTGCCACATAGGTTGGGTCTCTTTGAGACCGCCATTTGGCCAATCGCTTCTCTAAGACTGTCATAATTTTGGGCTCCTAGTTTCGCCATTGCAACACGGTTTTCAACCCAACATTTTTTTAATTGACTTTGACCCTCTGATTGTCACTTTAGTTTCTCTATCTCTAAGAGATTTGGTTGGCATTGAAGTGTAGTTCGTCAGTTTCCTCGTCAGAGGTGAGTCGCATGCGTTCATGCAAGAGCCTATCATAGTGCTTGTCAAGATGTTCTTGCTCTTTCAAGGATAGGGAAAATGGCAAGTATTCTTCAAGCTGCTCCTTAGTAAATACATCCATGTCCGCAAGGACATAGACACGTGCGAATACTTTGAGTTTAGCATCCAACTCAATTAAGCATTCAGCGACACTTCTATGTTCAATGAGGGCTTGCTCGGTTGCAAGGTTCTGGAAGTTTCCATAGGCTTTAGCATAGCTGAGGGCTCAGGCCTAGATGAGCAAGATTGGTCAACGCTAGGATTGCTTATGCTCTCGGGGTTTGTGCAATTTTCCTGAGGTTTTGCTGCTATTGTGTCATGGTTCTCCTTGGATGTGACTGGTATAGATTTGTTACCTTGTTGTGACAGTGTTGTATCCACTCTTGATTGGTCAATGTGAGTTTTGTTGTCAGTGGATTGAGTATTGCAAGCAACCGTTGATCTTAATGGTTGCTTTGATTTTTCAAGACACATGAATGTGTCTAAGGTTTCACCACTATTAGGAGAGACATCAATGGGTTCCTTGGTGGATGGACTCAATGATTTATTCCTCAGCTCTCCAGCATTCTTGGTCTCAACGTTCTTGGGGTCCACAACCACCTATAACTGCTGTTGTTTTTGTTGTTTTCTCCTCTTTTTCTTGGTCAGTGAAGGTGCATAACTTAACGACTCAGGACCTTGAACTAAGTCAGCCGTTGATGTGCTTGGTTGGGCCTCAGCTTTCCCCTTCTTTGGTGTGTCCTCATGGGACGTAGCTGCGACCTGCTAGACAACCTTGCTAGGTTGATTGGTCAGATGTGCCATCTCCTTTGCTACATCTTTGAGAGGTTTCTCCTCAAGCCTAGGCTTTAGGTGCTTTGGAAGTGCTAGAGTTGTCAAGGATGCTGGTTGCGGCACCTCCTCCACAAGTGAAGTGCTAAGAACACGTTCTGCAAGGGTCGTTGTCATGGCCAAGGGTTGTGACTGGTGTGATCCCTAATTGGAAGTAGTAGCGGCTAGTCCAGTGAGCTGATACACTTGGTGGATTGTAGTGTTAAGTCTCTAGGGCGATCAGAAGTGGTTGTGTCTTTTGTTTCCCTTTGAGCATTCACTTGTCTAGATCGAGCATGAGTTGATCTAGTCACATTAGGTTGCACAGGCATATCCTTGGTCCGAGAGCTACGGATGGTGTCATATCCCACCTCTTGGACATTTGGAAGCTTTGATGGAGATAGAGATTGGGATTCAGCAGCTGCACTTGATGACTATTGTTGTGCTTCCTGTGTCCGTTTAGGGAAAGAGGGTGTAGGAGACTTGGGACTCCTAAGTGGCTCTGATACTGGCTGGAAGATTTACTCGTGGCTGTTAGATGTTTTACCATTTGCTTTGTTGAGCATTTAACCTTGCCATGAGCAATATTGTGCTTATGATGCTTGTTATCCTCTTGGGGAATCAAAGGCTCCTTGGGCACTAATGGCTTTTGCGTATCCTCAACGATTATATCTGATCTCTGCTTGTCATGCACGCTAGGCTGAGGATCTATCCTCCGATTAGTCTCGTTTGGTTTCTTGATTTCGACCGTGAGGGGTTCGATCACTCCAATGCTTTTGAATCAAGACTTGGTTTTTCGTTCAAATCTCCTCCTACGCTTCTTTTCTCTTGATACAATCTGGCCTTCAGTCGACAAAGGAGGTTTAGCAAGGGGTTTTGGCACCCAAATCCATCGATTACCTGCGTAATACCCTTGAGCACGTAGCAATGCTTTTGATATCCATCACGGCGTTGTGCTGACCCTCAATCAATGCTTGTGTCTATAAGGCTTGGGCTTCTTTTGGGGTCTTCTACGATATTTGTAAGTCCAAAGCCAATCCTTGGTATTGTCTCCTGACCTTCTTGTTTCAGGCATGGCCTCACTCATTGGTTCTCGTTGTTCGACCTGTACTTGTACCAACTCTTCTAACAAGTCCTTGCTCTCGTTAGTAGGCTTGATTATTATGTCAGGACCTTCCTTGCCTTTCCCTCGAGGTTCGATGACATCACCCTTGCTAAAGGTTGTGACTATCCCATCCTCACACCCGGTAGTGCCAGGGGTATCCTCTGTGCTACATAGTCGGCCTCACACTTGGTCGCCCTTTTGAAGGGTCTTCCAAGGAGGGTTTCCTTCCTGCAATTAGCACTATTTTGAGGAACATGAAATAGGATAGGCAAGCTTTCAGTTTCAATTGTTGCAAGGATTTTGCACTTCCCTATGAGTGCTTGTGGGGTGTCCTCCGTAAGGGCTAAGAGTTGCATTAGTCGGTGTGAGCTCTGGTTGGCCTAGTAGGGTCTATGCTTCATAGGTCAAGATATTAAAATCTGCTCCTTCATCAATCGGAGCATCAACAGTGTGCTCTCTTTTCGTGGTGAGTTTGACCCTAAGATAAGCAAGTGGTATTATGTCTTCGTCTTCCGGGTCTTGGCTTGTAAATTTAAGCCTTCTGAAAAATGCCCTTGAGTCCCCAGCTGCACAATCAGATGTGGATTCTCCACTGATGTCTTGGATCATCTATGCAGTGCTATTCAAGGAGCATATATCGTTAGGACTATCATATCTAGTCATTCTCGCTGTTGTAGCTTGATGTTGTTGCTTTCTGTTTTGACTAGATGCAATCCGAATGCAATACGTACGTGTTTTTGCAGTGTGGCCTTTTTTCCATTGTTGGCTAGATTGGCCCATTGAGGTTCTAGGGTCGGGTATGGGCTTTTGGTTGCTCTTTTGCAAGTGAGAATCCATGCTCGTGTAGAGCCATTACTACACTAGGGTCTAATTTGGAGGACCTATCACGGCGCGTGTTTTCTCTCCAACCTACTCACGGGGGAGGTGCAGAGGGGGCAGAGCCCCCTCTGCGGGGGTCCGAGGGGAGCAGTCCCCCTGGGCCCGCAGGGCCGTTAGGGTAAATGCCATGAGTGATTTGAAGGACCAAGTTCTGAACTACTTGCTCTAGATTTCAACCCAGTGATAGATCTATGATGTGGTTTTGGCTCTATATGGTCTCTCGGTTAGTCTCAAGGTCTACATGTTAAAATTTTTAAAAAATCCAAATTCGGCTCAACAGGTCCGAATGCCCGATTCAGCCCGTTCGAGAGCCGAGGGCCGAATGTAAATAGTTCAAATGTCAAATTCGGCCAGTCCGAGTGTGATTGTCCGAGGGCCAAGTCAAGTGGGCCGAGTCAAGTGGGCTGAGAGCCGAGTGGTGAATTCGGCCGGGCCGAATGCCAACTTGTCCGAGTGGGGTTGGGCCGAGTCGGCAATGCCGAGGGCCGAATTTCAAAGTTGGTTCGAACGCTTCACTCGAACGGGCCGAGTGAAAGGCATTCGAGTGTAGTGGTCCGAATGGCCGAGCGGTCCGAGGGCCGATTCTGGGACTTGGCCCAGAATCACCGTCACTCGAACGGGCCAAGCGCGACATGTTTTTTCACGAGACTTCAAAAATTTCATCACGCCGAGTGATGGAGGCCTTCCTACTGGTCGAGCACCTCCATATCCAACCTACTCATGTAGGGGAAGGTGTGGAATTACCTAGGCTGGGCAAATAACTCCTGGATGGCTAGATCAAAGCGGATTCATGCGACAAAGCTTTCTCCCTCTCTCATGCTCTCTTGAAACCCTACAATGCAAAATGTGACCTTTCTTACCACTCGTGGCCCCTTATCACCTTGCCCAGGCTTGCACTCACCTTAGTCTTGCTCCGTTCACCAACATTTAACCCAAAATTTTATTTTATGCCCTTCTGTTCCCTGTTTTAGTGTGTTACATAGCAATAGAAAACCCTACTGTTTGCTCCAATGTTTTTCTCCTATCCTTCCTAAATGCAAGAAAAAGTCATAAGGGAAATACCTACACTACTCCATCATGCTTTTCCAAGTCCAAAAACCAAAAACCAAAAACCTACTTGCTAAGGAGATAAAATACCTCTTCAAACTCCCTCGCTTCCTACCTATCTACCTCAAGCACCAGTTCGGGAAAAACCCTTACTTGGATGCTCAATTCGAAGCACGCAAGCGCTCAAGGCTTGAATTCTTGGTCCCGGCCAACGAAACCAAAATGTGGGAGTTTTCGCTCAACCGCCAATACCCACGGACTGCTTATTGTTTCAAGCGTTCCAAGCCGAGCACTAATTGCTACCTCTCACATAGGCGACGCACTACCTATCCATGAGTGTAGTGAGCTTACCTCCATGCTGATCAAGTTACCTCCTCTCTTGCGCACTCCGGTAGCTCCACGATCCAAGTGCAAGCTTCAAGCAAGCTCCATCCTCAAGCTCCATGCTCCAAGATCCATTGTCACGAGTAAGACAAGATAACATAAGAGAAGAGAAGAAGAGAGAAGAATATGGAGAGCTTCTCCTCCTCGGTCCCTCACCCTCACACACTCACTCCCTCACACTCGCACACTCCCTCTCTCAAGCACAAGCTCAAGCAAGCAAGAACAAGAAGAAGAAGAAGAAGAAGAAGAAGAAGAAGAGAGCCACTTTTGGCCACACACAAGAATGAGCTTCTCATTCACTTTTCAACTTTATATACAAAACCTTAAATCCCTTTTGGGCGGTCATCCCCTTATCCCCTTTTTTACATGGCCGATCGTGGCCTAGGCCCTTTTTCCCATTGTCCTTCTATCTTCCTAGCTTCCTTCCTACCGCCCATCTACCTTTACAATTTGCATGGGTGAGAGCCCGGTGCTCTTAGAATTAAACCATGATGTGCTTGCGCTCTTTTACAAAAGTATTGACTTGCGCTTTTTCTTGTGCATCTTTTTCTTTTATTTAGGACTTTTCTACACTTCTTGTGCTTCCATATTTTTCTTGGCACGCCTTCGTCTTCCGTTTCACTTTTGCATTGGCCTTTGTCTTCTGCTTTAGATTTTCTAGATTTTCCACCTTGTTCATCTGACGGTTAACAGTTAAGCATCCTCTATCCTTTTCTCCACTTGTGACTAATCCTCCTTTTTTTTTACAATTGTAAACATTACAAAAAGACAAACAAATATGCTCCCAATTTCTATGTCTATTGTTGACCTTCTAATACAAACCAATATAGTATTATGCTTTTCATAGGATTGAACTTAGATCTCGCTTTTACAAATGTATAATGTCTCCACTCATAAGTAATAAATGGAAACTTTACAAGTGCACCTCTTGGATGACTAGTGCCTAAATTAACAAAGTGGAGCTTGTAAATTATCTTTTCAAATATCATTTTTAGCACTCCAATTGATATTTTCTAACTTTACTTTTACATACTTCATTGCCTTTACTACCTCTCATGGTTAACATTTACCCCCACTAAATGAATGCCAATCCCTTGGTACTCACCATTGTTAGTGTGCTTGAGCTTACTTGGTAGATGTGGAATATTGAGACTTAAGTTATAACCTTATCAGAGCAGAAAAGGGTGTAATTAATAATGAGGGATATGGTTGGCCTTGCTTTTGAATGGGGAGTTGGATAGTTGAGTGGTTAACAATGCCATTGATCTTATAGTTGTTGCTATGATTGACTAGTGATTTTTCCCTTTTGAGTGAAACTTGAAGGGTTAAGGAGGATGGATTGTGAGTAATTGAAAATTGAAGGCTCATTGTAGAGATAGAGGTGATGGCTCAAGGTCCTCCACAAACTTCAATACCTATATTTAAGATTTCATGTGCATTCACTTCCTAAGAGGAGTGCTAATCCTCTATTCTCATGCGCATGATATATTTTGTTTGGACTCTAGGAAAAACTAGACAATTGTCCTACATTAGTGGATTATTATGGAGTGCATGTGTGTACATTGGCTAGTACTTAGCTAGAAGTTAGCTTCATTCGGGTAGAATAGACAAACTTTGAGTATGATATCCATTGGACTAACCACTACCTAAAATGGTAGTTGGTATGAGTAATACCTTTCTCCTTGAATTTCCTTCTCTATCTTTCTTTATAGTGGAGTTGATGTTTTGGTAGTGAGGTACATGGGGTGTAGAAGAAGTGCAAGTGACTCTAGTATGATAGATGTAACCATAAGTGAGTCAAGACTCCATAGGTATACCCTACCCTTGACATGACATGAATGCATATGCGGAAAGTGGAAAAAGAGGACTAGGGGGTTAGAGATGGAGGCAAAAGATGGAGGCCACTCGGTGTTCCCAACTTGAGAGCCCCAAAATGTTTTGCAATGGTTGTGAGAGCATATTTGTTTATGTACCTTTATTTTGAACAAATGAAGTGGGTTGCACTACGATCATCATATATTAGACCTTTTTGTCTTGCATGGATAGAATGCAAGACCAATTCAAGTTAACAGGCAACTCTCATAAATATTGGGGCCCAAGATATTTGAAGTACAAAGCCTTGATAATGATGAAAGTGTTGTTGAAGAACTAAGCTCTAGGTAGATATGTGAGTGGAGAACTTGAGCTGTTGTTGAAGTGAGCTGCAGCTTCTCTTGTGGAAGTGGGTTATTGGTGAGGTAGGACTCCAGGCATGTTTTTCTTAAAGAAGAGAGGGTATGAATAGTTGATTACTCTCAAGTTTCTTCATAGGTTGTTGGGATTGGAAAGTGATATTGTCCCCCTTGTAGCATTTCCACATCTTGATATCCTCATCAAGAGACCCTTTTTTGCTTCATATTCTCTTCAAGCTTGGCATTGTGCAACTTGTCACATCAATGATTTCACTATATGTAAACCCTTACTATCACATGTATTCAAGGCCTAATTTAAAAATACCTTATTTGTAAATGTATTCCAAATAAAGCACACCCTTATCCTATTCAAGTTGGGAACATGTACCCTTTCAAATGTAAAAAATATCTTAAAAATAATTTCAAAAATATATTATATTAAACCCACATAATATGCTTACATATTTATGAGTGAAAACCTCAAGTTTCTCACCTAATCTCATTATGCATTCACTTGATGAGACCTTAAAATTTTTTAGTACAATCATACCTTCTTACATAGCTCGTGCCTCCCTCAACACAACTAAAGTTCTAGTGCTTCCTAGCATTGCAATGGTATGGTATGTTTGATGGTTGTTGGTAGCTTCTTGTGGTGGTTCTCTAAGTTTTTGAATACGAAGCTATTTATGTATAGTTGGACATGTGCATGTGTTTATATACATTAAAGCATGATCTTAAGCCTTAGGCATGCACCAATACTAGAGTCTATATTATAATGAAGGTTTGCCAAGGAATGGAAGTCATATTGCTAGCATGGTACTATGGAGAGAATTACCTAATGATGTGTGAGAGTAGGTTATGTGTGGTCAAAAGTCTTGCAATGTGGATTTCTTCTTTAGGTAGAGCCTTATCAAGTAGAGGATTATGTTGAAGCTCTAGTAGCCAATCCAAATTGTGTATGAGAAAGATTGATCTCTTAGATAGGTGGGTGCACAAAACTCAGGGTTGTATTAGTGTGTTTTAGTGGCTTGTCACTAAGTGGCATTGGTCTAAGGCCATAGTTTGCATAAGAGATCTTTACCATATGTTTATATCACTCTCTTAAGAAGAGGATTTTTGAGTTAGCTTATGTTTGAGCTCTTTTTTGTCTTGGACTTATTTGTGATCTTTATTACAAGTGGATAGGGTCAAATGAGATGAAGAGTCCTTCCCTCATTTTAGATCAAAGTCTTCAAGGATTCATCTATATTAGTATGCTTTTGAAGTAGATCTATTCATGGTAGGTGGTAGGCCAATAGAAAATGAACTTGACAACATTGTCACTTGCAATACCCAGGTCAATCATATCATGGGTTGCAACGCAAGCAATCTAGATGTAGTGTCAAGTTAGGTCAAACATTGTATCACTATCAACTCTATTCTCTATGCACATTCTTTAATCATTCTAAAGTTAACTCTATTCCCTCTACAAGTTCTCCAACCATTCTATAAATCAAGCACTGAGTATAATTCTCATGATTGAATTCCAATCAATGCATCAATGCCAAAAAAATTATCTCTATAGATAGATCAGGTAAATCCTCATAAGTTGGTGGTTTTCCTTGGGTGTGACAAATAACATATCACTCAAACACTTGAGGGTAATCCAAACATGGACTTCCTTGGCAATATAACCACTCTTTTCCTTGGTAATATCTATAGTACTTGCTAATAGACCCATAGTCCTTCAAGCACCAATTCATCCAAGTAACCTTTCCTCATATGAAGCACATAGGAAGTATATACCAACTATCTTTATTCTTTTCTCCCAATGGATTCTCCATAGCAGATATTGGAGTAATAATTTTCAACCTATATAAATTCTTATGTGCACTCGATTATGTGGCAAAAAAGTTTTCTTATATACCACCCACCTTGGTGAAGGTGAAAAATAGGTAGAGGAATGAACATCTACTCCATAATCTCAAACATGACTTCATGGTATAAATAAACTTCTAAGCCATAGACCACCCAATACATCAATGAGAAGATCTCTCTCAGCTAGACAACCTCCTCATGTCTCATTTCTCGTTAATAGTGGTGCGCACACCAAGAACTCAATGAGAAACAATGATCAAGGGCTTAATTCAAAAATGTGTTCTTATCTTACTCAATTTCTTTCATTACTTAATTTTTATATCCTTAACCATTGAGTTGATATCACATGTGAGGTGCCTTCTCTAAAATCTAAGAGGAGTCCTCTAGTAGTAGGTCCATATGCAACACCATCCAATCTCCCCTTGGGAATGGTGGACTTAATTGGGTAGGAGAATTTTGGTTGTACTTCATAGGGGAAACATGGGACATTCACCTTAGTAGTAGCTTAATACCCACTAAAGAAGGATATTTTTGCAAGCAATCAAAGGTGAGAGTGGGATAACATTGTACTTGGTCCAAATAGAGTGGAGATGTCTTTTAAAATTTTACGACCATTAGGACTAGCACTCAATCACACTCTAGTCCCCTAAAATCACATTCAAGTTAAGTTGGTTCTAGTTCTATCCTACCAAATTTGGAATCATGTTCTACCAGCTCTATCTAGTGTGTAGGAAAGTTATGTTTTACATGAGGATCTTGTTTCTTATCTACTCCGTCTCTCCATACACAAACAACATTGGAATACTTGTGACCTCAATGTCCTACACCTCTAGGGGTTCATCATCTCTCATAATGTGGAGAATCCATGGCTTTTTCCCTTAAAAACAAGGTTTATATAGATGTTTGGGGAGGAGGGGTAAAGGAGAAAGCCTAGTGGAGAAGAAAGCTCGACATGCTTTTTCCCTTTTCACTATTTTAAAAATGAAAAAATCATCCTATTTTGAGTTTGGCTTTATTAAACATGCTTTCTATACCCAAAAAAGTGAAATCTTTTTAGCCCATCTACTTTCATCCAAAATCTAAATTTGACTTTCATTTTCCACTCATAATTTATTTTTCTTTTTTCAATGATTTTTGTGCACAAAAATTGATTTTCTTCTTATTTTAGTTAGGCCTAGTGCAATCCCTATATCAAATCAATGTGTTGTAAAATTGTTGATTTACTAATTTTTTGAGGCAAATGCATCCATACAATTATTTTTCTCTCATTTCAATGTTAAGTTGGTTGTTAGGTTGGTTACACACATCAAACATTCCCTTGCTCACCATGTACAAAAAATTACTAGTTGTGTTTGGGAGGATGGGGGGGATTTAGGAATAATAAGAGGACACAATTCTTTCATCATTAAATGTTGATTGTCTTAATGTTTGAATGGGATATCCATATAACAAAGATGAAATTTTGAATTCATTAAGCATACTCAATTTAACTTTTTCTCACTTTTGAACTAGCTAAAACTATTGAGCAACAACCACCCAATGTGCTACAAATCATGTATTGTATTCATTATTGGTTCATAATGGTGAATGCACACTTTTTAAATACATAACCAAGAAAATAAGAAAACTTGAATTTCTTTGTGAAGAATTTAGAGGGCTATATCTCTCTTCTCATTCTAGTACATTCTTATTTCAAAAGATTTTTTTAAAACTCGTCTTTTGAAATATCAACTTCCCTTTGAAGGTTGCTACAACTTTCAAACATATATTAGCCTCAATATTATTAGATAGATAACTACTAGATTTCTCCCTTGTAGTCTCTAGGTAGCATTTGAACTTAGGGGGCAGGGATTGAAGCAAAAGCAATAGTACCAATAAGATGCAACACATCAACTTTTCTAGATCAGTATGTAGCTAGGGACGATGCTTAATGCCCAATTTTTAAAAAAATTTCACTTAGCATCTACAATCTCCCACTTAACATCCTTCCTTGTTTTTATAAAAAATTATTACATCGCACCATTGCATCCCCATTAATAAGGGGCTTATATAGCCTAATGCAATTCTATCTTATGGATGATAGACTGGCTTTGTTGCCCCATTGAAAAGGGTAGACTACTTAGGTTTTGAGAGGCTCAGGTTAGTGGTCTTCTTGCGCTAGTTCATTATGTACATGTATTGGACTTAAACCTACCTCCTAGCACTAATCAATACATTTTTCCCTGAAATTGTAAGTCATAGCTTTCATGTTCTTAGTTTTTCATTTGTTATTGAGGTTTTATTTCTTCTCTCCTACCAAACATTTTTGCTTCAAATCTTGTTGATGATCAACCTTTTAGAGGCTTGACTAGGATATAGAAATCTCTACATGTGGATGTGGATAACATAATGGCAATAAGAAAATCATCACAATATATTCTAGATCACAAGGTTTTCTTCTATAACTTCAAAACCACTAATATACATCATTGTCCCTCTATGTTCATGAGTAAGGATATAAGTGAGAACTCCATCATTTTCAACTTTAAAGATAGATGGGATGAGGTGGATGGGGTGCACAAATGTGAGATATTTTCATGTAGAGTGGTGGTCCCTAATGTAACCTTTCATTTCTTGATTACATATTCATCATTATACATGCATTTCTATTACCAATGATAGATGAAGAGAGCAAACCAATGGAGATATGGAACAAGCCTTTGATCTTCAAATCCATATGCCACCTGAAATGATCGAGTTAGTCTCAGTGCTGATTGTTAAAGCTAGTTGAATCTAGGGAAGCATATTTTACTACTGGGAAGTGTAAGTGTATAGAACTTTAAACTTTAAATTGGTGGTAGGAATGCGAGCTTGTTCAAAGAAAGTTATATTTTGGAACTTAATATTTTTTATTTTTAGATGGGAAAAAATTAACGATATTTATCTGGTATCAAGTGCTTTGCAACAAGCTCAAATTTGTATAAAGCTATATACTGCATCAAAAATTCATGAAAAATAAATTATGAGGATGCTTATTTTTACTTTAGTTTTATATATTATAATTTAATAACATTGTGTACTTTGGCATATTTTTTAAATATTAGTAAATTTTAAAGTAGAAATAATTATATTTTGGATTTTTTTTACATGGCAAAAAAATGGAGGAGAATTATATGACATTAAGCACTTTGCAACAAGCTAAAATAAGTATGTTTTGGTTTGTAAAATGATGCACTTTTGTGTATTTTATACTTTGGTTTATTTTTTCTTCAAATATAATTTTAAAAGTTATGATATTTTTTCAAACAATTACTAAATAACATATTTCCTATATAAACCCATGACTAGTTGTCATTTTCACATTCTAATTTTTCAACCATTTTTTCTCTCTCAAACCCCCTTTGCACTTTGCCTCATATGCCCCCATCTCAATGGAATTTGTTATTGTTAGATTTTTTTATTTTATCCAAGGCACAAAGTTTGCATGGAGATCAAGCCTATACCAATTCTTTTCTCCCAATATCAATTACCATGACACCATCTTGTGGCATGTTGCTAGCTTGGAGTACTATCTATATTTCATGAATGACCACCTTCGATAATATATTGTGGTCTTTCGGGGTTCTAACAAGGATTGGGTGCCATGAGGACCCCCCACCTACAATTGGCAACATAGAAGACAACGTGGGAAGATTCCTTAAAGATACTCTTGATCCAAAGCCCTTACCAATTGACCTAGCAAGAAAAGAAGTCAAAGGGGCACAATTGAACAAAAAGCTTCACATCTTATGGTGGAGGTAGCTATAGTAGCCATGCATGGAAAGTGGCTTAGGTGGAGGAAAGAACAAGCCAACTAAGGTAGACATGGATTGTTATATTGATAGCATGAATGAAGCATTTATCAACAGTAATGAATTTGTTTTTCTCCATAAGGTGGAGAAACTTTTGAGTAAGGAAGGATGAGGGATTGCCAATGTTGGCAATTTCCAGTGAACTCCCTCATATTAGAGGACCTGCCCTTGGAATACTACAACCCATAGCTTGAAGATATTCGGGGATGCCATAGTGCCTCTTGTGGATGCCATTGACTCAACACAACATGTTGTAGTTGTTTGGCAACCAAGATTTCAAAGCCGTGCAAACCACATTGGTGGTTAGGTAGGTACCCTTCAACAATACACAATAGCACACCCCCCATTGATGAGCTTGAGTCCAAAGACTTGATCAAAGCCTTAGAAGTTCCACTAGTGAGGAGTAGGAAGTAAGTATAACAATTGTCCATTTTCAATTTTTTTTTAAATGGTCTATACTATTTTTAAAGCTAATTGCTTGTCTAGATTTTGTTGAGCATTCATGAATTTGCAAGTCACTAGAAGGTCCCGAGGGCGGGGATTTTGGGAAAGACATCTCCATCAAGTATTACATTGGCTGGATCTTGACTGACAACATTGCCAATATGCATGCCTCATCCACCCCAAATGTGCTTTTTCAAAGATATTGTGCTTACATTGTCACTTCAAATGCACATAGGATCATTCTTGCGAACAAGAAGTTAATGAAGCATGTCTTTGGCACACACCTATATGGGAGGGTACTATAGGTCATTGGTGTTAAAAGGGTTATAGAGCTCAATACCATGAGGCATCTATTGTGGGGCTAGAGTCCAAGAAGCACCCCAAGCAAGCCCATGAAAAGCATCAAGCAATTGAAAATGAAATAATTTTCTATAAATTCTTATATATCATACTTGAGAAAAGTTGTAATCTACTTATAAATATAAATGTATTATTCATGCAATCTCTCTCTATCTTGTGGAATAGTTTGCATATTTATGTGCTTGAACTGAGCATAATATCAAAGTTTTTAGGGATTGCAAGTTACTCGTTAAGCAGAGTAATGATATCATTTGAGATTGATATTGATATAAGTAGTTATAAACATTTAAATGAAATCGATGTATGCGGAGCTTGATAGGAGTCTAGCTAGACTAAAATATCTTTAAAAAGAAAAAAATAATAGGATGTGAGAAGCCCCAGGAGAGTCTACCGGCCATAACATATGAGCTTGTTGAAGCCTAGAAAACCCAAAGAAAAGAAAAGCAAAAGGCCTTAGAAGGCCCCAAAGAGCCTGCATACCATGGCATGTGGGTAGTGCCATCCTACTAGTCATGTGTTGTGGCAAGTGGATTGTTGTGATGAGGGATCCTTAGGTCCTTTTTTTCTTGCTTTTTTGGGATCTTCTAATCTAGCTATCTTCTAGCAAGCTCTCAATGCCTTTTTTTCCTCTATTTTTTAACTTCTAATTTGTCATTTTGATGCATATCCACACTCGACTAAGGAGAAGAGTAAGCAAATTATTTGAAAAGACCAAAATATTGACTAAGATTGGATGGCAGCATATTAAATCACTTTTACAACCCCTACCTTCAATGGAAATGGGTAGAATGAGGTGATGAAGCTAAAGGTGATGATGGAGGTGAAGTTGGCGGGTAATGCTAGAGCTAGAGTAAGTGCTAGAGTTGGTGGCACTAGATATGGCATTGGAGGTAGAGCTAATATGCTCAACACACTTGCAAACCTTTTTGGTTAATATTTTGTCTTAGGAGAAACATTTGGAATACTTTTAGAGATCCCCTAAAAACTACCATTTTTTCATATTATTTATTCAAAAGCACACTTTTTTGAGTTAATGTTTTGAAACATTGGTGTAAAATGACTAAATTTTTTGAATAGTATTATATTTCTCATCTTGAAATGTACCTTGATTTTGAAAGAATATTTAAAAGGGGACCATAAGAGAAGTATACAGAATTTATCCATCATGTAAAACTTAATGTTCACTCTTCTTCATCTTCCTCTCATGCTGTACCATCAGTATCACTAGCTTTGTCCATTCACATTTTGAACTGGATGATGCATCCTCTTCTCTACTATCAACAATAGCATTGTTTTCATTTAAATGTAGACCTTGATTTTCCAAGTATTCAACTCTACTCTAGTACATCTTCTTTCCCTAGGCTCACCATGATCAGCATCATCATCATCTTTCTGCAAACTAAGAACTTTCTCTTCAAGATTTGCAATGGATGACTTTCTAAGATGTCCAGTCATTGTAAGATGAAAATTATATATTAATATATCCACTTCATCAAGTTTCAATGTGCTCATGCATCAACTTGACTTTGCTCGCTTTATTTTTGTTGTAGGATTTGTTGTAGAGTTCATGGCTAGTGTGTATTTACCTGCAAGTGTATCCTTATACTTTGTTTAAAACTAGTGTACTTCTATCGAGCATATCTTACCTAAAGTATCATTCTTCTTAACTTCCAAAACTTTTGCTATCCAAAATGGATGACCCATCTCATCATCTCCAGCTAGTGTTGCCACAAGTGAGTCTGCCTTAATATCATTAATATCACCCTCCCATATTTATTGCAGCTTCTCAATTGTTGTTCTTGAACTTCTATTACCAATATACATTTCTTGCTCCTTAGGATATTAGATCTTTTGGATCTCCTTTGACATTTGTACATTGCTCTTTGCAAGAGGATTTGTAGTACTCAAACCTTTAGACCATGTAAAAGGTTTTGTTAAATGCCGATCATTATTTTGTATTTTTTGTAAGTATTTTCTATTGGTCTTGGAAAAAGTCCTCCCACCAAGTCACATCATGTGTGCTTGCATACTTTCTTACTTTTTCAATTAATTGCCTTCGTTCCTATATACATTTGGCATGGTTGATCTCTCATCCCTTCTTGCATACTTCTTTGCCTTCTCTGATGAAATGAAGGGGTTCCTGTTTTGTTGCAAGCATTATAGTATATGGGATATATCTCAAGAACTTAAGTCCCCTTGAAGCCAGCCACTCCTTACTAAAAGAAAATTGATTTCCATATATACTCTACCACCTTCTTTTTTTCTCTTTATTAGATATTCACATTGGAAGCTGAGGTCATTTAACTTGTGCAAAGATTTTACATTTTCTTCCTTTGAGCCATGTGCCAAAAGCTTGAAGTCATATGTTACTCTTAGGTGCATGGCAACTAATTTTGGTATATAAGAATCTGTTGGGGGGTAAACACACCTATGCCTAGTCACCCATGTATTAGTTACATTGACAGGTGCCGCACCATGTATTAGTTATCTGCACACTTGTACATTGCAAGTGATGGGTGCCCATCACTGTCACTTTATTCATTTTTCTTTCATGAATAAAGGAAAGGCTAGTCAAACATTGTGGTTGTTGGAGTTCCCACATCCTCTCTCTCTCTCTCTCTCTCTCTCTCTCTCTCTCTCTCTCTCTCTCTCTCTCTCTCTCTCTCTCTCTCTCTCTCTCTCTCTCTCTCTCTCTCTCTCTCTCTCTCTCTCTCTCTCTCTCTCTCTCTCTCTCTCTATTTTCACCATAGCTCTTGCTTTTGCTCCGTGCTTCCACTTCAAGGTTAGCTCCCTTCAAGTGGTATTATCAGAGCCATTGCACTAGCATTGAGGAGCTCTTTCCCTTTAGTTTACTTCAGCCTGAGAAAAGCTTTAGCTTGAAGGTTCCATGGCAGTTCAGCCCTCTTCTTCTCGATGTATGAATTTTGCTTCTGCTTTTTCCCCGATTGCTCCCTCCACTTGAGGCTTGTGTTGAAAGCTTTATGTATTGAAGGCTTATATGCTTCTTGGATCAAACAAATGATAAATTACATACTTGGCATTGATATATGGGCTTAGACATGTTTATGTGACACTTAAGGCTCTGTTTTGACCCACATTGGATGCTTTGGCACCTTGGTTTTATGCTTCCATTGCTATTATAGGCTTGAAGAGTGCATATTGGGATATATGCTATTAGATATATGCTACTTGGATCTTGGATGTATGGATGCCTTCCACATGATGTTTTGAGCTTTGTTTTCTTTTTAGCATTTGACTTTTTTTCCAGTGGGAGCGGTTGCTAACACTTGGATATTACATTGAGCATTTGGTTATGCAATTGAGCTTGAGGGTCTTACACTGAGTTCGTGGGACTTGGTTACATGTACTTGCTCTTATCATGCTTTATTTAGACAGTTGATGCTTGGTGAGCTACTCTGACATTGCTTTTAGGCCGGCACCTATCTCTATCATCATGTTGTCAGTAATCTATGCATCTTGGTTGGCTATGTATTGAGATTTCGTTACATTGCTCAGTCCATTGTGCATTTGGTTGGTCTCTTCTTTTACCCGTATCCACTTCCTAACTTGCACTAGATGGATCCAAAACTACAAGCTAGCCGCCAAATCAAGTAGATTTATATACCACCTAAAAATTGATGGGAATTATAGCAAACAAATGGCAAGCATCCATGTCACCCCTAAGTTATCAAAAGAGACATTGTGCATCAATATTGGAACAAAAAAGTACATTAAAGCGCATAAAATCCCCCAAGTCTCCTAAGAGCAATTCTAGAAAAAGAGATGTGGGCGACAACACAGCTATTTCATCGTCTCTTTACCTATAACAAGACCTCAACCATCCCAACCATGATCCCTAAATGGATCTTGGAGGATATATTGACAGGAAACCTAGTTAAGCAGCACTTAAATGCTTTATGGTTGGAACATGCCATTGAATCCCTAGTCATGGTGCAAAGGGTCATTCTAAAGGATCCTAAAGTAAGGCTTAATCGCATTGATTCCATGCACAACATCATCAAATATGGCAGCATAATCACTCGAATCATTCTTGTCATTGTATGAGTACTCCTTGATGAGATTATACTACCACACACAAAGCCACTATACTATCCAAGGATTCATTTGACAACACCATAGAAAGAGAAAGAGATGAAGAGAAGAGACAAGGAACCCTAGTCCTAGTGATGACTAAGAAAGAAAAAGAAGCAAAGAGAAGAGGATGAACTAAGCTCATCCTTAGAAGACTTCAATGAAGGAGACACTAAAGAGGACTGGCTAATTGACTATTCTTCTACAAAGATGCCAAAGAAGTAATGGAGAAAATTAGAGGCCACAATAAAGCAGTCACATGAAGAATACAAGAAGGCCATCAAGGTATTTGTAGAAGAATCCATACGCAACAAGGACTAGATTATTGCACAACATGTAACAAATCTCATAGCCCAAAAATGAGAAAGCCGCTCTAGTAAATGAAAGGAGAAGGTAATAGAGGAACTAATTGTTGATTTAGTGATCCTCTGTGAGGTGATGGCTCAAATAGGAACTATGCACATGCAAATCAATGAATTCACAAAATCAAGACCCATGTTTGAAGTCACCATCACTAATTTAGAAGAGAGCCCTCACCCAACTAGTTTGTAATAATGCACAAGAATCTTCCAAGGGGCAGGATACCCCTTGAGGGGCTATGCAAAGAGCTTATAGAAGACAAGACAAATGCATTCAAGGCCAACCAAGAGCTCTAAGGCAAATTAGAAAGGACATTAGATGAATATAAAAACTTCTTCGTGGAATTTGAAAAGCAAGTTGAGGAGCTCCAATCTCAATTGAAGGAATGCAATAAGGTGCTTAAGGAACTATAAGAGAAGTAAGAGCAACAGTTCTAAAATCAACTAAAGGAGCGGGATGTAGCACTCGAGGATTTCCAAAACTAGCTAAAGGATCATGATACAATGCTCAAAGATATTCAAGAAAAGCATATATAAGAGCTCCAAACTCAATTAAAGGAGTGCAACTCATCACTTAACAAGCTCTAGGATCAAATTAAGGAGTAACAAGCCGCTATGAGTGAGCATCAAGATAAACTCAAAGAGCAAGACCTAGCTCTCAAGAACTATAGGGTAGAAACTACCAAATTAAGGATGCAACTAATAGAAACCAATAACCAGCTCACACTTACTACCATTGAAGTGACCTAGGAGAAGGAAAAAATACCTCTACATGAAAGATGGAATGTGAAGCATTGGTAGATACATGACTAATGAAATCCCTCATACACATGCTACAAGTGACCATATCCACCAACTTGACAAGGGCTATAAGCATGGTAGAATATAAGACATAGAGGCTCTACGAGACATCCATGATGAAGCTCTCCAATACCTAGGAGCAACCTTATATAATGAAAGTCAACATAGAGTCTAGTTAGAGGTCTACAAATTAGTCATCGTTAAGTAGTAAGAGTTGTTTAAGGAATTTGTAATGTTGGCCCACATGCCTCAATTTGAACATTCGGGCAAACTCATGGCCTAACTAGGATTGATCTCTAACACTTTGGAAAGCATGAAAAAGATCTAAGGGATCAATTTGATGATCGAAGGGCCAACTAGGGAAGATCTAATTTGACAATTGAGGTAGAAAGGCTATGACAATTATGAACTCAAAGAAAAACTCTTGATACAACTTGAGACACCCTAGCCAACCTCTCCCATCACCCTAGATCTAGCCACGATCACATGACACCCCCCAAAGATATGCTAGAGCTACTAGATTTTGACACATGGGAGTTAGAAGAATGCCCAATAGAAGAAGAGAAAGACCTAGAGAAAAAAGAGAATGCCTAATAGAAGAAGAGAAATACCTAGAGCACTCTATTCCTCCCTAATATTCTACCACAAGAAGAGGAAGAGAACCTAGAAGAAATGGTGAAAAAATACTAGAAGAAGTAGAAGCCCATTCCATTTGTGAAGTTTGATTTCAAAGTCAATGAGGAGAGCAGGTTTAGAAAACCACTTTTATTATACATAGTGCACCTACTATAGAAATGATTAAGAACATTGCTATGGAGTGTTTAGACCCAGGAGTCTATCAAAAGTCATGCAGAGTTCAAGGAAGCATAGGAAGATACTTGAAATTGAAGCCTAGAGAAGTGTGGTCAGGTCTATCAGAATGGCATTACCCCATTTTGAAAGGCAATAAGAGGGTCTAGAAAGCCTTCATTCGCTCCTGAAAAGGAGAGTGGGTAGATTCACTCTTCTGTCTCTCCCTAAGGATGCATAGCCCCAAGAGTATCAGAAGAAAGAGCATGGTAGGTACAACTTTCCAAAGATCCCTAACATTAGAATGACCCGTGTCGACAAGACCTACTTATTTCAACCCATCGACCTACTCCCTTTCTTTGCCCATTTTATAAAAGAATTGACTAACTATCTTGATCCTTCCTTCATCATTACCACTTGCAATTATCTTTGACGCGTCATCAAGCTACTCCAACAACTAGTAACACCTTATGAAGATGGGCTGCCTCCACTCTTTCTTTATGTCATTGCCCAAATTGATTGACTAGTGATGATTCATCTTCACCTTCGTGGCCTACTACTACCAACCTTTTGTACTCAGTGTACTAGACAACATGGTGGAGAGCAGATTCACCATGTGCACACATCTTTTTTTACTTGGAGACAACATTGTAGCTGCAAGAGTATGTCAACAAATATCTCCCCATCAATGGTTATCTTTAGTGCATGGTTAGGTCACTTCCTAAGTGAATTGTCCCCTCTCATGTATGTTGTTATGTATTTTATTTATATTTAAAAAGAAAAAAAAGAAAGAAAAGAACATGTATATTCACTGTACCTTAGGGAAACACCCTAGCCCTTCCCCCATAGGACATCTTGGGCTTTCCCAATGACTTATTGCCTAGAGAATAGCCCCACACCACATTCTCTTACCAACTGGGTCTTTGAGTGGGATAATACTCCAAGTTTGCTTGAAATTCCACCTAGCTCCCACTAGCACATGCACGAGCATGCAACTACTACACAAGGTAGACACACCCAATAAGAAGAGCAAGAGTGATGCAACATGTATAACAGAGCTCAGCAAGACCAATAAACATCGGTGGTCCCCAACCATCACGATCCCTTCGGTATCGGGCCATCACATCTTCCTTCCTCTTTAACTAACCTTGCATGCTCTAAGTTTCTCAATCCCACTACCTTGCCCTATTCACATATCTTTTGTCACCCCACACCATTTACCCCTACCCACTTCCTCATCAGACATCCTAGAGCCTTTTACCAGTAGTTGCACCATACCTTTGGTAGACATGCCATGGGATTGGCACTCATTTAAAAGGGGGAATAATATTTCTCCAAGAAGGAGCAAAAGAAAATAGGTTTGCAAATTTTTGGACAAATAATAATTCTTGTAACATTTTATGCTATTATTATTATGAGGGCCGGAGGGCTCCCTCCCTCTCGTGCAAATTGTATATAATCAGCTAGCATCACGATCACAACTTTGTCAAGTCTATTTTTCAAGAGCCATGACTCGCTAGAAAGACCACAAAAGGGAAGCATGCCCAAGGGGGGGATGGGAAAACCCTAACCCTAATTTTCATATTTTTAAAGAATGAGAGAGAATAGAACAAGCTACTAATTTGTGTATAAAGTTTGTGCACTTTCCTTCTTACTTTCCAATGTGAGAAAGGGAGAGAGCGAGAGAGTTGATAGAAAAAGTGTGTATGTGAGTGTGAGGGGCCATGTGGGTGAAGTCTCCTTCTTTCTCTTGAGCACTATCTCATGCCTATGCTCATGCTTCTTCCTTTCATGCTAAGGTCATAATTGAGGATGAAAGAAGCGCATTCGTGGATCATGGAGCTCTGCAAGCATGCCCTTCATGCTTGAGGCAAGGCCATCAAGCTCGCTACAAATGGATCTTGGTATTTGTAATGTGTGGGAGAGGCTAGGTGAGAGATAGCTATCATGCTTTATGGTTGAACCTCTTGAATGGATAAGAGGGTATCCAAAGTCCCATAATTGATTTCATGTAGTGCAACAATGAATGAGCGAGAGAAAGAGACAGAGAGAGAGAGAGAGAGAGAGAGAGAGAGAGAGAGAGAGAGAGAGAGAGAGGGATGAATTTTTTTCTAAGTGTTTTTTGGATTGTAAATGTTCTACTTTTGCCATGTAGATTAGGAAGAACTCTATGGCTTGCTATCTACCTAAGATTCATTCTCTTTAAATTATATAAAATATAAAATATTTAAAATTTGTAATGCAATACAATATCAAATCAGTGTAGTGCCTTTGACATTTCACAAAATTTAGGCTTACATGTATGTGGTATAGACTTGTTGTGAATGTTGTGGTCTATGCTAGGTGCTCAGAAAGGGCCATGTGGTAATTGACTATGTGGTAGCATGTTAGGTAGGCATAGTTTGGCATAGCCTCATTGCCTCCGGACTATCTTCTATGAAGTTGTTAAGACCATTGAGAGTTGGGATCAATGGCCCAAAGTGTACCTTAGATGTGCAAAAATTGCGACCACTGCTTTGTGAAAAAGTAAACCTAGCCTAAAAAGTAAACCAAGCCCACTATATACACCCAAATTGCTAAAAAAATGGTTGACATGGTTACAAGTTAAAAGGATCCCTCATAACATATGCATAGTCACTATAACACATTGAACCTACATCAATATTTTTAGTTTATGAAGAAATCCCCCTTGTCACTAAAAGCATTGCCATAAAACGGTTGTTATTGGTGTTGATATATAGCAATTCTAATAGTAATGCTTAACCATCACATGACATAGATAGTGATGGTTATAGTAAAATAGAGATGCTAATAGTGACAATTGAAAAATTAGATGGCAAGGCTTTGGAGCCTTGGCAACCTTCTAACCACGTTGGGCTAAGAACTACATCTTGTCACATTGAGCTGAGAACCAATCTTCCATTAAATTTAAAAGAGTGTAATTATTAGATAGATCATAAATATGTTAACAAAAACGATTAATTGTCAAAATAAGTATTGAAAAATGTATAATAATGATGTGGATAGGATAGAAGTATGATCATCCGCCCATAGAGACTATAAATGTTACTCGATGTAAGTTGCATACAATGAATATAATCATCATTCATTATCATAAGTAATGATGACACAAAAAAACAGAGACAAATACGTAGGCCATAAGGCCCTACATGGTGAAAAGGATAAGGTAGAGCATGAGGCAAAAAAGATAGGGGTGCTCCAAGTAGCTAAACTCTAGTGGTATGTACGATTTGTTATAGTTGGTCACCGTTTGAGAGTTCGTCTTGATGTAATAATTCATCAAAAGGGTTTTGCAATATAGCCACACATTAATCACAATTTGGAAAGACATAATGAGAAGCATAAATTCACTAAATTATTAAAAGAGACATGACATATCGGACCACTGTGCATATAAAGCATGCCGATAGGTCCGTGCATATAAAGCTTGTTGATAAGGTCATTTAGACCATGATTTTTTGCATATGTTATTTCAAGCATGGTGGGATCTCAATTTGTGGTGGATGTTGCACCAAATAATATAAACTAGCATTGTTAGACATACATTAGTATTATGAGCAACGTAGAAAATAACAAATCCTTGATAACAAATTAAAAACCTTATGAAATCCTCTAAGGAAGTTCTATGGCCTTGCTACCAAGGTGATACATGGCTCCTACCTCCAACCTTGCCTTTTTTTCCTCCCGCTATTAGTGCCATTTCTACAGAGAGGAAGTGACATCCTTTCTAAGTCTCCTCCAATCCTCCCTATGTAGCCCCTTGGGCCTCCCCCTATCTTGCATCCAATCGTCTATAGGACATGCATATGCATATTTTCTCTATTGTCCACCATGTGGAGAATCAAACAATAGTACCGAGAACTCCTAATGCAAATAAGCTATCACGTAGTCCTTGCTTTTCTATGGCATGCTTTTCCATTTTTCCAATATATCCTGCCAAAAGACTTACTTGCACAACTCATGTATGCATGTAGCAAGTCTCTCCTCCTCATCATTCATGAGCAAAGCACCATTGGCCTTGTCCACCAAGTAAGTTTAGCTTGGTAGGCAAGGCCTAACATAGGTTCTCTCCCACCTATGAGTAGACTACTTATAGCATATCCAAGAGAGTCATGTACATCAAACGTACCTATAGGAGTGCCACCTACAAATGGCTGAGAAAATCTAAGTGTTGTAGGGGAGATAATATCTATGGGTGTGGTGAATGTGGGTGACCGATGTTCACTCGCGATCAATGGGAAGTGGTCACCGCATTTGTATCACCACAACATCTACTAAAGGCACTCTCCTCTGTATCTTGACAAAAGGAGTACCAACCAATCCAGGGGTTCATAGCACCTACATATCCACAACATCTCTTTGAGACACTTGTGGTAGAGCCAGGAGTACATGTAGGATAAGGACTCCTAGTATGAAGAGAAGACACAATCTCCATGTCTCCATGGCATCCACCAAATCCACCATTTCTAATAGTCAAGCAAGGCATATTTGAGCCTCCTCATTGCCAACATAGAGCATTGATTGTGCCGATAAAAGATTAATACGTTGGAGCATACCAAGGTAGAATGTGAAGATGTTGACTAGGACAACTCATCCCCTGCCTCTAAAATATGTCATCTTATCCAGAGACATATGTGCAAAAATTTTCCCAAGTTCCTCAATTGTGTACAATAGGCTCTTAACATGCTTTAGACCAAGGGTAGTGGCCTGCACAATCAAATAGAGATGCCATTTAATTCAATCTAGGGGTGAAAGATAAGTACAATAAGGGCATACATATGGGCTTGTATATTAGATTAAAAACATGTAATGAAGTACCAACTTAAATGAGGTATCAATGATCATAATAATAATCTATCGTAAACACAGCCTCATCTATAGTTCCATAACTTCATCTTTGCATACTACAGAAGGTCTATGCAGAGGTCTCCCTAAAAAGAAGAGTCTAATTCATTTTCAAAGAATTCCTACATGCCCATCTCCTCCATCGGTCGTGCCGCAAGCTTGTGCTCTCCACCTGTTGCAAGCCCTCCTCATCTTCCACTTCCTATAAACCTTCCTCCTCTACTTGTATGCTCTCCTCCTTTATGCTAAGGAGATTGCTTTCATCCTACACCTGAGTTATCTGATGTATTACAATGACAATATACAACCAATGAGGTTGTTCTAGATTAGAGTAAAAGATGACTAGTGTGGAACAATCGAAAACCAATCAATATTAAAATGTCTAAGTGGCTTTCAATTGCTTAATTGATTTAAGAAAGAATTCACATCTACTTGAGGTGACTCGATAAGATAAATGTCTCTCACAAATCATTCTACTTCTTCTCAAAATCTACATTCAGGAATCCATATGGTCCTTATCGAAGAGTGGCCCTTGCTTCTTCTAGGACAATTGTAAACCATTGCACATCAAATAAGATCATGGAAAAGATATAATAACCTATTGAAATCACACTTTGCAAGTTGCCAAATACTCCATCTCGTCCACACTACAATGTTTGGATTTGTGGCTTGCCGTCAAGTTTCTTGGTCAAACTTCACCATGACACCGCAATTTGTCGTCGTCGAGTGCAATTTATTGATATACTCTACTTGAAAATGTTGCCCGCATGACTAGGCCGCATTGTAGAGTTCGTAATATGGATTAAAGATTAGGATTAGTCTATCACTTGCACTTAGTATGCATTATAACAATGACGAAGCCGCACATTTACTATCATCCCATATATAGATTTGTAAAGATAGATAATACATTGACAAAACATTACAATTAGTGCACATCTTTACACCACAATGGCCACCACAAATCGCTCACACTTTACTCATTGCTAACTCAAAGATCACTTGATCAATGAATTCTAGTTGTAACTCATCATTGTATCGGAGAAGCACTATGGACAAATGAGGTTCTTGATGAGTTGCCTAGTTGCACGGAGTGCAAGGACATGGGACACATTGATTGAGATATGTCACTTGATCTCTAGCACATTGATCATCATCACTACTCATTTTTGCTACAATGCAAGTAAGCTTGAAATTTTCATTATTCTACTACCCTCTTACATATTTGATAGATTACCCATGATGCCTTGCAATAGTTTTATACTTGACATGATGTAGATGTGGTTTGCCATGTTGATGCTTATGTTTATGCATCATTGAAATAGTAAATTTGAATAATCCGTGTATTATCTATTTCCCTATACAACAAATTATGCAAGTGTGCATCTATTTGCTCTCTCTTTCTCTCCTACCTACTCTCACACACTCTCTTTCTCTTTCTCTCTCTCTTACTCTCTTGCTCACTCACACACACACACTCTCTCTCTTTCTCTTTCTCTCTCTTACTCTCTCGCTCACACACACACACACACACACACACACACACTCTCTCTCTCTCTCTCTCTCTCTCTCTCTCTCTCTCTCTCTCTCTCTCTCTCTCTCTCTCTCTCTCTCTCTCTCTCTCTCTCTCTCTCTCTCTCTCTCTCTCTCTCTCTCTCTCTCTCTCTCTCTCTCTCTCTCTCTCAACAATTGATTATTTTAGCCTTTTTTCTTGTCCCCCAATTGCTAACTAATGTTGCTATTATTCCATTTTCTCGTAGTGTGCACATAGTCTAATGGCTTAAAATTTACATTATATTAACAAGATCATACATACAAAACCCCTTAAAGTTTTTTCTTTGTTATTTGTTATCTCTTCTTAGAACTTTTAATCTTTAACCCCTAACATTTACAAGTTTAACATTTTCTCTTATGGAAGCCTAAACCCCTTCCACAAAAACAATTCTTAAAAATATACTATTGTATTTCTAGAAGCCTAAAGCCCTTCTTTAAAAATTTTTGGGAAGACTTTAAAGAGAGTTGAAAAGATGTCATTTGACTAAGTTTTGTCTCTATAGATCCTTAATATTCTAAACCCAAAGCTTGGAGATCCATGGTATGAACTTGTATTTTCATTAAAGAAGGGTCTTGCTAGTTACAACACACTAGAAAAAATAAATTTTATAGCTTTGAATGATGTGTCCACTCATGGTATAAAGTTTGGTTAGACTTCCGCATGGAGAGGGTACTGTGATATATAGTTTTGTGAAAGTATTTTAATGTTTGATTTTTGAAAACAATTCATGTTAGATATTGTTTTGTTTTGTATATTAAACATGTCCCTTTTCTTGTGTGTAAGCTTGCTTTGTCAAGAGGGCATGCTAGAGTAGATACTTTTTAAGGCTAGACATGTGCTTGTAGATGTCACTAATGTGCTAGGTGGATTGACCCTTTCTATCAATTCTTCTCTTGATTATCACTTTGAAGAGATAAAAATAAAGCACATGAGATACTTGCTTTCCTTGAAGGTTAGAGCATTTTAAGGGAGAAGGGAGAGGATATTAAAGCATTGAAGAAAATGAGACATGATTCAAATGGCCTCACAACGGCCTATGTATAAGTATAATGACTTCATTCTTACCAAAGTTTATGAGGTCTATAGTGAGTAAGCCTCTTACAAAGTTTAGAGTTGGAAACATAGATGTATGTACTTCCACTTTTTGAAGGGACGTGAACACTTGGATATTACTCCTATACAAGCTAGGTAATGGATTGTGTTAGTTGATAATGAATTGTTTGTATGTAACCCCCTCCCCCCCCCCCCCCCCCCCATGCACATACTGTCAAGGTGGGAGTTGCAACACTACACTTGGTGGTTTGATCTAGAGCCTAGACATATGCTTGAGAGGGAGAATGACCTGTAATTCTAATTTGGAGATATGTTGTGGAGTGGTGGTTGAGTATGTTCCCCCTTTTTCTTGTTACAATGTTGGTAGTTCCCAAGTTGAGGTCCATTGCATGGTATTTGCCTTGTATGTGAATGGATCCTTCATTATCTAATATACATTTATGTCGTAACATGCCTTGTGTTTTTGTACTATGTACTATTGATTTTAATTTTAATACATTGGTGTGGGATGAGTGCCCATGTATATGTTGCAAAGACCATGCCACTCTTTTAAGTACTTTGCATATATCCAACCAATAGTATCATGCATCATCATATGTCCACCACAGCAATAATAGAAGACCTCATGGTGGAGATTGGTGAACTGGCATGGAGAGGAGCCATAGTTTTATGGCTTGCTTCTTAGAGCTTCTATGTTCTCTAGGGGGTTTAATCCTTGAGATGCATGTGACATTGCATCCATTCTCAAGTCATGCATTAGAAGTGGTCCCATATGTGGATCCCTTGATGTGGACAATGATATCATTTTCTCTTGTATGTAGCCATTGTTAGCATGAGCCATGCAAGAAGGAAGTGTGGAGGCAGGTTTTTTTGGGATTGGTCTGATGAGTTTGATGAGAGAGTGGGTGAAAACCCCTATAATTATTAAGTAGCTAATCTCTTTCATGTGACAATTTCTAAAAATTCTATTTTGATTGCTATGCAACCTAGTATCATGTCAATGGGTCACATTCAATGGAATCATGCTACATCTTTTCCTTGGTTAATATAGCCATTATGATTATCATGGAAGAGAGAATGACGAATCCAATCTTGAGCTAGTTTTCTATCCGCTCCAACTAGCATATGTGCAAGAAGAGTAGAAGTAAATAGCTCACCATCATCATTATGCAAAGTCAATGCATTCATTTTCTCGATCTTTACTTTCTTTATTGTCAACATCCTTATTCTTCTTCTTCTTATCCTTTTTCTTTGCTTCCATTTGTAACAGTCCTTAATATGACATGTTTTACCATAATGGAAGCATTCACTTCCCATTGCAACCTAAGAGTTTACCAATGCCTTAAGAGCTGGGATTCCATCTCAGCAAGTCTTGACAACTCTAATTGGATTAGCTATGTGTGCATCCATGGCCCCGATTATTGTCTTTGTATTGTTTTCTATCTCTTTCTTCTTGAGTTGTCAATGCTTAACCATTTCTGCCTTGGTCCATGGATTTCCTATGTATATGTTCAACTAATAAACTACCAACAACATAATTAAACTTCAACTCACCATCTTGAGCCAAATTTGATGGGGTTGTTCTAATGGTATGCCATGATGTATGCAAGGAGCACAAGAAAACTATTGCCTTTATCTTATATTTGAAATTCAACTTTTGAGCCTGCATTTGATTGAATATGATGTTGAATTCATTATGGTGGGAGGCAATAGTAGAGCCCTCCTTCATTTACAAATCAAACAACTTTTTCATGAGATACGCCTTCTTAGGCAGTTTCTTTCTCATAAGTGTCATGTAGCTCCTTCCATAAGTCATGAGTAGTGGTCTCATTCACATCTGTAGAATACATAGATTTTACCAAGTGTAGCCTAATTGTGGAGTTGGCTAATGCATCAAGCTCCAATCAATGATCTTTAGAAATGTCTATTATTTTTTAAGTTGTTGATGTTGTGTAGTTTTCTACTTGCAAATGATGAAGCCATTTACATAAAACGTTAACTAACTCTCAAGTGACAACAATTAGAGAGTCAACAAATTGCACTACAAAATTGATTGACTTTCTGTAATACCTACTTAATATAACCAAAAAATGGAGAGAAGATAGAAGATAAATCACTGCTTAGCAATAATGCATATCATTGTCCAAAAGCTGTTAAAATCAATGCATATAGTTACAACATGGCATTATAGTATCAATGCTTCCTCACTAATATAGCAACATAATAGCATCTAACTATTAAGAAGTATATCAAAAGACCGATCTCCCAAAAATCATTGCAACATATCAAAGAATGGTATCCTTGCTCATTCATGATGATAAAATATCCATGGGTAGTATGACAACCTATATAGCTCAAGAATTGCTACAGTAGTAGAGGTGGTTTTCATTTTGAAAGCTTATATTTTCTTTTTTTGGTACACACATATTTGTTCATGATAGAAAGTGCAACTTCTTTAAACATTATACTAATAATATCAAAGTTTTATTTTCATGATATTAGAAAATATATAATCATCTAATAAATTAATGATTCAATTTTCATATACTTTTATTAAGGTTTTGAACCAAGTTTCCTTTAATTCTAGTAAATTAGCTAAAGACTTTAATACACCTAGTGTTATTGCTAATCTCTTAAAACATCACTATCTTCTTATATTTCTTATTCACCTTCAACTTATCATATCAAGCCCTACTCACTCAACCTATTTCTCATCACGATCTACTCATGCATTATGCTTTAGAATGGGCTCTAGTGACAAGGTGGATATTAAAATCCACTAAACTTGGGAAAAATATATAATAATAAGTAGAGACTACAATGTTCTCTTTCATTTTGTGGCTCTTAGTCAATAGATTTCTTAGTTTATGATAGTGATTTCGAATGTCAAAGGAAGTTTTGTTCATGAACTAATCTATGATGCCACATCTAGATTCAAGGCATTAAGCAAACTTAAATTTTTTTGGCCCCAAGCCACTGTAATCAGAGTAAGAAAGTGATTCAAAATAAGGAAAGCTTGCTAGCTTTGAAATTTGTGATTATGTAGTAGGTATCTAACCTATCTTTGCATTAATGTACTCCACATTTTGCATGTAAGTCTTAACTCTTGCATATTATCTTTGTAATAAGTAAAACATCCAACAAAAATACAATTAGTGAAACTAGGAAAGTTGTAAACACAAAGTGCACTCAAGAATTTTTCTTTGTAAAAAACAAAGATGGAAATGCTCTACTCAACAATCCAATAGTTCTATAGCTTGCTATGGGGACTTTAATTACATAGCATCCAAGGTTTGGCTATATGTTGGTAATGCTTTCTAAGCACACCACACACGAGTTTCCCCCCTATCAATTTTGAATGCTCTACGTTGAAGGCAAGGTGCTTGACAAACATCACACCCACATGGTTGAGCAAAGTCCTTAAAGTAAATGATTAGAGGTTGACTTGACTAAAAATATTTTATTCAACATTAAGTGGGACCTATCATAAATGACCACAAAAATTTTGTTCAACTACATGAATGTCTAAATTTTGAGGGTGCCATGATTAAGCCAAAGGAAGGAGGAGAAGGTGGTACGTCTGATTTTAGCTTGCATAAATGTAATTTCATGGAGCGTAACCATTTGATGGCATAAAGAGTACATAGTTGTATGCCTGTGTTTGCATTTTCTCTTTGGCAATACATAAAAGGTGGGGGATTTTTGCAACTACTAAATATTACCAATGACCCCACAATTGAAAATCATGCCACCACAATAGCTTCTTTTCAATGTTTACAATTACCTTTTGTCTTTGATAGGAGGGCCATGTAGCATTGGATGGTTAATTGGGCAATCGGGCGGCTCAACACATAAGTATCCGTTGCCTTTAAGTTAGAAAGTGGTAGTATGTGAGTTTTAATCTTGAAGGACATAATTATCTTCTACTTTTAAATGTTATTGTGCATCACTGTGGTTATTAAATAGTGACAATACATAAAGCTTAATCTTGGAGGATGTTTGTTTTGAGAAGGGAGATTTGCATATATTATTTATTTGTTGAATAGTTATTACTAGCAAGACTAGGGCATCTTTACATATTTAAATATTACCCTTGGAGGTCAACTACAAAGTCAATCTCACAACCTTGTAGTCACATTTGCAATCCCAAAATAAACACTTATAACTTGCATTGACACACAAGCAATCTTGTGAGTGTTGGCTCGCAAGTCACACTCACAAGATAATGACTTATTGCTTAAGAATTTTGAGGTTCACATCTTATTCTATGGACTCATCAAAGCTAGATGCTATATATGCTCACCTGCAAGCCAACACTCACAAGATTGATCACTTATTACTTGAGAATTTTGGGGTTCACACCTTTTGCTATGGACTCTAGTCGCCCTTGCAACCAATTGAGACTCGAGTGATCTTTGCAATTTCATAGATACTCTTAAGTCACAAGAGTTAGCTCAAAACTCATAAGCTATTCACAAACTTTAAGAAAAACTCACACTTATAGGAAGAGGTCTATGGTCACAACCACAAAGCTAGAACAAGACCCTTGTTCTCTCTTTCTTATCCCCAACAAAATCACTAAGCTTTATCTACCTAAGGATAGCATGACTTTATCATGGAAAAAGTAAACATCCAACTTCATGTACTACACCTAAAACATCACCATCAATTTTAATTCCTCCCAAACTAACCTTAGAAAACCAAGCTAGTTGCACTTCTAGGAGGTAAATTGTTAGTGACCAACCCATTGCCTTTTAAAAAGGACAAGGAACTTTACATTTATAATGCTAATTAAGAAGATGTGATGGAGCACTTCTATGTGCTAAGTGACATACTTGTGCTTTTGAAGATGAAGGGTACCACACACACGCGCATGCGCACACTGCACACACACACATGCACACGCACACACACTCTGCACATAGTGTGTGTGTGTGTGTGTGTGTGTGTGTGTTTTATTTGATCTCCCTATTACACACCACTATGAGAGAGCACTCAAGGGAGGAGACGGGAAGGGCCTCAAGCTCTTCAAACTCACCAAATAGCTCCACACAACAAACTCACTCCCAAGCACAAGCTCAAGGGATAGAGGAAAAGAGAAAGGTAGAGAGAAAAAGAGAACCTAAAGTTGGAACACACACTGTCTAACCTTGCATTAGTCTTTTTGGACTTTATACTACAAAAGTGAGTTTGGGTTCACACTCTTCCACTTAGCCTTTAGTCATTCATAGTTGTTACAATGTCCATCTAGCAGCTCTTAGTTTAGGCATTAATTATATTTTCATGGGATGTTTTGAACAAGAGAGCTTGCTGGTCAAAATTAAAAGTAATATGTCCATAATTTGTGAAACCCAAGAATAATTGCATAATTGGTTTGGCAACGTTAATCCTTTGTGTTGACATATGAGGGGGAGATCAATACTCAAGCAACCATCTCCAAAGAAAGGGGAGTTTACAATGGGTGGTAGAGAAGATGGAGAGGTCCCAATGAATCAAGAGTAAGCCATCAATACAAATGGAGAGACTCATAGTGATGATGATCTCCTAGTTGATCAAGATTGACTGTGACAATCAAAGCAAACATGGGAGCACCACCTATTGTGGTGCCTTAAGCTTTTTCTTTTATGCACATGCCTAAACAAGCATACTCTAAACTTGTTCTAGAGTCACCCTTCAAGTAGAGCTAGGAGCACCACCTATCATGGCTAAGGACCTTTCCAAATCATGAAATTTGCACAAAGTTTGGATCCTCTTGAGACAAAAGATAATCTAGACTTGCTATAGAGTCATTTTGATACTAGCATTGTGGGGTGAAACAAAGTGTTTACCATGTAAACAAGCACATAGTTCTAATATGGGCTATACATGGATCACCTCTTGCCTCTACAATGATGCTTGGATCTCCTTTTCTAGATCTTGGTTTAGAGAAGCGAATAAGATCATCCAAGATGTCTACCAAAACATTAACGTCTACTATATCAAGCCACTAAGGACAAAGATGACTTCCTATTGAGAGCATGTTCTCAATGCCCCCCCCCCCCCCCCCCCCCCCCGATGGTTTTATGATTTTCTTGAGGTACATGGACACACCCCTCTTTCAAGGAGTACAATGTGCCATTGTGATCAACTTCACATATCCTCATATTGATTACATATAAAGGCTAGTATTTGTGGAGTGGATTCCCTCCCCCTTGAGGTTGGATTTGCTAGATCTCATAACTTGAGCCAAAGATTGAGTGATACATTTATAATTGCCCAAGGTACTATGGGAGGGATTTGGGTCACTATTTAAGGTGATGGAATTTCCAAATAAGCATCACCTTGGACTCTTTCTTTTAGAGCTACACTAGGAAAGAGCATTTGTTATAGTCCCAAAGGAAGCATCTTGGGATGTAGAGCAACACAAACTTTTTAAGACATACAACCACATGGGATGCTTCAAAGCATAGCTCAAATCAACACGTGGATCCATCATTGAGAGTTATCATTGACGAATAGAACCACAAATGGATATAGATCACACTATCCATAACCTACTAGTCCACATTCCTATTTGAGATACTACTTAAGGATACAAATAATATTGGCACACCATTGAACTACCCAACCTCAATGCTTCAATCTATCCATGTTGGATAAAACCATAAGACATATCATGGGATGGTTTTGATCTTGGTATTTTATTTCCACCACTTTACCATATCAACAAGTGTATCAAATCCCTAGTTTGGATTTCACCTAGCAATCTTTTGTTCTCTAACTAGATGTTTATTCTCAATTATGTGTTCTTGATTCTACTTGAGAAACATGATAGCTTCCTAAGTTTCATATGCATAAATTTTTGCCTTGTAGCTCAATTTGTCCTCTGCACACATTAATACAAAACATGTGTGCATACACTCCTACACATGCACGTGCACACATGTACACGCACACATGCACACTCATCATTCAAATTTGCCAATAGCATGAGATGTTCTTGGCCCACCATACCAACTCTTGGACCCAGGAGATACTTAGGAGCCTCTTCTAGGAACACACACACATTCTCTCTCTCTCTCTCTCTCTCTCTCTCTCTCTCTCTCTCTCTCTCTCTCTCTCATAGTTGTTGGCTTGCACACAATTTTCATTAAGAATTTTTCATCAATCTAAAACCACCACTTTTTTACCTTACATAGTCTTTGCAAGATGATTCTCAATAATTACTTCCCATCAAGTTATAGTTGTTATCTCTATCAAAAAAATAGGTTCTCATCCACATGCTTAAAATGTTTGTGGTCCCATAAAAACTGAACGGAAAAATAGATTATGAAGAATAATTTCCACCTTACAGTCATTTGTTTTGTAGAATTTTTCTAGATTATTAATTGTGCCAAGACAAAATTGAATGGAAACGCTTGCCTACTTTCTGCAATCTTGCTATAATAGAAACTTCATTTAAGATAAACTATTGTGGTTTTAATCTATCACCTTGGTTTTTCTTCTTGCAAATATTTTATTACCTTGATATATTTTGCGTGTATCACAACTATAAGCAACAAATTTAGTGCTAGTTAAAATCATTTGGACCTTTCACCCAGATTTTTCTAGGATCACTAACTTTGTATGAAACCAATGCTTGTGAAAAGGGTAGTTATACAAAGAACTTACATAATAGTACAACAGAAGGGTGATGCCTGTCATACACGCCTTTCCATTCCAGCTTACATGTTGTACAGAGTTAACAGATGAAAGCTTCCCTGATTAACGCTGATTTCTCATCATCCCACATCAGCCACAGCTTCTGAAGATAACAAGCTGCCTTGCATATATATCCCTCTATATTGTCCTTTTGAGCAACCAGGCAGTAAATTAGAGCCGGCTTCTATTAAAGCTTGTGCAAGTTCATCTGGCAGATAGGAGCACCTCATTTGTTGATATTGCATTCTTGGAGGAGAGGATTATCATAATTTACAAACCTAGTCCAGAAAGCCTTGTATCTCTTCAAGCTGAACTCTAACCAAGGCTTAACATAACTACTATAATGAAGTGCTGCAGCATTCTGAATTTCATGCTCTCTTATCTCGAGAGAGTCATCCAGGTTTACCACATGCCATGCATCATCCAAAGTGTGAATTTCACAACTAGGTAACTCATGGGATGCATCCATGACTTTGAACTCAGATTCGATCTGACTCTGCCAATAAGAACACAGACCAACAATAATTAGCATGAAGGGTTTTCTTCAGAACACATAGAATCAAACACAAACTTTCTGCCTTCTTGAAAATAGAACGTACAAAATTGCTAATACATCATGATCCCTTTGCAAATGCTTACCAGCAGTATTTTCTGATAAGCCTTCATATGATTCTGTTTTCGCCATTCCCCCAGGTCTATCACATTGATACAGGATCTCTGCACCTCTGTGGATTGATGTAAGAAACCATCCAGATGCTCAGTGCCCGTTTTGAATGATCTCACTGCACCTACTATCTTTTTTTCCAGACTTTGCCTCCAGAGACCTCCCAAATCTTTTCTAGCGACAATATCATCATCCAGCAAGACAACCTTTTCAAGATTGGGAAATAAAGCACCTAGGACATTGATAAGAGTCTCATTTTTCATCTTGAATAAACCCGAAGCAGGTAGGCTTGATTGTAGATCCATTGTCTGCTTCTGTATATTCAGATAAGAGACATGTCCAGAACCCATGGCATAAATGTTCTTCACTTCAACAACCACATAAGTAGGTGTATTCTCCCTAAACCACATCTTCATTGCTGGATAGTTCAGGGTATCTGTTAATATATGAAAAACATGCTTATGAGGTTCCTGTAGCATACAAATGGGAAAGAGATGTTAGACTCTGCATCTGTAAGTTAATCTCATATTCCAATACCATGGTACCTATGAGTACTAATACCTTAGCATAGAACACAGTAGAGTTTACAACAACAGAGGCTGCAAGCACATTTTCTGAGTAGACCACATAGTGAGAGAGTTCTGGATCCTCAAGCTTCCATTCATCACCATTGACTTGGTCAATCAACTGGTTAAAATGCCGAATAGCTAGTTGCAGTGAAAGACAATGGAGACCCCTTGGCATGGTTCTTGCTGCAAGTCTGTTAAGAGAGGCACCCTCCTCTTTCAGTGCTATGACCTCCTCTTCACTCGCTAATAGCGAAGCTTTCAATCTCTTCATTAAAGCCTCACATCTACTTTGTTGGCCCTTAGCTTTGGACAGAAGCCGTCGAGAAACTTTGGTCTTCTCTATCACCCTGAACAACAAATTAGTACTCTTGAGACTCTGGATGCCACTTGAAACAGCCAACTAAAATACAGATCAGTGGCAAGTTTAGTTATCTCTGATAGCCTTAAGCATGCATAAAATATGCTATTCGAGTCTGTAAGTCAAATGTCAATATAATAATAATGGGTTTTCCCAGACCTTTCTTCGTCCAATCAATGAAAAAAGGTAAAGCAATGTGGCTTTTAACTCCTTTATGCTGGACAAAACTTCTATAATAAGGGGTGCCCCAAATACAGCCTCACAAAGAACACTCATGACAAATGTATTTGTTATTCAATTAATTTTGCAGCAATTATTTCCTCTGAGTTAGAGATAAAATCTACCTGTTTGGCCAATCAGCATCTGTCCTAGATTTAAGAAGCACTTCTTCAGCTTTTCTGTGTGACTGCAAATTCACTGGGCTAGACTGGTCTTGCACAGTTTGAACAAGGGAGCTGAATTTTATAAGCTCATTCTGCAAATTAACAGTGGAAGACTTGCCTGTAAGCAATGTTCGCGCAAATACTCCATCTTTGACAAAGTCCTGCATTGGTCAAACATCGGTTGCTCAGATTAGGAAGACACATTATGAAACTTGTCCTCAACAAGCAGAAGTGAAATTTCTTTGATTGTCTCTAGAAATTACAAGATTTTCCATGAATTGGTTCCTCTGAAAGCAGTCCTTTCATCAACAGTATTCTTAAGCCACATACTTAAGGTGTGTCTGGAGTTTGAGAGCCTCAGGTCTCTGAACAGGCTTTGCTGTGCACTAACAAGGTGTGTGAAAACTGAAGTTATCTTATCAGAAATTCTCTAGAGTTTGGTCTATAAAGTGTAGGCTCTAAAAGCTTCAAAAAAGCATTTACATGCATTTTGCTATTAAAGTACAGGCTCGCAAAGTTTAGAAAAAGCATCTACATGTATTGTGCTTGGGATGTAAGCACTTGGATTGAATTCTTGGAATGCAATATCAGCTGGAATAGGTTTTTAGGGGCCCCTTCCATCCATGATTTGACGGCTCTTATTAGACAAGATTGTGTGTGCCTTTTCACCTTTTGAAAATTCAGTATACCCTTTCTCTTTCTCTCCACACAGATGGCCCTACTATTTTCATGGTTCTCTGATTGAACAACTTGGATTGTAAACAACTGTGCTTTTTTGAATCAGTGGGACAAATTTCACTGGGCATGTGGAAGCATGGGCATAAAAGCCTGAATTGATGGAGGCATAAAAAGCCTGAATGGATTGGGGCATTAAAGTCTCAATAGATGATATTTTAAAAGCCTTTTTCAAACACAATATCATATCGAGTTCAATGTAGCTCCAACCCTCCAAAACTTCTACCGAAAGGAGGTTAGTGACTTGAGCATGAGAAAATATCCTGCTAGCACCCCTGCCCAAAACTTGCATGTGGTACCAATGCCTAAATCTAGAGCAGAAGTTGGGGACACTGTCCCAAACAGTAATCCCATGAGGCAAGATACTCCCATCTCTACAAAAGTACTGTAGGCAGTCTCTATAGAAGGTGTGACTCCACCTCATAAGGCTCCAAGAAACAACAATCCTTTACGTGTGACTGTGCAGTACGGAAGTAAGAAAATACACAGAGAAAAAGAGCACAGAGATAGATGAAGGAACAAAACTCTGATCTGAATGAGAAGGCTGAATACAACAGGCCCTGCATGTGTGGCTGAAACACATCATGAGGGCATCGGACTGCCAAGAGAGGAGAGAATCTGACTGAGAGGAGAGAAAATGACTAACTGTAGCAAAATGACTACGACCACCAGCTGCTAAAAACCAGTCGATTGCATCAAAACGCACCGACCTGCCTGCAACCTGCAAAAACTGAAACCAGCCTTCCTCCTTGACAAGGGCTGTAGATGACCTGATTTACCACCAATTACAGCAAGCAATAAAATACACAAACTGAAAATACACTTTACCACAATAAGCTTGGACAGCCAACATCCGATTGAATGCTGTCGCCCAGCCCAAAATGATGTCACCAGCAGCTGTGCACCCTCTAAATGTTGTCGTCTGCTGTAGATACCTTCTCGGGTGGCCGGAAATGACCTGGAACAGTGGTAACAGCACTCTCCTTCAGAGTCCTATCTCTCTCGCCCTCCATAATCCACACAATGGCTGGAACCAGCCCCAACAGCCCTCTCTCCACCTCACATGGAAAATTTGCCACTTGGCACCATTCTTTCCACTTGGCAGCCTTCTAAATGTAATTTTCAGCATTAATTAATTAATTCTAAGAAATTAATTAATGACAAATAATTAATTTTTCCTTTGTCCTTGCCCAATAATCGGTTGGGCCCATTCACATTAATGTGCTAACCCCCATGGAAGATTTAATTGTTCCAAACCTTAATTGACCTAGGACTAGTATTAATCGTTGGTTGGTTAGACTAATTTTCTTGGCACTAAAATAATTATTAAGTTAATTTTCAGAATTTTAGAGCTGAATGTTAATTTAATAATGTAGATAATGCTGAAAAATGGGATTAGAAAGCTGCCACTTGGCAAAACATGCCCATGCAAGTGGAAAAGATGTTTTTGAGGCTAGGGAGGAGAGAGAGAGTCATTCCAACCTTGTGTAAACTGAGAACGACAAAGAAAGGGCTGCCATAGCTGCTATAACAATTGATAGGCCATTTCCAACCAACATGAGACCCTTCGAGAGCTAGCAACATGCCCTAAAGAGACTACAGTAGTAGGTGACAGCAATTTGAAGGTTGTTTCAGCCAAACAAACATCATATTCAATGTGTTCCATCAATGAAGACAGCTTTCGTGGCTATCTAGATAGGGAAGCAACTGATTTCTTGCATTTTCTCGAGATGGAAATCTGAATTTTCTCTCTATTCAGAATTCTCTCTCATTCTCCAACCATTTCCTTTCGTTGCTCCAAAGATCTCAGCATTCTAATCCTTGGAGGTTGAGAAATTGTTTTTTCTCTATTGTAAACTCTAATTGTTTGACAGCAACCTCAAGAAGCATACCAAAGCCTCAAGACTTGACTTTTCAGGGATGAGAATTAATTCTTAGCAAGATTCAAGTGAGGGATCAGCGAACATTCGAATTTGGGACAAATTTCATTTCCCAAGAAGTCAATGAAGGCCAATTGCCCAAGCAAATCAATTTGAAGACTTGTTGGTCAACAGCAAGGGGCTTTTGGATTGTGAAGGGGATTGAAGGAATCCCATTGTATTTGAATTCAATTGCAATTGCAAATAAATAAATACCAAAAGGGGTGTCAATTTTGGGGCCAATAGGGTATCCAATGTCCAAGATTAATTGATAAGTGTTTGTGTTTCAGTATTTCAATTGAGACACCTCTTATATTGATTCATGCTGATCTTTGTGGGCCTACATCCTCTCCCTCCCTTAATGGCGCACTGCACTTCTTTTTGATAGTGGATGATCTCTCTCGATAAATGTGGGTGTATTTCTTAAAGGATAAATCTTAATGCATTCACTTGCTTCTCCTTATGGGTGTTGCTTGTACAAAATCAGACTAGTCATCGAGTAGGATGTGTAAGGAGTGATTTTGGTGGTGAGTTTATCTCCCAAGAGTTCATCAATTTCTTGTAGGAACATGGCATTTCCCACCAACTCATCTGTATCAACTCCCCCTCTCAGAATGGATTCATAAAGCGTAGGAACGGGACTGTGATGAACATGGCATGCTCTATGTTGTTTGCAGCAGAGCTTCTTGAGCATCTTTGGTCTAAGCAGTTAACACTTCAGTGTACATCCTCAACTAGTGCCTGATTGCAGCGGTTCCTTAGAGAAGTCCCTTCGAGGCATTTTTTGGCACTTTGCCAGTCATTTCCCATTTCAGAGTCTTCAAGTCATGTGTACATGCACAATCCTCATGATGAGATAGAAAAACTCACTCCCCAAGCTGATCTCCTAATTTTTGCAAGCTACTCTTCCTATTGTTTGTTCAATCCTCAAACAAACAAGGTGATTGTCTAAAGAGAGATCAATTTTTACGAGAGGGACATTGTGCATAGCACTACACCGTCCTCTCCATCGATCCCTTCTTCCACATTGGAGATTCTCGTTGTTCTCTCTCTTTACTGCTGTCACCAACTGTCCACAATTGCTCAAACATTGTATTTACTGCCTCCCATCAATTTGGAGGCTGTGTTTACTACTCCAAAGGCTCCATCTACTGTTCACGACCATAGCCAAGCTGCATTTTATGTGTTTTGACCCCTATTTCTACTGCCTTGACTACTAGACACACTTCACTGCTGCATTTGCAAATTCTCTCTCTCCTCTATCTGTCTCTTACTAATCTAGCTGCCCAGAGTGGTGTTTGTTGCTGCCAAACACCTATGGAGGCTGCCTTGCTACGTTTTGGGATCCATCAGGGTATGACACTCTCTCCAACTTATACTCTCTGCCAAGTCCTTGAGACACAAGAGTTTGGGGATCAGTGTTCCTTTATTGCATAGCGTGTTTGTTGCATGAGCATTGTACTCTATTCAAATTCATTCAGTTTCTAATTCTCTATGCTCATTGTCTCTGAGTTACCATAACCTTAACTGTGTTCTATTTTCAAGCTACACTTTGCCGTACAATTGCCAGGAACTACAATAGGTCAAATGACTTCAAGCACGTCTACACTGACTTAATCCCCAAAGGAGCCTTTGCCGAGAATTGAGCAGGAGTGGCATCCACTACCAACTCTACAAGGTTCTGACACAGCGAGAGATCCTTCTAACTGTATTGGAGACATCACTGATGAGGAGTTGCAACTAATCTTGGCTCACAAAGCCAAGAAGTCCGAAGAGTTACGCCGACAAGCCTTCAAACAAAAGCTACATGAAGAAGGCATACTTGGTTCTTTCTCATCAAATATAGTGCACAAGTTTGATAATGTTGAAAGGCCGTCGAGACCTCCATTAGGGATGGGCCCCCATCTTGGAGATAGAGATCCAGAGTACGTTCCTTTCACCCCTCTCTCCTACTTAAGCGCAGAGTATACAAATCTCTACTTTGTTCCTTCATCTATTTCTCTTTCTTTGCCGCCTTTGCAGCATGTTGGTAAAAAAACAAGTTGAAGCAAGAGTGCCATATACAGAACATGGCAAATCCCCCATGGAAGACCCACTCATCTATGTCAATATAAGGAGTGATTATAGGAAAAATTTGGATATCTCTTCTTCTTTCCTTCCTTCTTGTCAAACGGATCATGGGCTACAAGGCCTTCATTCTTGCTAAACTATTATGGGCACGGCAAATGCTCTTCGAGAGCGAGGAGATTGCTCTCACAACTTACAAGAGAAAAATTTGAAAGAGAAATCGAGCTAGTGCTTGATTGCAAGATAACTCTACTACAAGAGAATGCTCACAAGAGTGTAGCTTGATTACAAGACAAGAACTGGAAGAGGACTTATCTTGCAGGAGCCTCACAACTGGTATTGGCGAGATTGAAGAGTCTGTAGCCCACGACTCCTATTTATACTATAGCCTAGGGAGGCTAAGGGGAACACATATCGTTACAAGAGGATGTCACATGGCATGACATGCACATCGATGAATGGCATGACATGCATACTAACATCAACAAATGACATAAGAAATGATGCAAATATCTTCTATAATGTTCTACAAACTTCATGGAACCAAGGCCCATCCCAACTTGCATATGAACCAAGGGCTATCGATGCTTGCACGAACCAAGGACAAACCTCGGTTCATATGGTTCCATGAAGTTTCTAGAAGATTCTACATTCTAAAAGATATTTGCATCATCGCTTATGTCAGTGCCATGTGTCAGTATGCATGTCATGCCATGTAGCATCCTCTTGTAACGACATGTGTTCCCCTTAACCTCCCTAGGCTATAGTACAAATAGGGGTCATGGGCTACAAGTCCTTTAGTCTTGCCAACATCAGTTGTGAGGCTCTTGCGAGGCAAGTCCTCTTCCAATTCTTGTCTAGTATCAAGTCTTGTCTTGTAATCAAGCCACGCTCTTATGAGCATTCTCTTGCAATCCAATTCTCTTATAATCAAGTTCTAGCTCAATTTCTCTTTCAAGTTCTTCTCTTGCAAGTTATGAGAGCAATCTCCTCACTCTTGAAGAGTGATTGTTGTGCCTATAACACTTATCTCCCTCCCTCCTATCCTTATCCTTCTTTCACTTCTTATACGGCACCTCATGGTTCATCTTCCTCTCCAACCAAGCATGCTTTCTCCAACAAGACTCATTTCAACAGGTCCAATTACACCACTTGGTCGAATTTCATGAGACATGTACTTGACTTTGAGAACCTAGGGAATCTTATACGAGGGTTAAACCCCTAACCTAATCCCGCACTTGTTTCATACGAGGTTGTCCGTTCATGAAAGCCTAGGAATGCCTTCGTCATCATTGAGTTTATGCAAGGTCTTCTCTCTAAGTTTCATTCATGGTTACACTCCTTTGACCTAGCATCTAAGAATGGGCACACTTGACTGACTGCATGTGGCTCAGAACGAAACTTATCATATCACACTTGACCATGAACTCCAAACCTTCAAAATCACTGATTGGGATGACCTTAAGGTCAAGTTGATTGAGTATTGGCATCTTCTTGCCAAGTTCTCTACCACGAGGGCTCCTAAGACCTCTAATGACTAAGTCATGTTGTTTCTAAACAAGCTATCGATGAAATACTTCCATTTCATGTAGCATGCCTACCTTCTACAAATTTGAGTGTCAGTTATTGCATTATACTCGATTGTTCAATAAGTTTCATAGTCCTTCATCTTTAGAAAAGGCCCTCACTACCACCTCTCAGAAACGGCAACAAATGAAAGGTAAACAAACCCAAAATCAAAATAAAAAGCAAACTCAAAACCAAGCTAGTCAATCACAAGGAAAATCCCAATCTTCTCTTAAACTTGGGTGGCAACATATACCTAAAAAGAACAAGTATTGTCAACATTATCAAAAGGCTAGCCATTTTGATGACAAGTATTTGATCAAAGACAAGAGACATGCAACCAAGATCAAAGACTCAGACCCCCGCCCCTTAGTTGCACAACCCCTAGTAGGGGAGACAAGGTAGTGGCAACCAAAATCAAGGGCAGCAGTGGTATGAACCATTGTTAAACCTACACTGCCACTGATCAACCATCATAGTTGACTTCATTCTCAACACTAGAGGGCTTATTTGACCAGTCTGCTTAGGCTCATCTCATTACAGACATTTGAGGAGTCACGTCACATTCACATCTACGAGTGATATTCTAATGAGTAATTGTGAAGGCCACTCTTTACAATCGTGCACTTCTTCTCCTGTTTGGGTTGTGGACAATCGAGCTACACATCACATGGTTCCCATCCAAGAGATTTTACTCACCCCAGCCCTTGCTGTCGTTGAGCATACCTGGGTCAAGAATAACTCCTCAATCAAGTTATAACCTCAAGCTTACATCAGTTTCGCTACTAACCAACATTTGGATCTCATTACGCTAGATGATGTCTTCCATATCCCCTAGCTTGGGGTGAACTTGTTATCTATTCAATAGCTTTATCACTTGGGGCGAGCAATCTTCTTTACAATGACAACAATCGAAGTCCTTGACTCTCAAATTGGTTTAGTGATTGCTCATGGTGAGACACAACCTAGTAGCCTACACATGACTCGGTTTCTTTCCAAGTCGACAGTCGAGGACTCAATGTTCCACCACTTTTAGGCTTTAGCCACCACATGAGAGCCTACAAATAATGAGTCTCTTTAGCATTATCGCTTGGGGCATCTCGGGTACAACTCTCTTTATGACGGCTCGTCTAAAGATGTTTGAATGCCTTCCATACCTGAAAGTGTCTAGAGATGTCTATAAAGACTGTCAATTATAAAAATAGTAATGTACTCCCTTTCCTTTTGCAGTCTACACATAGAGCTAAGGTGCCCATGAGAGTAATTCATGTTGATCTTTGTGGATCGATAACCACTACCACCTTAAATGACACGCTATACTTTTTTTTTTATAGTAGATGATTTCTCTAGGTATATATGAGTGTATTTCTTAAAGCGTAACTCACCTACTTCTTTGCTTGGATGTTGTTACATAATCAAACTATCGCCATATAGATTGCATGAATGATAGTGGTAGTGAGTCGGAAACCAGCCTTGCTCCTCGAATAGGGTGGTAAATAATCTGATTAAACATTAATTACAATAATTAACAAATTCACAAAACTGAAATGCACACTTTACCATACAATCTTGGACATTGAATACCTAATTGGCCCCAAATTGGTATCCCTTGCAGTATTTCTTTATCTTAAATTATAGATGGAAGGAGTATTACTAAGATCCTTTGATCTTCTTCGCTAATCCAAGTGCCTCTTGTTGTCAAAACTGACCAGCAAGTCTCCAAACCAATTTGCCCCTTGGTTTGATTGGGGATTAGCCTTTACCCTGCTCCTTGAAAGATAAATTCAGCCCCAAATCTATTATTGGCTAGCTGTCCTCTTAAATCTCCCTGAAATTCCTCCATTTCAGCTGCTAGAATTCAAGTCTCTAATGTCACCACTAACATTAGGGGCCAATAAATTGGTCTAGGCCCTAATCTGACACCAAGTATCCCCTAGTACCTGTCAACTATAACTTATTATAACTTTTGCCTTTAACACCCACTGCATCCTCGAGGCCCTTGGCCTATTACCATGAAATAACTACCATGTGCATCACATGTGCTAAAAAACCTTGCACATTTGATTAATATCTTAATCAAATGTTATTGACAAGATTAGAGCATCTCAAAAATTCACGTCCCCATGATAAACCTCTCCCTTGAAATCCCTACAATCATTCTCAATTACACTGTATTGTGTCAAAGGAAAAGCATACTACACTAGAATTTCCATAAGGCATCATAGTCACAACATTGGTCATTGTTGTCCAATCACGCCACATGTCCCAAACCTTGCTAAAAATTTCCAGCTAGCATAAACATGATATAAATCTGAAAAACAATCTAGAACTATTGCTAGAAACCCATTGGATACATCCATAACTCATGTTTCTCAATTATTTTGGCTTCAAAACCATGGTAAAGCACATTCTCAACGTAAAGCATGGCTGAAACTATCAATGGCATTTACTAACATGCTGCTGTCAATGGGACCAGCTGTAAACCCTTGAAAAACAAGCATAATCTGATCATTTGCTGATCTAAGAACTGATCACAAACTGCTGCAAATGTGATCCCAATTTGATTGCAAAGTTTAATCAGTAACTAATGCAAACACTGATGCAAAACTAATGCCAAAAGTGACCATAAACAATTCTCGAACTGATCAAAAACTAAGCTGAAACTTATGAGAATTTGATCTCAAAACTGAGGCAAAAGCTCATGCTCAGAACTCTTCTTAAACCAATGCAAATGTATGGTCTCAATGCCCGATTGAAACTCATACTCATCTGTATACATCTCACAATGACTAGTACACTAAGTAGTGACGTCATGGCAAACATATTGTCAGCACAATATCTTGGATGCATGCTAAATAAATCCAAGATCCACTATATATGAGAGTTGTCCACAACTAGCGGAGTGGAAGTGCTACCTTCCCCTTGAGCATCAAGCAATACTCTAGACCCTTGCTCTACTGAACTTGATTGAGAACCAATCGGCTACTCTAAGTAAAAGGCATCTCGATAAAATTGCAACAACTGAAGATGGTCTACCAAGTCATTCTCTTTCATCCACTTTGCATCTATTGATGAAACAAGTCATTCTCTTTCATCCACTTTGCATCTATTGATGAAACAATGCTGAAACTTCACCAAGAAGCATATGGAAACTTTACCTCTAACTTTACTTGCCTCAAAATCTCTACTAGGTTGTAGGCCTTTCTTTCCCTTAAGTATTGGGATGCTTCATACTTTTACATTGTCGAAATTCCAACTTGACTAGCCCCTCATGTGTACTTGACATGCGAGGAGCACCAAATGCACTAGGAAATATTCTTATTTAAATACTTTGGACCATTGCAATGTGATTGTGCATGTGGATTTGCATACTACTTTTTTTGCAGGTAAAATGTGGCTAATTATATTACTCAAAAGGATGATTACAACGGAGTGCTCATGCTCAACAGTCTAGCTGGAGCTAATACAAAATCACAAATACATCATGTATACAAGCCTCTCAAGGCGGTCTAGGGGGAATGGGAGCAAGAAGCCATGGAGGGGGGTGTATCGCTATCTAGGGTTGCTTACCAACTTCATGAAGAACAAGTCCTGGCCGCCCTAGGTGCGCAGAAAGTGAAAATGGAGCTCCTCACGAGCTCAAGACTTGCCCTGCACCTGGTCCCACCGGCCACGGAGGAAGTGGATGATGGAAGTCCAAAGCTCTGCCAAGGTCGCCTATACTAAAAGGCACTCCCAGCCAAAAACCTCCTGATAGCATGCCTTCCAAATGTGTTATGTTGTAAGACTCCCTACAATCTCCCATACCTCAGAGCGGTCTGTTGTGGGCTCCAGTACTTGGCAGCTGGGTAAAGCCTCCAAGCCGACCACTGTGCAAGACCCAACCTCAATGATGAAAATCGTGTCCTGCATCCCAGCCTCATACAAAAGGTGACGGCCCCGGCTGACCACCTGCCAGCAGAAAGCTCCCCACAACATACATCCAAGGCTGGGTGCCACACGGCGGAGAATGCGGCAGACTCCTCTCCACACGAGCTCTATAGCCTCCCAAGACTAAAGGTAGTGCTTTGGAGTTTTCAAACGCTGCTGTGGGCAGCGTTTACACCTTTCATCCTGCTGCAACTGGCTAGCCAACTCCCAACTACCAGACCTCCATGTGCCAAAAGCCATAGGAAATACGACACCCTCCTCGGCCTCCAGCTATCCTACAGGCGGCGCCAAAATGTCTGACGAAAGGCATCCATGATGATGTGCTCCGCCTAATATCTGCTACGAGAAGGCGCCTAGTCCATGTTCTTCTACATCAGTACATTTCTACCAATCCTAGCCGTGTACTCCAAGAACCTCAGTGGCTTCTTGGTGACCATAGTGACAGTCTATAGCCACTCTCCAGGGTCCACTCGAGCTCATCAAGTGGCCTGCTCTCCCATATCCAAAGCGCCACTCCCGGAACTCCTCCCAGAAAACATTAGGGTCCAGACACCAAGTCTTCCCCTGGAAACTAACCACACGAATCCTCCTCCAAGGAAGGTCAACAATCTCCTCATCCTGCTACCCTCTGTCAAGGACCAAACACCCCCCATCCTGCACAGTAAAGAAAATCCCATAGGGGGCGCCGCGCACTCTACCTATCACCTATAGGGGGATACCTGTCGGTGAGAATCTAGCCGCCCACACCTCATCAGGCTCCACCGACTCTTGGATCGAGGGTCATGTCAGAGTGCAGCGATGCGGAAGCATAGGACAAAGACTGAGAGAGAGTGAACACAGAGAGGGGGAGAGAGAGAGAGAGAGAGAGAGAGAGAGAGAGAGAGAGAGACAGTGTAAATGCAGAACATCTACAATGTAGTATGCTGTATAAGAGTGCAAAAATACACAAGGGGGTAGAGGAAATATCTGCGTATGTCTCCGACTTGATGACCTTGATCTCCATCAGCCTAAGCATAGTCTGTCTCAGCCACCAACAGATCTCAAGATCGGAATCTGAAATCACTGAATAATGAATGATCAAGTGTGCCACAAGAACCGACTATAGATAGCCAAGAAATAATAAATAACAGCATCATGTCACCTGCATTAAATGCAACCGACAGCAAAAACTGGTCGATTGTGCAATCCAACTGCACTGCTGACGTGGCAATAATGACGTGGCACCTCCTCTGCCGTATTGTGCTGATGTGGCATTGACTGTCCAGGAAATGACTGGCTAACACCCCCTCTCAGATCTTGGACAGGTGAAAAGACTGAGAAATCTAGAATGTTGCCGAAGAAAAGCCTAGGAAAGCGCCTTCATAAACAAATCTGCAAGATTATCCTCGGTCTTGCAATACTCCACATCAATGGTCCCATCCAGAAGTTTCTCCAGAATGAAGTGATACTGGATCTCAATGTGCTTCATCCAGGCATGGAATAATGGATTCCGTAACAAGGCAATGCAACTCTCATTGTCGCACCGCAGAAGAGTAGGACGAGTCTAGGGGCAACCAAGCTCCTCCAAAAATCTCTGAAGCCACACAACCTCACATGTAGTGGAAGACGCAGCCTGACACTCCACCACAATAGAAGAAAGGGCTACCATGGGCTGCTTCTTGCTACTTCAAGAGATAACACCTATACCCAAGATAAAACAGTAGCCTGTAGTAGACCGTCGGTGATCCACATCTCCAGCCCAATCCGAGTCACTCCAACCTGCAAGAACCAAATTAGAAGCATTTGTATCTACGGAATAAGAAATCCCTAAGTCAGAGGTCCCCCTCAAATACTGAAGAATCCTCAGGGCAGCCTGCAAATGCACCTGTTTGGGTTCCATCATGAACCCTGCCAAAAGATCCACAGCAAAACAAAGATCAACACGAGTGTTGAAAAGCCAAATCAAGGATCCAATTAACTGACGGTAGCGTGAAGCATCCATCACGAGAGAGTCTGAGGGTGAAATGGCCGTCCAATTCGGATCCATAGGAGTAGTAATGGGCCGACAAGTCTCCATCTCAAAAGTCACCAAGAGCTCCTGAATATACCTCTGTTGAGAGATGAAAATCCCCCTCTGAGACTCATAAATCTCATGACCCAAGAAGAAATGAAGAAGCCCCAAATCCGTCATCTCGAATGCTTGATGTAAAGCTGTCTTGGTCTCTCGAACCTTTTGTGCATTATCCCCTGTCAAAATCAAATCATCAACATACAATACAAACAACACACAACCAATCTCGGAAGTGTGCACATAAAATTGCGGATCGGCCTTGGAGCGCCGATATCTCAACTTCGACTGAAGAAACAAGTCAATCTTCTCATTCCATGCACGCCGAGCCTGCTTGAGGCTGTACAAGGTGAAACCAACCTTCCTTCTTGGAATGGGTGGTGATAACCTGATTTAAGAGTTAATTACAGTGATAAATAAATGTACATAAAATGAAATACACACTTTACCATAACATTCTTGGACAGTAGACACCCTGTTGGCCCCAAAATTGGTGCCCCTTGCGGTATTTCTTTAGCTTTCATTCAATTGAAAGGAGTACAACTTGAGATTCTTCAATCTCCTCCTGCTAACCAATTGCTCTTGCTGTCATAAATGTCCAGCAAGCCTTTTGGGTCATTTGCCCCTTGTTTCATCCAAGACTTCTTCTCCAATTTGACCCTTGACTGGCCAAATGCTGCCCCAAATCAATTTGGGATGGACTGGCTCCTGAAATCCCTTGATAATCTTCAATTATCAACTACTGATTTCAGTCCCTTGAGCCTTCAATCTCTGGCACGGATCCCAAGGTGGCTGCTAAACCCTAATTTCTGCTGTGAATTAGAGTTTACTGCAGAAATTACAGATCAGCCCACCAAAAATGGCTGAGATCTCCTCCGAATGGCTGAGAATTGCTGAGCATAGGTTGAAGGAGATGAGAGAATGCTGTAGAGAGAGAAAATTTTGAGATTTGTCGCGAAGAACTGATCAAAATCAGTTGCTGCCCTGCTGTACTAGCCCCAAACGGATGCACCAACAACAATAGGAGCATCAGAGACTGTGATCTTCAAGAGAAAGTGCATCAGCAGCAATTGTCAGCTTCCCAAGGTCAAGAATATGCAATCTCCATCACCAAAATGGTCTACAATGGCTGGGAATTGGCCCCAAAAGCTGGCAGCAACAATCCAACACCTCTTTCCAACAGCTCCAAAATGAAAAAACGAGATTTCCCTCTCCCTTCAGCCCTATTTAGCCTTACCCCCACTTGCATAGAAAAGTTTTGCCAAGTGGCAGCTTTCTTAATCCATTTTCAGCAATTTCCAGCCATTTAATTAATTTTCAGAATTAATTAATTCTGAAAATTAATTCAGCCCTTAATCTACGCCCAGAAAATTGACCTTGCCCATCCAAAAATTAATTGGCTAGGCCATTTGCAACCCAAAGTGGTCCCATGTATTAATTGACCCTTGGACAAGCATTAATCCATTAATTAATGCCTAGTCCCTAGTGTCACCACTGACACTTAATGGCCAATTAATGGTCCTAGGGGCAAACTGACACCAAAATTCACCTAGAATCTAACAAGTGTAACTTGTTACAACTTTTGCCTTTCACACCCATATTTTTCACAGGGCCCTTCGGTCTTCAACTGTGAGAAAGTAGCTTGCACCTCACATATGCAACACATGTGCATCTTTTAATTGCACATTTGATTAATCCTTTAATCAAATGTCAATTAAACATAAGCAAAGCATCAAATTTTCATGTCCTCGTGACACAAGGCTTTCTTCAACCTGTAAACTTTCCCATCCGAGGATCCAAAGCCAGGAGGCTGCTCAACATAGATCTCCTCCTGCAAGTCACCATTCAAAAAGGCCGACTTCACATCCAACTGATAAACAGGCCATCTCCTATAGCCAACCAAGGCAATAATAGCTCGAATAGTTGCCATACGAGCAGTGGGGGCAAAAGTATCATGGAAATCAATGCCTAGCGCTAAGCAAAACCTTTAGCAACAAGATGAGCCTTGTGCTTGTCCAAAGAACCATCGCTAAGGTACTTGATCTTGAAGACCCACTTGACACCAATCACCTTCTTGTGAGAGGGACGAGGCACAAGAGACCAAATGCCATTCCTCTCAATAGCCTCCAACTCAGCTTCCATGGCCTTCCCGCCAATGATCAGACTGCAAAGCCTCCTTCACTAAAGTGGGCTCTCGATCCTGCATAACACAGGTCAGTAAACAATAGTTGGAGCAAACAAGCTCTGAAGAATGGGTCTGGTTCCTCTGTGACCTCTTGGTCCATCCTACGGTTCCCACTCCTCACGGACCCCCTCGATCCTTGAATCTTGGAGGGTGTCACGGGCCCAACGAGGAGGAGGCCTCTCCCCGTCGCTCTCCATCTACTGAAGACTCAGGAACATCCACCGGCAGAAGCTCCTCGGGGGTGGCCGATGGAGGAAAAGACTCTGAATCCGAAGAAGAATCTCCATCAAGAGGCTCTGGCTCCAAAGAAACTGTCTCGGGAGCCCAACTTCCCCTGGATCTCCAAGGATGGGGTGCTCCTCACTCCCCTCTGTGGCCGGTACTTCCACGAAACACATATCTTGGCTCGTATAGACATCCCGCTTAACGGGATCAAACAAACGATAACCTTGGGATTGGGAGCTATAGCCAACAAAAACCTATTGTCAGGAAGCCGCCTTGAACTTATCACCTTGTGTCTTCGAAATGTGCACATGAGCGTCACACCCAAAGATCCGGAAATAAGAGACATCAGGCTTAGTCTCGAAGTAAGCCTCAAAAGGTGTCATCCTGTCAACGGCCAAAGTGGAAGATCAATTAAGGATGTGAACTGCAGTAGCCACTGCCTCAGCCCACAGAAATTGAGATGTATGTCGGTGCTCCATCATGGGTGCATGCCATCTCGATCACACTTCGGTTCTTCCGCTCCAAAATGCCATTCTCTTGGGGAGTGTTGGGAGTCAAGAAATACGCCCAAGTCATCCTGTTGTATTCATCTACGATCAACATGAAGTACAAGCTCCCCTTCAGGGACTCAGTCCTCATCGGGCCACAAAGATCCATAGATACAAGCTCCATGGGTGAAGTAGACATCTTAGAAGCTTTGTTGGGAATCGCATCCCGATGCAATTTCCCACGAATGCAGGAGACACATGGCTGATGGCTCACCACTATGTCCGGCAAGCCTCAAACAAACAACCCTCGCGACACCTTCTGAAGGTACTCGTAGTTCAAGTGGCCAAACCGAGCATGCCATAGCTTGGACTGTGTCTGAGAAGTAAGAAGAAAAGAAGTAAGAGCTGAAGAAGACTTCAATTTGTAGACTTCATTCTCCTCATACCCTGCAAAGAGAACCTTCCTCGATCCATGATTAAGGACTCGAACAGTATCACTGTCAAACTCCACCAAGAGGCCAAGAGCACAAATCTTATGAACCGAAAGTAAATGATACCCCAATCCTCGCACATGCAACACCTCAGAGGTGTGGGTACCACCACGTCCATCTAGAATAAGCTACATCTCACCCCGCGTAGCAATAGACACAGAAGAGCTGTCTCCAATGAGAATCTGCCCACGTGAAGGTCGCAAATGGGCAACACCAACGGAAGGAGTCATGTGCCATGAGGCACTACTGTCCACAATCCACTCTCGAGCCTGGGGAGCTGTCATCGTAGCATTAGAAGTAGTCGGTGTAGAGTCCTCAATGACTACTAAGTGTAGAAAAGCAATTGATGAGGGTGCAGCCACCGCTCCAGAGTCCTTCGTGTCCTTCTTCTTTGTATCCTTCTTGTCTTTGTCGGGGAAATCCTTCTTCCAATGACCGGTCTTACCACAAATATGGCAAGTTGATTCCTTTTCCTTGTCCTTCTTGGATTTGTTGTCCTCCTTCTTCTTTTGGTCCTTTCCCTTCTTCTGAGAGGCTTGACCAACCAATGCCTCCAATTTGGAAGCATTTTGTCCCTTCAATTGTTCCTCCTGGTCCAAGACCATAGAAACCAACTCTTTCCACCGAAGAGTCAACTCTCGCCCTAAAGCAATAAGAGCGGAATAAAAAGTATTGAATCATGGCGGCAACTGGGATAGTAAAGTGATCGCCATGTCTTCGGAGGAAATAGGCTTCCCCGCATTTTAAACCTGCATTTGAAGCTGCCGAAGCTTGTTGATGTGTTCCCGAAGCGAAGAAGACTTATTCACGAACAAAGTCCATATTTGCACCTCCAAAGAAAACCTCTTCATTAGGGTCATCCGGTTATACATTTGATCAAGCTCCAACCATATCTCACGAGCCACTGTCAAGTGCTCAATGTGAGCTATCACGGCTCTGGTGCAAGACAAAAACAAAAAAGATCGAATACTGGCATTTAGTTTGTTCCAATGAGACTGGGCCTCGGTCACTCCTGTGAGCTATCACGACTGTGGTGCAAGACAGAAACAGAAAAGATCGAATCCTCGCATTCAGTTTGTCCCAATGAGACTAGGCCTTGGTCAACTCCGCACGAGCATTGGAAGAGAGTTTGGACTCATCCCTCACCGAGGGTCTATTAATCTCCTCCATCACCAATTCCGCCAAATCATAAGACTCTAAAATGGCCAACATCATCACCCCCCAAATGCGGTAATTGTCACCATTGAGCTTTTGATCCATTGGAAGAGCCGGTAGGACAGGCACCTTCCTGTCTATGATCGCCAGGAACTCCAAATCAATCTCTGTAGACATGTTAACCTGCAATACCTGCACAAACGCAAAAAGCAGCCCCCTTTGACTGTCAAAACGCAGCCTTCTAGGACTGATTCCTGCACTGCCCAAACCTTCTTCACCCGCCGAAGGCGATGAAAAGGTAAAATCTGCAATGGAAGGCCTTAAGCGCAGCCTTCCTCACCTTCAAACAACAATAACCTGCAACAAATTCACCAATTAGACTCCTTTCCCGCACGCCCACGCTTGCTTCAGCCTTGATCCGATGCGCAGCCCTCCTGCTCGCCCTCGAAACCTAGAAACGCAGCCTTGTGTCGCGCTGAAATCTCCTCTTCAGATAGGTTCAGCCCTCAATCAGTCCATCTTCACCGCTCTGATACCATGTCAGAGTGCAGCGATGCAGAAGCGTAGGACAAAGACTGAGAGAGAGTGAACACAGAGAGAAGAGAGAGAGAGAGAGAGAGAGAGAGAGAGAAGGAGACAGTGTAAATGCAGAAAATCTGCAGTGTAGTATGCTGTATAAGAGTGCAGAAATACACAAGGGGGCAGAGGAAATATCTATGTATGTCTCCGACTTGATGACCTCGATCTCTGTCAGCCCGAGCACAGTCTGTCTCAGCCAACAAATCTCAAGATCAGAATCTGAAATCACTAAATAATGAATGATCAAGTGTGCCACAAGAACCGGCTATAAATAGCCAAGAAATAATAAATAACAGCATCACGTCAGCTGCATTTAATGCAGCCAACAGCACTGCTGACGTGGCAATGATGACGTGGCACCTCCTCTGCCATACTGTGCTGACATGGCACTGACTGTCCACGAAATGACTAGCTAACAGGTCAAGCCACTCCTAAGGGATCGCTGTGTCAATCTCCCTTCTCCTCAACTCAGCTCCTCGCTGACAACCTGATGCTTGCTACAACACCTGATCCATCATCCTGTACACCTCCTGCCACGTCCTGATAGTATGAGCAAGGCTAGCCTCCCATCCAACCCACTGGATGTGGGGGCACTCGCCAATCTGTATCCCGTCCAAATCTCTGACCTGGGGGTTCCAAACCACTAACTGGTGGCCTATCTCCTCCTGGCATCCTGGGGGACGCTAAATTAGGATCTTGTAGAGACCTTGCCACACACGAAGTAGACTACGGAGGAAGGAGAATCTAGGTGGTGTGATATGGGCCATCGTGAAGATCCACCTCAAGGATGGCCTCCAATCACCACCAAGCCTCGGTCTGCACTCCTGAAGACCCTCTTGCAAAAGGAACTTCCAGGTCTACCCTCCTGGTGTAAGCCCACAGACGACTAGCTTGGCCAAAAGGGCCAGGCTTTGGACCTCTAGATCTATGATCCCAAGCCTTTCCTCAGACCGATGCCGGATGATGGTCGCCCATGCCACCTTGGCCTGAGAATCCATGGAACCGTCTGAGCTGGCCCAAAGAAAATTCTGCACTAGGCGGCAAAGCTAAACTACACAAGACAGGAAGAAGCACCAACACAAAGGACCTGGTTAACCACAAGGGCTCGACTCTCTAAGAAAAGGCAGGTAGTACTCCACTAGGTTAGCTTCTGCCTGATGGAGTCGAGAACTGGAAGGAACTTCCGGTGGGCAAGAGTAATGTCGAGTCCCAACTAGAACCCTAGGTATCGAACGGTCTACCCTCTGCACACCCATCTAAATCCCAAGTGGGCTCCCCACTTTGTGCTAGAGTCCAGGTCCATAAGAAAACCAACTGACTTTCGCCAATCGATTTCGCTCCAGTTGCAGTGCAAAACACCTCCAGAGCTAGCCTCACTCTCTCCAACATCAACTCATCCTCCTCTATATAAAGGGCGGTATCATTTGCATACTCTAAATCTAACAGCTTCGTCTCCTCCCTCACTGGAAGTCGAAGGCCATGTAGCCCGCTCACACGTGACCGGAGGAAGTAGGACATCGCCTCTGCAAAGAGTAAGAACAAATACGGGGCAAGAGAACACCCCTGCCGGACCGATCTCTCCAGCCAAAACTCCTTCCCCCTCCTACCACCTATGAGAACCCTACTGGTAGCCGATCTGTAAAGTGCAAAAACCCCGTGGATCCATGCCTAGGGGAAGTCCAATCTCACAATAGCGCCCTTTAAGAAGTCCCAGTCAACCCTGTCATAGGCTTTCTCGAAGTCTAGGAGAAGTATAACCAATCCTTGACCACTGTGCTAGGCCCACTCAGTCACCTCGAAGAAGGTGAAGACATTGTCTAGGATGCTCCTATCCTGGACAAAACCTGTATGTGTGTCATGAGCGATGTCTAGAAGCACAGGGCGGAGTCACCTACCGATCATCTTGGCCAGTGCCTCATAGGCCACTAACAACAGGGTGATTGGCCTCCACTGGGATAGCTCCAACCGATCTCCCCCCTTTGGGAAGGAGACTGATAAGACTTGCCGATAGACTCCCTGCCATCCATCCTAAGCTGAAGATCTCCTGAAAGGCCAGCAGTAGGGGGTCCTTCACCACCTCTCAGTAGGTAGTAAAGAAGGCCTTCGAAAGACCATCCTCTCCCGCGCATTTCTAGCCACCGTCCTGAGCATGGAAAGCCTTCTCTAATTCCTTCTCTGTGAAGGGGTCTAGGAGGAAGCGTCCCATCTCCTCTAAAATAAGGGACAGAATGTGGTCCCAAACCTGCTGTCTACAGCGTTGTCCTCTGACTAAGACTGCCTCCTACTGAAAAAGGTGTCTATAGTAGTCAGTGACAATCTCCATCACCTCATCTGGGCTAGAGCGAATCCTCCCAAAGGCTGCAAATTTGATCTCCTGAGGTGTGAGACTGATGCACCTAGAAAAACTCCTTGCACATCATGTCCCCCTTCGACGCCCAAAAGGCTGCTAAGATACAGAAGGAAAACTCCGAGCGTCTATCCTCGAGACCGGCAAGGGCTGCCCGTGCGCGCACCTCCTATGCATGGAGAGTGGGATCCCCTAGTGCCTCCTGGAGTAGTCTCTGCGTGACTATTGGGTCTTGCCGGAATGCTCTCTCCTCCTCCCAGCTCTGTTGCCTGGCCTCCTGTAGGCCTGCCTCCTGGCAGATCCTGCTCGACTTGGCTAGGACCTCTACCTCATATGCCATCCGGTCCCTCCTGTCCCACTCCCTAGTCCAGAGCTGCTCAATCTGCCTCCTCACCTCCTCCCTCTTGTAGATCAACTCAGGGATCTAACAGGATTGCGTGTCAAGGGCTGAAACTGGAGTATCCAATGTAAGGAGAACCGAGCAATGATCAAACAAAGTGGTGCCATCCAACTGCCCTACCTGGCCTCCACGAGAGCACCCCCACTCTCCCACATAAAACATGTCCAACCACTCCAAAAGAGCTCTGCCCAGTCGCCTGTATCCCCAAGAGAAGTCCAACAACCTCTCCCTCCTGTGGAAAATTGGGTCCCGCCAAGCATCACGTGCTCCTACTGCAAGGAGGAAGACCTCCCATGCCTCCTACTCCTCACCTGCCATACCCTAGTAATCTCTACCTCTACCTTGCTAGTCCTCTAAGGCCCCCAGGTTGTTGAAGTCTCCTCCAACAATCCAAGAGTCCACCTCCAGGAGTCTTGCTACAATCTCCACCCAGAACCTACTACGTGCCCTAACCTCAATAGAGGCATAAACATTGAGGACTCCAAGATACTAGTCCCCAATATCCAACCTAATCCATAGGACCCTCCCTGACACAATCGTCCTTTGGTCACATACACAGGCGGTGAGGCTCATTCCAAGATGCTAGATGTAGACTCATAGGAAAAGCTATGACTGACCAAATAGGCATCTGTTCAATGTGGAAGTTGCTGATGAAGAAGAAGCGCTATGGGGCATGCAAATACGCTTTGCCACAGACCTAGAAGGTGAACATTCCTCCATGGTAGCCCTAGGCGGACCATGGGGATAATAGATGCTCCAGGCAGTACCACCAGGGTATCTATCAACCAGGCTGAGAGGCGTGACTCAATACGGGCAGCCTGTGCCAGGGGCCACTTGATCACATCCATCGGTGCTCTCCACTATGGAGGGGCTCGAAAAATAATGCTCAGATGTGGGACCTCGGCTCCATCCCACCAGTTAATGTCCATCATGCAACCTGGCCACTGCTGGGAAAAAAGTGCTGGTCCTCCTCCTCTCATCCACTAGGAGATGTGGTCTACCACCTGGCCCTTCACCCCCTCCTCTATCTGTGTCATCATCAAATCTCCTAAATGAGAGGTCTGAAGGAAGAAAGCATAGTTTGGTCCATCCGGTGGTGCTAGTAAATGGACCTTGCCGCTCTTTTACTTGCGGACCACGAAGATCCCCAAATCTAGAGGTAGTGAAAACTCTCCGTGCTCCACAACTCTCAAGTAGAACCATGGACCACTACAGAAGAACTCTTGTGGTAGCAGCTCCACCTGTCTCGGGAACTCGGGAAAGTGTGATGGTGTCCTAGTGGCTGTGTAGGGAGAGGGGGGGCTAGGCTGCTGGTGAGGGGAGGATATAGGCATATGAGGCTCATCACCTCCTCTGTGTGTGTGTGTGTGTGTGTGTGTGTGTGTGTGTGTGTGGGGGGGGGGGAGAGGGGAGGGGGGGGATGATGTCTGTACTGAGTGAGGATCAGGGGACTAATCGGCAAGGAAGATGGTGGGGAGGAGAAAGATCGAGGAGGCAGGTATGGGGGGGAGAGGAATGTGGAGGTTGTGGGATCTCAGGTGAGGTAGCCTATGACGCCTCTGTGGGTGGTGGAGGTGAAGGTCTATGATCCTTCCGGGTGGGATGAGCTGGGGGAGGGGGGGGATGTGCTGCAGGATGCTCTGTCGGGGGTCTGTCGCTCGCCCTACTGCTCTCTATTGCCATGGTTGTGTCTAAGGGGTTGACTGAGGCCCCCCATGTCGTCTCCCTCTCTATCGTTGCTGGACCCATGTAAAGCCGTCAGCATCCACCTACAAGCTTGTCGGCGGAGCTGCCTTGGCTCCGAAGCGTATGCAATCTATTGCATGGCACCCAAAGTCATGGCATCGAAGGCACTGCTCTGGCTACCCAGTCACAATAACCTACTGCCTAAATGAGTGTCCACCTGCCTCAATCTCTAAAAACTTTGGTATCTTCTTTGTATCTGTCACAACTCTATAGAAACAGAATTTGTATCCTTTTTCATTAATTTGTCTATATAATGATTTATTAAATTTGTTTCCTTTGCACTAATTAGATATAAAGAAAAGTGCATTGGAGCTGGCCATCAAGCACTTCATCATCTTCAACCTCAAGATCCGGGCATGGACGAAGGCATAAGAAGAAGAAGAAGACTAAGTCACTATCTCAACTTGAAAAGAAGATCAAGTTCAGTATGTATGATGGTTCCCGAAATCCTGATCTTCTTCTGAAGTTTATTCGTCAATTTCAAATTTTGTATGGTCGTGACAAGTATAAAGAAAAAGAAAAGATTAAGTTTGCAGCTTTACATTTGACCGACTTAGCCCCTACTTGGTGGACGGGATTGGAATATGATCATGCTGCCCCAAAATCATGGCGGTCCTTTGTTCGCATGATACAAAGCCAATTTCTTCCTGTTCATTTCAAAAGAGATGTAAAAATGGAATGAGATCGACTTTGGCAAAGGAAAAATGAGTCACTTGGTGACTATACCAAGAGATTTTGGAAGCTACTTTTGAAGGTCCAACATTTCAAGTAGATCAGCAGTTCGGAAAAGCTTAGGAAGTTTCAAGGAGGTTTGCATTTTAAACTTTGTACTGCTCTTAATCATTATCATTGTTCTAGTCTCAGGGAACTCATGGACCATACTGAGACATGGGAAATGGAGCACAGTGGCAACAAATCATTCCAAAAGAATGATAAAAAGAGAGTAGCTGATGATGAGGAGTATTCAGTCCCAAATGAAGGACAAAAACAGCAATGCACATTTCTTTATATCTAATTAGTGCAAAGGAAACAAATTTAATAAATCATTATATAGACAAATTAATGAAAAAGGATACAAATTCTGTTTCTATAGAGTTGTGACAGTATCTTTCACAACCACCCGTACCTTTGGGACTCCTGCGGCTATCACTACATCCGTAAAGGAGGCAAGAAGAACTATGCCGAAGAGCCGGTCCAAAGTTCCACTAACTGACAATACTCTACTGCCAGTCCGGGGAATAGTAAGGTGACCGAATGTCTAAGAAACCTATTGTGGAGCACGAATTCCTCCACTATGAAGCCCCTGTACCAAGGAACCATATAGATGACCCCCTTTGTGAAGGCATAAGGTGAGCTATCCACTAGCTCCCTGGCTACATCCGCGGAGGTGAGTCAAACCATCAAAATCCCTTGACCCATGAGAACTGCCTCCACGATCTGCGATGTGCCAATGTGCAGCGTGGAGTGAAGCCAATCCTAAAGCGGGCCCTAGATGGGGAGTGTCCTACAACCTGACCAAAGATCGTTGTTTCTTTCAATTCCAGCTCTATGGCACGAACGGCTAAGAGTTGTTCCTTAGAGAGGACAATGCGTAAAGTGTTTGACTAGGGACACTTGCAGAATGCACCGACATCTGACCAGAGGTTTCCATTGCGCGTCCCCGCTGAGAACCTACCAACCAAGCTATTGTGCTACTGGAGGGGGGGGGGGGGGGGGGAGGGGGGGGGGGAAATGTTGTTGCAGATGTAGGGAGCAACAGATGTAGGGAGAGGGGTTGAGGGGGGCGCTTGGGGACGAGGAGAGGCCGTGTGGTAGGTAGGAAGCGATGGCGAGGAGGGGCAGATGTTGTTTTCTACCGGTAAAGGAGGTGCTGGACACCACGGATGGCCAGCAACAGCGCATGTGGGGGGCTTGCAGGACAGGACCACAAAGCAAAGGAGGCGGGGGCAGCGCAAGGGGGGGAGGGGGATGATTTTAACAGGAAAGGGGAGCAACGCAAGGAAATTGCTTGGTAGGGGGAGCAATAGGGGGGGGGGGGGGGGGTAATAAGGCGAAGGTAGCGGGAGGGAGAAGCTTGCCTGGCAGGAGGGGGAGGCACAGCGTGCCACAGGGATAACACAGCAGGAGGAATGGGGGAAAAGCTAGGGCGCGATGGCGGAGCAGCAACGCGATGAGCAGGAGCTGTCGAAACGTTTTGTAGATGGCCACACACTGGATTTGCATACTACTAGACATACCAAGATACATTTTCCCATACATTGCATGCATTACTAGTTGCATTTTTCCTCATGACCAACACTATACCGAGCATTTGTATAACCAGCATTAGCACCATGAGTCCCAAACATAGTGGGCTGCATATATGCATTGCCAAACTTGCCACTTTGTGCCCCAGCATCATACCAACATTGTTATACATGAGGTCATACATATTACCAGTCATACTCAGATAACCATGACCCTAATTGTAAAAGGGCACTTGGTAAGTGAACAATTCCCCTGCAAGAGCACTATCCAAGTCGCACCATTGGATAGCGTTTTGCATGAGTATGAGTACTTGCATTGCCTCTTGTATAATTCCAGTGCATCAATATTCTGTTCTTGTAAACACGCATCTCTGCGCATTTATCCATTTTCAATCCTTGGAGTGATTGACTTTGGATCCATCGTATTCGTCGCATGGCACATGGCAATCTCCAAGGGCAGTCTCCTTGCTTGCTTTGCTTACTCAACTTGCCTAGCTTGCTTCTACCTCTCTTTGTGGACTCTACCACATATTCCCTACAATTCCACTATTCTTCGTCATTGGCATCCAATAGTGGTAGGAATAGCCTTATTTATTTTGTAAAGGACTTCGGACTGACCATCCCATTCTTCCTTTTGGAACACAGTTACTCAATAAGCTGGAACTCATTAAAAACCCTCACTTAATATCTTTTGAGAAAAAAAACAAAAGACCTTTAAAAAAAAGGATAGTCCATTGTGCTTTCATCCGATCTGGAGGACTTGGTAGACCACTTGGCAATCGACATGCACCCTTTGTTCGATGCTTTCGCCTCTTTCGGATAAACACTTAGACTCCCTTAGTAAGATTATCATTGCATTTGTTGCCTTGGTAGATCATTGGGCAACCGACGTGCACCCTTTGCTTGATGCCCTAAATGCTTTGGGGTGGGACGCCTTGAAAAAAAGAGCAAAAAAAGGGCTTGGGGTTGTTTGCAATCCCTTTTTGGTTCCAATTTTGAGCCTAAGAAAATATGTTGAGATAAAAATACTTTACCTATACTTAAACCACCCCAAAACTCAAATTAAGTGACAAATATTAACCTTTTGTTTTAGAAACATGCGGTCCTAGAGAGTTTCTGTGTTCCACATGCAAACCCTAATTTAGGAGGCCTATACTTTCTATAAATAGACAAGCTACCCTCTCTTGTTTTTACAGATTGCAAGTGCCCTGCTGGCGACACCCCCTTCGCGGAGAACATCTCAACCGAAGTTGCCCCACACTATCTACCATCATCTGGCACCTATTTGCAACCTTCTTCTTGATGTTCTCTCCCGAAAGTATGGAACATACTACGGATCTCTCACTCCAAGAGAGGGGCCCATCCCTATGAAGGTCTCGATGGCCCTACAACATCATCACACTCGTGCACTACATCTGATGAGAAAGAACCAAATATACCTTCGTCATGCAACTTTTGTTTTAAGGCTTGTCAATGTAGCTCTTTGGCTTTCCTAACCCAATGAGCCAAGATCACCTACAACTCCTCATCCATGATATCACCAATGTGGTTAGAAGGATCTCCCACCATGTCAAAACCTTGCGGAGTTGGCAATGGATGCCACTCCTGCTTGGTTCTCAACATAGGCTCTTTTGAGGGCTAAGTCATTGTAGACATGTTCAAAGTCATTTGACCTACTATGGTTCTTGGCTTCTACGAAGAGCTTTTGGATCAAGGTCTAGGTTTCTTCAGAAAACCTAGCTCTGATACCATGTGGAGAAATACCCTAACACAAAAACTCAAAACACAATTGTACAGCAATAGCATAAATCGATTAAAAAACACATTTAGGATTAGGGTAACCCAAAGACAATGATGAACACAGTGGAAAAAAACCCGAATGAATTTGAATAAATAGAATGCTCATGCAGCAAATACACTATGCAATGAAGGAATACTAACCCCCGAACTCCCATGTCTCGAGGACCAAGGCAAAGAGTATGAGTTGAGAGTGTGTTCGATGGATCCCGAATCACAACAAGGTAGCCTCCACCAATGTCTAGTAGCAACCAAACACAGCAATAGGCTATTGGATTATGTCAAATAGGCAAACGAGAGAGAATATACAAATGTAGTAGTAGATGGAGTAATGTAGCAAAGGTGACAACTAAAGAAGAGTAAACACAGCCTCCAAGTGGTATAATAGAGCTAGGTGGCGGCTACAGATAAAAAATGCAGCCTAGACAAGATCACCAATAGCAGACATCAATTCCACATCAACAAATGTAGCCTCCAGGTGGTTTCCATGCAACAAACGCAAGGTATGGACAATGGTGATCAGCTGGCAACAGCAAAATGAAGAGAGGACAAAGAGGAGAAAGCTCTAAACAGGCGTCAGATGCTGGTAGACAATGTGAGGCAACTTTGACTGAGATATCCTTCACGAACAGGGTGTGTGTAGTGAAGCTCTAGCACATGCAATCTACAAAAACGAGATTAACAAAGAGGAGAAAGCTGCAAACAAGCGCCAGATGTTGGTAGCCTGGTAGACAATGTGGGGCAACTTCAACTAAGATGTCCTCCATGAACAACGTGTGTGCAGTGAAGCTCGAGCACCTACAATCTACAAAAACGAGATTGACTAAGTGGGAGGGCAGCCTATCTGTTTATAGAAAGTTTGAGGCCTCCTTGCATATGGGACATTGAAACTCTCTAGAACCGCATCTGTTTTAAAGAAAATGTTTAAATTCATTAATTAATTTGAGTTTTGGGGCTGCAACGCGATATACTTGAGTTCCAATCGCAAGTACCCAATTGTGTCAAACAGGTGCAAGTGTACACTATCTTTCTTCTAATTCACCAAGTGGATCTATCATAACTTCTACCACTCATTAGTGGTCTACCATAATTTATGACCACTCATCAACGGCCAACTTTAATGCACTTTTTAAAGTATCTATAAAGTACAAAGAAAACAAATTCAATAAAGCAATTAGCTATGCAAATTAGTTAAAAAGAATACCAAGTTCTTTTCTCATGGTTGTGACACGCATCCCAAATTGGGGGCCCCTATCTCATCCCTGACAAGGGAACAGCCATGGGTAGTTAAGGGATACGTCTCCCTGTCAAGGATAGAGAGGGGATGGATAGATAATGGTTGGGTGTTATTCTTTCTTTCTTTTTTCATGAAGAGTTGGGTGTTATTCTCTCTCTCTCTCTCTCTCTCTCTCTCTCTCTCTCTCTCTCTCTCTCTCTCTCTCTCATTTCCTCACACACTTATCTATTAATGTTTTTAAAGTTCCAAGCACTCTTCTTTGTACTACATCTTTAAAATTGTATGAATAATTGTAAATTATGGGTTTCTTTCTTATATGAGCTTGGCATTGCCACAAGAGTTTTGACTCTCTTTTCTTAGATGAGTTGCCTCAAGAGTTATCCCCATCTCAACCAAAGGTCTTCAAGATTAAGCTAGTTCTAGGAGCAAAACCACCCTCGAAAGCACTCTATCAAATAAGCAAAAAAGAAATTCAAGGAAATCCAATCACAAGTTGATGGCCTCTTAGAGCAGGGATTGATTCATGCCAGCTCTAGCCCATTATGCTCTCATCTTGTTGGTCAAAAAGGACAATAATTCACACCTATGTGTTGTCCAGAAGATCCTCAACAAGGTAACCTTGAAAACAAGTTTCCATTGCCACAAATATACAAGTTATTAGCTGGAGTGGTGATTCTCAACTAGCTAGATTTGAAATCTAGCTGCAGCTAGATCAAGATTGCTCCAAACAACATCCCCAAGTTCCAAAATAGTGTTTCACACTTCTTTAGGATTGTTTGAGTTGTGGTGCTTCCTTTTGGGCCACGCCAACTTACCTCTCCAAGCTTGCAGCATAAATGTTGCAGCCTCTTCTATAGATATGTATTATTGTTCCCATGTATGATATCTCAACTTACAATAAGTCCCAAGAAGAGCATTATGACCACTTATAGTAAGTGTTGCTATTATTGTAAGAGAACAAGCTTTTTCTAAACTAGAATAAGTGTGAATTCCTTAAGGCGTCCATTTCTTATTTGGAACACACCATTTCTGCCAGAGTTATCAATACGGCTCTTGAGAGCATCAAATAAATCATGGAGTGGCCTTGCCCTAAATGTTTGCATGTTCTTGGGATTGACAATGTGGCAATTCAAGAAGCACTATGTGCATGTAACTTTCTAGACTTACCTTTGAAGGAGATTTCTATGGATTTCATGACAAGCTTTTGAAAGATTGAGAGATTCCAAAATGATGCAATTTCATTAAGGTGGAAAAGTTCAACAAGCGAGTTTACTTCAATGCAAGTCCAGTGTGGATGTAGAAAAGGTTGTGCAACTCTTCATCTAGAGATATTTGGGAATAATTGGGTTACTAAAGAAGGTTCTCTAATCAGGACTCTAAGGCTAGTGGACTTTGGAAGGAATTATTCTATGGCCTTGGCTGTTTGGACTGCTGGGCCCTACTCCTACCACAACCTTGTGTTAAGCTACGCAAATTTGGGTTAAAGTTAATCCTCGATTCTTAGCCAATTCATGCCCCAAAAAGAAATAGAACTAAATGTGAATTAAAAGCCAAAATTCATGAAGTTTTGGTAGGACGCCTGGCCATGCAAGAGACCGTTGAACATAACTATCCAGTTGGCCATCATGCTGCTATTCATCACTGACATTGCTGTCCAGAATTGCCCTGCTGCCACAACTGCTAGACAGCTTGCATTTTGCTGTCCTCAAGCCCCTACTCTGCTCCTGTCGACATCAAATACAGCTGCAAAGTCATTAAACACAGCTGCATAGCTACTAAGAATAGGTAATTGGGAATGGCATAGGAAGGGCAAGGCCCCATTTCAGGAATGGGGTATTAACAAATAGGTAAAATTAAGATTCTCAATACTCTAAACAACAACTTGGCAAGTATTGAAAGGATGAATTTAAAGACCATATTGCACTAGCACAGAAAAAAACGAACAGTGCACTATTTCAGGTTGACAGAGTGCGTGCATATGTATGCGCGCACATGTATAAGAGAGTAAACTGCAGCAGAGAGTGAGGAAAGAAGAGTGAAAAGCAACAATGTACGGGTGAAAGACAAGGTAAAACAGCTGTTCTAAACAACAAATCTAAAACGTTAAGATTTTCTGTATTTGCCTTATCTCTTCCCTAACTACCCATTTCCCCTTGTACCTGTTCCCTACAAGGGAACGGGACAGGAATGTTCCTAACAAGGAACACCTATTGGGAATGGTAGTAAGAACATTCCACCTGTTAGGAACACATTTCAAGTTCCCATCCATTTTGAAATGATGTTCCCCCATTCCTAGCTGCTTGCTTCGCATCTACCAAGAGGTTAGGCATCTGAGGACAATTGCATTGCTAGTGAGGGAGAATCTAATATGCACCTAGGGCCCTAGGCACCACACACGCTGGAGTGTGCATTGCCAAGCGAGCATTGTGGCAAAGGTGGGTGACAGGCAGGGTGATGCACGGCAGACAAGTGATAACTGTCAAGCGGTGTGATGTATGGCAGGCAAGCAAAAAGCCTGTCAGGCAACGTGTTATGTGGTCAGGGTCATGGCTATGATTTCTGTCAAGTAACACAGCGATATGCACAAATGCTTTGTACAGTACACCACCAACTAATGTAGCGTGAGTCACATGACCTGTGTGTGTAACTCAGGGAAAACTTGACACAAAATACTTGCATGAAAATTCCTAAGCCAACTATTTGCTGTTGCCTACGGACACTCCGCATTCAAGAATTGCCCATGCAGAAGGTTGCAACATGTCAACCGCATACTGAAACACCAAGTCTAGTTTGTCAACGCTTCGACCATCGCAGTATGCAATGTCCATCATGTCGACCGGTTAGACAATGAATGCCGATTCGAATTTCTTCAGGGAATCAAGTGTATGCAAATAGCTAATTGGGTTCTAGTAGCGCCTGCTCTGATGTAGGTCCAAGTGTAGTGATTCTTGGAGAATCAATTTTCTAAAGGTAGCTCGGATAATTAATTTGGATAGAATGAAAGCAGCTCTTACTGGTTTTAAAGGATCGCTCTCTGCAACGGAGCCTCCACCTGCAAAATTCGGAATGATTGAGATTACAGGCTTTAGAATACCCCACACACACACCCACCCACCCACCCACACACACACGGAGGAGAGAGAGAGAGAGAGGACCTTGACCAAAGCTTGTCGCGAAGGACAGCACGATTATTAGCACCCGGAAAGGAGCTGATTGACGGCTGCTACAGACTGGACGATGACGATGACGATGACGATGACTGTGGTGTATCATGGCTGTGCTCCAGCCACCAGACGAATCAACGCAGAAGAGAAAGGGGCAAAAGCAGCGCGTATCAGAGATGCAAAATTCAGCTGCCGGCTGCTCCTCATTCACATCACCCCCATCGACGCGTGATCGTCTCTCTTCTCATTTCGCGTGTCACGTGCCATTCAAAATTTCTTAACAGCATGCTTGCCAATGCGGACCCCCCATGGGCCTTTGGCCCGCATCGTGTGCATTCACACCACCCAAAAGCGTGTCCGTCACCGCGCCTCATTTCACAAGCTCCTAAATCCAGCCAGGTACACCTTTACAAAGCCTCTCACATATCTCTCTATCGAAGGGCCAAGCCGCACACAAATCCCTTGACCTGTGCTTGTAACTCTGAGAATCCAAGCCTTGCATCCCCGCGCAAGTCAAAACATGCCATTAATGCAGCTTCAGCGTGACAAACAAGAAGAAGAAAGAAAGCTTGAAGTGGATGAGAGACAACACCTTGAAAAAGAGTGAATTTGTGCAGAGATTCATTTGGAAACTCGCCATGTAGCTCAAGTTGAGGGAATTCTCTCAAGTATCACTATTTTTTGTGGCACCTAGCTAACTGAGCGAAAGAGCATGAATTATGGGCAGTAAGTCAAAGATCTGCAACAACAACCACAAAACAATGAACTATGCACGTGGGTGACTCCACAGTGGGTGATTCCATAAAATACATATTTAAATTAATGGACGTTTATGAGTTTAGAGTGCACTCGTATTAAATTAAGGTTAAGACAGAGTTCCAACCTATTTATTTATTTTGTAGTTGAAGACTGCTAGGTATTCACTTTTGTCGGTTTAATTTTATTATTTTCTAACAATTGTGAATGCTTCAATTGATGTGTAGAGCACGTGGTGGTGGCGTTGGGAAGCACTAGTAGGCGATAGCATGTATTCAAATTATATAGAAGGAATTTATCATTTTTTATGGGCATGCGTCTTATCATTAAAGGCATGGCACTAATATTTATTTAGGCGCGCTTATTTATTGAAGTACTTGACAAATATTTATTATTTTGTATGCGCATGGGCGCACAGTTTAAATATTTTATTATTGGATATTGTATTTGGGTACAGCCCGACTCTTGGGCCGCCCAACCGCTTTATTCTTTATTTAGACAAAAGCAAACACAGAAGCTAAAGTATGCTTATTATGAAATTGGGCTATTTTTGAGCTTTGAGATGAATAAATTTATAAATACATGCCTTGTGAAGCGCTCACACAGGGCATAGGGAGAGATTGTACCCAATTGGTCTTTTTTGCCTCATGTCGTGTAAGTCTATCCTCTTGTTTTTTGAGCTTAAAGTAGAGTTCTTTGTTCTTGGGGACCTTCTAGCGCTCACTACGTACGCATCCTGCATCCAATTTGCGCACCAGTGGTATCAAAGTGAAGCTGAGATCAAGGGCTTCCAATCGCTTACCATCTCGCGCGAAGGTGAAGCTCCTGCAACAAACGGGCTCTGCAGTCAGTCTCGCTACAATCTGTCAATACCAGCGTATTCCTAGTGGTAAAGAACCCCCTGCTGTGATGTTGGATCGCGAATGACCACTCTTTGTCGACGGAGGACCACCCGAGAAGTTTCTTTGAAAGTCGTTTTTCTTCTCAGAGATAACAGAAAGTAAAATTTTCATTAAGAATAAGCTTAAGAGCTTTATAAAAGCTTAAGCTTTTCAATTCTCATCGATTGTGGCGTGAGGATGTACTGTAGGCCGACGATGATGTCAAAAAGCTCCTGACGTCCTGTTGCAGCCAATTCGTTGGGTCAAAGCTTTTAACTAAAAAGCTTAAGGTTAAGGTTAAGGTTAAGCTTTATTAAAGTTTAAAGACCTTACTCTTTAAATCTCCTGCATAGAGGAAGTTCACACTAAGCTCGTCTCCAAATCAATCCCGAACTCGTTTTCAACCTCCTTGCAAGCCCCTGTTCATACCTGCACTCTGACAAAGCCAATTTTCAACAAACAGATTGCTATGCGCAGTCTACACGGACGAAGTATTCATTGGAAGAAAGACTTTATCAATTTTTGTACCCACAAAAATAAGAAAGATCGCAAAAATCCATATATATATTTTTTTTAAAAATAAGCCTTGTAAACCCAACTTTGAGCTACACTCATCCCGCTAACAAGATTTCGAGTGTGTGAGGTTGTTTGAAATTTTGTAGGATGACCGATCAAAATATAGAAGATTTTATAGCCGAATGTGATTTACCGGAACCAATGGTGGAGCAAAAATTGGACCTAATTATGATGTAGCTTCAAGAGGAACAAAGAGCACATCAAACTTTGCAAGCTCAACTGGCCACTTTTCAACGATCTATTGTCGAACAAGATGGACCACAACCTGAAGATGTTATATGACGTACGATCGATGTGACACTCGAAGCACAATCTATTAGAAAATAAGCCAAGATAAGTAAAAGAAATTTCAAATTTCGTACTTTTAATGGGTTACGTGACGGAAAGACTGTTCTCGCTTTTATAAGTCAGTTTAATTATTATTTTCATGAAGAACAGTATGCCGAAAAAGTCAAACTCAAGTGTGTCACTAACCATTTAGTGGACAGAGAATCGCTATGGTGGACTGTTGTCTGCAAAAATATTGATTGTCTTACTACTTGGGAGGCTTTTCAAAAGAAATTTTTGTAGAATTTTCTTCCACCTCAATTCCACAAAAAAGCAATCAAATAGTGGGATCTTTTGCAACAAAGAGATCGCGAGCCTATTTCACAATATACCGAGCGTTTCTGGAATGCCTTATTACAACTTCGAATGCTCGAAGATGTACTTGAGATGATCCACAAGCGTAAGTTTATGTCTGGTTTGCTTTGCCACTTTTATGCGGAGGTGAACATATTCAAGCCAACGACTCTCGAGGATGCGATTTCTTTGGCCCATGATACTGAAGACAAAATTCGAGGACGAGAGAAGCAACCACAAAATTCCCAACTAACGGTAACTTCTGTACAAAGCAATTCAATTCTAACTTTCGAAGATTCAATCAAAATCGCTTTGTTCCATCTTCTCTCCGTAAATCTTGGACACAATCCCTGACTTTACCACCAAACACAAATCCAAATCCTAAGCCATCTTTCTAGCTAAATCCCAACATACCTAAACTCCCAGCAATTACCAATAATGTTTTCAAAGCCAAACCCATAGTCTGCTACAAGTGCCACTAACCTAGACATCTAGTGGTGAATTATCAATCCAAAAAGTCAACTATTCACATCAACTACTTGGGAGTGACTGAAGATGAAGACCATGAAGAAATACCTGATTTTACGGAAGACGATGACGATATCGATACTACTTCAGATACTTTACCAGGTATGCCAAATCTTCATTCTTTATTAACGATGAAATGTCTTGTGCATGGTAAAGAAAAGATTATTTTACATGATGACGGGAGCACACACGATTTTATTTCTGCAAAATTGGTCAACGAATTGAATTTACATACTATTTCAACTCATTATCGCATCAAGGCTGCATTCTTAGGTACTAGATACAATGGTATACAAGAAGTTCATGACTTAGAAATTAAATTAAAATTGGCAATTATGTCGAGCGCAGAAATTTCTTAGTTGTGCCTTTGCAATCTAGTGACATTATTTTAGGAATGCCTTGGCATCATAAATATAATCTTGATATAGATTATTATTTTTAAAGTGTATGTACCATGTAATGTGATTTATTTTCCATTAGAATGAATTTTCATTGAATGCGTAGGTAGCAAATCCTATTTAATATGGGCGAATGAAATTGAAGCTAAGGAAAATCGGATGCATCCTAGGCACTCACAATTCCTTTCACAATTTAAAGATTGTTTGACTGCTGCCTTACCACCTGGCTTACCACCTACACGTCCTAAAGATCATAAATTAGACTTAATTCTAGATTCACAACCACTATGTAAAGCACCTTATCGACATAATCAAATTGAACATAAAGAAATTCAAACCCAAGTTGAAGAATTGCTAGCTCGAGGACTCATTAGACCCAGTAGTTCTCCTTTTTGTGCACCTATCCTATTAGTTAAAAAGAAAAATAACTCCTATAGGATGTGCATTGATTATCGTATCCTAAAAAAGATTAATGTCAAGAATATATATTTGATTTCTAGGATAGACGACCTCATGGATAAACTACAAGGGGCCATGATATTTAACAAGATAGATCTTAAATCTAGATATCATCAAGTACGACTAGATACACCTGATATTTTCAAAACTGCATTTAGGACTCAATTTGGACATTATGAATTCCTTGTTATGCCTTTTGGTTTAACTAATGCACCAGCCACATTCAGTCGTATGATAAATCGCATATTTTTAAAGCATCAACATTGTGTAATTGTTTTCTTTGATGACATATTGGTTTTCAGTAAGAATGAGAACAAGTATTATGAACATTTATATCTAGTTTTCGAATTATTGAAAGAAAATCAATTATATGCTAATCTTGAAAAGAGTCAAAATTTTCAAACCCACATTGAATACTTAGGACATATTGTTTCATCTGACGGTATTAAAGTTGATCCTAAAAAGATAGAAGCAATTCTAAATTGGCCAATACCTAAAAATGTGCACGAACTACGTTCTTTCTTAGTCTTGCTAGCTTTTACAGAAAATTTGTGAGAATTTTTTCATTGCTTGCATTGCCTTTGACAAAATTATTAAAGAAATGTATTGTATATCATTAGTCTGATAATCAACAAAAGTCTTTTGATTTATTGAAACATGCATTAACGCATGCCCCTGTATTGCAACAACCTAACTTTAATAGACCATTCTTTCTAGTAGTTACTGATGCTAATCGATTTGGAATAGGAGCTGTCCTTATGCAAGATTCACATCCCGTCACCTACTCTGGCTACAAACTTAAACCATCTGAACTCAAGTATTCTACCTATGGTAAGGAATTACTAGCAGTAGTACAAGCTTTACGTCAATTGAAACACTATTTACGTACACAAGGTGGATTTCTTGTGCGAGAAGTTGACAAGGACGCATGTCCTTTTCGAGCGTCATGTTAATTTAATGTGCACGTGGGTGACTCTACAACAGGTGATTCCGCAAAATACATATTTAAATTAATGAGTGTTTATGAGTTTAGAGTGCACTTGTATTAAATTAAGGTTAGGATAGAGTTCCAACCTATTTATTTTGTAGCCGAAGACTGCTAGGTATTCACTTTTGTCGGTTTAATTTTATTATTTTCTAACAATTGTAAATGCTTCAGTTGATGTGTAGAGCAAGTAGCGGTGGCATTGGGAAGCACTAGGCGATAGCGTGTATTCCAATTATCTAAAAAGAATTATCATTTTTGATAAGCGCGTGTCTTATCATTAAAGGCGTGGCGCTAATATTTATTTAGGCACTTATTTATTGAAGCACTTGACAAATATTTATTATTTTGTACGCGCATGGGTGCACATTTTAAATATTTTATTATTGGACATTGTATTTGGGCACAGCCCGACTCTTGGGCTACCCAACTACTTTATTCTTTATTTAAACAAAAGCAAACACAAAACCTAAAGCAAGATTATTGTAAAATTGGGTTATTTTTTAGCTTTGAGATGAATAAATTTATAAATACATGCCTTGTGAAGCGCTCACACAGGGCATGGGGCGCGATTGTACCCAATTGGTCTTTTTGCCTCATGTTGTGCAAGTCTATCCTCTTGTTTTTTGAGCTTAAAGTAGAGTTCTTTGTTCTTGGGGACCTTCTAGCGCTTGCTACATATGCATCCAACATCCGATTTGTGCACCATGTATATGGTGCTACTTCTAAATGAAGACAACATCACCTCTTCAACATCAATTAATATCTCCTTGTTATCCATATTATGTCACATATCTTCACAACTCCTCACACACAACGAACTAATGTGCTCTAGTACTAAAATCAACAATTCAAAGTTTCTTCAAATGATCACCCATATTGTTTTCCCATCTCTCTCAACTGCTATGCTTTTTTTTTGCTCAAGAAAATATTCTAGCACCTTTGCTCCTAGCTCTGATCGTTGATTTCCTATTGAGTGAAAGGTTGCCATTGCATTGATGTGCCTTACCCCCGCTAGATGCTATTGCAGGGTGATTTCCAAGTAGCTTTGCTATGGTGCTTCCATAGGCTCTAAAATCATGGATAGCTTTATTGAAGCTTTGCTTCATTTCCAAGACCAATATATATGTGGTCTACCACACCTTATGAGATGGCTACTTTAAACGCATGCATGCAACAACAACAAGTTTTGCCTAGCTACTGTGATGCAATTGTTTGCACACATATTTGTGTGGATAAGCCAACTCACAAATTGTCGATACATGGGTTGATCTGAAAGAGAAAATCCCTGATAAGCCTTTAGTGCATTGTATATTTCAAACTTGAGATTCATCAATATTTATGTTGTCTTCCCTCGCTTCACAAATGATAAGTGTGTCCTACACAATTCAGCTTTCTTTCACCTTGCATAGTTGAATTCTCGGCTTAATGGTCATTGTTTCATAGGTCTTAAATATAACATTAGAAAACACATTATTAGGGATGGGGATACTATCAAATGTCATGGTTGATAATTCCTTTTCAAGCTACTCTTGCACCTTTTACAATCACATTACAACTTTTGGCTATCATCCATAGGAATGTTTGTTGAACATGCTTTGGTCACTTGAAAATTTCATGGCAGATCCCAAATAGGATTGTCCCACCCCAACTCTACAATGTGTCAAAGTTGATTACAATATGTTCCATTTTGCATAACATAGCAATAGATCACGATCTTGATGTGCCAAATGAATTTGTTGATCATGTTTTGGCAACTCACCATGTTGATTAGTAGAATCCTAATGATGCTTATACAACAATCAATAAAGAGACTGTTATTATATATCTGGACGAGCTTCATGGTACTTATGAATGACAACAACTTTGGTTCAACATTGTCAGCCTTTGAATTACTCAAACCTGAGTCCAATTCCTTTAAACTCACTCTATCCATCAACACATAATCTTGTACAATTAATCTCTCATACTTCTAAAGTATAAGCTTGAACTTGCTCTATCCATTTACACTTAGTCTTGCACCACTAATATCCCATACTTTTAAAGTTTTCTTTCATTGATATTAGGGAAATGTCCAATACAACATAGCATTTTTCTTCTTCTTTTTTGTGTCATTAATGTTTGTCTACACTCAATACTTTACACTTAATCTTATTGTTACTTTAGCAAGAACTTTATGAATTGAAAGCCCCTTTGACACAACTTATGTAAATCAACATCTTCGTGTGAAACCATCAAAACTTTTCCAAAGTTAAGTCACCAATTAGCAAGTGGAGAACCAAGCATGTTCTTTTAAATGAAAGAATGCAATAACAAAATGGAGAACCAAGCATGCCAACTTGATGATCTAAACTTTATTTTCAAGCATTGAACTAGGCTTCAGGGTTGTCGAGACAAGTACTCCTTGAGAGAGAAGCAAGAGTGGAATGCAAGGTAGAAGCTATGGACTACAAGAGGGTTAATAGAGAGAAGCACATAAGAGAGTTTAGTGGGTACAATGAATGGTGTCATACTCTATATAATCTTCACTTATATATGGCTAGCTATATAGTATGGTATTTATACAAGGGATGCTTGCTCGTGGCTATTGGCCATTGGAGGCCTTTACCTCAACAACTTCCCACTTAAAGGCTAATGCACCTTTATGGGATATATAAGAGGAAAGTGAATATATTATCCAATGCACATCAGCACTTTGTTATGTGTAAAGCACTTAAAAGATAAATTCCTCGTGACAATATCTATAGGTTATCATCCATATGGACCTCGACAATGCACTTGTCCTCAAGCACCTCTCTAATGAAGTGATACTTCACATCAATGTGTTTAGTCTTTGCATTAAAGATAGAGTTCCATGCCAAGTGAATGGCACTCTGACTATTAGTGTAATGTAGTCACCTCTCCTTGAATGTCCAAGTTTCCTACTAGACAAGTAAGCCATATAGCTTCCTTGTAGACATGAGTGGTTGCAACATACTCGGCCTCTGTGCTAAATAAAGCCATGCAATTAAAAGGCCCAAGGGATTGCATCACCTATGAAAGCAAAGATAAAACCTGTTATAAATCTCCTAAATTTTGCATTCCTTGTAAAATCAAATCTACATATCCAAGAACAAATTCATTCTTTCTTCTAATGCATATGCACATCGCCCTAGTGCCATTCAAGTATCTCGTGATACTCTTTACTACCTTCCAATACTTCTTGCCAAGGTTTGCCATATACCTACTAACCACTCCCATTGTATAGGCAATGTTTGGATGTGTAGCAAACATAGCATACATCAACCTACCAACTGTGGATGCAGAAAGGAACCTTGGCCATTTCACCCTTTTACTCATCTAACTTGGAGTTTCCCTCTTGGCTAAGTTTCAAATATGGAGGCAATGGGACATTAATTGCTTTACCCCCTCTCCATATCGAAATGCTTCAAAACCTTCCCAATGCATTCGTTTTGAAACAAAGTGAGTATCTTTTTGTCTCTATCCCACATAATGTGCATACCAATAACAGCTCCCTAGTCCTTCATATCAAAGGTTTCATGCAACCTTTTCTTTAATGTATCCACATGCATGGCTAACTTCACAACAATTAGCATGTTATCCATATAGAGAACCAAAATCAAAAGGCTACCATTATATAGCCTTCTTTTAGTATATAGGCAATGGAGTTGATCTCACTTCTAATATACCTTGAGATCGCTTAGAGGCATAAAACTTTTGCTACCATCCTCAATGAGCATGTTTTAAACCACATAATCTCTTATGTAGCTTACACACCAATTGATCCTTGTCTTCCACAACAAACCCTTTGGGCTATCGCGTATAAATGTCCTCATGCAAATCTCCATGCAAGAAAGCTATATTTGCATCCATCTAAACCATGTTCATATCGTTTTTGGCAACCGATGCATGTACCATGCAAAGGGTGGTCACCTTGATTATTAGCAAGAATATCTCATCACAATCAATCCCCTTCTCTTGCCTAAAATCCTTGTCCACACAATCTTGCCTTGCACTTAGCCAATGCATCAAATGGAGTAGGCAAAGGAACTAACTCCCAAGTAGGATTTTTCAACAAAGAATTAGGTATCTTGGACTGAATAGCCCTCTCACAACTTGGATAGTCATCCCTAGTTATAGCATCAACATAACAAGATGGCTCATCTCAATCCATGTTTAGCTATCTAGTTGTTTACAAACCTTCATAGATCAACATAAAACTAGCTCAATAGGGGTCTCTAGTTGTCCCACATGTCTATGCTATAAAATGTGAGGTTATCAACCTGCTTGTGGTGCTTCCGTCTCAACATTAGCTAGTTATCCAAGGCTTTGTATATATTGCTCATGTGATCATTGTTCATCCTCCCAAAACACTACGTTACATATCTCAAGAGTTTTAATGAGGTGCATATGCATCTTATCCTCATTAAAGATGACATCATGGTTGCATCATATCTTCTTAGACTCATGATCCCATAAGCAATAGCTCATTTCTCCTAACTCTCTCCAAGAACCATATACTTCTTAGACTTGGAATCAAGCTCGAACCCCTTGTTATTAAGTACATATATACATGTTTCACAACCAAAGACATACAAATTATCATAACTAAGCCTCTTTCCTCTGGAAAATTTTCATCTAATGGCTTGCTAGGAGACATGTTGATCAAATGCGTTGCTACCTTTACAGCTATAGTCCCAAACCCATTAATGAGACCAGCATTAGAGAGCATCCTCCAAACCCTTCCTTGAATGGTCCTATTCATCTTCTTAGCCACACCATTTTGAGTAGGATTTTCAAGAGCTTTCAATTCTCTTTATACCTCCACTTACATAAAAGATCATAAAGGCATGGGAGGTGTATTCACCACCATCGATGATTCTTAGGTACTTAAGCTTTTTGCCTAACTAATTCTTTGCAAATACAAAGATCTTTTGAAAGGCATTTATGACTTCCCTATTCTTATGAAGAAGGTACGTCCAAATCTTATTGATGGGAGTATCATTGAAAGTGACAAAGTACAAAGATCTACCCAATGAGACCATAGGAATAGGTCCATTACAAATCATTATGAACCAAATCCAAGCACTTTGATCTTCTTGCACCATCACCTCTTTTATGTTAGAATTTAGTTCATTTTCCAAAAAGATAATGCTCACAAAAACCAAGATAATAAAAGCTCAAACATGAAAGATGATTCAAATGGCACAAACTGTTCATTCCAATAACTAACATGTGCTTTGAACAACAATGTCGTAAAGAAATCGATGGTTGTTTAGTGATAGCCACAATATGGTCTTTGACCCTAGAAACATGTACAAGGATATTCACGTAGTGATATGGATCCGTGTTTATTCATGAAGACGGCTCATGATGGTAGCCTTATGATTTTGATCCTCTGTGTGGATGATGTGTTGATTGCTTGGAGTTGTCATGATGAGATGGATGACTTGAAAGGTTAGCTCAAGAAGAGCTTCGAGATAAAGGACATGGGATAGGCCTCATATATTCTTGGGATATACATTACATGAGATCACTCTAAGGGGGCCACTCCTTTACTTGTCATCACAGAAGGAGTATATCCAGAACATCCGTGAGTACTTTTATCTAAAGGATGCTAGGCCTATTGGATCTCCTTTACCTTCTCATGTGAAGGTTAGTCAGGATGATTGTATGCAATCTGATGAGCAGAAGGACGAGATGGCCAAGATCCCCTATGCATCCACAATGCTCAGTATTCTCTCTAATCTCCCATCCTTGCTCCAAAGATTACAACATTGAGATCACCAGAGGGCTGAGAAATTTCAAATTTCTATGCTGTAAACCCTCATATGTTAGTAGAAATTAGGGTTGAGCGATAGCCTCAGGAAGCATGCCATAAATTGGAACCTCCAAGACTTGGATTCAATGGGGATGAAGCTATTTTCAGTCAAATTCAAGTGGAAAGACCAACAAATCAATGAATTGGAGCATTTTCCATCTCCATCAAAGCAAGTGAAGGCCAATTGACTGCCCGAATCAAGGGGCAAATCAGATTGAAGACTTGCTAGTCATTTTGGACAACAAGGGGAGTTGGAATACTGAAAGGGATTGGGAGAATCCCATTGTACATCAACTTCTTCTTCAATTAAGTTAAATAAATACCAAAAGGGGCGCCAAGTTTGGGACTAACAAGGTGTCCAATGTCCAAGATTATATGGTAAATTGTGCACTTCAATATTGTGAATCTTTTAATTGCTATAAATAGTGCTTAATCATGTTATTTACCACCGAGGAAGGCTAGTTTTTTTTATGTATGCCATAATAGCCACTCCCCCTAACATAACATTTGTAGTGGGAGTTATGGCATGCTATATCTTTGCACGTGGCAGATGGTATTGGGATGCCAGCAAGGATATCATGAGATGCCTGAAAGGCACATCAGCTATGTGCATATGTTATGGTGGATAGGATATAGGAGTCATGGGATACATTGACTTTGATTATAGAGGGCATACAGATAGTAGAAAGTCCACCTCTGGCTATGTCTTCACCTTTGCTGGAGGTGCTATTTCTTGGATGTCTAGGGTGCAAAAATACATGGCCCTATCTATAGAGGCGGTGTATGTTGTAGACATTGAGGCTTGCAAGGAGACTCTCTAGTGGCAGACCTTGGCATTACTGGTAAGGTTCCTACATTGCATTTGGATTATATGCATGCTATTCAGTTATCCAAGAATCTAGACTTCCATGCGAAGATGAAGCACATCGAGGTGTGTTACCACTTTATTAGAGAGGTCATTGAGAAAAGTCCATTGAACTTGTCAAGATCTCAACTAATCAAAATCCTACAGATCTACTCACTAAAAGTTTCTCAGTGGAGCATTTTGCCTTCTTTAAGGAAGTTAGTGGGTATTGGATGGGATGATGTCTTTCCTCATCTTGTTGTACTTATGTACATTTACACTTTGCCACTTTTTTTTATTGTCCTTTTCTCACTAGGGACACATTTTGCCTTTAAGTGGGAGGTTATTGGGGGTAAAGGCACCTGTACCTAGTTGCCCATAGACTAGTTACACTGAAGAGTACTCACATCGTATATTAGTTACCCACATACCTATACACTGCATGTGGTGGACACCCATCACTGTCACTTTATTCTTTATTCTTTCAATGGCATTTGAATAAAGAGAAGGCCAGTCACACATTGTGACAGTTGGAGTTTCCATATTGTGTGTGTCTCTCTCTCTTGCTCTTGCTTCTTCCACCATAGCTCATTACTTCTGTTGCTCCTCCGTGTTTCCACTTCAGGGCTCACTCCCTTCAAGATCCTGTATGATACACATCATTTCACACTAGTTAAAAGCATTTTGCTAAGATAATAACTGAGCAAATGTGTTGAATATTTGATCAATATGATTGTGTGTATGACCCACCATCAAAAAATTCACTTTTACTTTTTAAAATACCCCAATGTGTACAAGCATATTGAGGTAGCCCAAAAGTGTTTGATTTTTATTCTCACTTGTTGTGTTCTCCAATTGCAAATAAAGAATAGATAGTAAAGCACCCTCCCAGCTAGAGAGCATAATATTCAAAACTATAAGCGTAAGATTAGGATCATTATGAACATCTAGGATAAGTAAAGAACACTCTAAGGTAAACTCTTCTATGGTACATAAGGCATCCCACTAAATGTGTTTGTACAAGAGTTTGTTCATTGACATCTTTTTGAAGATGAGAAAAATGAGGTAAGCATGACTTTTTCCGGTCTATACCATCAATGACAAGTCTGATATATCTTTTTGGTAAAACAAAACACTTACACATATAGAGCATGGCCTTTTTTCTCTCAGTTGATTTCTCTTCGTGATGAATTTATAAAGCTTCCTTTGCCATTGCAAGCTCATGGTCATCTCTTGCATTCTTTCATTGAGTTTTCAAATTTACACAGATGCTACATACTCCCATTTTGACTTTCCTTGGGATTGATACATTACTGAAGAACATCTTCCACAATCTAGTGAAATGTGGATAGCTATCAAACTTATGTGCATTTTGTGTTGCTAGGTGGCACCTACACGAGGGGATAAGCACCTTCAATGGTTCTTCCTTGTGTGCACATTGACGGGATGAGTGCCTTAAATGGTTCTTTGTTAGTGCAGGGCACATTCCTAAGAGTGAATTGTTTTTCATCTTGGGAAGGAGATTGATGGGGACACCTATCCTTTCCGAGCATGGACTTGCAAGTGTGAATACAAGTGAACCTTTATGTGGGTAATGCCACAAAATTCATATCTCAAGTGTTAACGTCTATGTGATTTAATTATTTAATGAAATTCCAATGATTAGTTGTTTTATTATAGCTAGTTGCATTTATTTAGTTAATTATTTGTCTAATATGATTTTCTAAATTTTTGATATAGCTGATGTGTAGAGCATGATGAATTGGATATATTTGACAAGCACAATTCATTCGAGAGACTTATTCATTAAATTATTTAAATAAATGCACTGCCATTTATTCTAAGGCATGCATACATCCTCTTTGTAAATATATTGATACTTGAGAATTTTAGAATCTGAAAATATTTTAGAAATGTTTTATGGCTCTCAATAGTTGTGAGTTGTGCAATTGATTCTAACCATCTATTCAGTTAACTCAAACTCTTTTGCGAAAAGAGTAATTGTAAAGGGCTTATCTTTGGGCAAAGCAAGATTCATTTTAATATTATAAATATGGCATGGAGGAGATGCCCACTCCATCTATGGGGAAAATTGCACCTAATAGTGTCACTCAAATTAACTTTACTCTTCTTTAAGTCTATTTTAAGTTTTATGAGTCATGCTTTCAATTTTTACAAGAAAAGAGAGTAAGGGAGATCTTCTTTGGTTCACTATGTGCAAGTCTTACATCTGATCTATACAACACTGGTATTAGAGCTCACCTTACATTTGGGGCTTCCTATCGCCTATCATCTTGCATGAAGGTGAGCTCTCTGGAGCAATCGGGCTCTATGGCCCACAAATTGACTGCATGGCTAGATTCCCTAGCCTTTAAAATCCCAAACCCCTCTATCTCTACTCAGATATTTTGTAGTTCAAGCTAAGGTTGAAAAATTCAACTCCCTCCTCCATGGCACCATCATTTTGTGAGTTTTATGCCAAAAGAAGGTTAGTTGAAGCTT